>NC_135577.1:39094500-39766500 GCF_965152235.1 Eretmochelys imbricata
TAGGTGAGTTGATGTACCCCCTGGAAGATCCCTGGTTGAAAACCACTGATCTAAGGCAACTGACTTTTGCCAATGGTCACCACTGTTCTTCATTCAGAATCCTCATTCAATATTTAATTGACTGCTCTTTAGCAGAAATGGGAAAAGTCCACATCCATGACTGACACAGCTATGCTGATATAACCCTTAGCATAGATGCAGCTATGTTGATGGAAGAATGCTTCTGCTGAGCTAGCTACTGCTGCTCATGGAGGGGATATTCCTACACAGACAGAATAAAACCTTCTATTGGTGTAGACTGGCATAGCTATGTCACCATAGCTATGCCGGTAATGGTCCCTCATGTCACCTGGAGTCACTTTGACAAATACCATACGCTTCAGATCCTCCCGTTGATGTCAGTGGAGTACTCAAGGTGAAAGGTACAACTCCTTTTGAATGACCATTACAGAATCTTGTCTTTAGCTCCCCTGTGGTGCCTATTACAATGAAGGCCATAAATGTCATGATATTAGTGAATATTAGGTGCATCTTTCACAGTGCAAATGAGATTTTAAAGGAGCATACCCCATTCCTAGATTGGACTCAGTAAATGTTAAGGCCATGGTTTTTCAAACCCAAGCACCTAAGATTTAACTCCTACATCCATAGACAGGTCCCTAAATAATAGTTCTGTTTTTCAGAAGTGCTGAGGACCCACAAATCTCACTGAAGTGAATGGACACTGCTACATGCCTTTGAATATCGGGCCACTTTTGGTACCCGGGTTTGAACATGTCAGCCTAAATGTATTTTATGGTGATATGGGATGCTATCTGTTAGAAAGGTGATGAGGAAACATTTAGAACTACAGTTTATTAATTGGACCCATGAGATTTCATTCTGCATTTATACTGAGCACATAGGGTGAGATGTCTTTAAGAAAGACAGTGCAGAACTCGCATCCCAGAGGCTGTGATGTTTTCAGATTCTGGGCAGCCCTGAGGGCTGTCTGAGGTATGACAAAGTAGGATACAAGAGAGACATGGTGGATGAGGTAATATCTTTTAACAAATCAACTTCTGTTAGTGGAAGAGACAAGCTTTTGAGCTACACAGAACTCTTTTCCAGGGTTATGTATATATCTTAATCTCTGTTGCACAATATGTGGGAATATTACCACTATAACGACACAAGTCTGGACCTGCCCCAGAGCAGCCTATTGTACTGCATTCCAGACAGGTGTTTGAAACCTCATTGAAGGACTATCATTGAGAGACATCTAGACAGCAGTCTTGGGGCCATTGACTTTGAATTATAGTTGACTACTGACTCACCTCCACAGAACAATAGTATGCCTACAAAAGGATCTTGCAAAGAGGGATGGGGGAAATATGACTGGTAGACTTGGAGCTTCTCAGTATGAGCACGTGGCATGGAGACAAAGGCCCTATTTAAAAGTATGGGAGGGGAGGGAGGTGCTGTGCACTGTGCATGGGTGGGACACAGCTGTCCATTACTACATGTCGGATGGATGGCAGGGACTCAGCCCAGCCTTCAATACTGTGGAACCACTGAATGTGTGAGTTCAGACCAGGGGAGGGTACATCTCAGAACTTTTCTTATTTTTCAGCGATCTGTAACTCAAGTGCTTCAAGAGTAAAATCACTGATTAAAAATTTCCGTTGGTAAGCCTGTGTTCCTTGCTTTCCTGCCACATTGTCTCTGAAAGAGAGAAACTAGTGAACCCAGAGTGCCCACAGCCTGGGTGGAATTATGAGGGAGGGAAAATGAGTGATCGGGAAGTCTGAGACACTGATTTTAAAAGGGTCTAGGGCAGCTGGACAGTGGCATCCCACATGGTAAGGAAGGACCTCTGAGCCAGGGAATGTACCCTGGAATCCAAGAGCAAGGAAAAGCAACTAGAGTCTACCTAGACCCAGTTGGCTTGGAAGTACCTGGGACTTAGTGATTGCGTCTGTCATAGTTTCAGGATTAACTACACCTTTGACTGACCTCTTGGTCTTCCTTAAAGGCACCCATTTAAGGTTTTAGGCTTCCCAGTCAGCACCTCTCTTGAGACAGAGATCCGTGTATCTCTCCCTTCAGACCAAGGCTCTAAGCTTGCTGTTTATTTGCATCTCAGTGCAGTTTTCCAGGGTCCAGCACCTGTGGGTATCTTTCTCTAGGGGTTATAACAGTATATATCCATTAACAACCAGCCATCACAAAGCAAACTGCATTTATTTCTAGGGTAAAAGCATTACAAAGAAACATATGAAAAGCAGCAAAAGAACCTGCGCTATGCTAAAATCTTTCTAGAGGTAACCCCCAACTTCAACATAGTGGTGTCCATTTTTCAAACCCTAAAAGTGTGTTAGCCTCCTGGCTACAAGATTATGTCTGTTTTTAGAACAGGAACCAGACCCAAACTGGATGGTTCAGCTGCTTTCTTTATACAGCTCAAATGTTTGATCTTCAGTCTCTTGGAACAGGTAATCATCATTCATTGGCCCTCTCCTGAGGGCATATCTTCAAAAGGCTGAGTTTTTGCATAGCCGCAGTAGTGGAATTTGCATCAACCACTTCCTATGGATTCCCCAGGAAACCCACTTAATGCTGCTTATCCCAAAAGTCCATGTCTGTCTGGCACACTTCATTATAGTTATTTGAACTCTTTAGACTTCCCAGTCTCACATCTGTCACAGAGTCCACTAGGAAACAACTGGTGACCATACTGAGGGGTACTAGTCCAGTATGTAACATAAGTTATGCCAGCTTTCTTAGGGCAATAGTACTTCCATAGCACCATGTGCTGTCATCCTGACCCTATCCCAGCATGCTCCTTCTGAAGGGAGGTCCTGAGCTGGCAGCCTACAGAGCTGTCTTCCTCAGTTCTCGTGATGGGGTAATTTGCCTCCAGCCAGATCATGGGCATTTAGAACTCCTTTACATCATCTGGTCATTTTATTATTGTAAAGGGGCAGGGAGGGGGAGCGAATCTCACCCATGGCATAGTTTTTAATGCTTTTTTGTAAATGAAGAATAATAAAATGAGAGGGGGTTGTTTGTACACTACAAATTATATATACTTTGACCCAGTTTGTAAAGTTACTCAGAGATATAAGTGTTTGGAAGATTGGTTCCTAAAGGTTCTGATTCAGCAAGGTACTTAAGCATGTGTCTAACTTCCAAAGTATTTAAGCATGTACCTGAATAAGCAAATAAGTGCTACTGGTTTCATCTGGATTATTCACTTGCTTGTAGTTAGGCACCTACTTAAATACATTGCTGAATCTTGGCCCAAATGACTCAGACACAGATCACTAAACAGCCTCACAAATCCCAGCATCAGATCTCTTAGATCTAAGGAAAAAAAGACATCCGGTTTTCTATGTGTGAAATTTACAAACACATTGAGAGACTATTTGTTCCTCTGTCTTTTGTATGAGGATTGTCATTTGCAAACTGAAAATTAGCAGACAGCGATTTTGCATAGAATACCTGCGTCAAATTGTGGAGCATTTTGTTCCTATAGGAACAGTCTAGTTGCATGAAAGAAAAATGATTTGCACGGATGTGGAATTAGAAAGGTTTAGAGAATCTAAGAAAATAAAGAGGGAAATTGTCATTTCTCTGTGGCAAGTAGTTGTCCTTTCTTATTTTTTGAGTCTAGCATAAAGAAAATCAAAGCGTAAGGTTTCCCATTTTAAAAAATAATTTAAAAATATTTGACTAGAAAGGTTTTGATCTATAATCACTTTTTTAAAAAAAATTCAGTAAGATATATTGGCTAGAAAAATGCAGAGTAAAATTCATTGCAGCAGATCAATGGATTGCTGAAACTACCAAAAGGTCAAAATAAAAGTGTTTTAAAGTCATCCTGCAGGCTAATTGTCTTTTCTTAAACCCCAAGGCAACTGATCTCTTCACTGCTCTTAACCTTGATATTTTTAAAAATTGTTTATGCCTCATAATTTGCCTATTAGGCATAATTAAAACCCAGTGTTTGGCATCTTTGATATGTAGGAGCTTCTATTATGTTGCTTTGCATTGCATATATTGTAGATCTTTCTGGTTTCTACTCTTAGCTGGGTTTTTGTTAGCACTGATCTCCATTTTATTGTGTTGCACCACAGAACACACTGATTAGTTGGTAACAAGGAAAAGCAACAATGCTTCTGCATGGCACTCTGACAGCATTAGGCATAATGCTAATTTAGTGAAGATACAGATTGCTGAGATGATTCGGCTAACTTTAATTGTTCCCCTTGTGTGCACAAAATGTAACTTGGCAGAGGATCTGCAGAGGGCTTGTAGCATGTGTTTTCCAGTAATGCCAAAACTGAACATGATGGACTAAATTCTGCTGTGATTTACAGTCCATAGTGTCTCATTGACATCATGAAGATTTCACTGATTGTAACGCAGGGCAGAATTTGGACTGGTAAATGAAAGCTGAAACATGGACCCAAAATGATGAAAAATGGTGAAGAATCTGAACAAGTGATTTTGCAAACAATGGCAGTGTAAACCAGTGGTTTTCAACCTTTTTCATTTGTGGACCCTTAAAAATTTCAAATGGAGATGCAGACCCCCTTGGAAATCTTAGACATAGTCTGTGAAGCCCCAGGAGTGTGCAGACCACTGGTTGAAAACCACTGGTATAGACTATTTATAGAGGTAGCAGTGTCCAGTAAATAGGACACTGCACTGGGAGTTACGAGACCTGGATTATAATTCCTGACTCTGCAATTGACTTGCTGTGGGACCTTGGTAGTTCTCTTTTCTCTCTTCCTCATCTGTAAATAGAAATAATGATACTTACCTTCATTTTCAAAGTGCTATGACATCAACATATGAAAAGTGCTCTTAGAGCTGATTTATTTATATTTCCTAACTGAATTTCCTAATTGACAGGAAACAAAGGGTAGGAATAAAAGGTCAATTTTCAGAATGAAGAGAGGTAAAGAGTCATCTTCCCAGAGATCGGTACTGGGACCCGTGCTGATCCAGATAATTTATGAACATGTTGAAAAAGGGGTAAACAATGAGGTGGCAAAATTTGCAGACTATACATAATTAATCAAGGTAATTAAGTCCAAAGCGGACTGCAAAGCATTATAAAGGGATCTCACAAAACTAGGTGACTGGACAACAAAATGGCAGATGAAATTCAGTGTTGATAAATGCAAAGTAACCCACCCTGTAAAACATAATCCCAACTATTACATACAAAATGATGGATCTAAATTAGCTGTTACCATTCAGATCTTACACATTGTGGATAGTGCTCTGAAAACATCTGTTCCCGGTGCAGTGAAAGTCAAAAAAAACTAAGAGAACATTAGGAACCATGGGGAAAGGTATAGCCAATATGATATTTTCTGTCTTAATGCTGCTCTATAAATCCATGGTACGCCCACACCTCGAATACTGTGTGCAGTTATGGTCACCCCATCTCAAAAAAGATATATTAGAACTGGCAAAGGTACAGAGAAAGGCAACAAAAATGATTAGGGATATGGAACCGCTTCCATGTGAGGAGAGATTAAGAAGACTGGGACTTTACAGCTTGGAAAAGAGACTATTAAGGGGGTGGGAGGATAAAGGTCTAAAAATCATGAATGGTGTGGAGAAAGTGCATAAGAGTTCTATTTACTCCTTCATGTAACAAAAGAATGAGGGGTCACCCAAATAAATTAATAGGGAGCAGGTTTAAAACAAACCAAAGGAAGTACTTCACACAGCACACAGTCAACCTGTGAAACTTGTTGCCATGGAACTTTGTGAAGTTCAAAACTATAATGGGGTTCAAAAAAGAACTAGATAAGCTCATGGAGGTTAGGTCCATCAATGGCTACTAGCCAAGATGGTCCGGGATGCAACCCCATGCTGTGCGTATCCCTAGCTTCTGATTTCCAGAAGCTGGGAGTGGTTAACAGAAGATGGATCACTCGTTGATTGCCTGTTCTGTTCATTCCCTCTGAAGCACCTGCCATTGGCCACTGTTGGAAGACAGGATACTGGACTAGATGGACCATTGGTCTGACCCAGTAGGGCCGTTCTTATAAGTCAGCCCTTTAATTCACATCTTGTTAAATATCATCTAACATCTCAAACCTTATTCAGTTGTAGATCTGGTCAAATTGTATATCAGCTACTTTGAAAGTATAGCTAGTACAGATATAATAAAAATGTCTTTCTTATCCTGCCTAAAGAGAAGTAGGAAATGTACAGTGTATAGATGGTAAAAAGGACCATGTGACTTAAGTTACCAATAACACAGCTCAGCTTGCTAATATTTGGTTCTCAGGTGAATGCTCACTATGCAGTTTACAGGTTGTAATTGGTTAGCCCTCAATATTAATCAAATAATGAACACATTTGTAAAAAATCTGATGTGCTGCCATGGACAATTTGCAAACAGGAAAAAAAAAGAATAAATTATCTGAACAAATTGTTTACTAGGTATAATTCAATTAGTTTTAGCAGCTCGATAAACTTCTTTCTGCTAGTTGTATTCACAGTTGCCTACGCTGATCCTATGAAGTAAAGACAGGACTATATATGTACTGTAAGAATCCCCGGCTATATGTGGATTCCAACACTTTTCTTCCTTTCAAGAAGCTAGGCGTGTGGTTTTTAATGTTAGCTGCTCATATATCACAATTGTAAACATAGGTTACAGAGTAACAGCCGTGTTAGTCTGTATTCGCAAAAAGAAAAGGAGTACTTATGGCACCTTAGAGACTAACCAATTTATTTGAGCATAAGCTTTCATGAGCTACAGCTCACTTCATTGGATGCATACTGTGGAAAGTGTAGAAGATCTTTTTATACACACAAAACATGAAAAAATACCTCCCCCCACCCCACTATCCTGCTGGTAATAGCTTATCTAAAGTGACCACTCTCCTTACAATGTGTATGATAATCAAGGTGGGCCATTTCCAGCACAAATCCAGGGTTTAACAAGAACGTTTGGGGGGGGAGAGTAGGAAAAAACAAGGGGAAATAGGTTGCCTTGCATAATGACTTAGCTACTCCCAGTCTCTATTCAAGCCTAAGTTAATTGTATCCAATTTGCAAATGAATTCCAATTCAGCAGTTTCTCGCTGGAGTCTGGATTTGAAGTTTTTTTGTTGTAATATCGCAACTTTCATGTCTGTAATCGCGTGACCAGAGAGATTGAAGTGTTCTCCGACTGGTTTATGAATGTTATAATTCTTGACATCTGATTTGTGTCCATTTATTCTTTTATGTAGAGACTGTCCAGTTTGACCAATGTACATGGCAGAGGGGCATTGCTGGCACATGATGGCATATATCACATTGGTGGATGTGCAGGTGAACGAGCCTCTGATAGTGTGGCTGATGTTATTAGGCCCTGTGATGGTGTCCCCTGAATAGATATGTGGGCACAGTTGGCAACGGGCTTTGTTGCAAGGATAGGTTCCTGAGTTAGTGGTTCTGTTGTGTGGTATGTGGTTGCTGGTGAGTATTTGCTTCAGGTTGGCGGGCTGTCTGTAGGCAAGGACTGGCCTGTCCCCCAAGATTTGTGAGAGTGTTGGGTCATCCTTCAGGATAGGTTGTAGATCCTTAATAATGCATTGGAGGGGTTTTAGTTGGGGGCTGAAGGTGACGGCTACTGGCGTTCTGTTATTTTCTTTGTTAGGCCTGTCCTGTAGTAGGTGACTTCTGGGAACTCTTCTGGCTCTATCAATCTGTTTCTTCACTTCCGCAGGTGGGTATTCTAGTTGTAAGAATGCTTGATAGAGATCTTGTAGGTGTTTGTCTCTGTCTGAGGGGTTGGAGCAAATGCGGTTGTATCGCAGAGCTTGGCTGTAGACGATTGATCGTGTGGTGTGGTCAGGGTGAAAGCTGGAGGCATGTAGGTAGGAATAGCAGTCAGTAGGTTTCCGGTATAGGGTGGTGTTTATGTGACCATCGCTTATTAGCACTGTAGTGTCCAGGAAGTGGATCTCTTGTGTGGACTGGACCAGGCTGAGGTTGATGGTGGGATGGAAATTGTTGAAATCATGGTGGAATTCTTCAAGGGCTTCTTTTCCATGGGTCCAGATGATGAAGATGTCATCAATATAGCGGGGGTTGGGGGGGTTAATCTCTAAGGTGCCACAAGTACTCCCTTTTCTTTTTAATTGTAAACATACTTTTTTGAAACAAAACAGCAAAATAGATGCTACACAGTTGGCTGAACCTAAAGCTATTGGTTTGAAAGTTGTTTGTTATAAGGCTTTTTAGAACACATACACTGCATGTCTTTACATAGAATGATAAGAAACAGCATCTTACATGGTTATTATGTGCATACAGTAATTATATACGAATCCAGGTCAAGTGTAATGATGATGTAGTTTCTGAAGTCTGATAGTAGTAGTATGTATTTAACATTTACATTCCAATAGTACCTAAAGACCACTACCAGGTTGGGCATCTTGTACTAGGTGTTGTAAAAATGCATAATAAATGGCAGTCACCACCCCATACAGCGTATAGTGAAAAAACGGGTATATATGGTCCAAATGTGATAACTCGTCTAATGCTGGTAAGTGAATATTGTAGCTAGAGAATGTCTTACGTCTCATAACTTGTCCCTGAGCAAATCAATTTGCATAAAACCAATTGCTCTCCGCTCCTCCAAAGTTGCCTTCAGTTGTGGAACATTTAGAGCTGAAGTTTCAGCTTTCAGTGGTACCACCAGTTTTATGAACATTAGAAGCTCCTCTGAAAATAGTGGGAGTTACATGTATCTGATGTTCTGGACAACCACACCTTTGCCCTTTGTTGTGAGCACTTAACCATGTTTTAAGCTTGGGGTACTTGCTCCTTTCTCAGTTCTTGGGAGGAATATAATTCTGAAACTATTTAACCTCACCTGGGTATTGCGGCGACCTCAAAAACTTGAAATGAAACAATTATGGCCTAGTTTTCGGAGGAGTTGAGCAACTATAAACTCCAATTGATTGTAGTGGAAATAGAATTGGTGAGAGATGAGAAGTGTGTCTGTGAGGTGTTGATTGTTCTCAACAGCCAATGGGATTCACAGGATGGGCTCAGCATCTCACAGGGCTGTGCACTTAACTGGCAGTTGGGACAATATCAGAAGTAATTCTGCTGTGGTGCTGAATGTTGGTACAGCTGCAGTGTGTTTGATTTTTGGCAGACAGAGTTGGTGGCTCCTAATGTAAAGAAAAATATACACTATAATTGCTCCGAGAAGCTGAACATGCTTAAAAGATTATGTGATCCTGCTGATTTAATACATTGGCCTGAATGAAAAGATGCAAGATAGCTTTTTGGTAATGACACTTTTAAAAGTGGGCCAAGTACCATTCAAAG
Source organism: Eretmochelys imbricata (assembly GCF_965152235.1). Classification (NCBI taxonomy): domain Eukaryota; kingdom Metazoa; phylum Chordata; order Testudines; family Cheloniidae; genus Eretmochelys; species Eretmochelys imbricata. The sequence goes on from NC_135577.1 coordinate 39,103,843, forward strand.
AGAGATTTAAAATACTTTGACGCTATTGTGTGAGTCTGTGTTACACACTGTTGCCTTGTTCAGCTGCTGACTATATACTGGGGAGAAAAACCCAAGATTTAAATATTCTTCTTTGCCCTCTTTATGAAATTGCTGTGGGGAAAATGTAGAGAACTCCCATAAACTTTTATGCCCTTACTTACCTTCAGTGAAGTCGGATGATGGTGAGTTGCAATGCAAGTGGAAAGTGGCATGCAGTGAAGTAGGTACTACGATTGCTATTATATGCTGCTGTTACTATATGCATTACATAATGAAGTGCTGCTGTTTTTCCTGCAGTTATTGTTGCTATTATGACTACTGACTAGTGTTTTGTGCTTCAGGCTGAATACTAATCAACTTATATATAAAGGATAAATTTACAGCTGCAAAATACAAAAGTAATTTCAGGCCTACAGTATTAAGCAACATTGAAACAAGCTGCAGAGAGAGAGAGGCTGGGGCCAAGAGTATGGGGCCCAAAACAGAGATTAAGGACTTTCCTCTCCTCTCTCCAGTAGTTCTCTGGCCATACATCCCCTACACCCCTGTGATGGGGCGTTGACGCCACACTCACATGCAAGGGATTAATAGGGCCCTAGGGAGGCTACACAGGAAGCATCCAGTAGGAGAGGGGCTGCGAGGAACAGCCCAGCAGGCCCATATAAGAAAAGCCACAGGGCAAAGCAGGGTCAATTACTCCCTGGAGCTCAAGGAGGAAGAACTGGGTGCCTGGCAGGTAGAAGGAAGCTAGCACCCTGGACAGAGCAGTGCTGCTAGCAGGGACCAGGGTAGCTAGAGAAGAGCTCCTGGCTGGCTGCTGGGATTTGCAGTCTGAGGCCCTGAGGCAAGGGTGAAGAGGTGCTGGGGCCACTGGGGAAGTGGCTGGTCAGTTGGACTGCAACACTCGCCCCCAGAAGTGGGGAGCACAGATCATGACGCAGCCAGAGGGCTGTGTCATGAAGGAAACGCCACGTTCCTTGGAGCGACATGGGTCCAGGAGCAGAAATGATGGTGGGCGGGGCACCACCAGGAGTGGGTGTACTGATCTGCGGAGCTAATCCCCAAGATGACCAGCAGGAGGTGCCAGTGTGGTGAGTGGAGCCCCATCACAGGCTCCTTTGCACTGCTCCAGAGGCATAAGGAGCCAGATCACAATTCAGAATCTGCTGATAGACTTTAGTGGAGTGATATCCATTTAAGATTATTTTGAACAGTCCTATTGAAAGGTTATGATTATAATCTCTATAGGATGGCTCAAAAAATATAAAAAACTTTATTTCCTATTAACTTCTACAGGACTTTTCCTTAGGAGAAACATAAAAAAATCCTACATAAATGAATACAGATACAGAGAGATTCAGGAATACATTCCTATCCTAGTACCAATTTAAAATGAGCCAAAATCTAGCCTCAGACTTGTGTGCACATAGCTGCAGGTGATATTATGCCATCTGGGCTGGATCCTGAGCCCAATGAATGTTAATGGTGAGACTCCCATTGATTTAAGTGGCTTTTGGATTGGGCACCAGATGTTAAATTACAGATTTAGATATTAGCTAAATAATATATATTTTGGGGTGGGAGAGTTAAGTAATGATTGTCAACAGCTACTCTAAACAAAAAATGATGGGATGGGAGTGAGACACTAGAAATGAAATCCCATTCTTGAAAAGCAGAAAGGATTTTGTTGAAAGGTGACTCTTTGCCAACAGTGTAACCTGCCTTTGGTCACCACCCAAAACTCATACAAAGTAGAAAGCAAAAAGCTGTTGTGATGTAGTGCCCATTTGGTAACATTAATTCCCTGTTGATATCTGGCCTATGCTAAATGTTGAGTGGTCTCAAAACAAAAACATGAACAACAGCTGCTTCAAGTTGGGGGCCTCACTTTTTTGCGGCATTTGAATAGTAGTGAAAATCATAATCTGCTTTAACACCAGGCATCAAGGTGGTAGGTCTAACCTGCTTTAAATAGTTTTGATAAATCACTGTTACTTGTTAACTATATTTCAGGCTTCAAGAAGTAAGCTAAGTGTCTCTCATATACAAGTCTTACATATTGCCTTGTATGGTATAATGGAAAAGAATATGCGACAGGAACATATATTTGGCATGATTTTCTGTAAATGAGCAGTGTGATGGCATGTAGAGATGTTTGGTGCCCCAGCTGGAAGTCCTGCTACCTTGGTGCATCCAACCCAAAGGAGGTGGTGTTCTAGGGAAAATAGCAAGTTCAGACCTCCAAGAAATGCCTAGAGAGATCACCCAGGACCAGCCGCTGGCAGAACCAATGAGAAGTGGTACTCTAGTAGTTGGAAGATCCAGGAGCAGACGGAAGCCAATCAGAGCTCAGCATGCAAGATAAAAAGGGTTGGATGCTTGTTCCAGGGCCCCAGTTCTGGGTGAAGCTAGAACAGGAGAGAGAGGATCCCAAGAGGCCTGGTCTATGGCCTAACTGACTACCTTTTTGGGTGAGACAGTGTAGAGTTGTTGTATGTGATGGAGTTTAAAGTCCAGATGGCCATCTTGAGTTGAATATCAGTTGGACTGTTTTAAAAGATGGTGAGCTCACTTTATGAGATGTCCCACTGGCTCCAGCAAATCCATGACAAGCAGATACATTCATTTTATGTCTGTGTAATTGTTCAAGATCATGTCATTACAGTATCAATGGTAATATAATTACATGGTTGTGCCTTTAAAGATCTCAATCCTGCAACTGTCTTGATGCAGGTCGATCACTATGCCTACGTGCAGTCAGTTGCACAGTTGAGGGGGGAATTTACTAATCAGGTGATACCTGCCTCACTAACCTCAAGCCAAATTCTTATAACACACCAGAGCAGATGACAAGACCATGGTTGAACTATGCAGGCTATCCCAAAGGAGAGCCAGTGAAAACTTTTACACCCTGGCACACCATGTGTTTGCTAAGTGCTACATATGTTCCAGACATAAGTTAAGGATAACTTTTTTTGAGGAAATGAAGACTATTTCTTGTATCCGTCTACAAAAAACCAAGTGTCTTAGTTACCTAATAATAGTGTTCTCTGTAGTACATTCTTCAGGGCTTTGTCCTGTCTACTGTTAAATTTCCCAAGCAATGAGCCCTGGGGGGATTACTGCACAAGCTTAGAAATCTCACCATTAGGCAGTGCTTTGTTTTTCTAGCCTAATTTCTCTTCATAACTCATCCTGTTATTCCTAGATATACTACAGGGTTTGAAGTAAATTACCAGGCTGGGTGACAGCAGGGGTGGAGAGAGAGATGAAGGGAGAAGAGTGGGGCACAAGAAGAAAAATTAGTACAACTCTCCCTGCCCCCCATCCCCAACGCACACACACACACGCACACCATCTCCTGAACTTCCTAATTGCTTTTGTCTACAAAATAAAATGATCAAACAATTTGCATTATTGGCACTAATTGGCTAAAGAGGACCTCCAATTATAATAGTCCAAATGGTGTTGGGTGCCTTCAGAAACCTTAAGGAAGGAATGCAGATGTCCAGTAATACTTGAATGTTAGCTTGAAAATACAATCTGTGTTTAAGAATTCCTTTGTTCCTGCTTTATTGCTGCCACTGGCTATAATCCACTGGTGCAGAAATGAAATGTAGCAGAGGATTATGAATGGAGGTAGGGAAGCAGAAATAGGAATAAATGAATTCCTAAAATACAACATCTTGTTTTTCTACAAATGCCCTCAGAAAAACAAAATAATGGGAGGGAGGAGAATGATTCTCAGCTGTTGCCAGGGTGCGTCAATTACTGTGGGAGGAATGGTATTAAGATGCTGTTTTCTCTGCAATGAGTGCAGAACTGTAGAAATCCCTTTTATAAACACTATTACTGATAGAATTATAGCAACAAGTTAATTAATTTAATCATAGAATATCAGGGTTGGAAGGGACCTCAGGAGGTCATTTAGTCCAACCCCCTGCTCGAAGCAGGACCAATTCCCAACTAAATCATCCCAGCCAGGGCTTCGTCAAGCCTGACCTTAAAAACTTCTAAGGAAGGAGATTCCACCACCTCCCTAGGTAACGCATTCCAGTGTTTCACCACCCTCCTAGTGAAAAAGTTTTTCCTAATATCCAACCTAAACCTCCCCCACTGCAACTTGAGACCATTACTCCTTGTTCTGTCATCTTCTACCACTGAGAATAGTCTAGAACCATCCTCTTTGGAACCGCCTCTCAGGTAGTTGAAAGCAGCTATCAAATCCCCCCTCATTCTTCTCTTCTAACTAAACAATCCCGGTTCCCTCAGCCTCTCCTCATAAGTCGTGTTCCAGTCCCCTAATCATTTTTGTTGCCATCTGCTGGACTCTTTCCAATTTTTCCACATCCTTCTTGTAGTGTGGGGCCCAAAACTGGACACAGTACTCCAGATGAGGCCTCACCAATGTTGAATAGAGGGGAATGATCACGTCCCTCGATCTGCTGGCAATGCCCCTACATATACATCCCAAAATGCCATTGGCTTTCTTGGCAACAAGGGCACACTGTTGACTCATATGCAGCTTCTTGTCCACTGTAACCCCTTGGTCCTTTTCTGCAGAACTGCTGCCGAGCCATTCGGTCCCTAGTCTGTAGCTGTGCATGAGGTTCTTCCGTCCTAAGTGCAGGACTCTGCACTTGTCCTTGTTGAACCTCATCAGATTTCTTTTGGCCCAATATTCTAATTTGTCTAGGGCCCTCTGTATCCTATCCCTACCCTCCAGCGTATCTGCCTCTCCTCCCAGTTTAGTGTCATCTGCAAACTTTCTGAGGGTGCAATCCACACCATCCTCCAGATCATTTATGAAGATATTGAACAAAACCGGCCCGAGGACCGACCCTTGGGGCACTCCACTTGATACCAGTTGCCAACTAGACATGGATCCATTGATCACTACCTGTTGAGCCCGACAATCTAGCCAACTTTCTATCCACCTTAGAGTCCATTCATCCAGCCCATACTACTTTAACTTGCTGGCAAGAATACTGTGGGAGACCGTGTCAAAAGCTTTGCTAAAGTCAAGGAACACATCCACTGCTTTCTCCTCATCCACAGAGCCAGTTATCTCGTCATAGAAGGCAATTAGATTAGTCAGGCATGACTTGCCCTTGGTGAATCCATGCTGACTGTTCCTGATCACTTTCCTCTCCTCTAAGTGCTTCAGAATTGATTCCTTGAGGACCTGCTCCATGATTTTTCCAGGGACTGAGGTGAGGCTGACTGGCCTGTAGTTCCCAGGATCCTCCTTCTTCCCTTTTTAAAAGATAGGCACTACATTAGCCTTTTTCCAGTCATCGGGGACCTCCCCCGATTGCCATGAGTTTTCAAAGATAATGGCTCTGCAATCACATCCACCAACTCCTTTAGCACTCTCGGATGCAGCGCATCCGGCCCCATGGACTTGTGCTCGTCCAGCTCTTCTAAATACTACTACTTTTCTCCACAGAAGGATGGTCACCTCCTCCCCATGCTGTGCTGCCCAGTGCAGTAGTCTGGGAGCTGATCTTGTTCGTGAAGACAGAGGCAATAAAAGCACTGAGTACATTAGCTTTTTCCACATCCTCTGTCACTAGGTTGCCTCCCTCATTCAGTAAGGGGCCCACACTTTCCTTGACTTTCTTCTTGTTGCTAACATACCTGAAGAAACCCTTCTTGTTACTCTTAACATCTCTTGCTAGCTGCAACTCCAGGTGTGATTTGGCCTTCCTGATTTCACTCCTGCATCCCTGAGCAATATTTTTATACTCTTCCCTGGTCATTTGTCCAATCTTCCACTTCTTGTAAGCTTCTTTTTTGTGTTTAAGTTCAGCAAGGATTTCACTGTTTAAGCCAAGCTGATCGCTTGCCATATTTACTATTCTTTCTACACATCAGGATGGTTTGTCCCTGTAACCTCAATAAGGATTCTTTAAAGTACAGCCAGCTCTCCTGGACTCCTCCTTTCCCCCTCATGTTGTTCTCCCAGGGGATCCTGCCCATCAGTTCCCTGAGGGAGTCAAAGTCTGCTTTTCTGAAGTCCAGGGTTCGTATTCTGCTGCTCTCCTTTCTTCCCTGTGTCAGGATCCTGAACTCAACCATCTCATGGTCACTGCCTCCCAGGTTCCCATCCACTTTAGCTTCCCCTACTAATTCTTCCCGGTTTGTGAGCAGCAGGTCAAGAAGAGCTCTGCCCCTAGTTGGTTCCTCCAGCACTTGCACCAGGAAATTGTCCCCTACACTTTCCAAAAACTTCCTGGATTGTCTGTACACCACTGTATTGCTCTCCCAGCAGATATTAATATGTTTATCAACCTCCCAACTCCCACCTGGGTGTGTCTTTTCAGGCTATGGAGCTGCCTTCTTCTAAAGGAATAATAGGAAAATATTAATCACTATTTTCTTTGTCTTACTGCATACATTTTCTGCTAGTCTAAAATTACTTGGGTCTGATTGGACCACAGCCTGCAAGGTGGGTGGAGGAGAATACAAGAAGCAGAGAAGTGAGCATTCTCCGTGATCCTAAGGCATAATGTGGCAGACATCATGTCCTCTATATCCTATGCCTCTGGAAAGGATTGGAAAAGGTACAGCCCCCTTAGAGCTCCTGCTGTGGTGGTTCGGCACCACCCGTAATCCAAGGCAAGGGATAATTGCCACAAATTAGTTCTTTATGTAGTTTCTCACTCTTCTTTTCCCTTCCTACAAAGCTCTTCTGTGCTGTTCCTGGTGCAGTGATTGCATCTGATGATAACACTGAGAAAAACACCCTCACCAAGATCTTAGGGCACTGCATGAATGTACTACAGTGCAATACCGTTAGCCACTGTAATAATTAATTAGCTGTGATCACATCTCAAGAGGATTCAGACCCTGTCTCATTGCTGTATCCTGCTTGTTTCTTGGGGTTGGGTGTCACTATGGTTAATAGGTGTTCTACGCTTTGTTGCTGGATCATCTGCCATATAAGATCTCACTCTGACACAAGATGGATTAATAAACTCCAGTTTTATTGTAGCTGCTTACAAGATGACTTTAGTCTAATTGTCATCCAATGGTGTTGTCTGGTTTTGATTTCTCTTATGTGTTGCATGGACTGTTTTCTGCTGACTGCCCTTGCAGGGTTCTCATTCTCTCTTTCTGATGGGTCTGTAGCCTGGCATATCTCCAAGCTTTTCTCCAAAGTTAAACAGCTTCCCACAGCAACTGCTCTCATACTTGCAAGTCTTCTACCCCACACGCTGTCTGGTCTCTTATCAATAGATCTTTAATATTTCTAAAATTTCAACTGGCTGCTAGCACTTCTAAATGGGTTCTGTACTCAATCTATACCCTCCCCAGGTGCTTGATCCTGAGTAAAGAAATTTATATCTTTCTACTGTTTCGTTCTTCCTGCGGTTATAGAGAGTATCACAACAGCCCATTATTGCTTCTAAGGTGCAGCTTGGGGCATTTCCAGGCACAGCATCCCACTGATCTCTCTCCCTCCCCTTTTCTCCAAACATTTAACAAAACAGTTTTATTTTCACAGCATCCTCTCTATCTGCCATAGCAATATCTACATATAGGTTAAATTCTTCTTTCCAGTTCTTCCATGCCTGAGCTAATTTCTTAGCTTGCAGGTTTAATGTCCCGGGAGGCTTCAGCCCCTCCATCTTCTATTTCAAGAGAAGACAGAGAACACAAACTATGTACTCAGAAGTATTTTTCTCTTTTCAGTGCAGCTAAGATCGGTCCCTCTTGCTGTCTAGGATTTGATTTCCAGTTCCACCATGTTTTATGCTTTGTGTCTGGACTGGATAATCTGCCATATAAGATCTCACTTTGACACAAGATTAACAAACTGCAGCTTTACTGTTGCTTACAACATGGCTTATTCGGCGTCATGGCTTCTCAGATAGGTGTTCCTTTCTAACAGTCCCACCCCCCCTCAGGAAACAGTATGCTTCCTGAAAGTGTTTGCTAGCAGTTTCATATTTGTTACCAGGAGGGGAAGCACAAATCAGAAAGTCTTGGGTTTGGACTCCTCTCTACAACCAAACCACTGTTAAATAAAGAAGTGTTTCATGGTGCACCATTCATAATCTTTTTTCAAAGTGTAGTTTGGTGTTGGCATTCTGAAACCGTAGGTAAAGCTCAGTGCACTCAGCTAGTTCCAGCTCCCCTCTTTCATTTTCACTGAGCTGTACAATGGTTTTGCTGTTTATTTCTTCCTGTTTTGGGGCCTGTGGATCTCTTCTCTCACAGCCTACTAGATTTTTCTACATGAATGCCTTTAATTCTAATGAGCTTAGTTCCCCCTCTCCTGAGCCATCTTAACCCCTTCGGGGCTGGCGTGGTGTGGTCTGAGTAACATCATAGGTCTGTTCCTCTGGATTACTTGAAGAACAGGTAAAAATATCAAGTACATGATGCTGCCCATGTCCCATGGGGACATCCACAGACATGTTGTGCACTGGGTGGGCTTCCAAAAGAGAATTTGGCCCTCCCAGTTTGTAATACTTTGCTGGGCCTCTTTGTTGCCGGCACCCAGTGCCGAGAGGCTGAACAACAGCTTGAGTTGGTTCGTTACCCGGTGTGCTACACCCAATAATCACAACAGGGTGGAGAAGCAGAAAAGTTTATTTGCAGCTGCAAAAAGGTACAGGCAGAATAAAATCTCAAATCCTGCACAACAGAGCAGGAAGTTACACAGGCTTTTATACATCCTTTTTCCCAGCATACTTATCCAATAGCAAGCTGCCCCAAGTATCCATATAGCCAGCCAATCCAGTTCCCAGCTAGTTCCCTGATTCTCTGTATCATTTGTTAAACTATACATAAAGCTGCTTTATTCAGCACTGTTCTTTCATATCTCCCCTGTTTGGCCTTGCTTAGTTTCAGGCAGTCTGACTCTGCAACATACTGTTGCAGATTCTCAGCATAACTGCTGTGTGTGCCTCCAGGCAGGGGGGGCCAAGGACACTTGGGCCTAGTACGCAGAGCTGCTGCGAGTGCCTCCAGGCAGGAGGGGGGGCCAAGGACACCGGGGCCTAGCGCGAGGGGGCTTCATCAACACTCGTGGTCTTCCATCCCCTCGAGTTACCTAGTGGCCATGCCCCAGTGTTCCCAACAACTCCCCCCTTTGAGAACACTCAACAGCCTTGGCTCTGAGTTTTCTCACTTGGGCTACTTATTTCTTTACAATATGACTTTGCATAAGCACTTTGTGATAGCCCTGAAGAAAATGACTTATTAACTTTTGCAAAAGGGCCCTGACACATGATACTGCACAGCATAATACCAGTAATACAAGCAATACAGGAAAGAGAATTTTTAATAGCAGGCTAAATAAACCACCAAGCCAAGACGACAAACCCCAGCCTGAAAACAAGGTTTGCAACCAATCGTTTTCTGGGGCAGTATAGGCAACCTGTGCTCCGGCTCGGGCATGGGCCTCAGCCTGTACCACCTTTTTATAGATTTCATAACTGCTATCATTTACATATACACAACATCGGGGCCTGACGAGGGCACAAACCCCTCCTTGGGATGCCAAGAGATAGTCCAAAGCCAGCCTGTTTTGGAGGGAAAACATCCTGAGCTGCTGTACCTCTTTATTTAAAGTTTTTACTGCTGACCCTAAATTACTAACCGAGTTTTTTAACTTTAAGGCCACCTTCTTAAGTACCATTTGCAGCCTTACAGTATAGCAGCCTATGCATGCCATGGCTGGCCCAGTAAACAGTGGTGCTATTCCCAGTACAGAGCACCCTACCAGCTTCTCGGTTGTGAGGGCATTCTTCATATTGCCCTCCAATGCCTTAGTCAGTCGCTACAGGGTCTTTTCTCGTGACTCAACAGAGGTGTCTCGGGCATTTCTAATCTTTCCTTTGGGCAGTGTGGCAGTTATAGAAAGATGAGGAACTCCATGAGCTATATAACAGCTACCTGTCCAGTTGGCTGGCAGCACCTTGTAAGCCTTTCGGCCACATACAAAATAGTGACTTTGTAGGGCCCAGTAAGGACTGTTTCTTAAGGGGATTCCTGGGATATTTAAGGCTGCTTTTCCAAACAGTTCATATGCCCCTAGGGGGGCATCCCATCCTCCTGATTGGGTACAAGTGGGGACATTTCTAATTGTGCCATTCAAATTACACTCACCATAGGGACCACTACAAACCCACCATTGGCTTGCTACATTGGAGATGTCAACTGGACGGCAAGTTACATTTCCAAACCCCTTTTTTGTGGTAAGAGTATTTGTAAGTGTTTCCCTAAAAGGGGAGGAACCATTACACCCACACTGTTGGCCTCCCCTGTTGGTCTTTATTTAATACCCATCAGCCCACTGTGTAATAACTCAGGAGCTCTTTCCCACAGGATGCCCATAGTGATCAGATTGGTTTCAGGTAAAACATAATACTCCCTCAGTGAGTACTGCAACTGAATACTCCTGGTCCTGATAGGTGGCTTGCTGTAAAGAGATCTTGTTCCAGAACGGTGAGTCCGTTCTTTCCTGCTCTTTGGTGGCGGCTAATTCTGCTAGGGTCAAGGGCAGCACGTCAAGGGGCATTCCCATTTTGGGGGATAGTGGAGTTGGAGCACATACCCAGCAATCAGCCTGGTTTGTTAAATTAGCAACATGGTGCGCAAGCAAAACAAAGGAGTTATGCTCCCGATATGCACAGTTTGGAAATACCAATACAGAGAATAACAATGTTACCCAATTAATTATTACCAGAGTCTTCCCAACCCAGGGTCTCCAGTACCTGGGTGGGCCCATTTTAGCATTAAGGTGCCCGCTATTTGTGGCTTTTAAACAGTAGCTTTAGCCTGAGATCTCACTAGATGAGGAGTCAGCAGGTTGGACGGTCCACTGTCCTGCTGACGAGGGGGCGGTTACTGCCTTCAGACGAGAGTGATGGATCCAGTTCTTGTGTCCCTCGATCTTTGCCGCTGTATGGGAGATCAGCAGGACGGTATAGGGTCCTTTCCACTTTTCCTGGAGAGGCTCGTCTTTCCAGGTGCGAACAAGCACAGTCACTGGGCTGTAAGGAGTGAATGGGAGAATCCAAGGGGACAGGCTGGGAATCCTTCTTATACCTGTGAAGAGACAAGAGAACAGCAGACAGGGAACACATATACTGTGACAAAAAAACATTACCCAACTCCCATTCCCCTAACAGAACCGGGGTGCCATTCATAGGCCATGCCCTTCCAAACATAATTTCAAAGGGACTGAGCCCTAATCTTCCCTTTGGGAGAACGCGGCTACGGAGTAGGACGAGGGGCAAAGCATCAGGCCATCGCAGTGAGGCTTCTTGGCACACTTTTGAGAGATGCCGTTTAAGGGTCTGATTGGTACGCTCCACTACACCACTGGCTTGCGGTCTCCAGGGCGTATGGAGTTTCCAGGGGATCTGTAAGGAATGTGAGATGCTTTGAATGATTTTTGACGTGTAATGTGTCCCGTTGTCAGATTTCATCCACCGGGGGAGTCCAAAGCGAGGAACGATTTCCCTAACAAACTTGAGGGCCACTGTCCTGGCAGTGCAGTTACGGCATGGGAAGGCTTCTGGCCATCCGCTGAACCGATCCACTATAACAAGGAGATATTTGAACCCTTGGGTCCGGGGAAACTCAGTAAAGTCTATTTGCCACACTTGTCCAGGGCCTGGAGTGGGTTCTAGGGCAGCTGGTGGCACAGGATGTCCCGGTCGGGGGTTATTCTTTTGGCAGACTAAGCAGTTCACTTGTACCTGGGCAGCCAGGGGTCGGAGTCCGGAAGTGATAAAGTATTTTCCCATTAGCTGGATAAGTGCTTCCCTGCCAGCATGAGTGGTTTGATGTAGTTTCTGAAGCACTGGCCGGATTGGGCCCTTTGGTAAGAGGACCTTTCCTTCTGGGGAATGGAGCCACCCCTCCTTTCACAACAGCATAACCCGCCCTCCTTTGCCCATCTATTACAGTACTGCTACCATCAGTGTACCACTCATAATCTGCATTTGGGAGAGGTACATCCTTTAAATCCGGACAGCTGGAGTACTGGACATCTATGATCTCTAAACAGTCATGTTTCTGTTCCTCTGTTTCTGGCAAGAGGGTGGCTGGGTTAAGGGAGGGGCAAGGCTGTAAGGTGACTTCAAAGTTCTCTAACAGCTTAGCCTGGTACCGAGCAATCCGAGCCTGGGTGAGCCAAAGCCCTCCCTTTGCATCCAATAAGGCTCGGACCATATGGGGAGTATAGATTTGCATAACCCCTCCCAATGTTAGCTTCTCCGCTTCCTCAATGCAATAGGGCTGTTGTTGCGACCGCCCGTAAACATGCCGGCCAACCCTTTGCAACCTGATCCAATTGCTTAGAAAAATAAGCCACAGGACGTCTCCATGCTCCTAACAGCTGTGTGAGCACTCCTAGGACCACCCCCCTTCATTCATGTACATACAACTGAAACGGCTTAGAGAGATCCGGCAGGTCCAGAGCTGGGGCTTCCATTAATTTTCTTTTCAGGATTTTAAATGCCCTATCAGCCTCTGGGGTCCAATAGAAGGGGTCATGATCCGCTCCTTTTACACAGTCGTACAGGGGTTTAGCCCACAGTCCAAACTCTGGGATCCATATCGTGCAAAAGCCTGCCATACCCAGAAATGCCCTGAGCCGCTTACAATTATTTGGAGAGGAACTTGACAGATTCCTTTCTTTTTTTTCGCTTGAACGCTGACGCTCCCCTTGCCTTAGCTGTAACCTGATCCCTCTCCACCTCAGACAACAGGGTTCTCAGGAGGATATTACAGTCCTCTCAATCGGCTTGTGACTACTGAGGCACCCCTCAAAGACTGAAATAAACCTGCTTGCGTTCGTTGAGAATTCCCCAGACTGTGTTTTAAAAGCTGCTAAGTCTATTGGATTGAATGGCACATGGGTGTAAACTTGCATAGTGGTAGCCTGACGTCCGTCTGCCCCTGGGCAAGCCACAACAGTCTCGGTAAGCAAAGGATAGAGTCCCACCGAGGGGGCAATCTCTGTAACCCGAGGCATCCTACCCTTATAAGGTGGGGGTGTGGGGGCCGAAGGGGACACCGGCTCTGCCATTACAGTGGAGGTGGGGGTCTGGGACTAACATTAGCTACTACTGAACCAGTCGGAGTCAGTTTACAGTGCTGTAAAATATCTGGTCGAGTACATAAAGTCAGAAACAAATGCGCATACATATGTTCATTCCCTTTCCTTGTTCTCTGACAGAACAGGAGTAACTGAAGGATCGTGTTGTAATTAATTGACCCTCCTGGTGGCCACCACTCCTGGTCCTCTAGTTGATATTGAGGCCAGTCAACTGTACAGAATCGTTTTAATTGGCTCTTAGTCATCGGATCCGCACCAAATACCTTCCAGTTTGCTAGAATGCACTCTAGGGGCGTACACCGTGCCCTAACCTCTGAGCTCTGTCCCTGTCCCATACCTACAGGGTAACTCTGGGCGTCCCCAGGTTCCAACAGAGCATACAATCCGGATTTTAAAAGGTTCCTACCTTATCCAAGGGACCGGTTCTTCACCGTGGCCTGCAGCTGCTCCTCCCCCATGTCTAAGGGACCGGTTCTTCACCGCCGTCCACAACAGCTTCTCCACTATATGAGTGCGTTGCACCGTTGTGCCCTCTGGGGTCGATCAAATCGCGTCTCCTCCAAGGCCCCCGATGAACTCACTGGTGCGTGCTGGGCGTCGGTTCTCGCCGCAATCCTCGACCTCCAGGAGGGGTCCGGGCAAGGCTAAATTGCAGCCTCGTCGCCCACCCAGGGACGCCAAAAGCTGTTGCCGGCACCCAGTGCCGAGAGGCTGAACAACAGCTTGAGTTGGTTCGTTACCCGGTGTGCTACACCCAATAATCACAACGGGGTGGAGAAGCAGAAAAGTTTATTTGCAGCTGCAAAAAGGTACAGGGAGAATAAAATCTCAAATCCTGCACAACAGAGCAGGAAGTTACACAGGCTTTTATACATCCTTTTTCCCAGCATACTTATCCAATAGCAAGCTGCCCCAAGTATCCATATAGCCAGCCAATCCAGTTCCCAGCTAGTTCCCTGATTCTCTGTATCATTTGTTAAACTATACATAAAGCTGCTTTATTCAGCACTGTTCTTTCATATCTCCCCTGTTTGGCCTTGCTTAGTTTCAGGCAGTCTGACTCTGCAACATACTGTTGCAGATTCTCAGCATAACTGCTGTGTGTGCCTCCAGGCAGGGGGGGCCAAGGACACTTGGGCCTAGTACGCAGAGCTGCTGCGAGTGCCTCCAGGCAGGAGGGGGGGCCAAGGACACCGGGGCCTAGTGCGAGGGGGCTTCATCGACACTCGTGGTCTTCCATCCCCTCGAGTTACCTAGTGGCCATGCCCCAGTGTTCCCAACATCTTCAATGGGTCACAAGTTAGGCACCCAAAAATGGAAGCCACCCAAAAATCACTAATCAATTTTGAAAATCTTGTCTGTTTTTTTTTAAAGTCTTTTGTATTCAGTGGGGTAGAGAAGTGGATCTAGTCATTTTAAGCATATACCAGCAGCACCCTGGCCCAGATCTACAAAGCTATTTAGTCTCTTGACTTCAGGAAGTCAGAAGCCTAATACCTTTGTGGAGCTGGGCTTCTGTACTGTCCATGCACGCGTGTGAGCGTATTCATGGTGCTGATTCTGATCCATAAAGTCCTCAGTGATCTGGGCCCCATGTCCTGTTGTGGCAATTATCTGCTGCATCATTCTCGCTGGTGGTTCCTCAGCGGGAACTGCTGAGGACAGGCATCAAAGCACTTTAAAAGTTGCCCGTGGGATCAATGCAAAATCATTAGAAGTCACTGGAAAGACTCCCATTGACCTCAGTGGGGCTTTGGATTGGGGCCACGGTTTCTAAGGAGCTGCTCTCTAGTAGTACCCTGAGTTTTGTGAGGTTCAGGAAGCAGTGTAAAAACACATGTCACTAAACTGACTACTAGATCATTTTAATGGCAGGGCACATGGAATGTTGTTAAGCTTCCCTCTACAGTGAGTCACAAAGATGGGCAAAGGAGCTGTGGTGGAGGGAGTAGAGGGAACAGCACATGTGATGCCCAGAAATTTGCTGGCTTGGAGCCAGGATTCGACATGGGCTCTTGGAATCTCAGGGCATTGACTCCCCTGCCTGAATCCTCTGTCCTGAGGGGAGCACAAAAACGGCAGCTCTTGAAATAAAAATTCCACAGTGTTTTCTGAGTGCTTTCCATTCTTCCATATATTGATGGAACAGGAGCACTTGTACCACAGTCCTTTCGCGAGACCTAATTTTGTAAAGGCCTAGTTTACTGTGCCTCCCAACTCCCATATTAACCCACAGGGGCTTGAGAGGCAGAGGGCATGGACTGGGGAGGTAAGGGAAGCAAAGGAGAAATGCACTACTAGAGTCCCCGACCTAAAGATTAGCAGTGCCACATCTCACTCCTCCCTGAACTTCATCCTGGCAGAGCAAGAGGAATTCCTGAGGTACCTCCTTCAATCGGGGCTTGATCCTGCACTCATTGAAGTTAATGGCAAGGTTCTTATTCACTCCCGTTGTGCATAGTCAGGCCTCAGGTCACTAGGGCTAGAAGGTTAAAGGAGTTAATACAACAAAGACCGGTTAGCGCTGAGAGCAGTATCAGTGAAACAGAATTTTTGTCCTGTCTGTGGACAATATTGGTCCAGTCCAGCTGCCACTGAAGTCGGATTTGGATTAAGTCCTAAATTACCTTTTCAGGATTTATTTCCTCTGAGCAAAATCTCTATGCGATTCTCTTCTAAGCCAGTCAATATTTCTGTTGTAATTTCTGTATATTATAATTTAACTCTATTGAAATGGCAAGTGGAATAATTGCAGAACGATTTCAGTAATTATAACAGATTTATCATCAATTTGATTGATAAGTCAAATTTGCTATCCCATGAGTGATAACCCCTTGGGAACATTACCAATTTGTCAGTTGTTCAGCACCGTCATTCCTTACTGTGATAGGCTGAGACAGTAATGGGGAACATAAATGCTGACTGGTTAAAAATGTGTGAAGGCAGGAGTTGCCTCTGGCTGGTTCACCAGAAATATGACAGAAGCTATTAAAATGTTCTCATTACCACCATGCAGGTCATTCCACTCATATCATGCACCTGCAATTGTATTCTGCCCATTCAGAGAGGATAGATAGGGTGCTACCAAGTTAATAATGCCAAATTCATGTTGAAATGAAGCTTTATTTTTTGCAAAATCTGAAACAAAAAGGAAGCACCAGAAGCCTTTTCTAAGTTTCACAACTTCCATCTCCCCTTTTTGTTCAGCATTTTCTGTCTCATAAAAATCTATCCAGAGAAGTGCTAAGATGTTAGGTCACTTTTTGGCATATCTGCTTTGTAAATATCAGACCAAGAGTCATTTCCCTGTGAATGGCAACAATCCTCATAGCTTCAAAGGATGCAGGATTAGGCCACAATCTTTTTTGCATTGGTCAACTGCTTAAGATATATTAGATTTTTCTTTCAAGGAGTTGTAGCATATTGTTTTAAGAGCACTTTTTTTTTTATTTTGAGGGAAGCACCATGTAAACATTATTTACATGAAATGTGCACTCCAACTTGACTAAAAAATTGTAATGAATCGCTGAGGGACTGTACTAATGCTTTTGGCTGTTATGCTGTATGGAAAACCATGGACTGAGTCCTTCACACTCACTGCTCTGAAGGAAGAAAGTGCATATCTGACAGAGATTGTAGACTGTGTGTAGGAAAGGGCAACTGCAGTTTGAAAAGCAAAGGCTACGTATTGGACTGGATTAAGTATACTTCTGGTGACTGAAATGGAAAACATCCCTCAGAAATCAGGGGGAGCTAACGGTGCTCAGCACCTCACAGGGTGAAGTCCTTCTGAGAGGCAAAAAGGTCTTCTAAACTAAGTATGGAACTAAGAACAAGAGCTCTAGATCCACCTCTTCCACTCCATTCAGGGAAAGTAATTTGCCTACCTTTTTGTGAAGGAGCAAGATTGCACCAAAACTACACCTGACTCATTTCACTGTTTTCTTGTCCAAATTGAAAAAACCCTGTCAGGGCATGAATTTTAGCTAGCTGCTCAGCCAGAGTTGCAGCAATATGATCGTTGAGTTAAATTCCAAATTCCCATTTCTTAAAAAAACCAAACACATCGACTGTTTTTCAAATTCAATTTCATGCAGGACTAGATTGTCTTGTCTCAATTATAATCCAGTTGTGAAGTGACTGTCATCCTAACCTATCATTCCAAGGTGGTTATCTTCATACTGCATCCAAACTGATAATTCAGTATAACAGTTTTCATTAACATAATTTGTTGTATTTATTACTGATGGCTAAATGACTGCATTAAGCTGCAAAGATAGCAACTGGACATACCATGCAATGCTAAAAAGATCTCAAATGTATAGAAGTACTATACATGTTAAAAGCCATGGTACATTCCAGAATTTCACTGTAACTAGAGTGCATTTTTGCGATTAACTTAACAATATATTTTCACAATGATTGCTGAGGTCTCATTTAATTAAGCATGCACTGGTATGTCTTGCTCAAATCTTAGGGGCTAATTTAGCACAGAATATTACATTTAAAACCTAAATTATCATCTATTCAGTGCATGTTTTTTAAAGTTTACAGACTCTTTAATGGTTCACAAACAGTTTAGTCCTTTGTACTGCTGACAGACCAGATTTAGACTAAGATGATACTGCAGGAAATCAGCCTGCAGTATCAACAAATATATTTATGTGGGTTTACAATTGATTCCCCCTGTATGCTTTTCACTTTACCTGCTGTTTAGCTACAGTTATACTGAGGGACATTTAGTGATGTCACAAAAAATCTAAGTCTGGTAACATAATTCATCTCCTCATTTTGGGTGAATTGATAGGGCCATGAAATCTTTAACTAATTATAGAATGTAATATTTAATTATTGTATGTCACTTTTCAGCAGTAGCTCTCAAAGTACCTCACACAGGTGAGTAAGCACTGCTACCCCAATTTTATTGATGGGGGAAACTGAGGCACAGATGTGTGATGCAGCTTGGCCAAGACCACACAATGAATCAGTAGAATAGAACCCAAGTGTCCTGCCTGCATTTCTGCTGCTCTCTTCCCTGGATCATGCTGATCAAACTTTACTAATAGCTATAAGTTTAAACTTGAGATATGGGCACAAGTGTGTACTTGTAAATTACATCTGGGGCTGAACCAAACCCCTGGATTTGAACAGCAGAGAACTCTAGTTAAATGTGGATCTGAACTTTGCAGCTTATACCTAGCTCCTACTTATAGTGACAGGTAGCATCTCTCACTGTGTCCCATGAAATGACTCTCCCACTGGCCCTATTTCCAGCTGCTGATGCCCTGTGAATGGGGTGTGTTTGAAGACTTGTGGGCTCCAGGTCCATGCGAGACGCAGAGCCCATCCTATTCCTATACAGCCGTCATTCTGGGGGATAGTCTTGTTTGTGGTGTGAGGTCAGAGTGACAGACAGGTATTAGGTGAACATTAGTGGTAGGAGAGAAGACAAGGAAAGCAATGACTCTTCCATTGGAACTGTGTGCTACAGCAGGTGGGGTGTGGTCAATGGGATAGATGTAAAATAAATTACTATGTGTATCTGAAAGAGAAATACAGATGTGCAGTATCTGATGTAATTTAGCTTTCTGTTAAAACCTCCCCAGTGAACACAGCTGAAGGGATTGAGGAAGGGGCATAGGAAGGCGGGGATTACTCATAAAGGAGTTGACTAAAGACACACTATCCCTTCAGACCAGGGAAATGGACCTACGCTACATTTTTTCTCAGTAGTTTCCAGGAAATTTCATTTCACTGTAGCACAAAGGATGTGGCTTCTACTTCTATTTCCAGAAGGGAAGTCATTGCACAGAAAAGGCAGGGTAGGCAGCACAGCCGGAAATTTTGGGGACCAAAGACTCATTTGTGCATAAATCAGAGAATATTCCTTCATTTGAAAAAAGAAAAGGAGTACTTGTGGCACCTTAGAGACTAACCAATTTGAAAGGACTCTAAAATTCACTCCTGCATAAATCCAACAAAGCCCAAAGCTGTTAATCTTCAGGGCAAGGTGCAAGACTTTTCCTGAAGGAAGTACTTGGTGACATGAGTTTAAATTATTTTATTTTATTTTGTGGTTGAGGGAGAGTTTGAATTTGGTCAGTATCCTTTACTGTTATAGTGCCCATGACTATTCTCCACATACCCAAAAGGTTTTATGATCATCTTTGTATAAATCAAAAAATAAAATGAAAGAGAGCCTCGCATTTGCTTTCCAGAATTATCACTGGTATTGGGTAAGTGAAGTTTATGATTAATAGTTTGATATCTCATCATCAGGGTAAAGGGTATATAGCGAAGCCCAGCTGTGTCTGCGCTGACGGCACTTTTTGAAAGTGGGGCACTGCTTTATCCTAGTTTTCACAGTAGCAGCCGTGTTGGTCTGAATCCACAAAAAGAAAAGGAGTACTTGTGGCACCTCAGACACTAACAAATTTATTTGAGCATAAGCTTTCGGGGGCTACAGCTCACTTCATCAGATGCATAGAATGGAACATATAGTAAGAACGAACACACACACACACACACACACACACAATATGAAAAGGTGGAGAAAGAGGCTAATTAATTGAGAAGAGCTATTATCAGCAGGAGAAAAAACTTTTGTAGTGATAATCAAGATGGCCCATTTAGACAGTTGACAAGAAGGTGTGAGGATACTTAACATGGGGAAATGGATTCAATATGTGTAATGACCCAGCCACTCCCAGTCTCTATTCAAACCCAAGTTAGAGGTATCTAGTTTGCATATTAATTCAAGCTCGGCAGTTTCTTGTTGGAGTCTGCTTTTAAAGCTTTTCTGTTGCAAAATCGCGACCTTTAAATCTGTTACTGAGTGGCCAGAGAGGTTGAAGTGTTCTCCTACTGGTTTTTGCATGTTATGATTCCTGATGTCAGATTTGTGTCCATTTATTCTTTTGCATGTCTCTTCCTGCTGTTGAACAATGGGCTGGCTGCACTCTACCCCATAGCTAGCTCCCTTTCAGTGGAGCTATGCATACATGGTTTGGGAATACGTTGAGCTGATTCAGAATTGATAGACTAAAAAATATTTTGTTCTCATCCTGATTCTCGGGAGATTCTGTGGTAAAGCACAGTTTGGATAACACTAGAGGAGAGCATCTCACCTCTCCCCATTCATCAACCTTCTTTGTCCTGAAGTTTGAACTCTTGTCAAAACCTGCAGAGAATCTAAGGTTAATGGGATCTTGTCATGACTAGCTGAACTTGCCTTGCTCAGTACCTCCCGTACCAAATACAAGGCACCAAGGTACGCTTTTTGTGAGAGTGGAGCATAGTCTGGGACAACTTGACTGAAATACCCAGCCTTGGCGGCGTGGCCTGCCAAGAACCAGGCCAAAAGACTCAGTCCTACTTGGTCAAGGAGTGCTACTGGCCACTGTTGTAGCAGGTTGTAGGACGGAGGTAGAGGGATTCTTGACCCTTGGAAGAAGATCAAGGTCTGCATTCTAGGCAATTAGAATTAGTAATTCAAACATTTCCATTGCGCATATTGGTACCCTATAAAGCCATATCTCTCTAGCTCTGTCACCCTAATCTTCCCTTTCCTGTTCCCTTTCCAGATGCTTTTTGTAACTTGTCTTCAATTAGATTATAAGCTCTGGGAAAAGGAAGCAGGTCTTCCTATGGTATCCCTAGCCTCTGTTTGCCAGAAGCTGGGAATGAGCAACAGGGGATGGATCACTTGATGATTACCTGTTCTGTTCATTCCTTCTGGGGCACCTGGCACTGGCCACTGTCAGAAGATAGGATACTGGGCTAGATGGATCTTTGGTCTGACCCAGTAGGATCATTCTTATGTTTTGAACAGTGCCTAGCACGATGGGACTCTAAGTGGCATATCAGGGTGCTGCCATAATATAAGCAATAAATAATAATAATCATGCTAAGGTCTAGAATACTTTTGAACTTCTCTATCAATAAATCTGGAAACTGCAGTGAATGATGCAGTTTCCAATACTTCTAATTTGGGCCAGAATGTATAAACAGTGAGAAGGCTTTAATTAACTTCTCACCTGTCACAAGTAAATCCTGGATTGCATTTCCATGCACCACGTGGCAGTATTTCTGTCTGCAGCTGACAGATACATTCCACGTGTTTCTGTGCTGCTAGCTAGAGAAGATTTGAGGAGAGCAGTAAAGGGGAAGCAGAGTAACTTTCCTCCAAAGGTAGGAATGTAGGGTCTGGTGAGCAAGGCAGGAGGATACAGCAATAAAGAGCTTGGCTGGTGTAAATCAGTGTCATTCCATTGAATTCAATGGTGCTATATTGATCTACATCAGCTAATCACCTGACCCTGTTACCTATAAACCTAGGGAGAGAATCTGGCCAAGTAACTTTCCATAACCTCATCCTTTGATATTTTTTTAATACAAATTATCCTTCCCCCACCAAAATATTAAATAGTTTAAAAGTTAATGAATAAAAGCAGATTCTTCAAAGTAATCCAGTTCTTACAGGGAATACATAACAGGGTTATGTTATATATGTTATAACAGGGTTCAAAAAAACTTCTCCGTGACTTATCTATAGGTCCATCAATGCCTATTAGCCAGGATGGGCAGGGATGGTGTCCCTAGCCTCTGTTTGCCAGAAGCTGGGACTGGGCGACAGGGGATGGATCACTTGATGATTACCTGTTCTGTTCATTCCCTCTGGGGCACCTGGCATTGGCCACTGTTGGAAGACAGGATACTGGGCTAGATGGACCTTTGGTCTGACCCAGTATGGCCGTTCTTATGTACATAGAGGACACCAGCACAACTTCCCCTCCCCAAAGTAGTCTAGACAAAGTACTTGAAAGTGCTAAAGTATATGATGTATAATCTTTGTTTCAGAATTTTATTATTAAATGTACCGATAGTTGGAAATGTTTGTCAGGATTATGGAAGAGTGAGAATAGAAATTGCCAAAGGTAGCTCCTCACCAATGCAAAGCAGGCACATGCCTTTCAAGGAAAACAAGGGGGCATGTTTTCCTTTCTATTTACCTTTTCCCCTGAGTGACAGTTTCTCAGCTGAGAGGAAGATGGTGAAGCATTTTTAAGGGGCTCCTGTCAGGGAAAAGATTGGTTTCCGACCTGCACACTTAAAACAGTAAAAAGGATATTGCCACAATCACACGTAGAACTTCCGAGGGCTGAGGCCTGCAGAAAGGCCATGTAAGGCCTCCAAGGGGTCCCAGCATTGAAGAGACCATGTGCCTCCATGCACCCTGGAACAATCGTTCTGTCCACAAAACAGAGGGCACAAGTCTCCATTGCCCTAAAGCTGATCCAGCAGCATAAAGGGACTTTAAGAAGCCACTCCTCCTCCTTTCCCTCCCAGGACAACCTTGGCATAAGGAGTTGCTGAGTTGGTACATAACAGGGGTACAGGTCATACCAAGAGGTAGGGAGCATCTCTGAGGCTTCCCTGATGTACACTGGGGCACTGGCTGGGCCAGACCCACAAAAGCAGGAGGTGCAGCAAAGTTATCTTACCATGTTTCTTCAGCTCTCTAGCTCCCCGGTTCCTGTGCTGAGTAGGGCTGGCCCAAAACCAACCATTCTGTTTTGTGAAAAAAATTGGCGTTTCAGAATTTGTTTTTGTTCTGCATCAGAATGAACCTGAAACCTTTCACCATTTTTTTTTCTATGTAAACTTGTATTCTCAAGTTCAAGTCCCTGCTCTGAATCAGGCAAAGGAAGCAGTTGAGTTAATATTGCCTACATCCGACGTGAGTGCCCTAACCACTGGGCTATTGGCTAATCTGGGATGGTTTTCTTTCTCCTTGCTCTGTTTTGACCAGAAATTCCATCATATATCTGAGACCTCTTCCTAATGGAAGTTTTTTCACACCCCGGACCAACAAAAGTACTAGTGTAGACAAAGCTAAAGTGGCCAAAACTTTAGAAGTGGAAT
The DNA here is from genome assembly GCF_965152235.1 of Eretmochelys imbricata. Classification (NCBI taxonomy): domain Eukaryota; kingdom Metazoa; phylum Chordata; order Testudines; family Cheloniidae; genus Eretmochelys; species Eretmochelys imbricata. The sequence continues at coordinate 39,126,872 of NC_135577.1, forward strand.
GCAGGAGCCGCAGCCAAAATTCCCTCTGGTGCTGGAGTGCAGGAACCATGTAGAGTTTCTGCAGTCTGGCGGTATTCATGAGAGCTGTGGGCAATGTCTGCTTAATGGGGCATTGGCCAGAGGGCAGAATTTAGCCTTAACTAATTAATCTGCCCCCCCACAGCCCATAAGAGGTAAGTAAACATAATTCCACTTCACTCATCTAGCAAGGGCTGGGTAACTTACAATGCCACTGTGCTGCCATTTCACAGAGGAAAGAGATAAAGGGCTCTTCAGCCCTAATTTCTATAGGAGAAATGCACTTACCTTAATTCATTCAATAAACTTGGTAATTTTTCACTTAAAAACCATCTGAAAACAAGCTTTTAGTAGCTTCAGGAATTAGCAACTCTCAGAATATTCCACAGCCTGGGAACAGAATTAGATGGTAATGATTTAATTGATTGAGTGTGCAGACAAAATATACAGACAAAATCCTTTCAGTAATTATATCTTTTCAGGGGCCACAGGCTCTGATAATTTATGTCTCAGACTGTAATTACAAACCAGCTGCAATTTTAGGCAAAGCGTGAGCACATCTGTGGTGCTTATCTTGGCGTAAGAAACAAACAAAAACACACTGTTAGAGCTCATAGCAAAGAATTAAAAACAATTAAGTAAGGTAATGTAATATTATGCACAGATATGTGACATTAGAATAGTGCCAGTCATGCCATTATAGCTGAAGGTCTATCATGGTTTCCTTAAAATACCTTAATTTTTCAGGGTAAAAAAATGTTTTGTGTTGAATCCTTTGGGTCCGAAAGTTCAGATTTCATTTGTAGGCTTTCTTACATGAAAGTTTTTAATGAGAATATTGGTTGAGTAAAGACTGCAGGAATGGGTTAATAATTTGGGGGTTCTGAAGGGCCAGTGTGAAATCTTCCTTGACAATGAAGAGTGGAAGCTTGTGCAACAGATTAAAAAGATTGTTCCCAAAGATTTACAACAGGGTCTTGGGACTGGCTGGGTAAGTCTGGCGATTATGGTCTTTAATTTACATGATCACATACTGTTTTTTCCACAGGACTTCTGTCTCGTTCAGTGCACAGGTTGGATCTTGTTCCGGGGATGAACCAGGGTTGTGTGAATCAGTGAAGGAGTCTGTTGTCTGTAAACCCCCTGCTTCCTTTGGTGTAGAAGTTGGAAGGTTTGTAGTGAATAAGACAGGAAATTACAGGAAGAGAAAGTCTCATGGTTTAGGCAGTTGAATTCTGCCCTGGAGAACTGGATTCTATTCCTGCCCCTGCCAAAAGTGTGTGATGGTCAGCAAGGTCACTTAAACTTTTCACAAGTAGTCACTAATTGGATGTACTTAATTTTCTTGATAGTAGGTGGTTCCCAGTCTGAGACCCTGGAGTCTGATTTGCCAAAGTGCTGAGAACTCAGTTGCAAATGAAGTGGAATAGAATGAACAGAGTGCTATAAAATGCTAAGTATTCTGAAAAACCAGGCCCTAGGCTTCTCAGATTGAGCACTCAAAATTAATGGACAGTTCTGAGCTTAGCTGCTCTGCACCTCATCTATAAAATAGGGATAATAATATCGCGTCACCTCCCAAGGGTGTTGTGAAAATAATTTATGTTTATGAAACACTTAGAGACTGTAAGCACCATATAAAAGCCCATGAGGAATGAATAGTGTGCAATAAATAAGATATAGGGCCAAACATTGAGCAATTGGATAAAATAAAATATTTGATTGCCGCCTGGTCAGTGAGCACCATCCATCCCGTGCAGTGAATGAGGCAGAAGTCCTGTGGAAAAAACAAAACAAAATATACTTGTGTAATTAAAGATTGCAGCATAATACATGTGCACAAGGGGGTCAAATCAAGGTTGCAAGGGCGATCTTAACTCTGGCATTTCCTAACTTCTGAGTGCTTGATTTTGCAACCTTAACCTTCCTTTAATGTAGCTGTATTGCGAGTAATACGTTTTAAAGTGCTGTGAGATGAAAGGTGTGCAAGTCAATGGGATGACTCAGCAGTCTTTTTGTGTGTGTAATAGGGTTTTAAAGTGCTTTTGAGATTAAAGGCATGTAAATTGGTGGAATGACTCAGCAGTAATCAGTGTGAACAGCAGAAGCACATAACTGGTTCCCTTAAGGAAAGACAAACATAAAAAGGTTCTCCAGTTTAGGGTTCACTCAGCACCTGGGTCTGGAGCCCTGCCTTCTCACAGGTATTCTTCTCCTGCCTTCACAGCAGCCCTTTTGTATAGCCCTTCCCTTGAGCTCCGGGGAGGGGAAGTAACAATTATGTAGTGGGGACTAGCTAGTACTCCTGTCTTCTTTCCAAAGGTGATATACAAATGTAATGTACATTTAGATAAGTCACTCCTAATTCTGTATTGTTCAGCTTCACCATCTGCCAGCTAACCACTTTCTAATGTGGCTTGGTTTCTATGTATCATGCGTTCTCTGTGTTTGGTTTATTGTGTGTGAAGTTATTGGGATCAAACACACACGTCACCTGCTGAGAGGAAAAGCAAGCTTTTTCCTGCCCCCTCATAGGATGATAGCCACTGACTCCACTTTGCCACTCTGAATGACCAGTCAGCCCAACTCCTGCAAAGAAACCTCCAAGATGTATTTGCTAAATACGTGAATATGGTCCTATGGGTAAGGTACAGGATTAGGAAGCAGGAGACATGAGTCCCTGGTGCAGCAAGTACAGGAATGGGAGGGCGGGGAGGAGGTGGCTTTAAGTTACCTTTTACATTCCCCATATTCTAGAGCAACCAAGGGTCTGCCTGGCCCATCCCATGTAAGCTAAAGTAGTTTCAGGGCTGCTCTTGTTTATCTTTGCAACCCATAGTGAGCAATGGGCAGCAATGTCGACAGTATGATAAAAAACCTGCTGCACCGAGTCTCAGAGCCCAAGTCAGCTGACTCGGGCTTGCGGGGCTCAGGCTCTAAGACTAAATATACCAGTGTAGACATTTGGTTCTCTGGGGCCCTCCCCACTCACAGGGTCTCATAGCCTGGGCTCCAGCCCAAGCCTGAATGTCTACACTGCAGTTTTATAGCCTGACAGCCCGAGCTGGCTGACCTGTGCCAGCCATGCCATGGGTCTTTTATTGCCGTGTAGACATACCCTACAGGTCTTGGGAAATAGGGAACAACCCCTATGTTGGGACCTGGAAACAGGGCTAGCATACAATTCTTCCCCTTATGTCAGCTCCTACTCTGTGCAGTAGAGTATTCTCAGGAGGCTGTGTCTACCCCTTTAAGGCCCCTGTATGTAGTCAGAGTGGCGTAAGTGACCATGAGCAGCGAACCACGGCCACTGGGAGCCACAATGCGCCAAACCTGCTGACAGGACCGGCCCGCCAGGGACTTTCCCTGCACAAGCAGCGGAACAAGTTTGGGAACCACTGCCTTAGAGTACTAGAGATCACGCTACTGGGGACTGTTTCTGGCTTTGCCATATACTTCCTGCATAATTTTCATATGTCACAATGTCTCATTTATGGAACCTTGCCTTCCATTTGGCATCCATGAATATTTACAGGCACAACTAGTGTCACTAACTACCTGATTGCACCCACAAGGGAATGGAGTTTTGTTAAGTGGAAGAGAGGGCATCTAGTCTCTTCAGGCCTCAGTTTCTTCTTCTGCAAAATACGGCTAATATTTAATTCATGGGGTGTTCAGAGCCTAAATTCTTTGAGATCCTGGTGGAGGGTACTCTAGGAGCACAACATATTATATGAATTGTTACACGTACTCTGTCAAAGCATATTCATATTATAACATCCTGTGCACATTCCCGAAATGGATATACAGTTCTACAATGTATATTACATAACAAGACGAGGTATTCTCTCTGCGAACAATCTATAAGCATGCACTTTGTGTATATCCTGTACCTATGCATCTTCCCAAGTAGTTAGTCTTTAAAGCTTAAAAATAATGTTAAATGGAAGAAGATAGCAGAACAGTAAATTAGCCATTTCTTTTGCATCTGTGAATAGCTAATTGTCTTAGATATGCATCTCGGCTCAATGCATGATCTTATGCATTATTCACACATTGAAAACTTGCCTGACTTATTTCACCTCTTGGAAACGTGCTTTCTCTTCAAGCATCCTTAATGAGTAGTGGCATTGAGATTTCAGGGTTGCTTACTTTAGTGTAGGTTATTACAGGAGTCAACATTGTTCTTCAATAGCAGAAGATGTAGTAGATAGGAAAGAAAATTAATACAGAGCAACAAACCAAAATCTCATTCCTTTAGAGAGGTGGATATCTTAAAAGCACATTAGAGGCCTGTAGTTCCTTTGGTTTAACTAACAAATTCTTTAACTTCCAGCTGGTATTACTCCATATAATGATGGGTGGAAAACAAAATATCACCATTTCTTTGAAGGTAACATGGAAATTCTGCCAGTGTACTTGTTTCCACATTGTCTCCTATCACAAAATAAGACTTCCTTCTTGGTTTATTTATAAACTTTTTTTTTTGGTGGTGGGGGAAATTTCAGAGGAAAACATTACTATATTACATTATTGCTATATGACTGAGCTTTGTGTTGGATTAGAATTGGAATGTTTCTAACGTTTGGGCTGGAACACTTTATTTATGATTTCTTCACATGTGTTGAAAATGGATAACTTCAGAAATGGGTTAAAATCTCCATTGACTGAGTTACTGCAACCGTGAATTTTGCACATTTCACTACAAATGGGCCAGATCTGAATGCTATTACTTACTATTTTAATTCCAGTCCAAAAATTTACCCTGTCATGTGCTGTTGCTTGCCAGATCCTTGTTACATGCTGAATCAGCAGTTGTCTCTCACTTTGGGACTGTGAGCCAGGGGAAAGACCCACCGTAATGAAAGTACTATCCGAACTGTTGTAGTGAGAGCAATTGTGATAACAGCTCATTACCAGCCTTATCTATTGTCCTTGATTCTCCAGTCCTTAACCAGAAAAGTCTCCTGATGAAGTCAACTTGATTGTCCCAACCTGGCTTCAGGGGGAATTTTTGCTTGAGTAAGGACTTCAGAGTCAGGGCCATTGAGGCCACACATCAGGAAAAAATGTCACTAATGGGGAAAAGGGAGCTGAAGAAAGATAAGGAAACTGAATGGGGAGGGAATCAAACTGGAAGTGATCAAATGGGAAAAACAGAAAGAAATAAAAAGATACCATGATACTTGATATAACTCTCATCTTGTTAGGCTGATAGCCCCAGCCTAGGCCACCCAGAACTCGCCCAAGTATTCCGTACACACGTGTGAGAGTCATTAAGTTGAGTAGCTGTAATGACTGCCAATGCATTAGTGGAAAAGAATAACACTCAGATGTTGATGTAGACTTTGGAAGAGAAAGGGGGACTATTTAGTACAATACAGCATCTGAAAATGAAGGTGTTTCTTCTTACTGTGCTACAAGCAAATGTCTCAGAAAAGAAATTGTGTGTGTGTGTGTGTGTGAGAGAGAGAGAGAGCGCTACATGCTGACTAAATCAAGTCAAAGGACTGGGTTCAATCTTTCCCTTCCCATCTGCTGAGATCATGTCACTGGACTTTTTGAGCTGACGGCTAAAGAGATGCAGCTTTAAGCTGTGAGAGGACTTTGTTCTGCCTCCCCTCGGTGATCTTTCTGTTCATTGTCACGCTAGTTTGTGCCCAACAAGAAAATTTTTCCATAGTATTCAGCTGGATTGTTTGATTTGTATTTCTTTTATGAGTGTTTTTTTTCTTCCTTGTTCAAGTAATTTGCCAAAGCAACCTGCTTGTCCTCGAGATGATTTTAACTGAGCCTGGGATACTGTTAATTAGGGACAGTCATGGGCAGTAACTCAGAGAGAGAACCTGATTCTTGAGCTCAATAGGAAGGACCTGGAATATCAGCATAAGTATGAGGCTAAGAGGAAAGGGGATTACACTTCCCCTCCTCTAAACAGTGCTGCAAAGGGAGTTGACAAGGGCCAAGCTGGGTGCAGAGAGTGCCAAAGGGCATGAGGTGCCATTACAGCTGTAAAAGCAGCAAATCAGTATAAACCCTGCACTGGTTTTTCTGAAGTTCTAAGCTACTTTGGAGCTGGAGACTGTGCCCCTGGCTCAGCCTGCCTCTGGCTTTCACCAGTCATCCACTCCATCTTGCCATGCATTTTATTAAACCATAGCTTATTATTTTCTTTAAAAAAAAAAAAACCGCACACAAGCAGAGACCTACTAAAACCATATTATTAGTAATACAGCCCTCTTAGCCTCCTGTGGCTAGCAGGAAGCCAGGGAACCAACACCATCTACACAAGAGAGATAAGAAAATGAAACACCACAGAAATAGAAGACCCCTGGGAACTTGCGGTTATCCATTCATGGGTGTGGAATGGTGCATTCCTGCATTCCTGCCATGATGTGGTGCCGTGCCAAGTTATGACAGCAAGCTCACTCATCTGACTCCAAGAAGGCTGCTGCCAGCAATATACAAGCAATGCTGGCTTTCAGAGGAAATCTAGACCTCTGGAGATGTTTCCCTTTGTAGGGGAATTCTTCTCTGACAAGAAGGGGCCCTGGTTTCCGTTCTATAGAACGCTGGATAGGAAAACAAAGGGAAGCACTCCTGCAGGTAGTTTGCCTTTTGGATCTCTAAGTGATATTTCCTTAAGGACTGGTGTTGATATACTTAGGATAATCTCTTGTCAGGCCCAGCCCCTTGGGCTTTTTGTGGATTGGGTTACTCTGAGAGAGGGAGGGAGGGAGGGGGGGGGGAGGGGAGGGGGAGGGGGGGAGAGAGAGGGAGAGAGTGTGTGTGCGTGCGCGCAAAAGAATATAAGAGAAGAAGAGAAAAATAGGGGAAATGTTTCATTTGAATCTTTATTACTTTTTTGGGCCTTGTGCAACCCTGTTGATTTCAGTGGGGTCCTGCTGATGTAAGTGAGAATTTGGTCTAATGTATTAAGTTCAAAGTAGGATCAGGGTAAAGTAAGGGTGCGAGGAACAGTGCTCCCTTCTCCTTTCTCTGGCTTGTGGGAGCAGGCCCCCCTTTCTTCATTTTTCAGCCCACTTTAACCACTGGTTTAAAGTGTCCAGAGATAAGAAAAAACAGTCTTGAGAGAGTGAGGAACAGCTGTAGAAAGACAAAGGGAAATAAAGAGGACAAAGATGGAGAATAGTGAGAAGAACAAAGGAGTGGGGTTTCTTAAGGCAACAGCAGTGTCCATAATGGTGAATTGTTTGTTTTTCTGTATTAAACTGCTTTTGTGCTAAATTTGATCATGTTCTGACATTCCCAGGATCTCTCGGAAATGATCAGAACATTGATCTTGGCCCTACATACTGCGTAAGCATTCTCCTAGCCCTTGTGCAAACCACCAGTTCAAAGAGTAGTTCGTTACTGGCGATTGCCTGATTCTGTTTTATTTACAGAACAAAGTGCCCTCTATTTTAATAGGTGTGATCACATGAATCTGCTGTTATCCTCAGGTGGCTTCAGTTCCCATAACTTATTGATTTTTCTCTTCATTTGGGGTGAAGGTTTCATTTATTCATAAGACTTTTGTGGCAAAATGCACCCAAGAGCAGAGAGCCCATTTAATTCCCTTGATGCTATGTTAACCCAGCATTTAGGCTCAAGTGCTGAATACAGTCTTGCATACAGGTGAATTTCACCCAGGGCCCTTATCCTGTATCAGACTGTGCTAGGGAAGACCCCTGCATCTATGTGGAGTCCTGTGGAAGTCAGCCCCTGATTGCAGGTGTCCAGGCTAGCAGGGCTGCAAACAGAGAGCACAAAGCTTTATAATACATTGAGCCTGATTCTTTGGTGCCCTGAGCTATATGGGAGTTACCAGTGTAAAATGGGGATAAAATGCTACCATATCCAAACAGTAGTGTTTTAGGAGTGAGGAAATATCAGTGCTGTGCTCATGAGGGATTTTTCTTTTGCAGAATAGCAAATGTTTCCTGGCAAGAGTTTGACCTGGAAACAGGACTAACTGGTGAGTTTTGAATTCACACAATTTAGTTTAAATAAGCAGTTAATAGTTTTTAGAATACTGTTTGTTTGTTTGTTATCTATCTGTTGATTTCATAAATAAAAACATCATTTTTAGAAAGAGAAAGTAGTTTAAAATACCCTTTTGGAATATTTGGGTATTTTTTTGAAATGAAGATTTTTTCTTTTTCAACTTCATGAGCTGAGCTCTACTAACCTGATGTCTTAGATATGCATTTGTTAGTAACTGATTTTTAGGTTACTTAACAGGATATGACTAACCACCAGAAGTGACACATTAGAGATGGAGTCCTACAGTCTGCTAGATAGAAAATAGTAAAGCTTTAAATTTTTTTAAAAGACTATTCTCCATACAAAAATGATCTGTGATTGTCTATTTGTTTCATGGGTAAAATGCTGTACGATGAGTTAGCAGACTGGTGATTCTCAAAGTGCTGAGAAACAGTATATCTTAACGGATCACTTCATCATGCTCACTACTTTTGTTAGGCTCTTAGTGTCTGAAAAGACAACGTGGCCTAAAATTATATCCTATGGAACACTTACAAGTTTTCCCAATATTATAAATCCCACTCATATTTGTATTGGAACACTAAAGTAATTAAATGTTTGCAAATTATTAAATTATTCTAAGTTTTATCACATTGGGTTTAAATCGATGACCTTTTTAATGACTCTGTGTGCCAAATTGGAACATGTGATTAATTAAATGGGAAATGGCAAACATTTCTAAATACATCCAGTAGATTAGTGGGCACTATGTTAGAATGGCAAATCAGTATAAAGGCTTAGATCAGGAAGATTACATGTTACTTCAAATGCACTTTTTTTGGTTAATGCTCCACTATGGGACAATTTCAGCTCTCAGACATGATCATGGGAACTTCCTACTTGCAGAAGCTGTGCCAGTGCATGATTTAGTCCTAATCAGTCTGCTGATTTTATTGCAAAGCATGTCATGGTTTTTGTTTGTTCCCTATAGAATATGCACTGCAAATCTTACTATACACTATGTATATTCTATGTATTGCGAACAGCTGCTGGTTTCTACCATAGCAAATTCTCTTGCTCAGGCACAGTGGTTTCAGCTGTGAATGGAATTAGTATGTGACAGAACAATATGTCACCCAGTTTCCTGAATAAAGCCAATTAAAAATGACACATTGTACTGCCCTTCTTCCTTTCTTCGGAGACAGTGTGTCTGATCCATCCCTTTATGGCTTTCTTATACTGATTATTGGAATGCTCTTACCAGCAGTTCAACTTGTTTAAGTAGTGGGCTATAAACAATACAAAATTCAGCTGCTTATATTCTTGCTGGCAGCAGGTGATTCCATCATATCACCTCAATCCTATTCAGAATGTATTGGTTGCTCATCAAATGTCATATTAATTATAGGTGTTTGCCAATTCCGAAAACTGGGTAACTGGGCAACAAAATGGCAGATGAAATTCAGTGTTGATAAATGCAAAGTAATGCACATTGGAAAACATAATCCCAACTATACACATAAAATGATGGGATCTAAATTAGCTGTTACCACTCAGAGATCATGGAGTCATTGTGGATAGTTCTCTGGAAACATCCACTCAATGTGCAGCAGCAGTCAAAAAAGCAAACAATGTTGGGAATCATTAGGAAAGGGATAGATAAGAAGATAGAAAATATCATGTTGCCTCTATATAAATCCATGGCATGCCCACATCTTGAATATTGCGTGCAGATCAGGTCACCCCATCTCAAAAAAGATATATTGGAAAACGTTCAGAAAAGAGCAAAACAATTATTAGTGGTATGGAAGAGCTTCCATATGAGGAGAGATTAATAAGACAAAGACTTTTCAGCTTGGAAAAGAGATGACTAAGGGGAGATATGAAGAACAATCATGAATGGTATAGGAAAGTAAGTAAGGAAGTGTTATTTACTTCCCTCATAATACAAGAATTAGGGGTCACCAAATGAAATTAATAGGCAGCAGGTTTAAAACAAGCAAAAGGAAGTATTTTTTCACACAACGCATAGTAAACCTGTGGAACTCATTGTCAGAGGATGTTGTGAAGGCCAACCTTGTTCAGTATAACAGGGTTCAAAAAAGATCTAGATAAGTTCATCAGTGGTTATTAGCCAGGATGGGCAGGGATGGTGTCCCTAGCCTCTGTTTGCCAGAAGCTGGCAATGGGCAACAGGGAATGGATCATTTGATGGTTACCTGTTCTGTTCATTCCCTCTGCAGCATCTGGCAATGGGCACTGTCGGAAGACAGGATACTGAGCTAGATGGACCATTGGTCTGACCCAGTATGTCCATTCTTATGTTCTTAAACAGGGCCCGAATTATCTTTTGGAGTTCCTGTTTTTTGTCCTACTGGCCTTTGGCTCAGGTCACTCATAAGTTTCATCTTGTGTTTTCTCTCCAGTCGTATCACTTGTGGCTCTTTGTGGAACTCTTTGCTTGTTGATACTAGGAATCTACTTTTCCATTGTCTAAATGTAGAGAGCCACATTCATCCCCAGCGTATACATTTCTGAAGTTTAATGTTTGGACCAAGGTGTGTTTGTTCTCACTAAATTTTCACTTAACTAAATATCAACTCTGTAGGATCTCTTGACTGTTGATATTTAATATTACTGCTAAGTGTTTTATTTGCTTTGGAATAAGGTGTTTCAGTTCATTACTAGTGCTGTATGTCATCAGCACTTGAAAGTGGCAAACAAGTGGCTAGTCAAGTCTGTCATAGTCACAAATTCTTCTGGGCACCCAAAACATAAGGTACTTTGTCTATTTCAAGTCTGCAGTCTGAATGCAAATGCTCAAACTGTGGACAATGTGGGAATATCTGTTGAAAGAAGATAGTAGTTTTAAAATAGTAAACATCAAAAACCTTTTATGTGATATCAGATTTCAGTGCCATCTATTTATATTATTTAAAGAGACCTATGACTTGAACTGATCCGTAAGTGCTCTTCTTCAAATATCTCTCTCTGCTGTGATGTCTGTATCAGCCAGTTACTAATGGCTTCACAGGCAGATAGGGATACCTGGCACTTACACACTTGCTTTTCCTCCCGAATTAGAAAGTGTGTGTGTGTGTAGATGTTGTATTTATTAAATTATATCTTTCTCCCACCACCACTGTATATCTCTTGTCCCCTTAGATTGTAAGCTATTTGGAGCAGAGATTGTATCTTTGTATGTGCTTGTATAGCCCCTCGCGCAATGGGGCCCTGGTCCTTTTTTGGATTATGGTTAAACACAGTATCAGCTTCAAAACTACAATTCTGCTCTAAATTTTTCCTTGTACTCCTGGGACTTTCAAATAGTTGAAAGAACAGTGTTATACAAAGTTGTTTTTAAATTGCTTTTCTACATCCACAGAACTTACATTCTGGGGACTAGTCCATTAATGTAGTGGAAGCGGGTGGGTACAGATCTTCCAAATGAGTTAACGGTGAGCTTGCCCGATGGATTCTTGTTTAATCAGGTTCAACGCTGGACCAGTCATGCATGTGTAGAACTCTCATTGTGGGGAATGGAACATCTGGTTCTTTGGGCTCCTGTCCTTGGCCCAGGCAGGGAGCAGAAGCTGCCGCCGCCTCCCCAGCTGGGCTCTCACAGGCAGCTGCTGTGCCACACAGAGCAGCAATCCAGAGCAGCCGACATGAGAAGCAGCTGGTCCTGCCCCTTCCACTCCCCGTCTGGGCCCGGCTGCCAGGGACAGGGGCCGAATGTGCTGGAGGCAGGTGCAGTGTGAGAAGGACAGAGCCCCTCTTCCCCCCTCCCCTGGCAGGCCAAGCAGAATTCTGGGGGGAGGAGGGGCACTTGCCCCTGCATGTCCCCCCTCTACATGTCGCCGATGCTGCTAGGTATAACTTACTTAGTCATGCCAGTTTCTTATTTCTATACACACTTTTCCATGTGTGTCTACGCTCTACCTCAGCACAGCTGCCAGTTTCCCTGGGCTGCCTGTCAAGCTCTGACAGGAAGAATACTGGTCTGGTTAATTTAAAGAAGAAAATCATACTTTGGCACTCTGAAAATTACATGAAAATCTGAAATATGGTGGATATAGCAAAGTCAGGAGGCTCTTAACTTGCGAGGAAATTATGCTTCACTCTGCAGAAAGCTTTCTGTAGCCGTCTGATTTTCCTCTTTGAACACCCTATTTGTGTGATATTTTACTTCATCTACAAGGTGAGCTCCATGCCCATTTTGTTTTAAAAATGAATGTTCAGAACTGTACTAGAGAGGTTTTCCATTGCTTCCTGTTGATAAACACTGAATTAAAACATCTCTAAAGTATTACCCGTGAGTTCTTTAAACATTCACTTAAACTTTAATATATAAATACAAAATAGAATAAATAACAATTGCACAATGTCTTATTAAGAACAAAAGTATTTGTATAGACTAGCTCTATATAAATAAATCAAAGTACATTTTACTTGTGTTTTAGAAGAATGGTAAACTTTTTATAAAATTAAGAAATTTTAAATTTATTTACTTAATCCCTCATACCCTTACTGCAAAGGAATCATGCATTATCTCTACTAAACAAAGATAAGATCCACCTAACTGAATGAGCCCTGATAAAGATGTGGCTCTACTTTCCAAAATTAGACATGAAACATAGACATACCAGGACTACTCATTGAACAAGAAATAGTAAAGTAGAATACAATGTTCATGTGTAGTAAAATCAAAGTTACTGTATATCAAAACTATGTCCCTTTACATACCTTTGTGATGAGTATTAAAAAAAAAAAAATGACAACTGGCCAGCATGCAACTGACTAAAACATTCCAGTTTTAGGGATGTCTGAGTTTGGCCAAAGGAAAAAAAGAACTAAAAGAAACAGACAAAACAAACATACATCCCAGATGCTTACAGTCCCCTTTGTGTTCTTCCTCTCTGTGCCAGGTCTGTTAATGCTTAGTTTGCAGCTGAGATGGGTGTTCCTGATGTTGTTCTTCCTGTATGTGGTCCGTCGTTGCAATTGGGAGCATAAATTTCATACGCCTTCATGGAGATGGTGGTCCGTCCTTTCAGAGAATTGCAGGACCCTGGAGTGCTTCCAATTGTAGTTCCTTGCCCCACCCACTGTGTTAGAAATCACCTTTTAATGCAATTCTCGAAGACAGTCAGCAATGTCCATAAATATCACAGTTCCATTTACACAGTGTTATTCACATTTACATAGCTTTGTTGACATGCTGTAAAGTTTCACTTCAGAACAGAATTATGATGGAAGCAAGGACCTTCATTAATTACAGCAGAAAGAGAAAGCTTTAAACATCTGTTACATATCCTGTTCTACTTCCCTTTTCACCTGCACGAGTGCTTCTAGTTAATTCTACTATACCATGGATTGCTCACTCTACATTTTTTTTTCCTTATAATAATACCATTTTTCCCCATTTGATTCTAAGGTGTAATTTTATAGTTTGATTCTAAGGTGTCGTCATTTTACAGTGAATTGTTCTAAACAGAAGGTAAGAACATTTAATTGAGAACAATTCTGTTGGTTTCAGCCTAGTTTAAGTTCTTCTGTCCCCCCTCCCCCCCCAGTTGAAACACAAAATGTTTTAACAATACACTAAATTGCACTGTATTTCTAATTGGGTCAAACAAAAAAATTTAAAAATCCTGATTTTTTTTTTTAAATCAGTTGATATTTTAAGTTTTTAAGAGCATTTCCAGAAATTTTGTTTTTATAGCAAATAGGCCCCCTTATGTTTTAAAACTGCTGAGTGGTGTTGGTGTGAAATATCTCTCTTGTACCTCTTGGTTTATATCTTGTGTGATAATATGGGTCTATATAATCCTAGGTTTAAAACTCCTTCTAAATTCCCCTGAAGGAAATGTATCCTTTTTCAGTGATACCCACCCCTGAATGGAGAATGACTCGCATCCACTCAGTCGTCTTGTAATTCTTTGGATCTCTCTCCTTTCATGCCTCTCTGTGAGATTGATCCAACTTCTGCTGAAACCAGTGGGTCTCTGTTTTCTCCAGTGGGAGTTAGATCAGGCCCTTGTCTAACAGGCTGTCATTACCTTTTTCATGTTTACTGCTCTTAGCTGATCCATGGATCAGCTGGAAAGAATGCTGAAATGCACATGCACTGGTACCATCATCTTGAGACACGTGCGTCTCCTCAGCCACATGCTGGATTTCTGCTCTGGAAGCAACTGCTGCCCCAGCAGTGGAGTTCTATATGCACTCATTCACTGCCAGGTACTTTAGACCCACATTTGCGGTTTGTTTAGGAAAAGAGGGGAAAAAGTTTATAAAACTATATAATAGGTTTTTTTGCTTTATAAGTTAGTGAAAAGAGAGGGTGTGTGGTTTTTTTTTTAATTTTAAAATTCATGTGCAGCAGCGATGTTGTGTCAATATATTAACATGGAACTTCCACAAAAATTCCCTTCTAGTCCATAACAACATGAGTGTCTTGGAAGGATTGAAATATTTATTCTTTTAATTTCCTCTTTAAACAAAAATGCTCTCTTCTACCAAGGAAGTGAGGCAATAGGTGCAAAACTCCCATGGACTTCAGTGGGACCAGGATTGCACCCATAATCTCTTGGTGATCAAATTTATGTTATGGAAGTGTTCCTGAAAACTATGCTGACTGTATAAAGTAGCATCGCACAAATGTACAGTGTAATCTGAAGTGGCAGTAAGGTGTTTGGGGAGGGAGTTTTCTCTCTTGAGGAAGTATTTTGGAAATTACTGTACCTTCCATTTGAAGCAATTTGTTCCATTCCAAGGCAAATATACAAAATTTTAAAAAGAGGGCCCTAGTGACAAGTTACCTCTGGGAGCAGTGTTTCAAAAAGAGGTTGACTGTCAGGGTCATGGGTAGTCACCCCAACTCTCCTGTTAGTTCAGTGGCAGAATTTAAACAGGATCTTGGGAGTACTCCACCCAGTATAATGCTGCCCTGCAGGGTTGGAACCCCAAACAAAATAGCATTGTGCTAATGCCAGAACCAGAACATGAAATTGACTGATCTAGTGGATTTCGTTGTCCAAGGGGGTCCAAGAGGTAAACAGAAATTATAAATGGTGTCACACCAGTTATGAAAAAGAAAGAATGTTAATATTCACAGTATGGTGCTAACCTACTGTGAGCATCTTTTATATAGTACTGCCACCCCCAACTGTTCAGGCATCCTGAGTTGGGCACCAAAAAATCATGAGAGTTAAAATAAATAAATGTTGGTTTCTTTTTCTTTGCCTTCTGGTTTCTGAACCTTTTAGGGTGCACTCAGGTCAAGTTTCCAAGCACTTTCTCCATAACTGAGCCAGCTAGAAACACCTCCCCCCCACCCCCAATGAGACTGCATGTGAATCTCAGCTTTCTAGATCCCAGCAGCTGGGGCTGTAAGTGAAACACCAAATAGTGTGAAAATGGCGATAAAATAATGAGAGCAGGCAATACTGACTATATAACTTTTATGTCTCTCTAAAGGTGCCCCTTTAACATGCTGGAGATGCAGAAGCTGTGTGAGAACTTCCATATCTACCCTGAAAACCAATCTCTCTCTCTCTCTGCAGTACAGGTGTTTCCCTTTCCACTGCAGCTACCAATCCTGGCACTACACTGAGGATAGTAGTTGCAGTGGGTAAGTACACACCTGTCTGCTTTGCATTCCAAGCAGGGATGCCGGCACTGACTTGTCCAGGGAATCAAAATATTTTTCTTACAGGACCAAATTCATTGACCCCCATGGGAGTTTTTTGTTTGAATAAAGAGGAGATGCCTGAAATGAGGTTCATGCATGACAGACTAGAATACTGTCACTGTGCCACAGTCTTGCTGATACCAAGGAGCTGCTCAGACAGCTTTTGTTGAAAGTAACAAGACAGAAACAGACTGACACTTTTTGCAAATTTTGGGCCAGCCTTGTAAGCATGTGCTCAAGACTACCTACTTGTATTTGCATGTGCTCAATTGTAAATCCAAAATGCCTAATGAACATGCAAGATGGTATGTGGACACAAAGGAAAGTGTGACTATGCATCAGGTATTTTGCTTTGACAAATGTATACAAGTTTGCATGTGTATGTTTTAACATTAGGGCTTTTACTAAATCCTTGAAATTAAACTATGCTGGAAAGGCTTTAGACAGTTAATTACATGCACAATTGAAGAAATAGTGAAAGTAGCTTTTTATCCCAGTGGCTCTTGTTCCTGGATGTGGATTTCTTAGTGTGGTACTGCCCAGTACTGTGATCACCTTTCAACATTTGTCAGCAGTTACCACACAGTGGCATCTAAAGTACTCCAGTTATTTCCTGTGTAAATTATAGAGAAAGCTCCTATGCATTAACCATTGGTCAATTAATTTAAAATGACAACTGTGAGGGTGTTATGGGGCAGAGCCACCTCTGACCTGCACCTATTTTTTACAGAGGTGAACAAATCTGTCTTATGCAATGTTACCTATATAACTGAGGCAGCTGTTGAAAACTGATCTGCAAAGAGCAATGAGGATTTACAGGCTACATAAAATACAAACACAAACCTACTTATTCTCCTTCTTGCTGAGGGAACATCGTGTCACTAAGGTTGCCGTACCTGTCTCATTCTTGCCCTACAGACAGTAGCTCCTTTTTTAATTTCTTAGAGTGTAAGGTCTTTGGGGCAGGAACTATGTTAACCTGGGTTTTTGTACAGAGTGAGGGGGGACACCAATCCTTACTGGGACCTCAAGGCATGACCACAAGATAAAGGTATAATGACAATCAATCTTGAAGAAATGTATTTGCAAGAATATCCAGCAGAGCACTCTTTTTTTTGTTTGTTTGAAAAATATTGAATATATTAATCAAACTAGTTGCTGCACCCAGCTGCAAATCACACTGCTTGCAGATTTCCGTTGCTATCAGGCTTGCTGTTAAAACCAAACAGTTCCATGAATCTCTGGAAATGGGCATGAATTTGGCTTGCCATCTGAATTTGGGCAATACTAGTGGCTGTACCAGTAATTTGTAGGTACCACCAAAACCTCTGGCTGTTACTGTTACTCGCGGATACCGTTAGACTATCTAAACAAACCACTCTTCACATAGTTGAAACATTCGTTTGAAAACTGAGGGTCCTATTCAGCAAATAGAGTCTTATGGCTCTGGCCACAGAGGCTCTAGAAGCTTCCAAAGCTCAGCTATTACTGAGCCTAATCCTGATTCAGGACCCAAAATTATACGTTGTTTGTATAAATATTTCTCTGCACAACTTGGATGCTTTGGGCACCTTCCCTCACTCGATTCTTGGGAATTACAGACATATGCCTCTTTGTAGCTCAGGTAGATGTAAAGTGACTCACATTAATGACCGCTGAAGGACTCAATTGAGCATGTGCTGAGAGAATAGTGATGTCAATTAGATTCTGACAGCCCTCTCTTTTCTATGAACAAGACTTCTGCAGCTCATTGCCCTCAAAGAAGGAAACACAGGTTTGATGTAAGGGCGTGCATAACCTCTGCTAACAGACATTGTCATGCTGGTTTATAATGCTCCATGAGTGTTCTGTCAAGCCACTCGTGTCATTGTTTGACTACAGTTAAGAGCAAGGTGCTCTGTTTTCCAAGCCCAGCTCCATCAGAGCAAAGCACAATTTTGGCTCTTGCATTGTCATTAAAAGGATAAAGTGCCCCTGGTCATGTCTTCAGCTTCTCAGTGAGCCCAGAGCTTTGTGTGCTGAACTTCACCACCTTGTTTGGACTATTTCCAGGTGCAGTCTTCCACTCCATTCATTCAAGCAGTTTGTGGGCACTCAGAGGTCCCAGACATGCGGACTGAACTGCAGTGGGACCCATTACTAAACATGATCAGTCATGGAGATGCAGTCCCAGTAGGATACTACTATCCTTGTACAAGGGCTTCCTGGTACTTGCCAACTGTCTACTGAAGCCATCTATGGTTGATACCTATAACTTAGCAAAACTGCCATATCACTGTAAGCATCCCCAATTACATTCTAATCAATGCGACATACATAGAGAGGCTGCCCACTAATCATACCTTTGGATAACTAATGGGCATTGTGACTGCTGGCTAGAAATATCAATATGGCAGGCCTTCCCATCCTTCTGCGCTGAGGGTTAGCATGCTAGTTGTTAAACAGGCTACCATATTTCTATCCATAAGCCTCTGGAAATGGGTGTGAACATGCATTGCCATCTGAATTTAAACAGTACATGTAACAATAAAAGTAATTCCTAGGTTACAGCAGAGACCACTATTGTTGTATGTGGATAACAGTAC
The DNA here is from genome assembly GCF_965152235.1 of Eretmochelys imbricata. Taxonomy (NCBI): domain Eukaryota; kingdom Metazoa; phylum Chordata; order Testudines; family Cheloniidae; genus Eretmochelys; species Eretmochelys imbricata. The sequence goes on from NC_135577.1 coordinate 39,145,157, forward strand.
CTTTGCCTAGATTAGAGCTAAATGGTGGTAACTTTCAGAAATCAAGACATAGCTGTGTCTATAATTTTTTTTTTTTTTTTTTTTTGTCTCCTGAATCAGGATTAGTATTCCCTGGGGAGGGAAGAGAGTGAGGGGGAGGGGTTAGAAGGATGTCTCTACCCTCTGGACTCTCTGCGGAATGGCCCCTGAGGAAATGGCTAAGAAAGAGATCAACAGGAATGCCAAATTTCTGCTGAATAGGTTAAAAGGGTGAGGAAGCCTCTTCGGCAGCCATCCATGTGCAGAAGGCCTGCATAACATTTCTGCTGAATAGGGCCCTAAATGAAGACAAAAGAAACATAGGAAGCCAGTCGTAACTTGAAGAGCTTTTTCGATTGTGCCGTTTCTTATTTTTACATTTGCTAATCTCCAAGGACATTTTATTATTTTTGGTGCAATTAGACATCCCTTTGGACATGCCAATGGAATGGAAATAGAGTCATATTTTTATCTGATATATAAATGTAAAACAGCCTATTTAGTTAATTATTCCTTAACAGCTCTAAACAGATGGATACGGTTTAGCCAATATACAGTGAACTCAACATTTTATGTTATAAAAATCACCCTATATATAATGCCTGAGTTTTAAGTTTATATATATATTTTAAAGTTTGAAGTAGTTTACATCCCACTAAAACTGAGAGGAGCTGCTATGTCAGGCTCACTTTAAAAACTGGAGTTTCAGTTTAGTCTTTTCTGGGTTTAGTCTACAAATGTGGATCCTGCTATTTTGTTCTCAAAGATTTTATCCATCTTCTAGTTTCTCATTTAAAGAGCTTTTACAATTAAAGTAAATACTCAGGAAATGGAAATCTTACCTCTGCAAGGGGATGCCAATGAGCAATCGGTTTCCGAGGGTACGAAAGCATTTCATTCCAGTGGTCCCGGCCTAGGCTCTCTGCATCGTTGCCTATTTGACACACTCCAATGACCTCATTGTGACCTACACTGTGAAAATGTGCCATAATATTTTTTTCTTAAAATTTTACATTTGGGAACAAATGCCATTTAAATTCTCTATGACAAATAATGATCTAGGATGCTGGGAAAACTTGATGAGCTACACAACACAGATTTGAGTTTCATCCCTATCTTTTTCATTAACCTAGATAATATACTAATAGTTTACTCTTTTCTATCATATTAGTTCACACCGTGTGTGTTGGTTTTCTACGGAGTAAATTGACAGTTGGACTTTTATTTGTCTACACTCCAATTTTAACCAACAGAAAAATTAATTAACATTTGCAAAAGAGAAAAATAACTATACATTATACGTGTTCTGACTCCAGCCCACCCAAAGCATCTGACATGTAAAGACTACTATGTGAAATGGGATATCTGAACAAGCAGGACACCTCTTCCAAAGCAATTATTTGCAAATAGAATATATAGTGGGCCACATTTTCAGAAGAAATCTGAGGAATTAATGTGATGGTGCACAAATGGCCGTTCAGAGTGCAGACTGTTCATTGGGATAGGCAATCATTACAATTTGAGTAAATATGTATGCAAATTAGGCATACAAAGTTCTGGATGCAATTCTATATCTCAAAAATTAAGAAGTAAATGCTGTGTGATGGTACAGAGAATTGTAGCCTGCTGCTGAGACCTGCACCACAAAACATTTTATGACAACTTGTGCCAGCTTTTTACAATCTCTTGCCTCATAAAATCTTGCATAGTAGATTTGTATTCAGTAGCAGCTACAGGTATCTCACCGGTCATAATCCATAACTGCTATTGACAAGTTAATTTGGTCAATGTTTTCCGGAGGGACATCAAAGACTATGGCTTCATTGTAAACAGGATTGAGGGTATTCCTCTTGGTGGATGTTTTCCTTTTCTTTAGCCGCCGTCCTTCGCACATTAAAGAAACCTTCACGTAGGGATCTGGGTGAATCATGATAAGCAATTTTGTTGATTTAAAAATAGACACAGATGGAAAGCAAATGGAGTAAGCTTAATTTATGCCTATATCTATATACATAATTTATTCACAGTTACCTACATTAGAATCTGAGCTCCTTCAATAATGAAACGCGCTGGCAGTTAAAAGGTCTTCCTGGTTGAATGACTGTAATGAACCATTAGATGTTCACTTAGGAAGCTGGGTTTTTGTATTGTGTCTTCTCAAAGAATGTAAAAATTTCCATTAAGACACAATATTGATTCCCATGTTAGTAACAGTCTGCAGGGCCGGCCCACAACATTTTGGTACCCGAGGCGAGGAGCTCAAATGACACCTCCCATGCTCCCTTGCTTGGGCCAAAACTTTGAAACTCTGGGTTTTTGTGGTGCGCCCCCCCCCCCCCCCCCCCCCCGGCAGTCTGGCACCTGAGGTGACTGCCTCAGTTCGCCTCATGGTAAGGCCAGCCCTGACAGTCTGTGTAACTGATTACAGCTATAGCACAAGTAGAACCCGGACACAATCAGATAATGGGGTCAGCGCTAGTGTTTGCTGATATGGAGTTAGTTATGTTAACACTTTAGAAGTATAATAGTTTGAGTGGTGTACAGTTACCGTTCTCTTTAGAAGTACGGTTAAAGCTGTGGGTGTAGTAGAAGACTGTCCCACTTGGGGCACCTGTTTCATTGTCGCTCCTTTCTGACAGTACTGTTACCACCACCACCCCGCCCCTTTGCCAGTGGATTGAAACATGGCATCTCTGACCCCTTTGTAGCAAAATCCCAAACGGGTTTCATTTTGTTTTCAATACCAACCCGAAAATGGTTGCTACAATGGACCAGTGAGCTTCATAATCTTGGCCCAAGCATCATTTGTATCAGATTAATGGCTGTTGAGCCTCTCCATTGTCGGTGTTGGTTTGTACTGTACCCAACATATACCCCAACAAATAGCAGGCAGTGCAAAATTAAATTCTGTGGTTACTATCATAGGATGGCCACCTCCAAGTATTCAAAAGCCAGGCCCCCAAAATTCTTGAGGTCTTTACGATGATAAACTTTGGGTTCTTTTAATTTGCCTTGTAGTTTTTGAGCCTTTAGAGTTCACATTTTTTTAAGCTTTTCTTTGCAACTAGCTAAAATCCTAAAATTTAGGATGGCTAAAATTATTTTTTAATGAAAGAATCTCCTATAATCAAATAACTGCAGAAACCGGGGCTTTAAGAAAAACACCAAATATCAGAAGAGTTGGACACACTGTACCATTTCTTTAATTCAAGGGGGAGAAGATGAAATTGTAATGTTGGGCATGAGAGAAATTCCTACCTGATGCTCCTGTTATGTCCATTGCCTTTAAATTCCTAGCCTTTATTATGGTAATAGTTAATCTGCCAGCTGTTGGAAGGTAGCAGAGTGAGAACATCAAGTCACCAAGATCCACATTGTCCTGTAAAAAAAAAAAAAAAAAACAAGTTTGTGAAACAATAATAAAACTCTCTCTCTCTCTCCTTCTCTGTGCCTAGAAACGAATGATAAAGTATGTGTATTTAGGAGCGCTGGTTATTCCAGAGAAAACTTAATTCTCCCTTGCAGAGCACATGGCAGGAAAGGTATGCACTGTATGCAGAGGTTTGCCCAAGCTGCTGAGTTTGTAGGCAGAGTTCTGAGTCCCATGAGCTGTAAACATCATTACAATTTTGTAGCAGTCAGTAATGAGACAGGAGCCATGTCCTAGTAGTAAGAACAGTGGTAGGTACCTTGAGATCTTTGTTCTACTACTGACTGGACAAGTCTCTGGAGCTCTTTGTGCCTCAGCCTCCCTATTTGCACGGAATTTACCATAATGGGGTTCATGGGAGAAACAGCAAATTGACAAGGTAGGATGAGGTTTCATACAACTGCCCAGGACTTGTCAGGCCAAACATTGTAGTAGGGAAGGTCAGTGGAGGGAGCACCATCGGGGTAAAGTAACCTGGAGCAGGAGGGAGTGCAACTCTCCCTTTCTGCCAAAAGCGGAATGAGAACTTTTCTCTCCCTGGTTTGCAGGAGCAGCTCTCCTCCTGTAGCCCTCCCTCCTCCTTAGCTGGTGCAGTGACTGCATCCCTTTTCTATTTCAAGTCACTGGGTACCATCCGGGGTTCAGAAAGGTAGCCGAGGAGGAAGTCCACCAGATCCCAGATGTAGATATTGGGGAACAAACACAATTTTTTTTCACCTGATCACAAAGGAAAAATGTTGGTAGATTTTTATTTTTTTTTATCTAGCCACTTTGGACGAATCTGCCAGCTTCAGCCACTTTGGACGAATCTGCCAGCATTAGAAGCCGTCCAGTAGGGATGATGCATTAGAGCAAGTTGTAAGGCACATCTGTTTACTCAGCTTCTGCCTTAAGGAGTGGGAAGAGATGGCTGAGTGATAGTTCTTTCCTGCAGTTGTTTTTTTTTTTTTTGTTGAGGGGGGCATTCATTAATTGACAACATATTAATTTAGATGACCATTATTTGTGATAATAAGATGTTGGAGTTGTGATAGGTGAATTTTATAATCTGTGGGGGCTGGGGAATAGATTTTTGGGAGAAAAGCAGGGATTTACTTTTTAATTCTTTGTAGTAGTTTGGATTTAAGGCCGTTTTCCCACAAGACAGAGTGGGGAAAATGCTCACTGTTTTTCTGAAAAAAATACAGTTGAGCATGAGTTAATAAATATTTATTGACACCAGCAGATAAATATTTGTTTTGTAGCTGGAGCAGTATCTATGAAGTATCTCAGAAAGGACTCAACATTTTATTTATTACTTCCATTCTATCAAGTTTTTGATACATAGATACATAGATATTTAGGTCAGAAGGGACCATTATGATCATCTAGTCTGACCTCCTGCAGAACGTAGGCCACAGAATTTCACCCACCACTCCTACAAAAAAAAAACAAAACCTCACACTTATATCTGTGCTACTGAAGTCCTCAAATCGTAGTTTAAAGACTTCAAGGAGCAGAGAATCCTCCAGCAAGTGACCCGTGCCCCATGCTACAGAGGAAGGTGAAAAACCTCCAGGGCCTCTTCCAATCTGCCCTGGAGGAAAATTCCTTCCCGACCCCAAATATGGCGATCAGCTAAACCCTGAGCATATGGGCAAGATTCATCAGCCAGATACTACAGAAAATTCTTTCCTGGGTAACTCGGATCACACCCCATCTAATAGCCCGTCACAGACCATTGGGCCTATTTACCATTAATATTTAATTACCAAAACCATGTTATCCCATCATACCATCTCCTCCATAAACTTATCGAGTTTAATCTTAAAGCCAGATAGATCTTTTGCCCCCACTGCTTCCCTTGGTAGGCTGTTCCAAAACTTCACTCCTCTGATGGTTAAAAACCTTCGTCCAATTTCTAGTCTAAATTTCCTAGTGGCCAGTTTATATCCATTTGTTCTTGTGTTCACATTGGTACTGAGCTTAAATAATAATTTGAGTGAGTCTGGAGATGCTTTTTGTCCATTTTACAGTTTTGATATTAATGTAAGCAGATGAGAAACCTTGTTTATGGATGAAGAAAACTCTATTTATATTTTTGATAGATAACTGTGACTATCTGGCGGGGTGATTTTCTTTGGTTAATAATGTCTCCTAATTAAGCAGCCCTAGAGATCTTTCCCTTCATAGGTTACACACTTCTTCCTTTTGGATTTTCAAAGGAAACTTTTCTGTTTATAAAAAGAAAAGGAGGACTTGTGGCACCTTTAGAGACTAACAAATTTATTTGAGCAAAAGCTTTCGTGAGCTACAGCTCATGAAAGCTTATGCTCAAATAAATTTGTTAGTCTCTGAGGAGCCACAAGTCCTCCTTTTCTTTTTGTGGATACAGACTAACACGGCTGCTACTGTGAAACCTTTCTATTTATAGATACCTTTTTCTGTTAACAGTGTATGTGTTTAATCAGCTGAGGTAGTGCAGGTTCAGTGTCTCGTAATATTCCAAACCCGTTGTTTTTCCCCTTATTGTGATATAATTGTTACAGTAACACCTAAGCTTCAAGCAAGATCAGGGTCTCATTGTGCAAGGCAGTATGTAGGTATATGGTAAGAGACCATCCCTGACTGACAAACAGGACAAAGAATGGGAATGGAACAAGATGTGAAAGGACCTGCCCAAGGTCATATGTGGCAGTTCAGGTCTCCTGAATTCCAGTCCAATGTCCTATCCACTACTTATACTGTCCCTTTCTTTTTTTTTTTTCTTCTTGCTGTGACCCTGTCTTCCCCCTTAGCTTCTTAGCCCTTTAACTGGTTATAGCTGACCTTTCAAATTAAAAAGGTCATAGAGCAGTTTTTAAACTAAGGCCTGGGGGGGAAAGCCAACAGGTGCAGAGGAGCACGTGGTTTGGACAGCGCCATCTCTTAGGGGAGGATCTATTAATGAAGATTCTCTGGGTCCTAATAAGGAGGAGAGAGTGGAAGATGGTAAAATACAGGTAGGATCTGATGAGAAACAGTCAAAGGAAAAAAAAAAGTCCCATTCAATTACATTATGTAATGGCAGACAGCTAAAAAGTGACAAGTTTTTCAAGGGCTTATATACATCAATACTAGAAGTCTAAATAATAAGATGGGTGAATTAGAGTGCCTCGTATTAAATGAGGATGTTGATATAATAGGCATCACAGAAACTTGTTGGAGTGAGGATAATTAATGGGTCACAGTAATACCAGGGTACAAAATATATCAGAAGGACAGAACCAGTCGTGCTGGTGGGGGAGTGGCACTATACATGAAAGAAAACGTAGAATCAAATGAAGTAAAAATCTTAAATGAACCAAATTGTACCATAGAATCTCTATGGATAGTAATTCTATGCTCTAATAATAAGACTATAGCAGCAGGGATATATTACTGACCACCTAACCAGGATGGTGATCGTGACTGTGAAATGCTCAGGTAGATTAGAGAGGCTATTAAAATAAAAAACTCAATAATAATGGAGGATTTCAACTACCCCCATATTGAATGGGAACATGTCACCCCAGAATGGGATGCAGAGATAAAGTTTCTTGACACCTTAAATGACAGCTTCTTGGAGCAGCTAGTCCTGTAACCTGCAACAGGAGAGGCAATTCTTGATTTAGTCCTAAGTGGAGCACAGGATGTGGTCCAAGAGGTGACGATAGCTGGACCGCTTGGTAATAGTGACTATAAAATAATTAAATTTAACATCCCTGTGGCGGGGAAAACACCACAGCGGCCCAACACTATAGCATTTAATTTCAGAAAGGGGGACTACACAAAAATGAGGAGGTTAGTTAAACAGAAATTAAAAGGTACAGTGCCAAAAGCGAAATCCCTGCCAGCTGGATGGAAACTTTTTAAAGACACCAGAATAGAAGCTGAGCTTAAATGTATACCCCAAATTAAAAAACATAGTAAGAGAACCAAAAATGTACCACCATGGCTAAACAACAAAGTAAAAGAAGCAGTGAGAGACAGAAAGTCATCTTTTAAAAAGTGGAAGTTAAATCCTAGTAAGGAAAATAGAAAGGAGCATAAACTCTGGCAAATGAAATATAAAAATATAATTAGGAAGGCCAAAAAAGAATTTGAAGAACAGCTAGCCAAAGAGTCAAAAAGTAATAGGATTTTTTTTTTTAAGTACACCAGAAGCAGGAAACCTGCTAAACAACCAGTGGGGCCACTGGACAATCAAGATGCTAAAGGAGCACTCAAGGACGATAACACCATTGCGGAGAAACTAAATAAATTCTGTGCATCGATCTTCATGGCTGAGGATGTGAAAGAGATTCCCAAACCTGAGCCATTCTTTTTGGGTGACAAATCTGAGGAACTGCCCCAGATTGAGGTGTCATTAGAGGAGGTTTTGGAACAAATTGATAAACTAAACAGTAATAAGTCACCAGGACCAGATGGCATTCACCCAAGAGTTCTAAAGGAACTCAAATGTAAAATTGCAGAACTACTAATCTGTAACCTATCATTTAAATCAGCTTCTGTACCAAATGACTGGAGGATAGTTATTGTGATGCCAAGTTTTAAAAAGGGCTCCAGAGCTGATCCTAGCAATTACAGGCCTGACTTTAGTACCAAGCGAGCTGATAGAAACTATAGTAAAGAACAAAATTGTCAGACACAGAGATGAACGTAATTTGTTGGGAAACAGTCAACATAGTTTTTGTAAAGGGAAATCATGCCTCACCAATCTACTAAAATTCTTTGAGGGGGTTAACAAGCATGTGGACATGGAAGATCCAGTGGACATAGTGTGCTTAGCTTTTCAGAAAGCCTTTGACGGCTCCCTCACCAAAGACTCTTAAGCAAAGTAAGCAGTCCTGGGATAAGCGGGAAGGTCCTCTCATGGATTGGTAACTGGTTAAAAGATAGGAAACAAAGGGTAGGAATAACTGGTCAGTGTTCAGAATGGAGAGAGGTAAATAGTGGTGTCCCCAAGGGGTCTGTACTGGGCCCAGTTCTATTCAATATATTAATAAATGATCTGGAAAAAGGGGTAAACAGTGAGGTGGCAAAATTTGCAGATGATACGAAATTGCTCAAGCTAATTAAGTCCCAGGCAGACTGTGAAGAGCTACAAAAGGATCTCTCAGAACAGGGGGACTGGGCAACAAAATGGCAGATGAAATTCAATGTTGATAAATGCAAAGTAATGCACATTGGAAAACGTAATCCCAACTATCCGTATAAAATGATGGGGTCGAAATTGGCTGTTACCACTCAAGAAGGAGATCTTGGAGTCCTTGTGGATAGTTCTCTTAAAACATGTGCAGCAGCAGTCAAAAAAGTGAACAGAATGTTGGGCATCATTAGGAAAGGGAAAGATAAGATGACAGAAAATATCATGTTGCCTCTACGTAAATCCATGGTACGCCCACCTCTTGAATACTGCGTGCAGCTGTGGTCGCCTCATCTCAAAAAAGATATACAGGAACTCCTCACTTAAAGTTGTCCTGGTTAACGTTGTTTCCTTGTTATGTTGCTGATCGATTAGGGAACGTGCTTGTTTAAAGATGCATGATGCGCCCTTATAATGTCATTTGGCAGCCCCCTGCTTTGTCCACTGCTTGCAGGGTTCTCTGGAAGAGCAGCCTTCCCCCCACCCCGTAGGGATTAGAAGCAGGGGGGACCAGCAGCCCCCCTTCCCCTATCAGCTTCCCTAAATTCCCTGTAAGGTATGTGGCTCGGTAGCTGCCCAGCAGTAGTTCAGGTGGCCCTTCCCTCACTGCCGTGTTGCTCCTGCCCTGCCCTCTGCCTTGGAGCTGCTCCTGGGAGTTTCCTGCTTGCTGGGGGAGTGGGATGCTGATGTCAGGATGTCCCCCTGTTCCTGCCCCCCCCCCCGCTCCGTACCCCCTCTCCACAAAGTGGAGGAGGGGACAGTCACAGGGCTCAGGGACAGAACGGCGGGGTCGGGGGTAGGGAGCTTGCAGGAAGCTGTTGCTTCCTGTCTGAACTGGCTGATCTGCTTAAAAGGGCAACATGCTTGAAGTGATGTCAGCATATTTAAAGGGGCAATGCACATCTCTCTCTTTCTCTCTCACTCATGCACACACCCTCTTACTCCACCATCTCAACCAAGCTTTACAATCATTCATTGCTGTGTACTCTATTAACTGGCAAAAAAAATTTCCTTGGAACCTAACCCCTCCCCTCCCCGCCATTTACATTAATTCTTATAGGGAAATTGGATTTGCTTAACATTGTTTCGCATAAAGTCGCATTTTTCAGGGACATAACTGCAACATTAAGTGAGGAGTTCCTGTATTGGAATTGGAAAAGCTTCAGAGAAGGGCAACAAAAATGATGGGGCATGGAATGGTTGCCATATGAGGAGAGATTAATAAGACTGGAACTTTTCAGCTTGGAAAAGAGATGACTAGGGGGATATGTTAGAGGTCTATAAAATCATGACTGGTGTGGAGAAAGTAAATAAGGAAGTGTTATTTACTACTTCTCATAACATAAGAACTAGGGGGTACCAAATGAAATGATTAGGCAGCAGTTTAAAACAAACAAAAGGAAGGTTTTTTTGCACAACGCACAGTCAACCTGTGGAACTCCTTGCCAAAGGATGTTATGAAGGCCAAGACCATAACAGGGTTTAAAAAGAACTGGATAAGTTCATGGATGAGAGGTCCATCAATGTCTGTTAGCCAAGATGAGCAGGGATGGTGTCCCTAGCCTCTGTTTGCCAGAAGCTGGGAATGGGTGACAGGGGATGGATCACTGGATGATTGGCATTGGCCACTGTCAGAAGACAGGATACTGGGCTAGATGGACCTCTGGTCTGACCCAGTATGGCCGTTCTTATGTTCAGAAATAATAAGTTGACATAGAAGAACTAATGAAGACACATTCTAGGTAGCATTCTAGGATCTTCTACTAATGGAATCCTCCTTACTCTTTTCATTAAACACTCCCATTGATATCAGCAGTCCAGATGTCTTCACTTCTTGGCAGTAGAAGTGAACACTGTGGATAAGTTGTTTGTGGTGACTGCGAAGCAAACAATTAAAGGGTGTGACACTAGTGCAAGATGTCTGGGGTGACTCACCCTGTTTAATGTCTCTAAATAGTTCCCAGTGTGGAAATAGACTGCTGCCACACTGTGTGTCACTGACTCATTTGAACTGCTGGAAGATCAAAGTGGTGTTTGACAAGGTGATGCTTAAGAAGCCCTGAGGACTATAAGTGGTGTCACCGCACTCAGAGGAAATACTCCTTTGCTAAAATCTGCATTCAGCTCTGGGTGAGGCATATCTGCTCTATCCGATTTCACTGATGAATATTGGACATGATTACTTTCTCACTGAGAAATTTTCCCTGAATGGTACATAAGTACTGTACTGCTGCCTCTTCTGATTCTGGGGGAAATGTTTCAAGAGATTGGCGGGAAGTTTCCCAGCTCCATAGGGATTCTGAGCTGTACAGTTTTCCCTCTTGTGATGCAAACTATGTAACTCTTTGGGAGTGACGGGGGGGGCCGAGAATTCTATGGTCTATTTACAGAAGTTAGTGGCACCTTTTTGTGTCTGTATTCTTCAAGAACTTGCCCCCATGAACCAAAAAAATTGAGGAAAATTCCAAAGGAGGGATCATCCCTATCAAATTGCTCATGAGCTATTAGGAAAATCTGGCACACTAATGAAGCATGTAATTTGGCCTAAACACCACAAAGAAGCCCCTTTACTTGTTTGTTTTAGTTGCAGATAGGATTTCCTATATTCTTTCAATCATAGCAGTTGTCATTCTGTATTCATCCCTTGTGTTCTACTTATTGGCTATATAATTCATTATTTTGTTACTGTCACTGGTTTATTGTAAACAACAACAAAAATCCCACCACCCTCAATTCCCCTATTTTCTCTAAATTTATTAGCCTGCCTGATGCTTTCAAAACTTCAAAACCTTTCAGCAATTCCTAGCCAGAAGAAAATATCATCTCAATGAGATACTGTGAAGTGGTTTTGAATTTGAGAACTTCCCAGAAAAGACATACTTTCCAATTCAGTATGCTCTATTTACAGTTGGCATAGATATTAATCATGGATCATTAGTTCTAGTGGACAAAAGCTGATTTCTGTAACTAAGTTATTAAATTAAATATATTTTCCTTTGTGGTAAACAGAAGTCACAGTAGATAGAACTCGATAAATAAAAACAATGAATATGTTTCAGTGGTATTCATTACCTTTTAGATTTGTTTTCTACAAACATTTGTAAGAGCATCTTCGCTCACAAGAACATTCACAGAAAGTGAAATCCTCATGAGAATATGTTCTCTGGAGGCTTCAGGCCAGAAGAGTTCACCTTTAAATTTCTTTATACAGCAATCATGATTGAAACAATAATCAAATCAAGAAACGATACTGTCGCAGATTCAGGGTAACTGCATTGTTGACCCCCCTATATGGTCTGATCAAGGAATGCCATCTCAGGCCTCTAGCTGTCACCTGCCTCTGGGCAGCACTCCAGGTCCTTCTCTTTCCAGAGCAGGGTTTTAGGCTGCAGCTGCCTGCAGTTGCCCTATGATTATCAAAAGTAGATTCTGACTGATGTCCAGCCTCTCTGCTTTGCTTGTCCTCTCAGAGCTATGACTAGGGAATGCCATAGCTTGCAAGTGATCACACAGCTCTTCCAAAGCAGAGTACATTTATTTAAGGACAAAAGCTACAGAGAAAACCTCGCAAAAGGTCTAAATGCATCAGATGTACCAGAAGTCACCCATCAGTCCTATGGGGATCCTGGCAGGTTCAAGTCCTCCAAACTCTTCTGGTGGGTTTGGCCCTCATTTGGACTAAAGGTCAAGTCCATTTACTGAATCAAACCAAAGTCCCCTGTGCTGTTCCCTCTGGCCCTTTATAGCCCAAGTTCTTTCTTTGTCTCCTGCATCTCTTGGAACACGGCCTGCACCAGCATATGTAACCCAGGCCATGGGGTGATACTTCTCAGAGCTGTTTATGGTCCCCAGAGACTGCACTAATTACCCCCCACTGGTTTTAGTTTTTGGAGGAGCTGTGGTAACTCTCCCCTGTGGAGTAGAACACAATACCTGGCCCACAATGATAAATATAACATTCATAAAGTTAACACAATAGTCCCCAAATATATTGCATGTGGCTGCAATATCTCTCAGATACCATGTGACTTACCACATGGTACCAAGTGGCTGAACACACATCACAAATAGTAAAAGATACAGACGAAGTAAACAATCAATGAATAAACCTTAAAATGAAAATAGAACGTTAAATTATGAATGATCCATTGTTTGTGAGTGGTTCATGAAAAGAACAAAGGGGGTAAATTTAAAGAATAAATGATTGTCTGCAAATAGCTCTCAATTCTAAGAACAAAGAATTTAAGGTTTTTAGATTACAAATATGCTGAAGGAGGAGCACTGTTGAGAAGAACTGCAGGAGAAGAGATTAAGAAACTACCCTGAGTGTACTTCAGGAAATTATCCTATAAAACATTTATCTTCAAGCTTTGTAAACTTCCTCACATTTGAAAAGAGCTCTTAAACTATAAAATTATATATTTTGAATCAAACAGCCTCAGGAACAAATAGAGCTAGTTAAGATTTTTTCAAAATTGTGAAATTTCAATGATATATATATATATTTAATGTTGACAAAAAACAGCAAAAAAATCAGCATTTTTACCTTGTGGTGCGGTATTTTTCAGACTGCTGTAGTAAAAAATACACTCCTCATCCCAAGTTCTTGCCATGCACAGTTACATGATAGACTTTCTTATTACTGTGAGAGGATTCCAAAAATAATTTGATGCTAAATGGTGGTAATTACAACAATATTGTGCATTTTCTATAGAATCTTTTTCGTGTGAAGATCTCGGAGCAGTTTTACAAATGTTTATTAAGCCTTAGAATGGACTAATGTGTGCGTGCGTGCACACAAACACACACGCATCAAGTCACCCACAACTCTCGTGAATTTTTCAAGCTTAAAGTGAAACAAGAATTTGAAATCTAGTCATTTAAAAAAAAAACCAGCTAGTCATAGTTTCAGGCACTACTTCTGCCTCTGAGACAGCTTGCCAGTATATGTAAATATGTAAATATTTATATGTACATATGTATATGTAAATATACACAAATGTTTTCTCTCCCTTCTTGCTGTGTGAAAGACTGACATAAACAGGTGGAATATGAACTGTGGTTATGGGGAGAAAGAAGTAAACTGACTCATTGGAACTCAACATAAAATGCTGTTAAATGCACAAAGTAAGCAAACTGAAAATAAAGAGAACATAGCGTTTCTTTTCTCTGATCTTTTTCAGTTCTAGTAATTTTAGAAGTTGTTTGTAATAATGGTGGTAAAAATTCCATGCAGAAAAGGTTATTTTAAAAAATATTGATGTTGTCTCTTTTAGTAGCACACAGTAACAATACATTACAGTTTAGTACATGGATTGAAGACTAGTACAATAACTACTTGAACCAACAGAGTCAATTAAGGTAGGCAGAATGTAACTGCTTGGAATTTGGCCAGGAAAACATGGTTAATATGCAAATTCTAGTGAAAGAACCCTGACATCTTTAATAATCACAAGTGGTTAAAATCTGTTTTCTGTCACCTGAAAGATGGCTCCTCCAGTAGCATAGCGCCGTTCTGCAACACTGATTCAGTACTATTTCTGAAGGTACATAATGATTACCAGTCTACATCCTAGATGTTCTTCAGTCTTCTCCTCCTTAAGTACAGATTCATGCTAATCCTGATTTAGCTATGAGATCCCATGGAATCTCAGCGCACAAATGTGCTCACCAATCTTCCCAGTCTCATCAAGCACTTTTATTTTGGTGACCCTGGAGTTAAAATATTTCAGAGCACTGATTATCTGGGAAAGATTAAATTATTAATCTTGCTATTGAAATCTCAAAAGATAGTAAATTTCTGGTGTAGTAAGCCTCATAATCTCTTTCCCATTCCCACTGAGCGAACTGCTATTTATTTTTACTGCGGGGTGTTATATCTTATCATGTGAGAGTGCTGTTTCTATCTCAGTCCCAGATATGTTAAATTTGCTTTGAGGTTTTCAAGCCCTGACTGCTTATGAGACAATGCTCTTATACTGAACCAAAAAATGCAGAGAATGTCTAGAGCAGGGGTGGCCAACCTGAGCCTGAGAAGGAGCCAGAATTTACCAATGAACTTTGCCAGAGAGCCACAGTAATACGTCAGCAGCCCTCCATCCGCTACCCCCCTCCAGCGCCTCCTGCCCACCGGCAGCCCCGCCAATCAGCGCCTCTCCCTCCCTCCCCACGCCTCCTGCCCGCCGCAATCAGCTGTTTTGCAGTGCACAGGAGGCTCTGGTGGGGAGGGGGGAGGAGCGAGGGCATGGCAAGGTTGGGGGAAGGGCTGGAGTGGTGGCAGGACCTGGGCAGAGCAGGGGGTTGAGCAGCGAGCACCCCACAACATATTGGAAAGTTAGCATCTGTAGCTCCAGCCTCAAAATCAGCGCCTATGCAAGGAGCCGCATATTAACCTCTGAAGAGCCGCATGCGGCTCCGGAGCCAGAGGTTGGCCACACCTGGTCTAGAGGATTATTGCATATCTTGGGTTGGTTTAATATCGCTGAGCCTTAGGGCTTTGTGCCATGTACCAGCACCCAATGTGTGCTGTAACTGTCTAGAAATGAACTGCATTTTCAGCTTAGAATTAACAAACTTAACTGGTAGGATTTTGAGTGAAGATTGTTTTCAGTATGACGTGGGTACTTCTATATTACTATGTATGCAAAACAAAAGATGGCTGTATAAATGGTATACTTTCAGGGCATTGTTTTATATTCTTGTTGTTAAAAATGACTCAATAAAATAACTCTTTTGGTTTGATCAATGAATGTATTTGTATTCCACTTCCTTAGGCACTTCACAATGGGCAAACGTTTATTTTGAAATAGCTGACATATGAGTTAATTTTGGATTCCTACTTGAAAATAGTTCTGCATCAGTTATTGCAAAAATAGCTACATACTTATTTGTACAGTGCCAGGACAGAGCTAGATGTTTGGAATGAAGTTATCCAATGGTCTAGCTATGTTGTTTATCCTGCCCATGTTTGTCGATAAGCACTGCTAGCTAGATCCAGCCAATTACTCCAGAGTTGGGGAGCCCGAAGTTCCTTTCCTGAAAGGTAGTTCTGAAAAGGTCTCCTCTGCTTTGCTAGCCCACCTGTGGAATTTAGATTTTCTAGGTTAAATACATCTGTTTGCTAGGGTAACTGCTAGCTGGAGAACTCTGGCAAGGGTTGCTGGGAACTGAGCACTAAAACCTTCACCATTCTGACTGGTGGCATTTCTAGTCTTACGTTATTCCAGATTTGTGGAGCTCTTTGCAGAGATACAGTTTTCAGGCAAGGACAAAAAATTCCGTTTTGCAAATACAAGGAAAACATTAATTTTTGCTATGGGTCAAGGGTTAAGAAATCTTATCTACATCCCCACCACCATTTCACACTCCATTTTTACAGCCAACATTTGATCTACCATCAGAATCAGTTTAGAAGCTATGCAAATGACTTGACCACTGGCAGTTTATTTCAGATGATTCTGATTTACCCAGAAATGTTTTCCTGATTTCCTTATGTAAAGCTAGTGTAGTGAGCACCCATCTTTAAATGTTGAATTTCACTGGTAATTCTAATACCTTGTTAGTTAATCTGTTTTTTCACACATTAAAATTATTAATTTTGTTGGATGTTAGCCTTCAGACTGAGTCATCCCCTAGTACTATGTCAACTGTCTTCGTACTGGCTCTAAGATAAGTATAGTTCAGCATTACAAACAGTGAAACGTGTGACCATAAAGAGAGCTGTGACAAATGTACTCCTTAATGGCTCCATTTCTGATTCCCTTGGGGCTGTGTTGAGTCAGATTTGTGCTCAGAAATCTGTAAATTACATAGGAGTAGGAGGTTTTTTGACAAAATGGAAATAGCATTGAGGATCAGGGGTCCCTGTAGATCAACTGCCCCCTCCTATGAAATCATTCATGTCTGGGTAGAGTGGATATGCAGAATGGGAAGAGACTGAAGTCAGCCTTCCTTCTCTGATAGTGTTTAAGGCCTCAGGGAAGGCGCACTGTGCTGTGAGGTGGGACACCACATGTTCTAATCTAGACTCACCTATTCCACAAGCTGCTTCTAATATTTCTATAGTTCACAATGCTTATCAAGCATTCTCTACATACGGTTGGTATATTGTTCTAACTACTTTGGTTAGGGCTTTGATTTGTGTGTGTGTGTGCTGAAATAGTTGTACTGGTACAATTTCCCCCCTTAGTGTGGATGCAGTTTTATCAGTTAAAAGGTATCTTATACCATCGTAGCTTATTCCTTTTGCCATACAGGAGTAGCCATACCAATATAAGGCACCTTTATATTGATATTACCAGGAGGTTGTACTGCTTTGACTACACTGGTATAATGAAATCTATATGACTTGTGTGCGTAGACAAGCATGTACCAAGGGAGGGCTTATATCCCTTCTGGGAATAGGAATACAACCAGAGTCTTATTCCCTTGGCCACATTGCCTTTCAGAACAAGCATGCCCAGGGTTCCTGACACCCAGCATTCCACTGCTGTTTCACCAAAGAGTTGTTTATTCCACAGGCAAATACTATGTTGCATCTGCCTTTAGGGCCTACTCCACTTAAAGCATAACAGCCAACACCTGTTACCTTTAGCTCAAGTAGTAGAACTGTTTTGTATTCAGCTGAAGGTCCTATAGTTCAAACTATTTATTAACAGAGGGTTATGGCTATGCTAATGAACCATGTGAGAAAAATGTGGTCACGTAATTAAAGACTGTGTCATAATCCATACGCACAACTGCCTTAAGATTTGGCAATCAAGTTTGAAAAAGTCAGTCCATAATCTTCGATGCCTTAGAGCACTGATAATGTTTCTCTTGGAAATAAAACACCTTACTTTTTCTCCTAGCTGTTAAGATCTTATATTGCCCAGAATCTATTTCCAAGAGAAACGTAAGTGCTCTAAGGCATCGAAGATTATGGACTGACTTTTTCAAACTTGATTGCCAAATCTTAAGGCAGTTGTGTGTATGGATTATGACACAGTCTTTAATTACGTGACCACATTTTTCTCACATGGTTCATTAGCATAGCCATAACCCTCTGTTAATAAATAGTTTGAACTATAGGACCTTCACCTGAATTTGCTATAGGCAACATAGAATCATGGAATCGTTGGACTGAAAGGGACCTTAGGAAGTCATCTAGTCCAGTCCCCTCCACTCTTGGCAGAACTAAGTATTATCTAGACCATCCCTGACAGATATTGACAGATACTGTCAATTCAGCTGGCATGCTTGTGCATCCATGCAAAGAAGCCAATATTAAAACTGATATGAGAGGACAGGATTGATTTCCTAGTGTTTTATCCATTGGTTTGGCTGTAGTACAGACAGCAATTATTACCCTCTGGGTAATAAAAAGGTAGTACCTTCTAATAAAATGCTAGACATGGAAGTTTCTTGTGTGACAGACATCACAAAATACATGGTTCAGCACTATGCATGTTTTGAAACGGCGTGGAGCATCCTGGTACTCCAAAACAAATGCAGTACAGAATAGCAAGCACCTCTGATGTGTGACTCGTTCTTGGAAATGAACGAGTCACACGAGGGAGCATGAGCATTTGAGTATGGAGATGATATGACATGGACAGACTCAGTGTTTATTGATCCAGTTTCTAATTACGCTCGGTGTGCATAAAAAGTACAAGTTTTGTGTCATTTTTGGTAATGTATATTTTTGTCCATTATATAACTGGCTAAAGAGCATTAGCAATGAAGGAATGAAAAACAGAGAAATGGCATGTGGACAATCCTTGATTATGGTGAGCAACAGAAGTTATTTCACAAAATTTCCATTCTATTTATACATGGGAAAAAATACTTTCCATCAGACAGAAAAAAGCTCTACCTCATTATTCAATACATTTTTCCAGAGTGAAAATACCTATTTTTAATTCAGAGTTTGTTTATCTAACAAAAAGATGATAATGTCGCACCTTTCAGCATCTTTCATCAGAGGGCCTCAAAGTGCTATATAGGCACTAAGGGATAAATTCTGTCCCCCATGCCAAGTCTGAATAGCTGAGCTTGATGTTGGGAGTTCCCAGGGGACTGGAGGAGGAAGGAATCCTTCCTGCAGACTGTGATAGTGGATCTGCACCATGGCTGCCCCCTCAGCTCTGGGACTCTCTCTTACCTTGCGGTTTAATACCTGTCACTCTAATATCTGAGCACCTTTGATGTAAAATCGATAGCAACAGCAAAGTCCCCAGTGGATTTCATGGAGTCTGTGGCACTTTTCCTTTTTTGGGGTCAAGATTTTACTTGGGGAAAGGCTCTTGCTGGCCTTGTGCTTCCTGCTCCTTTGGTGACTTTGGTTGGTGGATCTGCAGAGCACAGGATCTACTGGCCTCATTCCAGCTCCTTCCACAGTCTGCCTGTGCCCCACCTCAAACCCAGCTGCATGGGAGCCCTCAAAGAGCAGTCTTCCAGAACATGCAAAGGATGCAGACCTTTGGGCAGGCTCCCCATATCCTTACCCTCCCTTCACTGTAGAACCTCCTGCATTCCACTGTGTTGAGGGTGAAGGAGCAGGACTAAGCCCTAACTGATTTTAGCCTCTGAACACCCCTCTGAAGTGGGTATTTTTAAATAGTAGTATTCCCATAGTCCAGGATGGGAATCTGAGGCACAGACAATTAAGTGACTTTCTCAAAGCCACTCACTGAGTCAGTGAGAGAGGGGCAGGATAATTCCCTGCCATGCCCTTTCTCATTTGGTGTAAGAAGTACAATGGATTTAACCCACCTCTTTGTCCTCCAATGCTTTCAATTCTGGTGGCCTCCTTATTCCCACCAGAGCCCGCAGAACCGCCTCCTTCCTCAAAGGGTTTTTTTGTGTTTACACCCACCCATATCACGACCACTTTCCTTTCATAGGCAGCACCTTACAGCACAATATCAAAAATCCTCCAGTACAGAATTCCGTGACCTGTCATGGCTGGTCAACATAGAAACCTCAAGATTTATGCAAGTGAGACCCAGGGATATGTTCTCGTAATGTATATACATTTGAGAACAAGTCCAGATAATACTTATGAGAATAATATGCACATAACCTGCACTTGCCATAATGTCATTCATAAATGAAAAACAAAGTTCCATTCTCAGAGCCACAAGATGGATCTTGATGCTGATATTCTGTTCTCTTGACATACACAAAACCTCCATTGTCATAAATTTAAGTACTGTCAGAGAGCTGAATATTGCCTTTAGTGGTCCATCTGCATAACGTCTGGTTTTGTCACAGATCCAGCTAATATTCTGATAGCAAATTATTCTTCATTAAGGGCCTGATTCATAAAAGCATCCCTGTTCAGCAAAGCACTGAAGCACATGCTTAAATCCCATTGACTTTAATTGGACTTCAGGGTTGTGCGTGCTTTGGTGAGTCAGGGCCTAATAGTGGATTTTAATTGGTTACTTTGGAGCCATGAACAGAGATATATCTTGAGGTGTTACAAGGTAAAATGGTGAGTTGAGGAGCCAAAGCTTCCAGTGAACAATGCAATGCAAATTGGCAATCAGGTGTGAATAAAAAGATGGAATTATTCATTCTGTTTATGTGTGTCACACATCAGGTTATAAAGTGAGGCCACAGACATAACTGGTAATGGAGAATTCTGAAAACAAACTTCTGTAGAGATCTAATAGCTCTAAAGTAATCTTTATCTGCCTCCTGAACAAACCGAGATGTAAAGAAGGTTGGTGAGAAAACTAATTGTTTTGTAAGTTATTCCATGTATCACTGCTGAAGTCAGAAGGGGAGATCAGTTAAAAACAATGTGATTCAAAAAGGCTGATAAGTCTCTCACTGAATGACATCTATGTTGTGTTCAATGAGTCTTAAGGTGTTTTGCTTCCTTAAATTTCATGTTTTAGTCCCACATTTTGTTACTTGCTGCCTTCCTGCCAATAGTGTGCTGTGTTCGATTTTAAAAAAACAAAACAAAACACCCTCATTTTCCAGATACCACAATGATCCTTTGATCATTTTGGTTCTCTCTCAGGGGAAAAAGCAGAGAAAACTTTCAGGGGAAAAACAAACTGTCTACCTGGTTATACGATTCATTTAAAAATGAAAATGTCATGTTCTCGAAGACATGAATTAACAAGTGAGATTCTGGGGAGGGATAACTGCTCCTTCTTCTCTGCAAATATCTCTTGCTTCACATCCCTTCATAAATGCCTGTATTTAAAGCTGTCCATTCTTTGGTATCGTACTTCACAAGCCTTTAAAATGGAACCACCGTGAGGGTGGATTAAATTGTTTCATAATGCTAAACCTTTTAAAAGAGAGCACTTTTCGTGCTGAAGTCACTGTAATATTTCTCTTTGTAAACATGAGTGTAATGCTTTAGAAATGTTGACAAACTGAAGAAGAAACTGCAGCTCACTTTGAAATGTTGAGTGTTCGAGTTTGGAAGAGATGTTTAGAGAACAACCATTTTCTTGTAAAGAAAATTTCAGATGGGAAGCATGAGGGTTTTGGTGTTAGGTCGGTAGAGATTGTGAGAGAATGCATGGGGCAAATGTATAGCTCCAGGTTCAGGTAGGCAATAGCTGCCTCCCAGATGTCAGTTCAGGTAAAAATTCCCAAGGGGGAGATCTGAAAGAGTATGGAATAGTTTCCCAAAACAAGTGGCGGTAGGTCCAAGGCTTGAGACATTTAAATTGGGTCAAGTACTGAGGAATATACAGTTGTGTACAGAATAGTTACACGTTGGTAGACACTTGGACAAGATGGCCTACTAAGTCCATCTCTAACTTCTATGAAATATTAAGCTTGAGAAAAGAGAGGTTACTTCGATTGTGGCACTAAATATCTTACAATACAAATTAGCAGCTGACCTATCATAGGTATCTTAAAAGAAAACTCTCAATGGTAGTCATACAGGTATAAGGAGAGAAGATTGTAAACTCCTGTGGTTTGAGGGCCAAATTCAGATCTGTTGTAATTAGTAAGGGCTTAATTTGAGTTTAAATTTTCACTATCACTAAGAGGACTGGAACTTGTTCAAAATAAAGCAGCAAAACCACCCTGTAGCTTAAAATCTACTTCTGCTATATATTCAGGTACATGTTGTTCTTTGCCAGTTCCTTCTCACTTCTGTTCTGGTACAAGGTGGAAGGAACTTTTGTTTCTCTCTGTATACTATTAATTATACAGCTAAGAAAAAACATGTAAAGGAGGAAAACGTTTGTGAAAATTAGTTTATCAACATTTGGTACTGATGAGCTAAACTGAAGATGCTGAGATCAGTTAAACTTGTATGTGGACAAATGCAGTGACCTATCACACCGCCCAAAGTTGAGTGGCTCTATATGAATGTACACACCTACCAAAAACTTCACACAGTGCTCTGCTTCCTAACCAGTCTCTACTAAGAAATGAAGGAACCGGGAGATAGAATTACCCTTTCACACCTGGGGATTGAGAGTGATCAGTTTTTATGTAGGGTGAAGTCTAATGGAATGGCAGAGATGTGTGGAAAAAGCTTATGTTAATACAGTTATGCTACTAAACCTGGATAAAACAGAAGTTGTGGGCTCCACTGTTGACAGTCACTTGCCTTTTGTTAGCATTGAATTGCTTCCTCTGTACTTGCCACCTGTGTTGAATAAAGCAGCCTACTTACCCTTATTCCATTTGTAAAAACCTAATTTGAATCAGATCACATTGAAAAGGATAGGAACTAAATACTTGCGTAGTACTGAGTGAGATGGAAAGAGAGGCAGCAGTGGAGAGGAATAGAGATGTCATTTTCAACCTTTAAAGGCAACTTTTGTAAGTGCTGAAGGATGTATTCATTATGCTTACATTAGGATAATTTCTTTTCCACTCAGACCGAGCACAGACTCAACTTTGAAGGGCTAATAAAGAGCGAATCCTTTGATAAATATAAAGTTCTCTTCAAAAGTAATAGAATTTGTACTGCATTTACACAGTTTGACAGGGAAGAGGTTGAGTAAGGGTCCAAAGTAATACATAATTTTAAAGTTAAAACTAAAACTGCCCTCTTCCATTGCATTAAAAAGTCCAGACCATATGCCATTCTCATTGTACCACAAAGAAAAGAAACTTTACTCTTAGGGTTTTGTTTTAAAAATGCAAGAATTACCAGACATCTCTCAGCAGATTTCATTCATCTGCTTTGTGATTCAGTCTGTATGCCAAATTTAAGGGAGGATATAGAGAACTAGGGTGCACTTACAAACTTTTCTGGGAAAGTACAGGATAACCATTTTGTTTGAAAATGGATGTGTCTGTAGTGAATTATCCCTGTTCTCTTTTCAAGTTACAGGCCAAAATCCTGGTCCTACTGCAGTTAATAGCAACAATCCCATTGACTTCAGCAACACCAGGATTTAGCCCATCGTGTTTAATCTCTCGTTGTTATTTTACCTTAGTAAATTGATGAGAGATCACTTCATTCGTCCTTTTCAGTTGAATAAATCCACAACACAGAGTCATATGCAGTATTTATAGTAATTATAACTGGTCAGTCAAGCAGTATTCTGCCTGGGTTTGGCATATCCTAATTGTGATGGCCCCCATCACAGACTGCTGCAGGAAATTTACTAATGAATAATGTACTGACACTTTTACAGGAAATGTGTATGTCTCATGTACGCTGTGATCAGTTCATATCCTAGCTATGATACTCTGAAAGCAAAGTTACAGTAATACACAATCCCAGTACTTCCGATTTGAAAGCAGAAATACTATGAAGGTATAGAAAACTATATGTAGGTGTCTTGAAACTATGTAAATGTCTTGAAGCTACTCACTTGAAAGATCTGGCTAAATTCTGTATTTTGAAAAACATACATACCATAGGAGAGTTGGCATAGTGAGTAGAGCAGAGCATAAGTCTCAACGTATCTTCAAGTAGAGGAAGAGTCCTGAGATGTGTCAAATGTTCAAAGCCATGCTTACTTTCTTTCTGTTGTTGCGACTGTTTTAGCAGCTGCATTGAACATTTATTGCCACATCTTCCTTCTAGCTAGCATAATTAGGAAAGGGTAAAGAATGGGCACAATTAAAAAGTTTATATCTGATCTTTTTAATGGTAGGTAAGATATTGCTGCTTTGAACAGGTATTCCTTAAACAATAGAACCTCAGAGTTATGAACACCAGAGTTACTAATTGACTGGTCAACCACACACCTCCATTTAGAACCAGAAGTATGCAATCAGGTGGCAGCAGAGACTTCTCCCCCACCCCTCTAAAAAGCAAATACAGTACAGTACTGTGTTAAATGTAAATTACTAAAAAAAAAAGGGGGGGGGGGTAAAAAATGTGACAAGTTAAGGAAACTCTTTCTGTGTTTGTGTCATTTAAATTTAAGATGGCTAAAAGCAGCATTTTTCTTCTGCTTAGTAAAGTTTCAAAGCTGTATTAAGTCATGTTCAGTTGTAAACTGTTGAAAGAACAGCCATAGCATTTTGTTCAGAGTTACAAACATTTCAGAGTTATGAACAACCTCCATTCCCGAGGTGCTCGTAGCTCTGAAGTTCTACTGTGTTTACAATGGGAGATAACTCTAGAACCAGTCATTTCTCACCTACTGGGAAAAGGCACATGGGGAATTTTAGCTATACCCACTGTATCCTCAAGGATTGTAAATGCATACAGTCATCTGACTTACACAACACATCTGTACTCTGTGGGTCCTTTAGCTACCCAGACCATATGTCTTGTACAATGATGGTGAAACTTAGGGCTCTTGTGTGTGCAGAGGCCACAAAGAACATCTGAGCACAGCCTCAAGTGACAAACATTGTCTGCTTCACATGGCACCTTCTCAGTTTCCTTTGTTCTTCCTTCTCACCTTCTGTCCCTTTCTCCACTTCTTTCTTTCCTAGTTCTGTCCATCTCCCCCTACTCCATTTTCTTCCATTTGCTCTCCCTAATTCATCCTTCTCACTGTCTGAGGCTTTCTCCACTCCCACCAAAACACACTCTTACGTTTTGGAATAGTGATGAGTCATGTCACATGCATCATGCTGACCACTTTCCGAGACACAACCTTCAAATAGTCTTGAGCTTCATTCCCCACTACATTTGGGACAATGGATTACACACCAGGCACCAGTTTGAGCCTGAAGTTTGTTATTCCTGATCTAGGATTTTGCAGACTACACCTTTACTTGTAGAAGCCAAAACTGCTGCTCTCTTAGCTATTTCCACCATGATCAAAACATATCTAATCAATCTATTCATCTATGTTATTTAGTATGTGAGGGTTACCATAGTATCTAGGTTCAGAATTTGAAAAAAAAATACAGGTGGTGTTCAGCTTTGATGTCAGTTCTACAAATACATTAGAAGCAGGAGGAAGACCAAGGACCGAGTAGGCCTGTTACTCAATTGGGGGGGGGGGGGTAGATAATAACAGAAAACGTTGACATGGCAGAGGTACTTAATGACTTCTTTGTTTCGGTTTTCACCAGGAAGGTTGGTGGCGATTGGATGTCTAACATAGTGAATGCCAGTGATAAGGAGGTAGGATCAGAATATAAAATAGGGAAAGAACAAGTCAAAAATTACTTGGACAAGTTAGATGTCTTCAAATCACTAGGGCCTGATGAAATGCATCCTAGAATATTCAAGGAGCTAACTGAGGCGATATCTGAGTCATTAGCAATTATCTTTGAAAAGTCATGGAAGATGGGAGAATTCCAGAAGACTGGAAAAGGGCAAATATAGTGCCCATCTATAAAAAGGGGAATAAGGACAACCTAGGGAATTACAGACCAGTCAGCGTAACTTCTGTACCCAGAAAGACAATGGAGCAAATAATTAAGCAAACACTTTGCAAACACCTAGAAGATAAGGTGATAAATAATAGTCAGCATGGATTTATCAAGAACAAATTGTGTCAAACTAACCTGATAGCTTTCTTTGACAGGATAACAAGCCTTGTAGATGGGGGGAAGCGGTAGATGTGGTATATCTTGACATTAGTAAGGCTTTTGTTTTGACACTGTCTCGCATGACCTTCTCATAAACAAACTAGGGAAATACAACCTAGATGGAGCTACTATAAGGTGGGTGCATAACTCATTGGAAAATCATTCCCAGAGAGTAGTTATCAGGAATGGTTCAAAGTCATGCTGGAAGGGCATAATGAGTGGGGTCCCGCAGAGATCAGTTCTGGGTCCGGTTCTGTTCAATATCTTCATCAATGATTTAGATAATGGCATACAGAGTATACTTATAAAGTTTGCGGATGATACCAAGCTTGTGGGGGGGGGGTTGCAAGTTCTTTGGAGGATAGGATTAAAATTCAAAAGGATCTGGACAAACTGGAGAAATGGTCTGAAGTAAATAGGATGAAATTCAATAAGGACAAATGCAAAGTACTCTACTTAGGAAGGAACAATCAGTTGCACACATACAAAATGAGGAATGACTGCCTAGGTAGGAGTACTGCGGAAAGGGATCTGGGGGTCATAGTGGTTGATCACAAGCTAAATATGAGTCAACAGTGTAATCCTGTTGTAAAAAAAAGCAAACATCATTTTGGGATGTATTAGCAAGAGCAAGACACAAGAAGTAATTCTTCTGCTCTACTCCGCGCTGATTAGGCCTCAACTGGAGTATTGTGTCCAGTTCTGGGCACCTCATTTCAGGAAAGATGTAGACAAATTGGAGAAATGTCCAGAGAAGAGCAATAAAAATGATTAAAGGGCTAGAAACATGACCTATGAGGGAAGATTGAAAAAATTGGGTTTAGTCTGGAGAAGAGAAGACTGAGAGGGGATATGATAATAGTTTTCAAGTACATAAAAGACTGTTACAAAGAGGAGGGAGAAAAATTATTCTTCTTAACTTCTGAGGATAGGACAAGAAGCAATGGGCTTAAATTGCAGCAAGGGTGGTTTAGTTTGGACATTAGGAAAAAATTCCTGTCAGAGTGGTTAAGCACTGGAATAAATTGCCTAGGGAGGTTGTGGAATCATAGAATATCAGGGTTGGAAGGGACCTTAGGAGGTCATCTTGTCCAAGCCCCTGCTCAAAGCAGGACCAATCCCCAATTTTTGCCCCAGATCCCTAAATGGCCCCCTCAAGGATTGAACTCACAATCCTGGGTTTAGCAGGCCAATGCTCAAACCACTGAGCTATCCCTCCCCCCATCATTGTGGATTTTTATGAGCAGGTTGGACACGGACGGTCTAGATAATACTTAGTCCTACCTTTGGAGTGCAGGGGTCTAGACTAGATGACCTCTCGAGGTCCCTTCCAGTTCTATGATTCTATGGTCTAACACCTTTGGCAAGTACTACTTTTGTGAGGGAGCTCTGATTATTTTGCCTGTTTAAGATGAGATTATCAGTCTAAAGAGTCTGTTTGTGAGAAACTGTCTGACACTAGTCCAGATTTCTTCACTTCCCTTTTAAAATTTAATTTTACTTTAGGTGCATGGCTCTCTGTCTAGATTCTACCTATCACCAGCACCTATCTGATCCCCTAACTAAAGCATCTATCAAATGTACACATAAGGATTATGGTTTGTTCCCTCCTCCCCCAACTCCCCTGTGGGTCTTTATCATTGTGGAAAAGCTAAGTGCAACGACCAGTGCATGGGTGGTCAGGTCTAGTGGTCAGAACTGACAACAGTGTCAGCTTCAAAGCAAAGATCAGAGCCACAGTCAGGTGCCAAGCCAGGGGTCAGAGCTGGAGACAGCGTCAGGGGCACGGTGTAGGGGCAGGGACCTGGAGTAAGGCAGGACAGCAGGGACTGGAAATAGATGGGAGTCTGGGAAAGGAGGACAGGAACCAGGAGCAGGTGGGGAGGCAGGAACCAGGAGCCGGCAGGAATGCAGGACTCAGGAGGGCTCCAGAGCTAGCAGCCAGCCAGGGATTCCTCTAGTTGCTCAGACAACTTCCTGTACTACTTTCCAATTTATACAGAGCTCCTCAGCCAGCTGGGGGGTTCTGGATGTTTTCTCCAATCAGGAGCTTGGGGGGTGGGGGGATGGAGCCCTCTGCACACTCGCTCTTGTCTGGTTCCCCTTCTCTGGTTACTCAGATGAGCCGCTGGGTGGCCTGAGCACTGCCCACGGACATGGGTGTGAGGCTCATGCTAAGTAATATAGCTGTGTTTTCCATTCCTTCTTAAGGTGGTGAGGTTCGTTGTCCTGATTTTCACAGACAGTGAGTTCTACATTTGTTGGCTGGCTGCTGAGGAAACTGCCCTGCCTTGGCCATCAGTCTCTAGTCTTCTGCCACAATCATTTTCGCAGCACTGCGCAGCTGAACTTGTTCTTTTTGATAGACTTGCCTCAAGTCACTCAGACTTAAAACCATTTCCTTGATAACAAATGCATGGATACAATTAAATGATACATTTGTAATGTTCTCTCTTGTTCTCTTGCCAATGTATTCAGGAAATATTTGTTCAATATTGTGGTTATCCTGGTCCTTGACGACTACATCCTGAATATTAAAATACCCATCCTGACAGAACTTATTTTGATTATACTGGAAAGCTTTTGTTGAGGAGTGTTTGGCATCTTTAACTACTGCTACAATCAAAACCTCTTTGCATTTCTAATATTCCTCTTTGGCAACTGGGAATATATGCAAACACTTCATGCTAACCCTTCTATTTCAGCTGTTCAGAATGTTCTCCAACAAAACCCTTATGGGTTGAAATTCTCCATGTTTGGTCTCTTCTAAAACTCAGGGGTGAGGGTTGTTTTTTAAGTTTTGCACAATCCATCTGGCCATTTTTGAGTTCTTCAACTCTAGAATATTTTGAGTTCTCAAAAACATGCTAATTTCAATGAAAAAACATTGCATTATGAATATTTTGCCCAGTTCTAGAAGATGCCTTGCATGCATTTCTCTTTCTCTTTCTCTCCCTCTCCCCTGCTCAATAAAATTCTGATCACTTTTATTGAGGTGAAAAGTTACAGAAGTGTTGCATAGCTAATAAGGCGCATTCAAGGCAGGTCTTGCAGTGGTAATGTATTTTTTCACACCACGTGTCCCTTTAGTTATTAGTACCCATTTCTCACTTGAGGCGAGGATGGTGATATTGTGAGTCTGTTTCTGTAGTCTTCTTCCAAGGTTATACAGAGATTTTATTCCTCATGTTTTAGTGGGAAACCTTTTATTCTTGAATAAGTATCTTTCATGTACTACCTTATATTTTATACAATAGAGGAGAAAGTGTCTCTCAGATAAATCTCTCAGACCTTTGTTTGGTCTCCTTGGACACTCCCAGGAACTGGTCTCAATCTTTCCCAACTACTTTCCTGGCAACAAATAATTTCTTCCTAGAACCTTCTTTTTATTCCATTACATTTGAAATTGTTACTTACTTACTAAGAAATGGACTCATCGAATGTGCCAGAGTTGGCTGATGACATGTTGTAAATGCTGGAACTTATAAGCAACAATACTGGTGCCACACCATACTTAATTAAATGTGCAATCCACTGAAAACTTCAGTAAAAGGGAGGAAACCATTACAGTTTAAAAACGTGTCTAGTAGCATTCCAGGCTTTCATTAGATTGTAAGCAGAATTAAACTGAACAACATTCATTTTATCAGCAAGATTTGTCTGTAAAATGACCCATTTTTAACAAAAGTAAAGCAATTTCCATCAGGATTTCATTTATTTTTAAGTAATATGTTCATATAGAAAAGAAAATCTCAGTATTTTGAAGTTGAACAGCCTAAACTAATTACAATGATAGCAGTACTCAGTGAGTGGGTTATTGAGTTAAAAGTTGTGAATCTAACTATGAGATAATCAAAGAAATATAAAATGGAATGAACAACCAAATTATCAGTACACTAGGTGGAAGAAAAAGTCACAGAATCCAGGGCTAGTCATTATGTCCTACCAGATCAGGTTTGTTAAATGGCAAAATCCCAGATGCAACACTGAGATTCCAAAATACTGAAAGGAAAATCTCTTTCTGTTGAAATGCAAAAGGAACCAAAATAGCAGAAGTTAGGAAGGAGTGAGAATGAATTTAAAATCACTGACAAGGAGAGAGTCTCACTCCAAAAGTGCAAATAACAGGACTGATGAATTCTATCATAGAATTTAAGTTCCCATGGTATAAAAAAACATTACCACCTCAATTAGGAGAAAAAAATTATTCTTCCTCTAACAGTTACTATTACTAATTTCATATGTAATTGTTATTAGCCTTTGTTTGCTGCATAAACATGCCCAGTACATGATGCCAAAACCTCTCATTAGTGCACACTTCCCTTAACCCCTGAAAAAATGCCAGCATTTGTGGAACTTTCATCTGTGGTGGTTAACAAGCAAGGGGTTAATTTAACCACTTGTCTGGGAGGGCGAGGAAATGACTTCAGTGATTCTACTGATATAAATAGGCTGGGCAGAATTTGATTTTTACTTTTGTCATAATTTTGATAATATCAATGTTTATTTTAAAGTATTTTTTAATTTCTATTGATTTAAATTTTCACAATTGCAGGAAATTGGGGGGGGACAGACAATAGTTATTGAGATTCAAAAAGTTAAAGTTTTATAGCCATTAAAACATAAATTGTCAACATCACATGGCAAAATATACAAAGTAAAATATCCTTCAATCAAACTCTAATAGCACGTTTCTTACTTTGCCTATCTGAAAATTTCAGTTATTATAGGTGGAAATATTTTTGGGTCAGTTAGTGTGTGTATGGTGAAAGCAACATTTACTGACGTTTACCAATAAAAATCGAATCCTTCCAAGCCTAGATGTAAACAAGTCCAGGTTGGCGTCTTGACGTGGTGTTAACTGAAAGGCCAGGGTCCTGGAAACTACACTGCTCTGCTGTTCTCAGAAGTGGTTCCTCCAAGTCAAAATTAAGTTACATTAAGCCACAGGAAGGGGAATTTTTGCTGCCACTGTGTGTGATGAACCTGATTTACAAATAAATAGACGACTTCACTCCCCAGGCACTGTACCAATCTAGCGCTAAATCCAGTTTAAAAACCTGTCAATGAAAAATATTTCAAAATAAAAAAATAAAGACTCTGAGGAACTTGCCAGGTGTGGGGGGGAGAAGAAAGAAATCTAAATAAGAAACTGCAGTCAAGTGAATCACCAGCACGCTCCAGTTGTCTACAGCACGAGCAGGTGAAAATGTGATTATGTGGCGTGTGATAGCAGTTCTATTTCCATAATACTTATACCTTAATAGATGTACTTGTCTCCACATTATATTTAGGCATCTGTGGCTGGCAATTTTAGGATTATCTCAGCTGGTCAGCATTTTTCTTCCCTTACAGACCACACAAGAGGCTGTATAAGATGTGGGATAACAAGAGTGCACTTAACATAGGCAAAAGGATCTGATTGTTGTAGGTACCGAAAAATGAATCGAGCATTCTACATGTCAGAATGTTCTCTCTCAGAACAGGTTTTATCTTTGTGTACTTGACAGAGCCAAATTACCAGCCTGGGAGAGGGAGTGTTAAGAATTTTTACTGTTCTTCTAGGGGCAAGTGAGCAGACCTGTTCAGGTCATATTTTGTGGGAGCTGCCGGTGTTACTCCACTGTTTATATATAGAACAACTAGTTGTTGTTATGGATATGAGTTTGTCACAGTAAAATTAAGCAAAATTCAAGGAACAGTCATGGGATAAAAGGACAAAATCAGTGGATGGTCACGGTGGGGCTGAAGCCAAAGCTGGAACCCCACTGCCCGTGGCTGACAGCTGGAACCAAAGAAGTCATGGAAATCTGTTAAAGTCAGAGAATCCATGACCAAACCATATCCTTAATTATTATTTAAGTGCCCACTATGCTCAGCACTGTTCAAGAAATAAGGAAAATATAGGGTTACATTTTCAAAGTACCTATGTGATTTAAGAGTAGAGCTGGGCAAAATTTTTGGCTGAAACATTTTTCAGGGCAAAATGCAAATTCAGTGACTCTGAAATGTTTTGCCAATTTGTGTTGGTTCATAGATTCCTAGGTTCCAAGGTCAGAAGGGACCACTGTGATCATCTAGTCTGACCTCCTGTATAAGGAGGCCCTAGAAATTCCTCAGAATAAGACCTAGAGAAATGTCCAATCTTCATTTAAAAGTTGCCAGTGATACAGCACGGGGGTGCGCACATCCAAGGATCTGCAGAGAAAGATACTACAAAGCCTCAGGCTGCAACCCCCCTTCCCTCCACTTCTGCTTGGGAACCTCTGGTAAAGGTTGGCCCAGGGGCAGCCACAGGATGTGAAAGCCTTGTCAACACAGCTCCACTGAAGCTGTATTCCCCGGGGAGAGGGAACCAGCACTTGGCACGCACAGGGGCTCAGAGCTCTGGGGTACCCCGCGGCAGCTCGGCACTTCTGGGTGACTCCGCCGCCCACAGTGGCTCAGAGTTCCAGGGCCAGCAGCTCAGAGCTCCGGGGATCCCCTGCTTCCCACGGCAGCTGAGAGCTGCAGGGAGCCCCTACGGCAGCTGAGAACTGCCCCTGCCAGATGAGAGCTCCAGCCCCATCACCCCAGGGGTATGGCGGAAAATGTCAGAGGTCTCTGGAAGTCACAGAATCTGACCTCTGTGACATAGCTCCACTCTTACAATGATCAGCACTCCCTATAACACACCTTTCAAGATCCATAGATCCTGCACATGCCTATCACAACATGTGGTCTACCGCTCTGCAGTGCACTAAATGTCCCAATAACTGCTATGTAGATGAAACCAGACAATCACTATGCTTTCAAATAAACTCACACAGGATAATGATAAAAGACAAAAACACCCTATCACCTGTGGGTGACACTTTTCACAAAGTGATCACTATATTTGACGTATCAGGCCTCATCCTCAAAGGAAATCTGCACAGCACTTTCAAAAGACAAGCCTGGGAGCTTAAATTCATTACTCTGCTAGACCCTAAAAATCAGGGACAGAAGAGAGACACTGGATTTATGACTTATTAGAATAATCTGTAACCCACTAACCACCTCTTTCTGTCCTATGACTGCAGAGGGGTTAACGGGCCACCCCACTTTGAATGGTCCCTTAAGATATGTGCTAACTACTTATGCTAAACAATCTGTTCCACCTTACAATTAGAAATGACTCAGGGAGTGCCTTTCCCAGGCCTGAAGAAGAACTCTGTGTAGCTCGAAAGTTTGTCTCTCTCACCAACAGAAGCTGGGCCAATAAAAAATATGTACATGAGAAAGGATTACTTGTGTTAGTGAATTAAAAAGGATATTAACACCACAGGAGAGTTATTAATCTTGGGCCTGATAGTGTCCTCCCATTGAAAAACTGTGTGAGTCAGGCTAAGGGTGCATCTATCATTCCAATTGTTACTTCAGGCCAGCAAGTTTTCTGTGACCTCTCCCAGCAGAGCAGGCTCTGATTGTCCAGGGTCATCCACACAGAGGTACGGTGTCCCTGCCATGGTTCTGTGGGGTGCCCCCTCTCCCCGGGGAATACAGCTTCAGTGCAGCTGTGTTGACAAGGCTTTCACATCCTGTGGCTGCCCCGGGCCAACCTTTACCAGAGGTTCCCAAGCAGAAGTGGAGGGAAGGGGGTGAGGGGGGGTTGTTTGCACCCTGAGGCTGTAGTATCTTTCTCTGCAGATCCTTGAATGTGCTAATGGGTTTTGGGGCACTGGGGAAAAGCTGTTGTGCAGGAGGCTGACCCTCCTATTGCGTGGGTTTGTGAGATTTTGCGTGGTCAGTCAGGCCCTGAGTTGCTTGCTGAATTTATAATTGGGTTTTAACTGACTGTGTTGAGTGACTGGTTAAATATGTTCAGCTCTGATCTATGTTAACCCTGTCTGCTCTCATTTCCCCTCTTTCAAAATTTGATTCAAAATACATTATCAGTTGCTAAAAGCCTCCTGGAAGAGAAGCTATAAATAGATGACACCTGATCAGAATTCCCTAACACTTGGCTGGGACAGCACGTTTCTCTTTCTACTGCTCCCCTCCCTGCTGTTTCCATTCTTTATCTCTGCTATCAAAGGCAGTATCCATTTAAGTGATGCTAAGGTGCCACTCTGCTGCAGTGTTCTTTACAATACCACCTCCTCAGCACCACCGCATGTTCCAGCTGCATGTCTTAGTTCACGGCATCCGATGAAGTGAGCTGTAGCTCAGGAAAGCTTATGCTCAAATAAATTGGTTAGTCTCTAAGGTGCCACAAGTACTCCTTTTCTTTTGAGTTCACAGAGAGTCAGTTCAGCACTGAATCACTCCTTCCAAGATCCCTTCCACACACAGAACAAGCCCCCTTTGAGAGCCCATGAGCTTCTGCTTGGACCAGAGGGAGAGCTTGCTCTCATAGATTACTTGGTGAATTGTATGACCTCATCATAAGCACAGCACGCTCTGCAAGTTAGCCCATTAGCATGCCACCCTGGTTGCCAGTGTAAT
The DNA here is from genome assembly GCF_965152235.1 of Eretmochelys imbricata. Classification (NCBI taxonomy): domain Eukaryota; kingdom Metazoa; phylum Chordata; order Testudines; family Cheloniidae; genus Eretmochelys; species Eretmochelys imbricata. The sequence continues at coordinate 39,179,140 of NC_135577.1, forward strand.
GGTTAGGGTTAAATAATTCCTTTCTGTATAGAGGTCCACAATGGACCAATTAGGCACGCATTGGCATCATGAATGGCTTAATTGTGAGATGCCTTATGCCCCCCTACAAGAGTGTAAAGAGGGGGAGTAAGGAGCTCCCTTATTCCTTTGCATGAGCCACCTGCTTGTTGGTGGGGAGAAGAGCCTTGCAGGGCTGCTACTCGCCTTCCTGTGCATATAAGCAGGCATGGAAAGTGGATGATGGAGCCAAGCCTCTGCACCACGCATCAAATTCACCAGCCAGTGCATCTGAGCTGGTGCACTGGGGAAGTAATCTGTGTCAATGATAGGATGACCGCAGTTAAGTCGCCTTCCCTGTGCCCTGGAGCAAGGGAAGCACCAGCCAGGAACCAGATTGCAAGTCAGTCTGTTTCCTGGTTGGTTTTTGGAACCTCCTGCTCAGAGTCACAGTAGAGCTCCGAATTAATAATACGTAACTAGAACAAAAATGTGCCCATTGCTCAGCATGTCTGTGAAAGCTAAGGAAGAATCAAAGAAGAATAAAATTTGAAAACTGGAATAACCAGAGCATTGACTGTACACAGTAGATCTGAAATCCTAAATCTCTAAAGAAGTCTATTTAGTGGAGAAGGAAGACTGATGGCTCTGATATCTTGTAGGGATTAAAGATTAAAAATAGCTTGAGGCATTTCAGGTAAGTACAATATGTGCAATTCAATGGGAAGAATACATTCAAGTTTGGCCCCAGTTATTGAAACTGACTCTACAGAGCAGGTATCTTTCAGAAAATCTGATGAATTCTACGGCTATTTAAACAGTTTCCATAAGCTCAACTGAAAAGCAGCAGAGTCAGAAGTCTCCGAATTATTTAATAATTAAACAAATGTTGGTTTGAAGTGGCTTTTTTTCACCTGGCTAAATACATGTTTTAGGTTTTAAAGATATAACCTTGTGCAAATATTAATGCAACAAAATCTAGGTCTCTGAGTAACATAACAGCTGCCCACTGTGCAAAGTGACACCAGCTGAGGCTCCCTTAGCATAGCTGTTTTAGGGTCACAGCTAGGGGAGAAGCTCTTGCTTGGTTGGTAAAACTGCTGCCTATCAACTGCAATTTTTTTCCCCAGTTACACCTGTGCTGTATCATTAAAATCACTGGGATTGTATGGTGGAATTGAGGGTCAGGTATGACTTGTTACGATGCAATACTGGAGGCTGCCAGCAGATGGCATTTTGCTTCATTTCTGTATAGATTAGGGAAGGATTATGGAGAACAGGGTAAGGAGGAGGTGGGAGACAGAATGAGAGAAAAAGATGCTGACTACAGAATTAGCTACATCTTGTTTCTGTAAAAACTGGACCATCTAGTAGAGCACGGAACTAGAACTCAGTCTAATTTTATTATTTCTATTAATTTGTGACTGTATATGGTGTGAGGAGGGAAGTGTTTCTCTCATATCTTCACACACTGCCAGTTACAGGACTGCTCTATCAGAGAAATGTGTATGTACGCATATGTAAATACCAAAGTGCCCGCCATAGATGGGCTCAGAAAATATGCAGCATTGCTCCTGGGTAAAGCTGAATGGGAACTAGATTTTTCATTTTGTGGGAAATCCTGAGAATTAGAACAACAACACAAGAAATCTCTTCGAAAACAGAACTAAAAAAAGAAAAGAAAAGAATTTCCCCACAAAATAAAATGTTGGGGTTTTTTTTGTTTGGGTTTGATCAAAACATTTTGTTCTGATAAAATCAAAAACATTGTTCTGATTTTTATTTTTTATTATATATGATATTATATCATAAAATTTTAAAAGCATGAAAAATCATTTTGAAACAGAAAATCGGAACGGTCCATTCTGAAAAAGTCAAAATGGAATGTTTCGGCCTTCTCAAAATTCTTTTTTCCCCCCAAACTAACTTTCATCAAAATTGTCACAGCTAAATATTTTGCTTTAGACAGATTGGCGTTTTCTGATGGAAAAAGTTCTGTCCAAAAATTTCTTACCAGCTCTATGCCTGTTTTTTTGTAAGACCAATAAAACTTCTTGCTGTGCATTAGAAATAGCTTCTTGTTCAGAACTCTTTACATGCAGCAGCTCTCAACTGCCACTACCATTAACCCATTCTGAAACCCCATTATAAATTGCTTAAACACTTGATTAAACCAAGATGACCAAATTAATCTTATTGCTGAGCAAAACTGTGCAAATCCATGTCTTTGGAGGAGAACGGCTGGTGAAGTAATCAATTGCACCAGCTTGTCGCCATTAGCTCTGGACCAGGGCTGCAGACCCAAAGCGCGGTACTGCTTGCATCTTGTGTTTCTGGTCCTGACCATTACAGATGTTGGGGCTAGCTACATAGTTTGGATTTGGATGTCTTCATCCTCAAAGTACAAGGCTGATTTACATTTGAGGTTTAGATTCAGACCCATCCATATCATTATTACTGTTGTTCTTGTTAGTACTATTAAATATTTTTATTACGGTACTGCCCAGATGACCCTGTCAGGTTTGGGCTCAGTGTTTTAGGTGCTGTAGAAACACGCACACAGACAAAGTCTCTGCCCCACAGAATTTACAGTTTAAAGCACTAATTTAGCAAAGCACTTAAACCCATGCTTAAATTCATCACTATTCAGCCTTACCACTTATGCTCTTGCTTAAATCCCTTTGAAATCAATGGGTTAATGTTATTATCTTTCTTGACTATTGCATAACATAATTATGACTTGCAAATTTATCTATGCTATAGCCATATGGAGTGCTAATTGCTAACCAGATTAATTTACATTTCATTTCTGATCAACCTCTCCTAACATGGTTAACAAAACAATGAGGTAAAAAAGAAAACACAAAACCAACAGACAAAATCCAATCTTGGAAAATGAGCCTGCTTAAAAACATGAAAACTGTAGAAAGAACACTTTGCAGTGCAATTAGCTGACAACGTGACAACTACTGTAGCTGCTGTGCTAAGCGTGAAGGCCAATTAAATGTTTTCCTATCCACACTGGGGTGATCCTTGAGAAATCTGGAGGATTCAAGCATCTCCAGTTTTTCAGACCTTTTTTACCCCTGACATGATATCACCTATTGCCCAAGGACTTTGTTTAACCTTTTTGGTACTTTTGATTAAGCAAGTATAGGCAGGTTTCAGAGTAACAGCCGTGTTAGTCTGTATTCGCAAAAAGAAAAGGAGTACTTGTGGCACCTTAGAGACTAACCAATTTATTTGAGCATGAGCTTTCGTGAGCTGCATCTGATGAAGTGAGCTGTAGCTCACGAAAGCTCATGCTCAAATAAATTGGTTAGTCTCTAAGGTGCCACAAGTACTCCTTTCCTTTTTTCAAGTATAGGCAGAAACAAACAGTCCCTCACAAATAAACAGTGATCACTGCAACTTGATTCTTATGGGGTGGATTTTTTTTTTTTACCTGAGTCTTTAAAGACAAAAGTGTAAATGAACATGAATACCCCATGATTTACTACCTGAAACTTATTTAAACACTTCCATTTCACAAGGATGTATATATGGTTGCACTGATTCTTGTCTCCAGTCTCTTCGGGGGCCTGGGTTCGAATCCCACTGCTAACACCAGTTGTCACAAAGTCCCCGGGCAATGCTCTGGAACTGCTCCCTACGAAGCCAGTCAGGAACTGGTGAAGCCGGTCTGGTGAACTCTCCTCTCTGTGAGACTGTCTTCAGGGCAAAAAGCTCACACAGCTTCCACCTTCCTGGGTCTGACCTCAGAGCATTCAGCATCCTCTGCCCCTCCTTGCGCTTCCCACAGCGAGTCCACTCAGGGGGGTCCTGGGGAAGCCAGAGGGTCCTTCACCCCAACTTCGCAGTCAGACGTGACTCTTAGCCAGCCAGTAAAACAGAGGTTTATTAGATGCCAGGAACACGGTCTAAAACAGAGCTTGTAGATACAGAGAACAGAACCACTCAGCCGGGTCCATTTTGGGGGGCAGTGAGCCAGACAACCACGTCTGCACTTCACTCCATGTCCCCAGCCAGCCCCCAACTCACTCATCCTCCAGCCCCTCCTCCTATGAGCTTTGTTCCTCTCTCGGGCCAGGAGGTCACCTGATTCCTTTGTTCTGCAACCCCTTTAGCTATCACTTTAATATATACAGTTATGGTTTGTTTTCTGTGGCTGACATGCAGCAGGAATTATTTGGACAGTTTGAAAATTGTTACAGTGAGACTGAAAATATAATGCAGTTTAGTCCAAGTGAAACAAACTTGTCTAACCAAGAAATAACTGGCAGTTTTCTTCTCAGCCTTCTGGCCCATTTTAAAAGTAGATTGAACATAATGATTTACAAGTCTACCTTTTTACTAGCTGATTCACACCTGCAAATTGGATAGTTAAATGCCTATAAGTCCACTTCAATAACTGATTGCCCCAGTGACGCTGACGGTTGGCTGGTTTTAAATGTGTCCCTAAATACAGTGTTGGTTTAATATTGGATATGTCCTCTGTCATGAGACCACTTCAATCTCTCTGGTCACGCGATTACAGACATGAAAGTTGCGATATTACAACAAAAAAACTTCAAATCCAGACCCCAGCGAAAAACAGTTGAATTGGAATTCATTTGCAAATTGGATATAATTAACTTAGGCTTGAATAGAGACTGGGAGTGGCTAAGTCATTATGCAAGCTAACCTATTTCCCTTTGTTTTTTCCAACCCCCTTTCCCCCCAGACGTTCTTGTTAAACCCTGGATTTGTGCTGGAAATGGCCCACCTTGATTATCATACACGTTGTAAGGAGACAGATTTCAGAGTAACAGCTGTGTTAGTCTGTATTTGCAAAAGGAAAAGGAATATTTGTGGCACCTTAGAGACTAACCAATTTATTTGAGCATAAGCTTTCGTGAGCTACAGCTCACTTCATCGGATGCATACTGTGGAAAATACAGAAGATGTTTGTTTTTATACACACAAATCATGAAAAAATGGGTGTTTATCACTACAAAAGGTTTTCTCTCCCCCCACCCCACTCTCCTGCTGGTAATAGCTTATGTAAAGTGATCACTCTCCTTATACACACAAATCATGAAAAAATGGGTGTTTATCACTACAAACGGTAAGGAGAGTGATCAGTAGGTTTCCGGTATAGGGTGGTGTTTATGTGACCATTGTTTATTAGCACTGTAGTGTCCAGGAAGTGGATCTCTTGTGTGGACTGGACCAAGCTGAGGTTGATGGTGGGATGGAAATTGTTGAAATCATGGTGGAATTCCTCAAGGGCTTCTTTTCCATGGGTCCAGATGATGAAGATGTCATCAACACAGCGCAAGTAGAGTAGGGGCGTTAGGGGACGAGAGCTGAGGAAGCGTTGTTCTAAGTCAGCCATAAAAATGTTGGCATACTGTGGGGCCATGCGGGTACCCATAGCAGTGCCGCTGATCTGAAGGTATGCATTGTCCCAAATGTAAAATAGTTATGGGTAAGGACAAAGTCACAAAGTTCAACCACCCCAGGTTAGCCGTGACATTATCGAGGATAGTGTTCTTGACGGCTTGTAGTCCATCTTTGTGTGGAAAGTTGGTGTAGAGGGCTTCTACATCCATAGTGGCCAGGATGGTGTTATCAGGAAGATCACCGATGGATTGTAGTTTCCTCAGGAAGTCAGTGGTGTCTCGAAGGTAGCTAGGAGAGCTGGTAGCGTAGGGCCTGAGGAGGGAGTCTACATAGCCAGACAATCCTGCTGTCAGGGTGCCAATGCCTGAGATGATGGGGCGGCCAGGATTTCCAGATTTATGGATCTTGGGGAGTAGATAGAATATCCCAGGTCAGGTTTCCAGGGGTGCGTCTGTGCGGATTTGATCTTGTGCTTTTTCAGGGAGTTTCTTGAGCAAATGCTGTAATTTCTTTTGGTAACTCTCAGTGGGATCAGAGGGTAATGGCTTGTAGAAAGTGGTGTTGGAGAGCTGCCGAGCAGCCTCTTGTTCGTATTCCAATCTATTCATGATGACAACAGCACCTCCTTTGTCAGCCTTATTGATTATGATGTCAGAGTTGTTTCTGAGGCTGTGGATGGCATTGTGTTCCGCACGGCTGAGGTTATGGGGCAAGTGATGCTGCTTTTCCACAATTTCAGCCCGTGCACATCGGCGGAAGCACTCTATGTAGAAGTCCAGTCTGCTGTTTCGACCTTCAGGAGGAGTCCACCTAGAATCCTTCTTTTTGTAGTGTTGGTAGGGAGGTCTCTGTGGATTAGTATGTTGTTCAGGGGTATGTTGGAAATATTCCTTGAGTTGGAGACGTCGAAAATAGGATTCTAGGTCACCACAGAACTGTATCATGTTCGTGGGGGTGGAGGGGCAGAAGGAGAGGCCCCGAGATAGGGGACAGCTGCTTCTGCTGGGCTGAGAGTATAGTTGGATAGGTTAACAATATTGCTGGGTGGGTTGAGGGAACCATTGCTGTGGCCCCTTGTGGCATGTAGTAGTTTAGAAAGTTTAGTGTCCTTTTTCTTTTGTAGAGAAGCAAAGTGTGTGTTGTAAATGGCTTGTCTAGTTTTAGTAAAGCCAGCCACGAGGAAGTTTGTGTGGAAGGTTGGTTTTTTATGAGAGTATCCATTTTTGAGAGCTCATTCTTAATCTTTCCCTGTTTGCTGTAGAGGATGTTGATCAGGTGATTCCGCAGTTTCTTTGAGAGCGTGTGGCACAAGCTGTCAGCACAGTCTGTGTGGTATGTAGATTGTAACGGATTTTTTACCTTCAGTCCTTTTGGTACGATGTCCATCTGTTTGCATTTGGAAAGGAAGATGATGTCTGTCTGTATCTGTACAAGTTTTTTCATGCAGTTGATAGATTTCCACTCCATACGGCTAAAGGCAGTGTCTTGCATAATCACAGGTTTCAGAGTAACAGCTGTGTTAGTCTGTATTCACAAAAAGAAAAGGAGTACTTGTGGCACCTTAGAGACTAACCAATTTATTTCAGCATAAGCTTTCGTGAGCTACAGCTCACTTCATTGGATGCATACTGTGGAAAGTGTAGAAGATCTTTTATACACACAAAGCATGAAAAAATACCTCCCCCTACCCCACTCTCCTGCTGGTAATAGCTTATCTAAAGTGATCACTCTCCTTACAATGTGTATAATAATCAAGTTGGGCCATTTCCAGCACAAATCCAGGTTTTCTCTATTTGTGTTTTCCATCTCTAACGGCTATGATTCTATAAAATAGAGAGATGCTCAGATCTTAACTTCTCTGGGGTTTGAATTAAAATCTGGAACAAGAGACATATTTTGTTCCTGGTTTCTCTCAGTTTGTCAAACCAAAATCCCAGGCTCAACCATCCTAAACCTTGGGGCATTTAAAATCCAGATCTGAGATCTGCAGCTCAAGCCCATCATTTCTGTATACAACGCACTTGCCAAAACAGGAATTTTTTTAAAATGGGCTAAAATTTGATGCCACACTGAAGGTTTCTCTAACCACCATAGGTGGAGTTGGATGGTTTGCTGTCAGCATCACTGGTTGTAAACTGAGGGAAAGAGGCAGTTATATAGTGGATTAAACCTGGCACTCGGAGCAGACACTTCCCAGTTCCAGTCTCACCTCTGCTACTAACTCACTATGCTGCCTTGGGCAATTTACTTATCCTCTCTGTATCTGTTTCCCTTTCTGTAAATTGGGGATAATATTTACTAACTTCCCTCAAATAATGTTTTGGATTAGTTCATGTTTGTACAGAGCTTTAAAAGTGTAAATGCCAAACATGTGAACCATAAAAGTCCCACATATTATTAGTTCCTTCTGGAAAGATTTGCTCCTCGGAAAGAGCTTGCTGTGTGTATCCCAGTGGGCTAATATTCTTCCCCAAAGTGCATGTTATTGGAGAAAATTAAATTTCTCATAGCATATGAGTAGGGCAGGTTTGTGGGGTAACCTTTAGAAAAGTCCCTTTTGTTTGGGAGGTGAATGCACTTCTGAATTTCAAGGAAGCCTGGCAGATTTCCGGTTACACTTCAAAAACTCACACCTGTAACTATTTTCCATAAATAGAACCCACTGACATAATTCAGATCTCAGTCCTTCCACATACAATGGAAGGAATCTGTAAATATATTGTTCTCACTTACCCTTAATTATAATTAAGGCGGGGGAGTAGCTCAGTGGTTTGAGCATTGGCCTGCTAAACCCAGGGTTGTGAGTTCAATCCTTTAAGGGGCCATTTAGGGATCTGGAACAAAAATTGCGGTTTAGTCCTGCTTTGAGCAGGGGGTTGGACTAGATGACTTCCTGATGTCTCTTCCAACCCTGATATTCTATAATAATTATTATTATTTATATGTATTGTGATAGTGTCCAGGGGTTGTAATCATGAATCAGGACCCCAGTCCTAGACATAACTATATAAACACATAACAAAAGATAATACCTGCCCCACAGAGCTTACAATCTAAGAAGACCAGGGATACCAGGTGGATACAACCGACAGAGGGAGCACATGGTAACAATGAATTGATAAGCATGGTAAGCAGTGGTCACAGCACACCGGATGACTAATCACAGAGCAGAGTTTTAAGGAGGCATTAGAAGGACAAGGAGGAGGGGCTTTGTGGATGCTTATGAGGAACTCCTTCCATGTGTGGGAGTGGCATGGGTGAAAGTGCATAGGTGCTCGTCCATACTAGAATTTTAAAATACATATATTAGTGTTGGGTTAACCACTCAGAATAGAAGAATCTTACAGACACTGAATATCTAACATCCAACTGCACTTACCATACCCAAATCTCAAAGATAACTATATTTGGAAGCTGAAAAGATACCGTCAGTGTCATGAGCTCTCTCTCTTGCCACAGCAATTTATTACATCATTTAGAAAAGTTTTCTACGTCGAGGTGCAATTGGTGACAGTATTGGTTTATCAAATGGCTGTACCATGAAAAATATCTGGCATTTAACACTAAAGTAGGCAGATAGTGAAGAGGGAAGTAATGCTATTAGATCATACAAGAGACCATTCCTGTTGTGTTCTGTGTTCCTGGAGTTATTCTATCTTCTTTTAGGATTTATCTGTCCAGTAGGAAAACTGCTTAACAAAGCCAAATAGGCAAGTGCATTGTAATACTTCGCCATTGTACGTCCAGCACCCAACAACCACTAAATTGTTTATCAGACACGATGCCTCTGTGTGACAGATAGGTATTTACTACTTTCATACCTGCTAAACTTGAAGCACCAAGAGTTCAAGGTAAGAATATTCAGACATGCCCACTAGTTTTGTGTGCCCATCTTGAAACACCTATGGCCTGAATTTCAGAGATATTGAGTGTCTGCTGCTCCCACTGATCTCAGTAGAAGATGTGGGTACTTGGCACATTTGAAAATCACGTCCTAGGTGTCTCAAGTTCGGCATCCAAAACCTCTTTTGAAAATGCTAGCAGAGCTGGGAGTAGAAGTGAGGAAGTCACAGCTCCCATTTATTCCCCTCCTTTAAGTGGAAATCATCACTCTCCAGTTCTAATTTTTGTTTTGTTCTTAAAGAAAGAAGCTAGTGGAAGTATCTGCTACACAGCAGGGTGACAGAGATAAAGCCGTTAGGTAACAAAAACAAGTCATTATGAAACAAAATGTTCACAGTAGAAACTGGTTCATCTAAGATTTGTAATCTTTCTGTCTGCCTGTGTAGCAGCATGGTCATGTTTAATAGGTTATTTCCTTGAAAAGAGTTTTTTTATTCTCTGGTACATGGCATGTTAGTAAATGGGTATTTAGTATTTCATGGAGAAGGTGATTCTCATCTATCCAGAATGCTGTAACATGGGGTTTCATGTCTTGTGCAGATAAATTAATTATTTTATTTTATAGTTTAATATGTTTTCCCCCTTTTCCTGAGGCCCTATGCTACTCCTGAGGAAATATGAGTTTGAGGATAGCACTGTATGTGGGGAATGTGTGTGCATATGGAGGGGGTAACAAACAATCATGCCCTCTTCGAAACATGCCACTGGTCTGTGAACATTTAAAAAAGTCTTTTGAATACAAACTTCAGAGGCTGCTGAGTGCATTAGTTTGACCTGTTAAACTCAGACCTAAAAATAGAGATGACAGCAACCCCTTCTCCTCCATCCTAACAGTCAGAAATCAGACTAACTTGCCCGATAGATGTACAAAAAGCAAATCAAACTTGATTTCACGTTCATCTAAGGCTGATCTACTTAATTACATCTTCCATTAAACAACCCCGCTGCTGGTGCCTGTAAGACAATCCCTTCTGCTTCTCTCTGGCTGGAAAAAGCAGTGTGACAGAAGATATTCAGTTTTATGCTCAGAGGGACTAAGATTAGAAGAACGGTCATTTGAATATCAGCTTGCTCTCTGCTTAGAGGCAGTGCTCACCATAGATTTTTTTGTGTGTGCTATGGAGGTGCTTTAAGCTACCATATGCATATTCAACCCTGTTAACCTAATGGATACTAAGCTATTAGAAAAGAATCATACAGTCTGGAATTGTACTGCACTCTGGAAGAAGAATTGAAGCTGCTGTGCTTCAGTGGAATTGTAAGCCTTCTGCCTTGTTTGAGAATAGCAAGTAGACACATTGATGATGTGGTCTCAGGGTGGATAAAAGTCAATTATTTTTTTTTATTTAAATTGGATTTTTTTGGGGTAAAATGCTTTTTGAGGAAAAAACCTATCTAAAGATAGTTTTAATTAAGATATATTATAGTTCAAAAATATCTCGTCATGGAATAGGGAATATAAATTCTAATTCTAAAATATGAGACAATATAGTCATGTAATGTTTAAGAAAAGTTTTGTAAACGAGTTCCAACAGTTCATGGATCAGGGACCCAATTTTATGGGATTCCAGGGGCTTCTGATAGATTATTTAGGTTAATCTTTCTATCTACCCAAATGGGACTGAATGCTCAGTCTAGAAGATACCATCAGAGATGCTTAGTTTTGCAGTTCTCAAACTGTGGTTTTGTGTCTCCACAGATAACATGCTTGTTAACAGCAAAAATGTTTTTAAATAAATAAATAATATACAGAGGTGACAAATAACAGACCTCAACCCTATTGTCCCTCTACAAATTTGTGTACATAGAGTCAATCCCTTACGTCTCTCTAAAAGTGCAAAGTTTCAAAAAGTTCAATGAATAGAAGATTGTTGGGGAGCAGAATAAATCTGGACAAGGAGAAGAAGTCTGGAGATAAATGTGAGAAGGGAGGGACGGGCAGTAATAACAAAAATGAAACTGTTTGAGCAGCATATTCTAGAAGTCTTGAGGTCTTTCTGAGTGTAGCCTTCATTGATTTGAGATCTACCATATCATTCTCTCACTAGAAGGGAAAACCTATAATGGCAGCAGGCCACAAAAGACACCCAGTTGGGGAATAAGAACCATTCAAGAAATATTTGTTTGGTAATAGTGTTTTAAAGAAAGTCACACCAATGAACTGGTGGTAAGTCACTTAAGCACTTGGATTCAGAGACTGTTGAAATGATTATCTCACTTTTAATAGCAGTAGCTTCTTCTGCTGGTGTAGAAAAAATATTTTCTTCCTTTGGAATAATTCATTCCAAATTGAGAAATCGTTTGGGACCTGAAAAAGCAGGAAAGCTTGTTTTTCTTTTCCAGATTATGAACAAACAGGAAAATGAAGGTGAAGATGATTGAGTTAGCTGAAGAAGCCAATATTTTAAGTTTCTCATGTTGACCTGGCTGACATAGTCAATTTAATTTTTTTTTAATATTTCATTTATTTATTTTACTTAAAAACAATTTTAACAAAAACAAACCTGATTTTAAAAAACTTGCATGTTTAACTAAATTCAAAAATTCATATGCTTGTTTTGTTAAAATATTATATATTTGCTGTTGAAGGAAAAAAAATCCAGAATACATAATGTTGTTGTTTTAGTTAAATAAAACAATTTAAATGTCTATCTGGTGATGTTCTCCTGCTAATACAGCATGGCAAAATACAGCAAGAAAATCCTCCAAATATTAATAATTAACCTGTTGAATTGGAGATAGTTCACCTCCCATGACTTTATAAATATCTGCTTCAATTACCTTTGGTAAATGAAATAACCAAACAATCATTCATTTTCTGATATAGCTGTAAAACTAATCTGAAAAGTTTTCAGAATAAATCTCTTTAAAAATGTATAGTGTGTACCGTCTAAAAATGAAACCTGTATCTATCTCTGAGTTGTGAAGAATATGTATTAAGGTTATAGCAACCAACAAGAATGCAATTTTATGTAGAAATCCATGATTAAATCGAGTCTTCCTGACTAGTGATTTAAATCAATTTGATTTAAATGAAATCCACCCTGCGTGGTCTAATGGGTGAATCGAATGGCTTTGTTTGTGGTGAAGCTGATTTATTTAATGTATAATCTGCAATATTCACTTGAAATAGACCATTTTGCTAGGTATTCAGTAAAGTCTGATTTGATGCGCTATGTTATAGTAATGTATCAAATTGGATTAGAATATAATAAAATAGGGAAGAATGTAAGATAATGGGACATGAAATACTTGGCTATATAATGTCATGAGATGCATCAGGAACAGAAGTAGATGCAGTTTTGCTCAGATGCAATACCAGAACTGTGGGTAACTTGGCAGGTTTGGTTGTATAATGCTTACTTCTGCTCTTTGCTGGATTCTTTGATGATTTACACCCTCTGAAAGTCCACTGATTGCATTTGACAAAAGGCATTTGGTCCCTTTTAAGTTTGATGTTTGAAAAACTGAGAAACTCAAAGTTCAACTGCTGCCAAGGTTGATGCAATTCCTGCTCACAACCATTAATAAACTCAGGTTTATTTGTAACTCAGCCCAGTTTTGCTTCAAAGATTCATGAACCTTGTCCTGTGATCAGGTTTGTGATGAAATCAGGTGAGTTTTGTACAGCAATGTTGAATTCCCAGTAGGATTTGAGATTTTGCTGCCAGTCCATCTGGCAGTTAGGAGACGCAGATAAAAAGAGTTTACTCGGATTTGCTGCAACTCAGTGCAACTTTTTGAATTATGCTGGGTTAGTTTGTCAATATTTAATGTGCTAAATCTAACCGTTTGAATTTTTGGAAATGTTAATTGGGAGAATCAAGTTTATAATTTATCTGAACCCCTTATCTGGAAACAAACACTAACTGAAACTGGATTATGTTTCCTGCTGAGCATCATTTACATTGAAAAGTCCCTGTTTATCAGAATGAATTCCATGTCCTTTGTTCTGTTTGGATCAATGTATTCTACTGTACTCTGAAATGCACTTTGACTAAAACTCTAAGGACTATAGAAGAGCCCATACCTCAACCCCCATGCAGAACATGTGGAACTTAAGAGTTTTAAAAATTTGAACTCAAACACAAATAGAAATATTGGGAGGGGACGAGGGGGGCACACATCTCCTTCACATAATTTGTGCATGCTTGTGGGGGAAGCAGAAGCAAGAGAAGGACCTACAGGGGCTGGAATGGGTCTGGGAGCAGGTAGGAACCCCCAGGACCCTCCTTCCCAGCCTGGAGCCAGCTGCTGCCCTCCAACCTTCCTGGACAAACTTCATTCCCTCTCCTATTCCTGTACTCCACCCTTTGGATGGAGCTTCTGTCCCACCCCATTCGCCCTGCCAGGGTAGCCAATGCCTACTATGAACTTCACAGATAAGAGAGTTTAAAATAATGACAGCCAGTGTGAATGCCAACATTTTCAAAACAAAATCAAGAAAAAAATGAATTTAGTCCTTTTTGCTCTATGGCCAGTAACATGGCACATTAGCACGTTATAGTCTAGAAAGATTAAAGTGCTGACTCAGGAAAGAATCCCTGTTTAGAACAGCATTTAGCACATGCTTAACTTTAACTATGTGCGTAAGTCCCACCAAAGTCAAAAGGAACTTTAAGTAGGGGTGCTGGAACAATTTGTATAGTGGGGGTACTGAAAGCCATTGAACCAAACAGTAAACCCCTATATGATGGAAACAGTCAACCTGTGAAACTCGTTGCCAGAGGATGTTGTGAAGGCCAAGACTATAACATGGTTCAAAAAAGAACTAGATAAATTAATGGAGGATAGGTCCATCAATGGCTATTAGCCAGGATGGGCAGGAATGATGTCCTTAGCTTCTGTTTGCCAGAAGCTGGGAATGAGTAACAGGGAATGGATCATTTGATGATTACCTGTTCTGTTCATTCCCTCTGGGGCACCCGGCATTGGCCACTGTTGGAAGACAGGATACTGGGCTAGATGGATCTTTGGTTTGACCCAGTATGACTGTTCTTATGTTCTTAAACCACTTCAAACCAGGGGATACAGCATAGTTCCAGCACCTATGACTTTAAGCACATGCTTAAATGCTTTTTAGGATTGGGGCCTAAATGACTTACACTCTTTTGCTGTTATTGACTTGCTGACACTAAAAGGTGGAATCTGCAAGACTACAGTTCCATAAAACAAATGCAACCAAAAACAAATAAAAACAAATAAAACCAATATTTATTGGCTTCTGGAAGCAGTAGTTTCACTTTGTGGGCTCTGAAATCCATAGGGCTCTTTTTTTCTACTGGAGAATGCTGAAGTCCCATTAACACTAATGGGAGGTTTGCCTATGCCATGAGAGAAGTATAAAGCTCCTGGCCTCTGAAAGTACTGTCTGTTTTGTAGCTGGTGCCCTGAGAGTGTTCCTATGTAGGCTCACATACCAAAGGCTGTCAAGACAGCAGGAATATTAGTAGATTATAGTAAAGATGTTCCCCTGCTTCTTTATTTAAAAAGTTTTGTTCAGAAAATGCCCCTAGCAGGACAGCACTACACAGATGTAGTACCTGCGACCTGCCTCCTGAAATGTAAACTGAGACGGTCCTTGTATGGATTTGAGTTTTCAAATCCTGCATGACATCTTCAAACTTTTCTCTCATTTTAGGCTGTGGCTACTAACTGCTGGTGCTAGGTTTGAACTCACATATTCCCCTTGGTTGTAGGTGCAAGGTCAGCTGACTTTGTCAGAATGAGCTTCTATGGGAGGTTGACGGAAGCCATGCAAAAGTCTTCAATTTCCAAACTGAGGCTGATAGCATCCTAGAATACATGTGGAAAATAATGCAAACCACAGAAAAGTAGAGAGAGAAAAGAAAAAATAACATTCCCTGGGGTAAGTGAGGGATAGAGAACAGATTTTTGTGGCTTTCCTCCCCTACAAACAAGATAATGATTAACCTTCAGCATAAAGGACATTTCTAATGCTGTCCAATAAAGGTAAAATGATTGTGGATTGTGGTCAAATGCTGAGAGAGAGATAATTTTCTCCATAAATCTACCATGGAGAACTTGTATCGCCAGTTAAAAAAAGGTAGAGGTTATAAACTATTAAATTACTGTATAAAATCTCAAAATGAAAAGGTGTCATACTCACATTGGTGACATACTCAATATCCCTCCAAATATTACTTTCCCTGGGAAAGTCTGCCAAATCTAAAAAATTATCCACTATCACTTGGCCAATCAAGTCATGCCTGGAGAATCTGTCAAAGTCATACACAGAGAAGTGGAGTTTCCTTGTGGTCAGATCATTGTACGGAACGGGAAATAAAAAAACCTCATCAAACACTGGGTTTAGGGTCTTTCTATGCACTTTAGTCTGTTGTTTTGTTTTTCTATCTGGAAGCAAATAGATCTTCACATAAGGGTCTGAAGTTCCAGAAAAGTCCTTTGCTGGCAGGTTGACAGCTTTGTGAATCTTCACTATCAACTGCTCTAAATCACAATCATATTTCAGAATGAAGTTGAGTTTCCCACAGGCCTTGCTGTTATTCCTCCGGCCATCATCGGTATCCACTGATCTTTGCTTATACAACTCTGGCTTAATGCGTCCAATCCCTGTCAGCTGCTCCTGTTTTTGAAGCTGCTGGATGTTGAAGTCAGGGTTCGAGAGATTGAGCTGTCTTCGGATTGAATTGTGCCTTAAGGGAAAAATGACAGAAACTAAACTGATTATATTGTTAGGTGTTGTGTGATTCTGGTTTGTATAAAGGACCTATTATTTACTTTCATTTGGCTTTCCTTAGCCATGATTTTGGGTTGTATGGTGCCACAGGGTTTGATTTTTACTTCTTTACACCTATAAAGCACAGTATCCCTTTTAATGAGTAGAAGGATACTTATATTAGCCAGATGTTACTATAGTTCTTCTTCATCATTGGATTCATGGTGTTTGCATAATTTTCAGTTCCTATACCTCGAGCTGGCAATAAGTACTCTCCAAAATTGGTTGAAACTCATAACATCCCCTGTTAGATAGAACTCACAAGAATGCTGCAAAATCACTGACTCCCAAGAAAAGCTTAGAAGTGTATACTATTCAGTCCAACTACATATGTAGCCCATAAAGGAAATGGACCAAATTCATGCCTGGTGCAAATCCACAGAGATCAGTGGACTTAAGTACACCAGGTATGAATTTGTCCCACTGACTGTAATAATTATAATAAATACTAATACTTAGCACTTGCTTTATAGGGGCTTTATAAATACTGAGACGAATCCCATGAAATATAAGGGTGTAACACCAATGTAACTGAGAGCAGAATTGGTCCCATAAACTAAGTAATGGCTTACTTTGAACTTGCAGATATCTTGTACACAGTGACGGGAGGAGATATTTCCCAACATCTGTATTTACTGATGGAACCTACTACTTGGTTCACAGACTGGTTATTCTAATTTAAATGATTTTGCTGCTTGTTCCTATCAAGCTGGTTTGCCTCTCAGAACTCCTAGCTGATGTGATAAGCGCTGTAATACTTAGAATGAAAGACTGCTTTAGTTTCATTGCTCCTAGGAGAGAAAGTTACTTTTAGTTTCAGTCCAGTGAGATTTATTATCTAGACTTGGTTATTGTGATTGAAATTTCCACTCTACAAGAAGATTGCAGAAATCAAATTTGTAGTTCTTGTATGGGAGTGGGATGTGAAAGCTGGATTAGGTAAAACCTTAATCCTATACAAGTTGGATTTTACGTTTCCCCCCAATTAATATACAGCAATCATGCAACATATTGTAGAAACAAAATGAAGTGAACATGAAAAGTAAAACCTGGGAAAATCTTAGCATAGGATTCATTAAAAACTATGTTGAATATAATCAGCATTATTTTCTCTGCTGTTATCATTTCCTGAATGTGTGTGCATTAAAACAAAAGCATTGTCTCTTATAATCCATCTAATTTTTTTCCCTTACTGCACAATAAAAGCATAATTATGTTGTTGTGCATTAGTAATTTTCATGACAATATATTATACCACAAATAAGGAATTATACAACTTAACCCCTAGCATTCTCTACAGATTGTCAAGATGCTGTAATAGAGACAGATAAGGGTTGTTGCTGGTGTGGGGGTTAGTGTATTATGTACATTGTATAGGTGAGGAAAGTAAGGCATGGAGACTTGATGAAGGTCACACAGCAAAGGCCGTAACTGACCAAAGACTAGAATCTTGGTTCTCAGTTTTGTGCTTGCTAGACTGCATTGCCTCACATACAATATCTTATACAGCTTGCATATCTGGGAGCCCAAAAAAAAAAGGTAGTAGGGGATCAAATTGCATGCAAGGATCAAATGAGTATCGTTCTTTTCTTGTACCCCACGCAGGGTTTATTTCCAAAATTGACTTAAGTGTGACAATGTTTCACCAATGGCAAAAAAAAAAAAAAAAAAAAATTTAGTGATGATAATGATGATAGTAATATTAATCCCTCAATTTCCTCTTTTTACCTTTTCCTGGAGGATGTTGCCTCCTGCCCCTCCCCAGCCCTAAACTGTCTTTTATCGAGCACCAACAAGAGGCACTGATTTAGGTGGGTAAATTTCATTGCCTTCCTTTTTTGTGTGTTCCTGATATTTTCCCTTCTACCCATCCACTCCATTATTTGCCACTGATTTACCCCTCTCTCACTCCCTTTTGCTGTTCTTTTGCTCCTGCTTTATAACGCTCCTCCATTTTACTGCTGTCCCAGAGACACTTTGGGATTAGACACTCCGCAGTGCTATAGCCAAGGGCTTCCCTGCCATACTCCCTGTGCAATACTGTTGACTTCTGTGGCATTGTATGGCCTGTTAACCAGTACAGAGGTGGCCTTCTGATCGTGAATGTGAGGCCCTTTTCAGATCCAACATTTAATGCTAGTGGTATTGCTAGTGAACCACAGAACATGGGGCAAACTACTTTTACAGGGATTTGAAAACAGAACATTAGCTCCATACCACAGCTCTCGACTACAATGCCAGTCTGAAATCAACCTTGCATGTGGCTGTGTGTGTGCAACATGGTGTCCAGCATCGACAGTTATGGCAATGCCCTCTCCACAGACTCCTAGAAAAGACTCTCAAGGAGCCTCCCTTACACTGATCGTACAGCCAGTGGAAAAAGATTAACAAAGTGTGTCCATGTACCTGGAGCCTTTGCTCTGTAGTATGTGTGGTGTTTGTTGGGCCTTCTGTTCATCTAGGCCGGGGTGGCCAACCTGTGGCTCCGGAGCCGCCTGCGGCTCTTCAGAAGTTAATATGCGGCTTCTTGAAAAGGCACCGACTCTAGGTTTGGAGCTACAAGCGCTCACTCTTGCACGCCACAAAATAGCTGATTGGGAGGTGCGGGGAGGGAGGGGGAAGGTGCTGATTGGCAGGGCTGCCGGTGGGTGGGAGGCACTGGGAGTCGGGGGGAGGGTGAGCTGATGTGGCGCTGCTGATGTATTACTGTGGCTCTTTGGCAATGTACAGTGGTAAATTCTGGCTCCTTCTCAGATTCAGGCTGGCCACATCTGATCTAGGCCAAGCCTTCTCACACCTAAACCTGGGTCTGTCAGCAATTATTCAGCTTTAACAGCTGTTACAGCACCTTATCTTAAAGCTTTTGACAAACCCACTCCAGTCAAATGGCCAGACGAGTTATTGAGGAGCAATGGAGAGAGTGCTGTAACTTCTCCAGATCCAGTACATCTGCATTAGCTCAGAAATCCACTAATTGGCTGTTCACGTGCTGATCCTTTTTCTGGCTGCATGCAGCCTAATCCTTTTATCACCTGCCCCTAAGCACTCTCACATTCTCCCCTTCTCCCTTTCCTGTTCCCTTATATGCTGGCACTCTGGTTCCTTTGCCATCATCTAATCTTGCTCATTCAGTTTCCCCCCACAGTCAAGGCTGTAGCTAAAACCTATCACCTTTAATTCTATTTCTAACTTTCAAAAGTGTTTCATTAGCCTGCCCTATTTTTCTCTTTTGATGGTTGTTGAAATCTTTGCGGAGCCCTCGGCATTGATGGTAAGTCCAAATGAATGTGATTTACAAGATCCAGTGTAGGCTGTTCTTTTGTTCTACGGGGCATTAACCTTCCTGGCTATTTTGTCCAGCTTATAAGGGGAAGACACAGATGATGCTGTAGTTGTTCATGTTGGAAAACATGGATCGCCACTGTGGCTACTATGGAAGCACCTTCCTAATTTTAAAGCCATCCATCATCCAGTACACCCCAACATACAACTGATTTTCTATGATCATTAAAGTAAAAGAATGAGGCAGGTACAATATACATCTGCAGTCAGGCTCTGTGTTAACTAATAAAGTGTAACTCTCTTGGTCTCATCTCCATTCATAATGATTATCATTAGAAAGAAATTACAGCTACTGACCGAGCAGAAGAGGTTGGTTCTGTGATTTGGCGATGCATTCGGACATTGTGCACACAATTCTCCTTGGTCCCTGCCTGAGCATCTAATGGAATATCAGGGGAAGTGTGGCTAATCTTCAGGGAGGACTCCGGGTAGGAAGTGGGCTGCCCCAGGTAATCCTCACTGTATTCATGGTCATTGGTCTCTGTGTCTGTATAGTTCAGCGATCCCTGCTTGTTGTCTTTGCTCCCAGAGGGCAGGCCACGTTCTCGCCAAGGGATCCAGCAAAGCTTCCAGGACACAAACAGAGACACACCAAAGAGAGCAAGTCCACAGGCTGTGACAACTAAGGACAGCAAGCTTACTGAGATATCTGCAAAGAAGAAAAATACAGAGACATGTCACATTTTTCCTCCTGTTCGGATATGGCTCTGTGCAGCTCCAAAGGGGCACACATTATGGAACTAATCGTTCATTACATAATGCTTTTCTACTGGATTGCAAAAATTAAGCACTGGTAGCTGCAGCATTCAGGTCACAGAAACAGAACAAAATGTGTTTCCTCCATTTCCCCCAGAAAAATTAACTTTCATTAATGTCTTGCTGTGAATAAAATATTAAAGAATTATAGTTTTGAAATGTATTATTAATATTGGACACAGGCTCTGTGACTTCTGGCCTTCACTAATGCTACAAGAGAGCATTAAACACCATTTAAAGTGATTTTCATCAGCCTCAACCACTCTCCATTCTATCCTGGTGGTAAATGCCATACGTGGGAAAACTTCTCTGTCTCACTCACAGAAGCGGGTCCAATACAAGATATTACCTCATCCACCTTGTCTCTCTAATATCCTGGGACCGGCACAGCTACAACAACGTTGCATACTTGGGAACATACATTGCTGTGGTCTTCCTGGCATAGACATAAGGGAAATGTACAATATTTAGACTTTTCAAAGGGTGTCTTCCATTTTATCTACAGAGAGAGATTTTTTTTAGAGAAATATCACTTAGAAGAGTAAAATGAAAAAAAATCCTCTATTGCCTTTCAAAATGTTTTTATGTGTCAGTTGCCCCTACGGCAGGTGTTGAGCTGTCATGTGCCCTCTTTGCCCTGGGAAGCTAGCACTTCACAATGAGGTTCAGCATCCCTCGTTTGGGTTCATCATGAGGTAGTGTAGAGGTTGTGTTTGTGTTCTTTTCCTGCGTAAAGTTGGGGAGGGGGGATGGCTGGTGGAATGAGGAATCAAACTAGAGAAGGAAGAGGCGTGTTCAGTCATCTGTTCATCTTCCTGCCAGTGCAGGATTGTTCGCTACAATACACTTTCTGTTGCCTTGTTCAGTTCAGTTTCAAATGCCTCCTTCATTGGGGCTTTCACCACTTGCCTTGTGGAGAATATTCCGTAATATATATAATACCTGTCAAGATATTTTCCCCAAAACTCACCAGAAATGTTTAGTATTTTAATTCTATTCCTTTTAATTCTAGCCTCTTTCTCTACTTTGTGCATGTGCACTCTTCACATATGTTTACAGGGTAATCTTGTGTCTCCCCCCAGTCATCGTTTAACTATGGTACAACTACGTGTACAAGGTCAAGTGTCTTAATTTTTGTGCTCTTCTCTGAAACCCTTGCAGTTGGTCTATATCCTTCTGGTCCTCAGGGGATGTGGAGGTGGACTCTTCGCAAATCTTTCACAGATCTTAGCATTATCCTGTCCTATAGGTACTATTTGGAGGTTGGGTTTTTGTTTTTTAAATTGTACTTTGGGAAAATGACTGACTGAAACAGCTGTTTTGATGGTGATGGCATTTGCTAAATGAGTTTCATTAAGGGTTACACAATATACCATGCCCTAAGCACAATTAACAGGGACTCCATTTCATTGCATCAAACTGCAACATAGCCTTATCACTGCAATTTTCCAGACTGTGTAAAAGCACTATATGTCACTGTAATCTCACCTCTCCAGTTTACTGTTAGAGTAAAGTTTCAAACAGCTGCACAAGATTTAGTCATACAGCTCCCAATACGAGTCACTTATGTAACTGTGTGTGACAATTCAGGTGAAACAAACCTCAGCCAACTCTAAAAGAGAATACTCTGTGTCTCCCAAGGAGAACGCTAGAAGATACAGCCACTCCCAAAGGCTGGGCAGGTTAAATCTCTGCTGTTGCTGCAAAAGCCAGTCTCAGTCAGCCCTGGTCTATACTACAAACTTATATAGTTTGTATAACGAGGTCACTTAGGAAAATCCACACCCCCGAGTGATGCAGCTATACTGACCTAACCCGCAGTGTAGACAGGACTACGTTAACAGGCATTCTCCTGTCCACATAGCAACCATCTCTTGGGGAGGTGGAGTACCTACACTGCTGGGAGCAGTTCTGAACAACTCTGGTGATGACTTTGGGTAGAGCACAGTCAGCTAGAGAACCGAAATCAAGAGAAGTAAGTTATAGCAGTAATAACACTTTGCACTTATTTAATACTTTTCATCTGAAGATCTTGAAGTGTTTTACAAGCACTTAATAAAAAAGCATCACAAGACACCCGAGAGTAGATGGGTACATTTATACTCATATGACCTGAGGAATACATAAGTTAAGTGACTTGCCAAGGTGAGTCAGTGGAGAAACAGAACCTAGGAGTCCTGAGTTCCAGTTCCCTGCTCTGATCATTAGGTTACACTCTCTACCAAATGTTCTGGCATCTTGAATTTAGTAGACATTGTCTGATACTGATGCATATTCTCTCTTTCTAAACAACTGTGGGTTTCTTCCTTGAGCCAAATCAGCTGGCTATTGACAAACCCAAGATGGGTCCTGCATATGCTAGTTTCAAACTGCTGCCATGTGTTCAGGAAAAGCCCATCTTATACCAGGTGTTTTCCCAGCTATTTATTATTCAATGTGCGTTGGGAGGAGAATCCATCAGAAAGCAAAAGTGCACAGCAGAATGAGGAGATGTGTAAATCTCTTTCACTATCCTCCTTTTATGTTCTACCTGCTCTCACTCATTCCTTATAATTTTGTTTTGTAGGATTTTTTGGGGGTATGAAGATAGTTTCACACTTCTATGAAGTTGCAGTGGGGCTAAATACTATGGCCAAAGCATTGAGTGACCCTAGACAGGAATTTGCAGGTAATCAATGCGGGTACTTAACATTTGAGTAGCATATTTTCAAGTACGAGGCAGATCCAGTTCCTTTGGACAACTAGGGGTACTATAACCCCTGTGGTACTGTGAGCAGCTTGAGGGACTGTAGCCCCAAGTAACGAGTATTTCAGCTGCATCTTCCTTCTGATTGTAAGAGAGCGAGGCTCCCATGGAGGTGTTCTCATATTACTTACTATTTTGTATTGATTTTTCTCTAGTAACTTTTCCTCCATTTCTCCAGCTGTTCCTCCGTTTTCCTGAGCCTATTTAGCGATATTCCCATGTGCTTTTGTTTTTCAGCCTGATGTCAGTGGCTCACTCTGCTTTTTGATGAGAGCAGAAAGCATCCTCATGTGTGTATTTGCAAAGATTGCAGCCGTGTAGTGCGAGCGAGTACTAGAATTGTGGTGACAGGACCTCAGAGGCTAGTCTTTTCAGTTAGCTCAGCTTTCACAGGAATTACTGCAACATGTGTGTGACACTACTATTGGAGATAGGCCCAAACTGCAACTGCAAATCGGAGCTCTTCCAAGCATGGTAAACTGGGTTGTGGATTTACATACAAGCCTGAATTTGGTATTCGTGTGGAAGAGCACTGGACTGGATTGTAACTCACAAGGAGCAATCCCTCTACCAGCTCATCAGCATGCAAAGATAGTGTGCATATTGCACCGTTCCTTTGGATAGTGGAGCCTGGTGCCTATTAGCTAGGGTCCTGCCTCCTTTGCACCCCCTTTGGGGTGATCTGCGCTCTTGGAGCTCGAGAAGGGAGAAATCTCCTGAATGGATTGCTATTGTGCCTGAGTAGTAGAAATGGCAATGATAGGGGAAAAGACTTCTTTCACCCTTCCCTCTCCTGGTGCAACCATGCTTGAGCCAAGGATCCTGTGCTATACAGGAGGTCAGCCTAGATGATCACAATGGCTCCTTCTGGCTTTATAGTCTACACTGCAGAACAACATAGCCCGTAGCCCATTTCATCCTTTGTAGTCAGACAGGTTATTAACATCTTTATTTTCCTACCTTCTCTTTCTGAAAAAGATTTCAAACTAGACACAGCTTTTTAAAGCTGGATCTATTTGTTTGCAGTCTTGGCATGTGCCTAATAATTTTGCATGCAGCGTTTCCTGGAGTCAGTAACAGTAGGGAGCTAGAACTGTGCTATTTCTTCAGCAGGATTCTTCTGCATTTTAGTCTCATGTTTCTCTATTCCTGCTGATTGAAATCTTCTGTAAATCACCATTATTTTATTTTTTGGATCTAAGTTTTGGAACTTTAGTTCATTCATTCTAATTTTCCAATAGGACAATATTTTGACATAAGAGGATATAAGGGCCAGCTCCTGGCCCTGCTTTACATAGAAATAAGCCACACATTAATCCCTTTCTCACCACAGATACAATACTGTGCTAGGTTAATCAGGCCCAGTACAGCAGTGGAGGCAGAGAGGTTTCATGCTCACTCTCTGGTGAGGACCAGCAGATCTCCTCCACAGCATGTGAGCTCCTCATATCCAAGCAGCCGTCCACAGAACTCTGTCCCCTTTCTCCCTACACTGGGCACACAGGGGTTAGTGTGAGATGTGGAAAGGGGGTGGAGGCAGAAGGCAAATGAAATTACACCTCCAGACAATCCACACCCTCATAAAACACAGAAAAGGGACCTCTAGAGAGGGCCTGGGAGAGTGTTGGTAAGGATTTTTCTGTCTGCCCAGCTCTCAGTTGCCATTGGGTTTGTTAGCCCGAGATACCACTGCATTCACAGATGCAGTTCAGCACTGTCTGCTGGGAGGTCCCTGTCTTAAGTCCAAAAGTTCATTTACTCTCCTTGCCTGATTAAGAGATAGAATTGAGGTGTGCACATCCTCAGTCCTTTCCTGACCTCACAGTCAGCTTGGGCCTGGGGAGGGCAGAGTCACTACCATTTATGGTCCTTGAGAATCTGATTAGTTCTCCATGGCTGCAGATAGTACTGGGATTTCGCCGTAAACAATCTTTTGTAATACATAATGTTAAGGGACTTAGCTGTCCTTGGATCAGGAAGTTACAATAACAAAATTCAGGAACCACCTATATGCATTTCTTGTTTGATTTAAAACATATTCCAATCTAAATGAATTCTCAGATTCCTGTCATACATACACGCGCAAACTGGCCTCTTTAAGGGATTTTCATGCATATTCCTCAAGGGACCGGTCGTTCCCCCACTGAAATCAATGACAAACTTCTGGCTGATTGTCGTAAAACTACCCCAGGCTTTCTGGAATACCACATTCAGTTCTGGACACCTGAACACTAAACAGAGACACACACACAGGAGGTAATTTAAGGGAAACTAAAATGAACAGATGCTTAAGGGTACTGTGTTTATTGTCTTACGAGAAAAGATTAAATGAGCCAGAGATGACAATTGGAAGATCTAAGCAATGACTATGGATCTTATGGGGAAGGAGACTGGATAATAATCTGATAATATGTAAAGGGTATAAACACCAAGGGCAGCATTCTGATTCAAATTATGTTTGTATGAAAAACAGGTCTCCTCAGACCTTGGGTCCAAGAGCATATTAATAAACAGGTCTTAGAATCATGGAATATCAGAGTTGGAAGGGACCTCAGGAGGTCCTCTAGTCCAACCCCCTGCTCAAAGCAGGACCAATCCCCAATTTTTGCCCCAGATCCCTAAATGGCTCCCTCAAGGCTTGAACTCACAACCCTGGCTTTAGCAAGCTAATGCTCAAACCACTGAGCTGTCTCCCCCCACAGTGTATTCCTTCCTGGAGCAAGTTGGTGGGAAATAACCCCTGTACTCATTGGCCAGGTTACCTGTGCCAGAGCATGGGGTGGACTGGGATGGGTATAGGCCAACAATAAATTATTACCGGCTGGGAGTGAGGAGCAAGCAGGGTAGGATTTGCCTCTACACAACCCCTGGCAACCCCTTTGAATGTAGCTCCAAGAAGAGAAAGGAACTGGTAATGGTGGGACAATGGGGTATGTAAATAGGAGATCAGGGTAACGGGAATACAGGTAAATTTGATAAAAATTGAGGCAGCAAATGAGAAAATACCACCTTCAAGTGATATGTTAAAAATGGGTGCTTTATTGATTGGGACATTTAAAACCAGACTGAACAATGCATTAGTGATGGACTCTAGGAGACACCCTGCACCCCAGACAGGTGACCTGGAGGAACTAACAGGGTTTTTTCCAGCTCTATTTTTTATTATTCTCTGACAAGATCAGCAGATCTGCTTCACTCAGATCCCCTATGTTGCTCTCTCCCAGCCTGATGACCTTGCTTTTTGCAAAAATCCTCATTTATTCATTGGCTTTTAGGAGGCTTCAGCTGAGTGAGGTCATCTGCTCATTTTAGGGATCAGGAATATTTTTATCTACAAGTTTTTTTTTAAATGTGGGGAAAACCTTTGAAAACTGAGTGAAAATGGAAACCTTTGAGACTTTTTCTTGTTAAGGTACAGCAGAGTGTTGCTGTCCTTGTGGGTTCAAGCGTGAATTTATAGCAGAAAACTATTTTTTCCTTCGTGCATTATGAGAGAGGAGAAGTAGTATGCTGAAGGCTTCTGTAGACTGTGCTTCTGGAAGGTAATTTTGAAGATCTGGCCTTTGTATTTCATTTTCTCCTTTCCAAAGGGAGAAATGCTAAACAGATGTGAAAGGAGAGAGACTAAAAGACGCAAATAGATAAGATGGGGAAAAAGTCTGAAGAAGTGAGACATCTTAAAACTGTCAAAACCAAAGAACCTATTAGAACAAAACTGAACATTCAAGCCTCTGTGCTGCTCTTTTATGCTTCTGAACAGTAGTTGGCCTTTGTAAACCCATGATGCTGTCAGCCTCAGGCCTTCCCTAAATTTGGCAACTCAAAATGTAGAGAAGAACCTCAGCTTGCTTGCTTCCTTTTAGTAAAAGTAAGTTTCAAGCCCTTCCCATTGCCAAAATACACTTGAAAATGTAACCCGATCAGTAGAGTTGAAAGCGGTCAATGATTTTTCGTAAAGATTTTAGATTATTCACAGTTGGTAAAGGGCTACCTAGAACTCCTAAAGTCACAAATCCTTCTGGGAGGAGGAAGGCTAGTGGCCCCAAGAGAATACTAGCTTAGCCGGGGATTTCTTCTTTGTAATAGTTCTCTAAATTTTTGCAGCTGAAAACAGAACCCAGCACAAACAACTAGGCTCCTATTCTCTTGGAACAGGAATTAAGGGGAGTGGAGTGGGGGAAAAGAGAATTCAAAGGTCTTCCCCGCACTGCTCCAGTCTCTCTCACACACACATTACATAAATCATTCCTGTCGGGATGATGATAGCGCCGACAATGTGCTAGGTGTGTCCAAACTTACAGAAAGACAAAGCCTCCGCCCTGAAGAACTCACAACTTAAGAAAGTAAAACTCAAACAAAACAATGGGGAACGATGGGGAAGATGTCAGCTGTCCCCAATGGGCCCTTGATCTAGTCATTGATTGGCTAATATTTGGTTGGCACCTCTGTAGAAGTGGGTCTTGAGGAGAGGGCTCACTTATGAATTAGTTCAGGGCAGGTATTCCATGCATAAGGGAAGAAAGGGTGGAGACAGTTGTGGGAAAACAGTCATAGAGTGCCTGATGCGGGCATCATTGGTTTACATTTTCATGTCTTTTTTCACAAAGGGTAGACATTTTTTAAAAGTGAAAGGCGAGAATCCGCCTGACAGGGTCTTTTGGCCTGTGGTGCTAAATGTGGGCTCATATGACCCTCCCCCCCACAAGCCCCTCCTGCCTGGAGTATGCAGGTGTTGGATCTCCAGGGGAGAAGAGGCTGTGTAGGCACAGCTCCAATCCAGCCATAGAAATGTTGTCCTATATAAGCAGATCACGTGGGACATGGAGGAGGGACCAGCAGCAGTGCCATATAAAAGCCAAGGAGCTGTGGCAGGTGTTCCAAAAGGCAAGGGAGGCTAACGATTGCTCTGGTGCAAAGCTGCAGACATGCCACTTTTACAAAGAACTGCATGCCATCCTCGGATGAGACCCCACCACCACCCCTTCCAAGAGCCCCGTGGATACTTCGGAGGAGTCTGAGTTGGAGGCCCCCCACCCTGAAGCATGAGGGGGAAGTGTTGGACAAGGAAGAGGAGCAGGAGCATGGGGGACAGGCAACGTGTCATGGGATCCAGGTGCACAGGAAGCCAGGACATGTTTTTTACTCCAGCGCAGTCCAGCCAGTCTGTACCGGCCAGCACGGGTGAGCCTTATGCAGGGGTAGTAACCTCCAGTAAGTATGCTGTTTGCTTTGAAATTACAGGGATGGAACCCCCAAAGTAGCAGAACACATCTGTTGATTTGCTCCTTTTTACTTATGCTAAAAGAGGCAGTGAAACAACCAGTAGAGGTGGAGTTCCTGTCTGCTTTCCATCCCACTCTAGAATTAGGCAGAGGCGGCCCCCGCAGAACACTGTTTATGTGCACTGGGATGTCTGGTGAATCCTGGTGCTGGTCCCTCCTCCATGCCCTGAGTAAGGGGTGGGTGGTTCCTGGCCAGTTGGCCACTGCGCAGCAGAGTTCACAATGGCGACAGAGCGATCAGGGTGGTGCATTGTGGGGGACACCTCCAGGGGGCTGCAAACAGTCAATGCAAGTAACACACCATCTACACTGACACTGTGTTGACATAACTACATCGACCTTGACTCTATGCCGGTTGTGGAGGTGGTGTTATTAAGTCAGGGTAATGGGGCAGTTATGTCCGTGGGAGTGAAATTTAAGTGTAGATGCATACACATCTACATCGACGTAAGCTGCCTCGCATTGACTTACCTGTGTAGTGTAGACCAGGCCTCAATAAGGTCACTATAATTTTATACCTAAAATATTTAGATTTGTTTAGATTAGCTTTTAGATTATTAAAATAGTAAGTGATTCAGTCAGCCCACTTTACTGGGTTTACCTGGTACACCTGTTTTCTCATCTTCATCTTAACAGTTTTATCCTTCAGACAGACTTTGGTGGATGGTATAGGCTGCATTTAGGCCATGATTCAGCAAAGCACTTAAGCATATACTGATTTAAACGGAACATAAGCACATCTTTAGAGTTAAATGTGTGATTAAATATTTTGCTGAAGAAGGATGGACTGAAGCAGTGCTTTGCTGAATTGGGGCCAAAATCTGGGTAATGTTTTGCCTTGCTATATGAATACTTTTTTTATATACAGTCAGAAATTCAAAGCTGCCATTGTGGTTTTTGCTATTTATTATAAGGACTATTTTGTATATAATGTATTCCTTACCTGTGTTACAATTACTGTAAATTATTAAAACTGAAAGAATTTTAAAAATCTTTATTTTTCATTAGTATGGCTGTTTGCTATCTATAACTCCCTTGGCTTGAAAAATGAAACTAGATAATTCAGTTTCAGTTTTGCTTATAATCACATTTTAATCAATTTTACTTTCCAGTGCTCATCCTTAGCACATTATACCATGACATTCTTTTAGGCATCAGAACCATCTGAAGGATTCATGAAAGGAAATAGAAAAAAGTTTAAAACAAGCAGAACACACATTTTAATCAATAAAATACAGACAACTAAACAAAATATGCCGTAAGTGGTAGGAGTTTAACAAATATGGATTTCTATTCCATGATGTAGCACTGTATGATCAGTCATTAAAAGGAATCCTTAAAAAGAACCAACAGTAATTACTATCTTTTGCAATTTTCATATGAAGTTTACAACGTAATATTCAAATTTTTTCATTAAAAGGAGGGTGAAGCTAGATCGTGGCAAACTTGGGATTTTTTCTGTGTGATAGGACACTCCCTCATCCAGTTGATAGATAGGCTAACGAGGATTCCTGCTCAGCCAATGCCAATTAAGCACACCTGCAGAACATGCTCCACCTGGAGAAGAGGAGCTTAAAAGGGTGAAACTTGCAACAGAGAAGGGGGGAAGTTTGCCCAGGAGGGCAGGCTGCCAGGGACTGCTAGTGATATCCAGTAGCGAGGGAAGCCCAGCCTGAGGCAGTGGTTGGTGTTTCCTTCTCTTCCCCCGACTTATTTGGGGACAGACTAACACTACAAGTCTGATATGGGCGAGGGGCCCTGGAAGGCTGATCTCAGCCAGCAACCTATGGTAGGACCTGGGGAGTGCCACCAAAGACTACCAGCAATAGCAGTTGGACTCAGAAAAGACCCCATGAATGAGCTGAACTTCCCCCAGGAACAGATAGATTGCACAGGAGAAATGGATCTGATAGGGGACCCAGTGGCAAGAGACTTGGAGGGACTATGTCCAAGCCCCAGCTAAGGGTTGGACCACTACAACTGGTGGAGAATGTGGGCATGAAGCCTTATGCCTTATACAAGGCCCCGAGGCAGAAACAGAATCCACACCAGTCCGTTCAGAGGGTGCTTCTGCTGAGAGAGGCCCCAAACGCTAATGCAAGTAGATGGTGGAGTGGCAACAATAACAGGCCAACCAGCAACAGCACTTCCAGCAGCAGATGTTGTAGCAGGCCCAAGCCCAGGCAGCTGCAACAGCTGCTGAAGGAGGTTGTGTCCCAGCAGCAAGAACTCCAGAGAGTCTTTCTGCAACAGTTAAAACCCCTGGCCCCTGCCCAGGGAGACCTCAGAGTGGCCTTTACATCAGGGGACCTCTGTCACCCATGCTGGTGAAGTTCAATAAAATGGGCCCCGATGACAATCTGTTCCTCATCACCTTTGAGAGGGTGGAGCTGGTCTCTCAATGGTCTCTGGAGCCCTGGGCATTAGTTTTGTTCCCTGCCTGCTGGGACAGGGACAGCTGGCCTAGAGTAACCTTGATCCAGAGCAGGCTAGAGACTACAGTTGGGCTGGATATCAGCAAAGAGACACGTCAGCAGTGCTTCAGAGCAGAGATGTAGCTTAGGGGGCATGCCCTCGGGTGGTGGCGCAACAATTCAGAGCATTGCTGGCAGTAGCATTGCCTGGAGGAGCACTTTGGGACCCAAGTTGCAGAGTTATTTCAAATGGAGCAGTTTGTGTCCATGTGGGCATTTCCCTGAGTTATTGTCAGACGCAGTACAGCTGATGGAGAATTTGCTCAAGGCCAATAGGCTGTGTCAAGCTTCCTTCCCCACTCTGAACTCTGGGGTACAGATGTGGGGACCTGCATGAAAAAAAACCTTAAGCTTATTTCTACCAGCTTAGGTTAAAACTTCCACAAGGTACAAACTATTTTACCTTTTTCCCCTGGACTTTATTGCTGCCACCACCAAGCGTCTAACAAATATATAACAGGGAAAGAGCCCGCTTGGAAACATCTTTCCTCCCAAAATCCTCCCAAACCCCACATCCCCTTTCCTGGGGAAGGCTTGATAAAAATCCTCACCAATTTGCATAGGTGAACACAGACCCAAACCCTTGGATCTTAAGAACAATGAAAAAGAAATCAGGTTCTTAAAAGAAGAATTTTAATTGAAGAAAAAGTAAAAGAATCACCTCTGTAAAATCAAGATGGTAAATACCTTACAGGGTAATCAGATTCAAAACATAGAGAATCCCTCTAGGCAAAACCTTAAGTTACAAAAAGACACAAAAACAGGAATATACATTCCATTCAGCACAACTTATTTTATCAACCATTTAAACAAAACAGAATGTAACGTATATCTAACTAGATTGTTTATTAGCCCTTTACAGGAGTTCTGACCTGCATTCCTGCTCTGGTCCCGGCAGAAGCATCACACAGACAGAGAGAACCCTTTGTTTCTCCCCCCTCCAGCTTTGAAAGTATCTTGTCTCCTCATTGGTCATTTTGGTCAGGTGCCAGTGAGGTTATCCTAGCTTCTTAACCCTTTACAGGTGAAAGGGTTTTTCCTCTGGCCAGCAGGGATTTAAAGGTGTTTACCCTTCCCTTTATATTTATGACAGGCTGCTAGACATGAGACATGTGTGGCCTCTGCCCATTTACCAGATATGGCCACCAATAGCGCCAGATGCCTGCCAGCACACGCCAAACCCTGGGCATGATGGAAAACATGTACAAAACCCACTGCAGAGACCCAAGCTATCCGCACAGAGACGGGAAGACTTTGGTGAGCCACGGGGCTGAGTTTGGATGATGTATTGCATGAATAAATACCCAGTGATGCAAACAACCAGGCTGAAGGCTTTGAGTTCAGACAAAGGTCCCCACATAATTTGAACCAGGAAGGAAATCAGGGGAATGAGCCTGGCAACCTGCTACTCCTGTGGGCAACAGGGACATATGAAGACAGGGTGCCCATTGAAGAAATGCCAATATACAGAGGGCTGAATGGCCGAAGAAAGAGTCTGTAGGAAGACTCCTGCCAGGTGATGGTTCCACTGTGGGTCCAGGGGAAGAAGGTACTGAGGCTTGTAGACTCAGTGTGTAGCCAAATGGTGATGCAAGCTTCCTAGTGGGCGAGATGATCAACCCAAAAGGAACGATTTGCTTGCAGCATATACAAGGCCTGTGCGGAAGGTGATGTTCATGGATGGAGAGGCAGTGGACCCCCAGTGCATGGGACAGTACTCCCCACTTTGTCCAGGAGAGAGAGTGGCTGTATCACGTGGAAGGAAGCCCACAGTTGGCAGTAATAAGAACTCAGCCCCTGGTGTCCTGTAACCATGGTCAGGCTGTAATCCAGCTGGCACATGAGATGCCTTGTGCAGGGCATATAGGGTGTGAGAAGACTCTGGAGCAGGAACTGGTTCAGTTTTTCTGGCTGGGGGTGCATCAGGAGGTAAGGGAGTATTGCTCTCCCTGTCCTGAGTGTCAGTATGTGGCAGCTAAGAACACCCCAAAGGCTCCTTTGGTCCCAGTTCCATTTGTAGAAACCCCATTTGAGAGAATAGAAATGGATATGGTGGGGCCTTTGGAAAAGAACTCTTTGGGAAACCAATATATACTCATAGTGGCGGACTTTGCCACATGCTACCCTGAAGCCATCCCCTTGTGTTTGGCAAAGGCAATAGCAATCACTCCTGAGCTTTTGAGACACTTTGCCTGGGCTATGGTTCCCATGGGAAATACTGACTGATCAGGTCTTCAACTTCCCCTCTCAGGTGATGTGTGAGCTATGCTCTCTCCTTAAAAAAGGCCCTGAGAACACTGATGTGCCATTTGCCTTGTGGTAGGTAGGCAGGCCCTCAAGCCCACCTGACCCTCTGGGTCTGAGCTTGGATGACTAGCCTGAGTCTCTGCTGGAGCTGCAACAGCCACACTGCTATTTTTAGCATGCTAGCCCAAGCCAAGCCAGTGTGAACCCATCTACCAGGTTGGGAGGTTTGCTCTAAGCTGCAATGTGGACTTATCCAAAGGACCCTGCAACCCCATGACATTTTGAATCCCATCTCTTTTCCCTGTTGTCACTCTGAACTCAGAGAAATGAAGAAATGTCTAATTCAAATGTCTAATTGTGGCATTTTACACAAGTTCCATAATGGTACTATGTCCAGAGCCTTATCTCTGACTTGTAAATAGAAAAAAGACTATTCAATCCTGATGAGACGAAGAGGTAAGGAGAGCGGAATAGTGATTATGACATCCACAGGACACTGGCCATGTCTCACTCTGTGAGCCTGATCCTCAGCTATGCCAGAGTTCTGTTCATTGCTGATGAGAGGGAGACACGGGTCAAATGTTGCATTAAACCACATCCCCACCATCAGTTCTTCGGAAAACTGGAGCCATCTCATCCCCTAGTGCTATGGTTCCCAAATGTTTCAGTACTGTGGCTCCCTTACAGATATTTTTTAAAACTTGGTGTCTCCCCACAACCATATACCCCTTTTAAAACAATTTAAAGCATTAAGATTCAAGAGGGACACAGAGTTCAGATGGTTTTGTGACTTTATTCAATTTTATACAGTTTGTTTAATTATACAATTGATCTAATTTGGCTTTTTAAAACTATAATTTGAAAATATGGATTTTTTGGGGGGCATTTGGACATGCCAAGATCCCTCAACAAAAACCCAGAATTCCTGGTTTGTTAGATTTGAAAACTTGGTCTTCAGCATGTGATTCACTTGACAATTCTGAGAGATTTTCTTGAACTAGGTGAGATATTTAAGGTTGGAATGGAGTCAACTGTTATCTAGAACAGGTTTTGAATCCAGTTGGTAGCTGGGGAGTCATCTTCAGCAGCAGGAAAATATTAATCAAAATGGGAATACAATCCAGAAAAAGAGTTAATATTTGGTGTTTAATAGCATTTTGAGCTCTTTTATTCTGTGTTTTAAAAAGTCTGATAACACTGGAAACATCTTGGTCACTTCCTTTTCAAAGTGGCATCTCCAAAAAGAGAGCTTCTTCATGAATCCCCTGATTTTCTATTTCATATCTAGTATGTTTGTATTACCACCTTGAAGTGTTAGGTTCAGTGTATTCAATTTGCCATAAATGTCCACCAGGTAAGCTAACATAGTCAAGAAGTCCACATTGCACGTGTAATTTGCAAGATCTGTTTTCCCAAGGAGGAAATTTCTGATCTCATCATGCAATACAAAGACATGTTGTAACGCTTTCCCACATTACAACCACACGACTTCACTGTGAAACAGAGACAGAATGTGACCTGGGCCTATCTTTTCTCACAGCATACTAAAACAGAGTGGGTTCACTGCCTGGGATTTTATAAAATCAACAATTTTAATAACAATGTTGAGGCCCTCGTGTACTTTATATCACAACTTCTTTGATGCCAAAGCTTGGTGATAAATCACACAGTATGTTCATATTGCTGCTGGCACCACTTTCCTTACTTGTGCTGCAACCTCTCTGTTCTTTTCTGGTGGTGGGTGCTATGCCATCAGTGCAGAGCCACACACATAGCCACACAGTTTAGAACCCCACACTTAAGACCTTCATCCACACTGAATTTATTGACGATCTTGAATATTTTCTCACCGGTTGCTCAGGTTAGGATTTCTTTGCAAAATAAAAGTTCTTCAACTATAATACTGCTTTGACAAATCTCACATAACACAGAAGTCGAGCCATGTTGACTATGTCTGTGCATTTATCAAGCTGCATCTTCATCTTCATCATCTTAACTTGGTCTAAAGACTGGTCCTGGTCATTAATGTGTTGATGGATGATACTATTTGACATAGGAATGGTTTTCAGTGCCATGGCTGCTTTGTCTCCAATCATAATTCTACATGTCTATTGCTGCTGGAAGTAGAAGGGTCTTGCCAATGGTGTGTGCTTGTGTGCATTTTGCAATTTTTATAGCCGCAACATAAGGTACTTCTGAGGCCTTTTGAGGAACAGTCGTTTCTTTGGACATGGCTTTTTTTCTGATTTAATTCTTCTTGTTTCGGAAGGAAAAAAATTGCAGCTCTCGTTTACAAATTCCAGGTGTTTGGTTTCTCAATGTCCCTGTGGTTTCCCAGACCTCAGACTTTCATTTACTAACACTAGAAAGTGATGCATTGTAGCTGTGAATTTTCTGCAGTAATCAAACATAATAGAAGTATCATTGTATTGTGTACTTTTCTTCCTTTTCTGTTTAACTTTATTAAAATCTTGATCTTCTTCAGCTGAATGTTTGCTACATGTAGGCGTAGCACTTGGTAAAAACCAATCTATTATAAAGAGCACCTGTCTCTTGCTCAGCACCCTTCCTCTATCCATTAGTACTGGTGCTGCTGTTGATGGCACTGGGAGCCTCTCATTGCCCTCTGCTCCACCAGGGGGCTTTGAGCCAAGAGACTCCCTGCTGAATGTTTCCCCCAGCAGGGAGTCTCCCTGCTGAAGTCTCCCTGCAGGAGTGGAGGGCACAGAGGGGCTCCCCTCTCCAGCAGCAGCAGCAGCACAAGATGCAGATCCATGGATAAGGCACAAGTGATTTTTAAGCCTAGTTTATTAGTCTCTTAATTAGAAAAACACAAAAATGGGCATGTTGATTAAAAACGTTTCCCAGACACTGGTGGCTCCCACACGAACCCTTTGTGGCTCCCTTGGGGAGCCACAGCTACAGCTCCCAGTTTGGGAAGCACTGTCATAGTCCAAATTAAAGCAACCTCAGAGATACATCAGGGGAATCTTCCTTAGGTATCTATCTTGGGTAGTTTTAAGGCTCCTTGTCACCACCACAGTGACCTTAGAACGGGCCAGAATCAGGCCCTGTGTTTTATATAGGGATGAGTGTACTAGGAATATTCCGCAGCAAGTAATTAAGAATGACAACAGAAACACCCATGATAACATTATCTGACGCCTGAGTCAGAGAGAATTTTAAACAGAGGTTCAAATCCTTGTCCTTGCTTTCCAGAGTTCTGTATTTATAGACTATACCTTTCTGACACAAAATGTGACCTTTATTCTGTTCCTCTCTTGCTGTACCACCTGCCTTTTACTGGAAGACAGGAAGAGACATTAAAAAAGAAGTAGTAGTAGACACATTTTCTCCAGTAACTTCCAATTTACCAGAAGGTCATTGTGAGCCTAACATGAAGGGAAAGCCAAATCTGGATTTCTGAGAGAAATCTACGAGCAATCATTTGTCAGAGCTTGAATCTCTATTTAGCAGCTTGCTGACCTTTGCTATATATAGGGCCAGAGTCTCCCATTGGATACATATACATTATTCTTATTGATGTCAGGAGGAGCTGCATTCACGGGAGTGCAGAATTTGGCCCAGGGTACATAACTTTAAAGATCTTCTTGTTGCTGTCACTCCACAGATGATAATTCTCTGGCACTTCTATTAATTTCCTCAAAAGGTATTTTCTTGAGTCAAAATTTTGGTAACACTTTATTTAATATTCCCTTTATAACAACAGTATTACTTGGTAATAATGATAATATTTTTTGAATTTGTTACTAGATATGTTTCCTGTATTTGTTTATTATCCTAGTACCAAAACAATCTAGCACAAATAAGCAGACAAAGGCAGAAGGAGCATGTTAGAGATGAAATAAAGATAGTTTTGGACATCACTAATTAGATATTAGGCCATAATTTCTACTGTTCAGGTTATTCCCACACCTGAATGGAAACGCAATTCTCCTCAGAACAAGTTCCATCCCTTAACCAGCAGATCACCTGAGATCAGCTTGAGGCCAGAAACTTCTGTATGGAGGCTGCTCGTCTCTCCACTGGCTACGTCCACACTGCAATTAAAAATCCCTTGGCTGGCCTGTACCAATTCACTTGGGCTTGTGGGGCTCAAGCTAAGGGGCTGTTTAACTGCAGTGTAGATGTTCGGACTTGGGCTGGACCCTGGCTGTAGGACTCTGCAAGGTGGGAGGTTCCCAGAGCTCAGGCTGAGCCAGAACATCCACACAGCAATTAAACTGCCCCTTAGCCCAAATCCCGTGAGCCCAAGTCAGCTAGCACAAGCCAGCCCCAGTTGTCTAACTACAGTGTAGACAGACATACACTTAAACAGCAAATGCTCAGCTAGCATGGCTCCTCTAAGAGTTTCTCTGACCACAGCTGCCCCTGGAACTATCCTAAATCCCTGTTCCAGCAGCAGCAGGGCAAGCAATTAAGTTAGTGCAAACTCTGTACAAGTAACTCTTTTTTTGAATATGTTGCAGCCACTAAACCATCCTGTAGGACAGGGGTGGGCAAATATTTTGGCCCGAGGGCCACATCTGGGAATAGAAATTGTATGGCAGGCCATGAATGCTCATAAAATTGGGGTTGAGGTGCGGGAGGGGGTGAGAACTCTGGTTGGGGGGTGTGGGCTCCAGGGTGGGGCCAGAAATGAGGAGTTCAGGGTGCAGAAGGGGACTCCAGGCTGGAGTGGGGGAGTAGGGAGCGGGGGGGGGAAGGTGAGGGCTCCGGCTGGGGGTGCGGGTGCTGGGGTGGGGCTCGGGATGACGGGTTTGGGGTGAAGGAGGGTGCTCTGGGCTGGGATCGAGGGGTTCAGAGGGTGGGGGGGATCAGGGATGGGGCAAGGGGTTGGGGCATGGGGAGAGGCTCAGGGGTGCAGGCTCCAGGAGGCGCTTACCTCAAGCGGCTCCCGGAAGCAGCAGCATGTCCCTTCTCCAGCTCCTATGTGGAGGCATGGCCAGGCAGCTCTGCCTGCTGCCCTGTCCGCAGGCGCCACCCCTGCAGCTCCCATTGTCCACAGTTCCTAGCCAATGGGAGCTCTGGGGGCGGCGCTTAGGGTGGGGGCAGTGTGCAGAGTGGAGCCTCCTGGTTGCCCCTACGTGTAAGAGCTGGAGAAGGGCCATGCCGCTACTTCCGGGAGCCACGTAGAGCGGCCCCCGACCCTGCTCCCCAGCTGGAGCGCCAGAGCAGGGCAAGCCCCAGACCCCGCTCCCCAGAGGGAACTTGAGGGCCAGATTAAAATGGCTGGCAGGATGGATCCAGCCTGCGGGCTGTAGTTTGCCCACCTCTGCTATAGGAGCTGCATGTCTGGCTGTACATCAACGGAATCTTTCTGAGAAGTACTGACAGGTAACGTGTGCTGCTCTGTCAAGCACACCGTTCTGTGGATTGAGCATAGAAACAGCCACCCTTCCTAATCAGCCCTGAGTTCTTCTCTCCCTTTGGAAGCCAACCTTAAGCTTTGAAGCAGAAGGAAGGAGGGAGGATCAGTGTGGCTCTGTGGAAGCAGTATGGTCAGAGAGCAAGTTACCTTTGGCCTGCATAAATATCTAGAACCATTTCTACTTTAAAGCACAGAGTTTTCTAGTGGTAGGTTGCCTGAATTCCAGGAGCAGTGCCTCAATTTAATCACAAAGTACCCAGTATACTGGATCTAAACCCTAGCTGCCAAGAAGCAAGGTGAAGAGATTTGGAGAACCACCCAACCAGGGGCACTGGAATGGTGGCCCAGGAGGCCATGGTCCCATCACTTTTTACCTGCCTTAAGTGCAAGTGAGGGGAGACGGTAGAGAGGAGCAAGTAGGGGGCGGGGCCTCGGGGAAGAGGCAGAGTTGGGGCCGGGCCTCGCAGGAAAAGGCGAAGTGAGAGGGCAGGGCCATGGTTCGGGTGCTGGTGGTCCCTTCCCCACTTCCCCCAGGAGAAAGAAAGTGTGTGACTGTTTGCTGGGCAGAGCTAGAAAATCTGTATATCAATCTTACCATGCCTGTCCTGGCACAACCAAGATTACTCTGGCTCTCCCTAGAAAATCTTCCTCAAGACTTTGTAAATGAAAGAAACATAGGAGATACTTAGTGGAATCCCTTTCCCTAGTGCAACAGGAATGTGTCTGATATGAACTGAAGGTCCTTTCCTGCTTTGGAGACAAACCTTGTTCACTAATTGCTTTGACTTGTACCAAACAAATCCTTGTCTGGTGACCCCACTTGCCGGAAGTCAAGATGTGCCATTGATGGCTTGCGTGACCATCCCTGCTGATCTGTACTTTTTCCACCGTAGATCATTAGAGCCTGGGCTATTTGTGCAATGCAGACAGTTACCCCATTCTGAATGTTCCATCCTCTGCCTCCTGACATAATGGAGAGGACCAAGAAACCTGCTTGCCCCATATTCTGCGTGTCAGGTAATTTCAACCATATGGGCTATGAGAATCTGCAATAGTTGTCCTCTTGCTTTAAAGAAGAAAGGACTTGAGGACTGTTAATTAAATCACATATTAAACCTCAATGGTTAAAATTTACTTAGATTATATGATCTTTGGGGACAGGGGACATCTTTCTGGGTTTGTACAGCGCCTAGCACAATGGAGTCCCAGTCCATGACTGGGGATCCTACATGCAACGGTAAGAGCAAAAGGACTCCAAGGGGAGGCCATTGTCTGCTGCATTCTATTATGGAAGCACTATCTGTACAGACAATGGCCTCCTCTTGGGAGAGAGGGAGGGGGAAAAAAAAGAAGAAAAACCTGAGGGCTGTTTTGTTGTTTCCTGTATATGCATGTTAAAGAAAGCTGTTTGCTGAAGAGTGTTTTAGCATGTGCTGAAAATGACTCCTCTCCTCCTCATCACCTTTAATCTTACTTACTTTCTAGTGGTATGAAATGTTAAGTATCATAAAAAATACCAATCCCAAACCTATGCAGATATTTCTGTAAGAAACCTTTATCATAATGAAAGTTGAAAAGATGCAAATATCAAGAAAATGTAAAATGAGTTTACCATGCTAGCCTAGTCAAAGAGAAATTGCATTCTGAAATCTATCCACCTTCACATTAGAAAAGAAGCCTTTAATCCACACTGGTGCTAGAATAGAAAAATGCGTTATGTTCCCATGAACTGGATCAATGGGAATAGTTGACATTACTTATTCAGGAGACAACTTCTTCTGTCTTACTTTTCTGAGCAAAAATGTGAATGAGCCAGAAGCTGGGAATAATATAAAGTAGACTAAAACAAAAAAGATTTTATAATTGATTAACCTTTTATGCATTCTGTGGATACACAACAATTGCTCCCTAAAGTAGCATGCTTACAGTTTTTATGGACATCCATCATTAGAATTGGCAGAATAATTCATAACATATAATTGATTTTCCCCTCTTTCTAGTTACGGAGTGTCTGTGAACCCTCCGCCATTTTCTCAAATGTATTGTTATGCAAATCTATTTAACATTTTCTGGTGTATGAATTTTGTTTCTTTTCTGGCTTGCTATTGGAATTCATTTTCTGAAATTTCAGTTATCTTTGATTAGTTGCAATTAGCAATGTTTCCATTCCTGATTTGATGAGTGTAATTCTTTAAATCAAGTAGCTCGCAAGAATTGTCTCAGAAATGGAATTTAAAATTCTGCACGTACATTGTGCAAGGATCTGAGATGCAAATTTTAAAAATTGGTAGTAAATCTCAATCTGACATTCATGGAAAGTGAACATGATGAAAAAGTATTTGTATTTGCAGAATTTTTTGTAGTGTTGTCCTACCTGTATCTGTCTGTTATGTAGCCTGAAGAACCGGGTCACTAAAATATCACAGTGATAAAAATATTTAACACTTATGGAACACTTCCATAGATCTCAAAGGAATTACAGGTGGGTTAAGTATCATTTCCATTTCACAAATGTGGAATGGAAACTGAGATGCAGCACAAGGTCACAAAGTAAATCAGTGGCAAAGCTAGGAATGGAATCTTTGTCCCCTGACTCCCAGTCTTGAGCCTCCTAGATCATATCATATAACAGCACTTTCCTATTAAACACTCACACAGCAATATCTACTATGTTAGGAGAACAAAATGTGATTCAATGGAGCAGCACACATAGAAATGTGATAACACTGTTTAATGCATATCCATGTTTATTACCTTTAGGAGTATACTCTTTGCTTTCCAAATGGGGGTGGTTTGTGTGTGTGTTAATGGGTTAACTTTAATATTCTAGTTTTTAGAGAAGTTGTTATCATGTCATCGTTAATTCAAAGCCAGTGACTTTGCAAGAGGCATATTGGCACCACAGTTAAAGTACCAACTGACACAATAGACATA
Source organism: Eretmochelys imbricata (assembly GCF_965152235.1). Classification (NCBI taxonomy): domain Eukaryota; kingdom Metazoa; phylum Chordata; order Testudines; family Cheloniidae; genus Eretmochelys; species Eretmochelys imbricata. The sequence goes on from NC_135577.1 coordinate 39,220,358, forward strand.
GGAAGAAAGAAACCAAAAACAATTGAGAAGTGATGTCATCACATACTGCAGTCAAAAGTGATTGCTGACTGTAAATTAGAAAGTTGTGAAATATAATTTGGCAGATTTCAGGAAGACTGAAATGAAGCACAAAAGAGATCATCTACTATAACTCATTAGCTGCTGTAATAAAATATAGTACAGGACTCATTAAAGATACGCATGCTGCTAGCTGAAGAGCTCAGCAATAATATTTATCTAAAAACTCCTATCCTTCCTACCAACAAGCCAATAGAAAAGATTCCATTAAGAGGATCTAGTTTATATATATACTGTGTGTGTAAAGTTATGAGTCCCTTAAATACAGAATTTTGCAGGTTTCAAGCTTGCTGAGTTATCTTTCCTAAAACAAACTGTGCAGTAATCCCTTGTATTATTTAGGATTGCTCTACATATGACATGAGAACATTAATCTGACAATTAAACGAATGGGGAATAGCAAAATAATTAACTGAATTAAAAGCTCCAAAAGAGTTTTAATGTTCTTTAGCTCATCTCCCTATATATGTGTTCGGACTTGTCTATCTGCGTGTAGTGGGAACAACTAAGTAATAGCAACGAATTGAATAATTTCTTATCTTAAAACATATGTTCTTTTGGAACATTTTTTAAATGTTTGGAAAATCTCAATATTTCCAACATGCATTCTCTGCTACTTTAGCGGAGTTAATTCACCCTGGTTTATGTCTCATGTTGGCAACAAACAGGAACTAGGCTTGTTTCTTTAATTAAATTAATCTAGCTAGACCAGTAGCTTATCTACGGTAATTATTTTTACAGGAAAAAGAGTGTCTCATCCTCTGTGCTTAAGAAGAAAGAGGACGTTTATTATCTGCTATTCCCTGAACAGCCCAGTGAATGGAAAAAAAGGAATGCTCTCAACCTAAGCTTGGAAAACAGATCCATGCTCTTAAACCAAATTTATGGTGCGTCAGGTGACAGTGTAGCTCTCCATTAACTGGTAGGGAAATTTGATAGATGCCTGTGCTCTTTCTGAGATTGTGCCAGGGTTTTCTTTGATTTCCCAGATAGTTTTGTGAGGAGCAGTCAGTCTCTTCTGTTGAGGTTTGTAGCCAGTCCAGAGTAGCCTTGGCTATATAAATGGCCAGATGAACTCATGTGAGCGATTTAGTGCTTCCTCCAGTTTCTAAGCTATGATATTTTTGGAAAATATACTCCCTTCCAGGTGTACTGTGGAATTACTCATGCTGCACGTCTTCTTTGGCGACCCAGCCACATGCCTCTGTTGATTCATCTGGTGGATTGTATTCCATTTAATCATTTGCATTAGGAGAGATCATTTTGTGATAGGGAATTTCACTGGTGTTTAAGCAGTTATTCTATTGCTGGGAATTCTGAAACTACTTTAGATTGTTACACCCTTGCCCTGAAAGAGTGAATCTTCTAGAGTGTACATCCTTTATGTGGGCGGGTTCTATGGCCTTGTAAATTTTACTAATCCGATAAAAATAATCTTCCTTATGGCAACATCTAGCCGAAGAGCTATCAGCTTAGGAGGAGATCAGGAGATATGGGAGCATCCCAAGGCCTTAGTTCAGCAAAGCGCTTAAGCACGTGCTGAGCCTCAAGCATGTTATTAAGCCTTCCTCTGTTCAGCAAAGCATTTTCACACATGTAGTTATCTTGAAGTCATTAGGATTTAAACGTGTGTCGAAGGCGAACTGCTGTGCCGAACGGACGCCAAAGTGAGACGATGGCTACACTGGCACTTTTCAGCACTGCAACTTTCTCGCTCAGGGGTGTGAAAAAACACCCCCCAGAGAGCAGCAACTTACAGTGCTGTAAAGCGCCAGTGTAAACAGTGCCCCAGGGCTGGGAGCTGTGCTCCCAGCGGTCTAAGATAATCCCCTCGTGGAGGTGGAGTACCAGGAGCTCTCTCCCAATGCTTGCGCGCGACCACACTCGCACTTCAAAGCGTTGCTGCGGGAGCACAGTTTCGAGTGCAGCCCTGGCCTGAGTGTGGTCGGTACAGCTGGCTGGGATTGTTAAAATTTTCAGTGAAATTTAAAAAAAAAATCATGAAAAATATTTCCTGCTTGAGCAAGTTTATGGAATGGGTCATAACTTAGTTTTAAAAAAAATCAATTCTGATGAGAGTTTAAAAGAAATCATAAAAATATTTGCCATTTTCTAACCAGCTCTCCTGCTAAGTAGCTTATCATTGTTCATGCTAGGAGAGTGTTAGGCCCTTCTGCCCATGGACTTTGGACACAGTAACTGTTGAAGTGAAGGGAGTGACATCACCTGTTTGACTTCTGCCTATTCCAAATAGAGTGCAGGGCTCCCAACTCATACTTGGAGTGAGGCTCCCCAAACGAAGAGGCACCATGTTGAGAATGCATTTACCTCTGCTCTTCTATTTAGAAATTATTCATTCATTTTGTTCAAAGGGCAACACTCACTTCCCAGTGTTGGATGACAATATGGGCAGAATTTGTCTTAATATCTGTAGGCTCCAATTTTCCCTATGGTATCATGTCTTTGTGTGTAAGTAACTCCCTTTTAAGTACAGAAGGACTACAGGATTGGGCATTACATTTGTTTGTTTTTCATTCTTTTCTTCAAAATCTGAATATTTATCTAACTCGAAAAACACTCACACAAACAAGACTGCTCATTCGGAATAATTTTTACAAGCAGTTTACTCCTCAGTTTTATGAGTTCCCAGCAGAGGGATATTAACGTATCATGTACTTTTAGAATAGGTACAGTATAGCAATTACTGTTAATTGCAAGAGCTAGGAGGAAACAAAGGAAACAAGTTATTTAACAGACTGCAGTTTCAGTGCCAAAATCAGTTAAAGCATTCTGATTCCTGTACGAAGGGGAAAGTTAGTAGTAATTAATAAGATACATGTTAATGTGGATTCGTGACTTATTTCCAGCATGTTAACTGTCTTGCCATATTTACTATTAGAGAAGATTTACTTATTCAGTTTTTGTGCATACAATTTTCAATGTGCATTTTGGAACAGGGACCATGTCTTTATATGTGTATGCACAGCTCCTAGGGTAATTATGATTGGGCCTCTGGGTATTAATGGTAAAAATATTAATAATAATCATTTTCAGTGCTAATCAGAATAGCAGGAATAGAATGAATGAGGATATATGAAATGAGCATGAAGGAGAACATGAAATGAAGCTTGGTATTCAGGTGACTCAGTACTAGCTTACTTTGCATATGAGAGGATTAAAGGTTATTTTGTAGGAGACTTCAGCCAAATGTTGAGTGCCTTATTTCTTCTAAAACACATTTTAGAATGTATTATGCTCATTAAAGCCACAGGTAAGATAAAGAGGGTAGTATATATCACACCTTCTTTAAAGAGAAGCTCAGTGTAATCATCAAAAAGTGTATTTGGTCAGAGAATGAGGGCCTGATTAGGGTTGCCAACATTCTAATTGCACAAAACTGAACACCCTAGCCCTGCCCCTTCCATGAGGCCCCGCCCCTTCCCCAAGGCCCCGCCCTCCACTCACTACGTCCCCCCTCCCTCGGTGCCTCGCTGTCCCCCAACCTCACTCACTTTCACTGGGCTGGGGCAGGAGGTTGGTGTATGGGAGGGGGTGAAGGCTCTAACATTTTTGCTCTGAGTTAGTGGCTGGGAAGTGGGAGTGGCTAAGTTAGTTGCTGCAGCACCCTCCACCTCTACTTCCCGTGCCTATGCTCCTGCACCCCAAACCCTTCATCCCTGGCTCCATCCCAGAGCCCACATACCCAGCCCAGAGCCCGTACCCCCTCCCACATGCCAACCCCCTGCCTCAACCCACAGCCCCCTCCCACATTCAGAATCCCTCGACCCCACCCACCCAGCCTGGAGCCCCCTCCTGCACCGCAACTCCCTACCCCAGCCTGGAGTCCCCTCCTGCACCCTGAACCCCTCATTTCTGGCCCCACTCTGGAGCCCACACCCACAGTTAGAGCCTTCACCCCCTCCCATACGCCAGGATCTGGGCTCCCACAGGTGTGGCTGGGGAATAAGCATTCTCCAGCGTGCACCCTCAAAGCTATGGAGAATATGCAGTGTAAGAAACTGCTGACTTTATCAGCATTGATGAGGAACTGAGGCAGCAGCCATCAATGAGGTCATAGAACCTTCACTCTCAAAAGCCATAATGCCCTGGACAAAGAAGTCTCCAGGAAATAGCACAGAAACATGGGCCTCTGTAAATGTGCCTGTCTTTTTCACAACCTTGATCTGCTGGAATACTTCACAGATCTGGAGGATTCCTTGGGTTCTGAGGAATTCCACGACTCCTCCCTGTTCTGAGGGAAGAGGGGCAATCCGCGGCAGGATAACCCCATGTGACCACAGTGAGCTGAAACTTGTCATTCCCTGGCCTCTTCATGATAGTTTCTTTGCATGGGGGAAAATACATATGAAAACAGGTGGAATCTTTTTCTAGATCCCTGCAGTCATTCCAGTCAACAAACCTTCTTGGTGTTTGCCAGAAGCTGGGATTGAGTAACAGGGCATGGATCACTTGATGATAACTTTTGGGGCACCTGCCATTGGCCACTCAGAGAGGACAGGATACTGGGCTTTATGGACTTTTGGTCTGATCCAGTATGGCCGTTCTTATGTTATGTTCTTATTAACAAGAAGCTAATTTCAAAATAACACTACATGAATCCCTGCCTAAACTGTCTCTGGTTTGGTTGCTCCTATACTTCCTTACCTCAGAACTTATCTGAGAGAACCCTTCTACCTCAGATCTCCTCCCACCTCTCTTATAGTCAGGGTGGTATTGAACAGGCCATCCCTGTCTCAGTGAGTCATTAGATTAACTTGCAGTTCCTTGTAGGATTCCACCATTTGCTTCTTCTTGGTGTATGTACAATGTGCCTCAGGTGGCATGTGACCAGGATTCATTATCGAATTTGGTCTGCTGATTGGATTATTAGCTTCCCTCGTCCGGGCCGGGTACTGATGGGGAGCGTGACATGAATGCCGATCCATGCCCCCCACCATCTTCTAAAAGGGCAGAGCAAGAGGAAAACCCTGCCACTCTGATATTGTAAAGGAAGAATTGTAAATTCTTGTTTTATTATTATTATTATTGTTTTTTTTATTTATGGTACACCTAGGAAAATGAGGGTGAATAGGGAGATAAAGATGATGACTCAGTGTAATCACACTGAGTGAACTACTTTTTATTTCTTTGGATTATCAGTAGCCAGTCTTTCCCTTTCTTGATTGTTGGCTGAATAGCAACCCAAGCAAAAACATCAGTGTGCCAGCTAGGGCACACACAACCATATGTATATAGCCATTGATACAGTATGACGTGACAGGTCCTGACAGAGGTGAGAGGGTTATCTTATATAGAATTGGAGGCCAAATTCTGTTCACAGTTACACCTATGCAGCCTCATTGAAATTAATGGTCAGAAGAATCAGAAAAGAGAAACTTTCCAGACCCCATTCTGCTTTGTTACATTTGTGCTACTCTACTGAAGTCCATGTGACTGTGTCTTGTGTTGGGTTTTCACTTTCCTCTGTAAGGTAGTGGTGTGGAACACTAACAATGAGAGGTTTCAGAGTAACAGCCATGTTAGTCTGTACCTGCAAAAAGAAAAGGAGTACCTGTGGCACCTTAGAGACTAACCAATTTATTTGAGCATAAGCTTTTGTGAGCTGATCCATCCAGTGAAGTGAGCTGTAGCTCACAAAAGCTTATGCTCAAATAAATTTGTTAGTCTCTAAGGTGCTACAAGTACTCCTTTTCTTTTTACTAATGATGAGGTTTGCTTATTTTAGGATTATTTTCACATAGCAATTTTAGGATAACTCTGTAGGATGCTTAATACGTACCATGAATCTATTCACACTGCTCTACTTGAGCAAGTCATTTCAACTCATCGCTAATAGAAACAATCAATGATTGTTCTTCTATACCCTTATATAATTTAAAGCTTGGATTTTCAAAGACACTTAAGGGAATTAGTATCCAGCTTCCATTGAATGTTAGTGAGATTTTGGGTGTTTAACTCCTATGAACATTTTGAAAATCCCAATCTAAAAGACACTTCTGAGTTAAAAAAATGGTGCCGTAGTCGAGAGGCCAGATTTAGTGGCCCCTGATATAAACTGATACGATGCCACTGAAGTAGAGTTACATCATGGTTGAATTTGTCCCAAAGAATAGATAAATTCAGACAAGGACAAGCAGAGGAAATATCCCTTTGAATTACCAGACAAATGCAATTTAAGAGAGCAGAAAATGTCTTACTTGCTATCCTTCTCAATTAGGAAAATTGTAAGGATAAGATTTTATCCACTTTGATTAAAAAAATCTAATACAATTATATCATTAAACCCGATTAAACAAAAGAAACTTGAAGAGCTGCATGTTCTAAATTTCCAGAGATTTATGAAAGGAAGCCGGAGCATGAAGGAGCTTGCTCAGTCGAAAGCAAGTTACACTGCCATTCTGCAATTTTCCCACAAGAATTTCACATGAGGGAAGCTTGGTACATTTTAAACAGCTTATTCAAACATTACAGGGATATTGAGGCTTTTTGGTAGAGTTTAAAGACAAATATGTAACTTAAAGAGCAAATAAATCAAGACCAAAATAATTGGTGTGTGCCCATTTAGTTCGCAAGTGGTATGAGTCAAGCTACAGTTTGTTTGCTGAAATAAAAGGATTCCATATCTTGTGTCTCTTTATTCCCACAACTGGAACAATTTTGCAAAGATGATAACAGTCCTCTCAGTTTTTGCTTCAGCTTGGTTCATACAGGAAGTGTATTTACAATGGATGTTTGACAGCCTTAAACCTCACAAAAATAGGAAGCAATCTGCAAAATTAGTTGGGTATTTAGAGAATGAGTGAAAGCAAACCCAAATTCCTATTGTATAATCAAAAATAGACCAGATTCTGAAGCAGAATGGTTCCTACAAAACATTCCATTCGGTTCTTTAAACACAGAGAGCACAACGTGCAAATACATGGGCACCTAAATTCCACAACCAAATCCACATCTGGACATTCAAACAAATACAGAGGCAGATAAATGCCTCTTTAAGTGCCTAGTTTTTTTTCAATGCCCAAACGTAGAAGTTGATGTCCTATTTAGTGCCCACATTTGAATATTGCATCCAACCTCCAAAGTGTATCCCACCAAAACTCTAAACCTTTGTTCAATTAGTACTTATTGCTAGGAATGCCAAACTCTGCATAATCAAAAAGGCTGACAAAGGAGGTGCTGTCGTCATCATGAATAGGTCAGAATATAAACAAGAGGCTGCTAGGTAGGTCTCCAACACCACTTTCTACAAGCCATTACCCTCTAATCCCACTGAGGGTTACCAAAAGAAACTACAGCATTTTCTCAAGAAACTCCCTGAAAAAGCACAAGAACAAATCCACACAGACACACCCCTGGAATCCCGACTAGGGGTATTCTGTCTGCTACCCAAGATCCATAAACCTGGAAATCCTGGACACCCCATCATCTCAGGCATTGGCACCCTGACAGCAGGATTGTCTGGTTATGTAGACTCCCTCCTCAGGCCCTACCTGCACTCCCAGCTATCTTCGAGACACCACTGACTTCCTGAGGAAACTTCAATGCATCGGTGATCTTCCTGAAAACACCATCCTGCCCACTATGGATGTAGAAGCCCTCTACACCAACATTCCACACAAAGAGGGACTATAAGCCATCAGGAACAGTATCCCTGATAATGTCATAGCAAATCTGGTGGCTGAACTTTGTGACTTCGTCCTCACCCATAACTATTTCACATTTGGGGACAATGTATACCTTCAAATCAGCGGCACTGCTATGGGTACCCACATGGCCCCACAGTATGCCAACATCTTTAAGGCTGACTTAGAGCAACTCTTCCTCAGCTCTCGTCCCCTAGCACCCCTCCTCTACTTGCGCTACATTGATGACATCTTTATCATCTGGACCCACAGGAAGGAGGCTCTTGAGGAATTCCACCATGATTTCAACAATTTCCACTCCACCATCAACCTCAGCCTGGACCAGTCCACACAAGAGATCCACTTCCTGGACACTATGGTGCTAATAAGCGATGACCACATAAACACCACCCTATACCGGAAACCTACTGACCGCTATTCCTACCTACATGCCTCCAGCTTTCATCCAGACCACATCGCACGATCCATTGTCTACAGCCAATCTCCAGGATACAACTGCATTTGCTCCAACCCCTCAGACAGAGACAAACACCTATAAGATCTCTATCAAGTGTTCTTACAACTACAATACCCACCTGATGAAGTGAAGAAACAGATTGACAGAGCCAGAAGAGTACCCAGAAGTCACCTACTACAGGACAGACCCAACAAAGAAAATAACAGAACGCCACTAGCCATCACCTTCAGCCCCCAACTAAAACCTCTCCAACATATCATCAAGGTTCTACAACCTATCCTGAAGGACGACCCATCAGTCTCACAGATCTTGGGAGACAGGCCAGTCCTTGCTTACAGACAGCTCCCAACCTGAAGCAAATATTCACCAGCAACCACACACCACACAACAGAACCACTACCCAGGAACCTATCCTTGCAACAAAGCCCGTTGCCAACTGTGTCCACATATCTATTCAGGGGACACCATCATAGGGCCTGATCACATCAGCCACACTATCAGAGGCTTGTTTACCTGCACATCTACCAATGTGATATTGCCATCGTGTGCCAGCAATGCCCTTCTGCCATGTATATTGGTCAAACTGGACAGTCTCTACGTAAAAGAATAAATGGACACAAATTAGACGTCAAGAATTATAACATTCAAAAACCAGTGGGAGAACACTTCAATCTCTTTGGTCACTCGATTACAGACCTGAAAGTTGCAATTCTTCAACAAAGAAACTTCAAAAACAGACTCCAACGAGAGACTGCTGAATTGGAATTAATTTGCAAACTGGATACAATTAACTTAGGCTTGAATAGAGACTGGGAGTGGATGGGTCATTACACAAAGTAAAACTATTTCCCCATGTTTATTCCCCCCACCATCCCCGACTGTTCCTCAGATGTTCTTGTCAACTGCTGGAAATGGCCCACCTTGATTATCACTACAAAAGGTTCCCCCCTTTCCCCCCCCCCCACTCTCCTGCTGGTAATAGCTCACCTTAAGTGATCACTCTCGTTACAGTGTGTATGGTAACACACATTGTTTCATGCTCTCTATGTATATAAATCTCCCCACTGTATTTTCCACTGAATGCATCCGATGAAGTGAGCTGTAGCTCACGAAAGCTTATGCTCAAATAAATTTGTTAGTCTCTAAGGTGCCACAAGTACTCCTTTTCTTTTTATGAATACAAACTAACACGGCTGCTACTCTGAAACTAAAAGGTGTTATACCAACCCATTCTCTCCCCTGCAGGCACATGGGACAAATTATTATTCTTTTTATCTGTATTATACTAGTGCCTACATGTCAACCTGAGATCAGGGCCCCATTGTCCTAGGCACTGTGACAACAGATTGTGAGAGACAGTCCCTGTCCCAGCGAGCTTACAATCAGTACAAAGGGTGGACAGAGAAACAGCAGCATAGAGAGGTGAAGTGACTTGCCCAAGGTCACACACTTGGTGAGTGGCAAAGCTAGGAAAAGAACTCTGGTCTCCCAAGTCCAAGTCTACTGTCATAGCTACTAGACCATGCTGCCTCCATATAACCTCATTGAATCACTGGGTTTGCACCCACATAAGAGAGAGCAAAATTGATGTACAGGACATATCCAGCACACCTACAGTGTAATTTTGAACGTATAGCATTTAGAATTCCAAACTGCTTTCTGTATATCTTCCTTTTTCCTTAAACTAACCCTGTAATTTTCATCTCATTACTCTAAGCATGAGTCAGCAAACACCTTTGAGGAACTTTTCCAGTGGCTAACTGCTGGCAGGCAAATAAGAATAAGAATAAGCAATGTTTAGGGTTTTTTAATCAAATACATTAATATTGCAATTAAGAAAACTACCCCTTTCTCTGCCTAATATCATTCACTGGGTACAATACATTGTGAATTTTTCTAAAAACAGTCTTATGAAAGTTGCCTGATAATCACTGGTTCGTTATACAGCAGTTTGTATGTACAGTGGTAATTAAATTCTCTTCCTGCTTTTTAAAAAAATTCTCTTATTGGTAGCAACAATCCCAGAGTCCTGTCCCAGCCTTGTGGTATACTGTTTATAGTGAAGTTGATACATGTAGCTTATGGTTTGGGAAAGTGATGACTTCTTCAACATGAAACATTCACACTAACTCTACTGTGTTTGAAATTATGGTTTATTTAATGCAGTCATGTTGCAGCATACTAGTGTAACCCACACATCTCCTGGGTATGGTGTTCTGTCCCAGCTAGTGGCACTGAGATCACTTAGAGAAAGAGAGATTAATGAGTTTGCTCTACAGCTTTAGCTAACAGCCAGTTGGCTTTGAGCTCATGCAGTAGAGGCTCATGCACTAAGCTCCAGAGGCCCCAGGTTCAATCCTGCCTGCCGATGACTGGGGTCTGTCAGCATTACCTTTATATGGGAATCCTAGTGTAAGAATGGTGAAAGGTGGCCCATCTGTTATAGCCTTGGGTACACTATAATGTGGGGAAATATCCACAGGAGACAGGACCGGCTGTACAGTTTTTGCCACCCCAAGCAGTGAAAAAAACTTCCGCTGCGAATGGCAAAAGAGAGGAGCTGCCGCTGATTTGCCGCCACGGCTAGTGGAACACAGAAGCTGCCGCCAAATTGCTGCCACCGCCGAAAAGCAGCCACCCCTTTCAAACTGCCGCCCCAAGCACCTGCTTGGAACGCCGGTGCCTGGAGCCGGCCCTGACAGGAGAGAGTTGTTTTTATTGCTTCTGGCCTGGTATGGTTGATTTTTCTTGCCGTCATATTTTATGTTGTGTTCTTTTAATAACTGGTCTTTCATATTTAGTTACACATAGCTTTCAGATAACATTTTAAGGCACTTATTTTACAGCTTTTTGATCTGTTTGGTTACTGAGAGAAGAAAGGGGATATCATATATGCATACAGTACAGATGGTGGCTGTTTGTCAGCAAGACCATATTAAGAGGAGAGACTGTCCCAGACCTAACTTGGTGGAAGGACCTGGTAAAGGGCAGTGCTGGCCAGTGGTTTGGGGAGAGCCTGATTCCCGCTACAGCTCCTTACAGTGGCCACTCCTTATGGCTTGATCTGCCCAGGCTAAGGGAAGAGCCCATCATGAGATTAGACCCTGAAATCTTTTTGGTGCAGGCACTGTCTTTATTTTGTGTCTTGTACAGCTCCAATCCCCAATGTGAGAGCTTAACCAATAATAAATATCATAGCCCTGGTTATGGAGAAGGGTCCCAAGGAGAAAGAAGAGGGATAGAGCAGGCAAAGGAGGACCACTGAATGAGTTTGGGGCTAAAGAAGGATTGAAGTGGGAATGAATAAAGGGGAAACATTCCAGAGCAGGAGTGATAGGAGGCAGAGATTTACAGATAAAGAAAGGAGTGAAAATGACAAGTTAACTGGCAGGAAAAGACACTGAAAAAGACTTAAAGGAGAATTCTAGATATGGGGAAAAAAAGAAACTGGAATGATGGAAGAGAGAGGGAAGAACAAAGTGTGAGACCTACATATTGTAGTTTATTGTAACGTTTTAGCTTTATGAAAAGTTGATTGTTGAAGCCTGTTAATATATATGCTAATAATGATACTGTGCAAACACATTGGCCTCACTTTCTATTTTGGTCAACCTCTGCTCAGCTCAGGAAGAGAGCCGGGATGGCTGGGAGCTAAAAGGGCTGTGAGCCACGTTTAGCCCCACCCCTTTCTTGGGCCCAGCCAACTATCTACTCAGAACTTGCCATAATTTAGAGCAGCCTCAGGTATGCTCTGTTTTGCACTAGGTTGCCCCTGGCCCCAAGAGGTCTTTTCAGCAGTTGAGGATTGATTTTGGTGGGAGTTAAATGCCTAAATACCTTTGAAGATCTGGGCCACAGTGCTGTGGCTATATCTCCTTCAGTGGGGCATATAAAGGATGTAGCAGAGTTCAAGTAGTGGGCTACACCATGTATATTCCCTGGTAGCCAGATCTACAGGTTTTATGATTCCTTTTTGCTGCTCCAGCAACATGAAGAGTCCAAAACGTAATGGATGGTCAAGCCTATTATATTTTATTTATGGTGGGACACATATGGTGGGAAGACAGTTGCAATAACTTGCCATTTATCTTGTTATATCCCAAATCTATCTGGGAGGAAAGATAAAAGAACTTTCTCTCTTTGACATGTAGAAAGGCTTTTTCTCTGCTACACATAGAAACATTAGACTGTAAGACTCTTGGTTTTGTTGATACCATTATCAGAGACAGTGTATTGTCCCTTTTTTCTGGACATTCAGAATTCTCACTGGGATATTTCAGAGCAAGTTCTAATTAGTTTTAAGCTATGACAGATGTCAATAAAACATTTAATATGTTGTCTTATGAAACCTTAAATTAACCATTAATTCAATAGGCCAAACTCTCATATGAATTGAAAACTGACTCCAAAGGGTAATGATAAACAGAATTGAATATTGCTGAGGAGTGGTGTCTGGCGGGATAATGTAGGGAGTGGCGTAAGGTCTGGTCTTATCTGTCATCTTCAGTGATGGAAGAGGGATTCAACAGCACAGTAAAGAACTTCTTAGACAATGCTAACTTTGAAGGAGTTGCAAACAGCACTAACGACAAAGAAATAAAACAAAGAGACCTACAGAGATTAGAACCATGTGTAGAAAATAATAAAATGAGCTATAGCTTGGACAAACACAAGCTCATGCATGTGGGGAAAATAATCTGAAACACAGATACACATACAAATCTGACAAACCAATATGGGATGGTAAAGGATAGCATATTTGACATGTGTTTACAATGTGCTATAGCAGCAAACTAGGCCAATTCAAATTTGTGCTTCTCAAAGGCAATAGAGCAGGGAGGTAATAACCCCTTTCTATAAGGCTCTGCCTGGGCACCATATTACCAGAAAATTAGTGGCAAACTGGAGGGAGTTGAGTGAAAATTATCAGCCACAAAATTATCAGCCACAAAAATTATCTGGGAGCTAGGGGGATTGATTTACAAAGAGAAATTACAAGAGCGAAATATGTTGCGCTTAGCTAAGAGATGGCCAAGAGATGGTGGAGTCACACTAACCCGCTACACCCGGCTAGAAAGGCACACTGGCAGTGATATAGAATTAAATGTACTGACTGAGATTTATCACGCTGAAGAAACAGTCTCCCAAGGGAATTCTTGAAAACCTCATTGCTTCGAACTTGTAAAGCAAAATTGGCTAAAATGCTAGAAAATATACTGTAGGGACCATCCCTCATCCCATCTCAAATGTCTTTTATTCTATTCATTCTTTGCATGTCTAAAATCTGGAATCATTAGTGCCACTGGATTTTTTTTCTACCATGTGGGATTTTCATCAATAATCCAAAAGGTTTTTCTGAGGGAGTTTATGCCCTTGAACCCCTTCTACCACCTACAGTCTGATATATCCCAGGTGCTGTATATTGGCTCAAGGCATACCTTTATGTGTCAGTTTTGGCTACATCCACTGCCTCCATGGATCCCTTTTAAGCATATCAAGCATATTCTATAAATCCTAGCTGTGGACCTGCTTGTCAGAGAAAGCAAAACTTCATTCTTCTTTCTTAACAAGTATTCAGTATGCTGCTAAACATAGTGAGCACCTAAAACACACTGATTTGGTGTGATTACAAAAGCCGGTGTTACAGATGTACACAGCACCAGCTGGTATGGAGAATGTTTTCTCTACTTCATCCATTTATTAGATAAGAACAAAACCCCCTGTACTTGCTGTAGTATATTCATTATGGTCAATACTAAAGAATATGTAGATAATTATTTATTTTGCAACAAACTCAGTGATCAAATACTTTATAAATTGTGATCAACAACGTTCTTTATAAAAAACATTTCTATGTTTAATTTTGCTGATGACCCAGTGAATGAAGAATTTGGCTTGTAAGCTCACTTATTTTTTTTCTCCATTTGAAAGCAGGCACTGTCACAAACATAGCATCAGAGTAAAGCTTTAAACTAAAATAATCTCCCTCTATCTGTTCCGTCTAAATAAAGCCATAAAAGAGCTTAAATTAATGCTAAAGTACAGCAAAAATCCACAACATTATAGGAAAGTTCTTGACTACAGTTCTGTAACAAACCATCAACAATGTTCATTATCTCCCAAAGGAAAATTTAAAAAAAAAAATCAAAATGTGTGTTTACAAATTAAATATAAATTAAAGAACTCATCGCAAAAATATAACGTTCGGGTGCTAAATAAGGAGATAGTTAGAAATATGAGCTAGCATTGGCGAAGCAATTATGAGTTGGTTCTGATTGCTTAGTAAGGACACAGTCATTATCCTGGTTACCCACCAGAGCAGTAGTGTGAGGTGTAGCCTTAAACCCCTGCCTGGGCTACCTCTATGGCTGGTATCAGCACAAAGGAGAGGAGGGGTGGGCAGCTGCTTTCCCTCCTGTGCAAATGGTGGGGAGTGCGTGGTGCAGCTTTGGCTTCACCTGCCCTACTCAAAGAAGCTGGTCATTGCAGCCACGACGGTGTGGAGGTAGAAGCAATCTTCACCCAGTGAAAGGTTGGCGCATCTTATTGCTCCCTGGAGCGTGTATGTGTGCCTCTTTGCGAGGGGTGGGGGGAAACTCAGAGACCAAACTGAGACTCTGAATCTCAGTTCAGACTCTGGCCTGCTTCTGGAACAGCACAACTATGTGCTGCTCCTTTGGCAGGGCTTGTGGCAAAGCCACTATTCAACAATAAATTTAAAGGCTACATCCAGGCCTACTTTGATAGTTCAGAGCTACTGTAAAGATCAGCCCCCTGAGGACTGCTCCTGCTTAGAAGAATAATCATGTACAGCTCCTGTGTCACCCCCATTTCCAGCCCAGGTGCAAGGGGCCTAGCTGGGAAAAAGGAAGCTGCACTGGAGCATCCCTAAGATCCCTCAGAGATGTCTGGGGGCCAGAGAGGTCCCTGAGGTCCATGGGCAGCAAGGTATAAGATAGAACATCCCTGACATACACAGGGCTATGACTAAGAGTAATGGGATCAAATTAAAAAGGGAAAATACAGTCTTTTTTATGACATTCAGCCTATCTGACCACAAGAACAATTAGGCTGTAGAACACTCTCTCAAGGGAAGTAGTGAAAGCCTTATCACTTAAGGTTTTTAATACGGACTAGATAAAAGTTTTTCATATCTAATGCCTGGAACACATTGAATCTCATGGCAAACCATCATATTGGAGAGGTCACAGAATTATGCATTACTCCAGCAAGCCAATCAGTGCTGTGGGAAAAACATGTATGTTAAAATGTATTTCTACATTTACTGCCTCCCCACAGCCCTATCAGTGGTGCATTCAAGATATAAAACTGCACTTAAATCCATGTTCATTTAAGCTTTTCCATTCATATGCAATAACCTTGCAATGCCCAATAAAAAGAAAAATAGGACAATTACATATAGGAAGTCAAATCTGTAGAAGGGACCTCCTTTGTTTTTATAACTGAAATCAGTTGGGATTATACTTCTGATTCTGATTATTGGATGCAATCAAAGAATTAGATGTCTAAATGCAGACATCTGCATGCACTATTGATTCTGCTCAGGAAATTAGAAGCCATTTTGCGGCGGGGGAAATGTGGCCTATTATTTGCACTTTGGTCACTCAAATTAGCACAAAACGTAACAATTTAGAACGCTAACATTACGTATCAACAGTACGATATGTTCACAAAAAGCTTTTACAAGGAACTAATAACCCATACAGCCATTAGAAATGAAGACCTCTACATAAGTGATTGGGGCTATGTGCCCTATAAATGTAAATGACTGCCTGTAGAAAATAAACTCATGAATATTTCTTAGAGACGTAATAAAGCAAATTCTGCCCTCAGACAAGAATGTGCAAATCCCATTGAAAGAAAATGTTGTCACTACTAATGTGATGGTAAGGGCTCAGTGGGAATTACAAGCATATAAAGGTGAAAGCAGAATTTGATCCAATTTTTGAAATCTACAGAATATGCAAAGGCTTTTAAGGTTAGAGTCTTGGAGTAATAAAGAGGGATTGGACTGTAATTAATCCAGACACCTGAAAATGTTGGTACTTCTTATATTTCTCTTTAGATAATTTCCCCATCATCTGTATTTTTCCATTGATTATCCTAATTTTCTTTGACAGTGATAGTACATTATAAAAAACTTGCTTGAGTAGTTGGATGTTAGTGGACAAATAATTTCTGATTTGATTTTGTATATGATATGCTAATCCAATTTCCAAGAATGCTTCACAAACCTGCTCTCTAGAATATATTAAAAACACATATAAAATGACCTATATACAGGTCCCTCATATCCTTTCCCTCGAATGTTTCTGTAGGTTCCTAAGATGCATTATTAATGACAGTACTTGCTATTTATTTACTCTGGGTGTGTTTCCAGGAATCAAACTCAGTTGCTTTCAAAGACACCATAGGATGAGGTTCTGTGCCCTCAGGAAAAATCTTTCATCATGGAGACCATTGGCATATTCCTCCAGCTCACTTAAAATAAACCTTGCCACCATATTTTCCAGTATATTGCAATGCTATAGTAATTCAGAATATAGGCCAATATGCAGGTCCTAATTTTAAGCATGTGCATAGTTCCATAGAAGTCAATGGGACTACTCATCCACCTAACTTCAGACATGGCTGAACAGGGACCGTATTTGGGAGAGAACTGAAAAACACTAGGGCAGGAACACTGGGTTTGTATTCATTTCTTTGTAAATTTTAAAAGCTCATAAATTCAAGGAGACCTTAAAGAATTTAAAGTAAACAGAGGAAGAATGAGTAAAATGGGTAGCAAAATATAAATAAAAAATAGGAAAAGAGAAGTTATAAAAGTGAGAGGAAAATAAGTGTTATATTTCTTTCATGTGCATGCCTTCTGTTAGAGCCCCCTAAGTAAAAACCACAATGCCCCGTGAGAGAGGCAAGCATTTTTCTGATTTTACAGCTGGAGAAACTGAGGCACAGAGCGGGATATTGAAATAAGTGTAAGGATGTGTCATATCATATACTTATAAAAACATATGCTACGAAATGCAAAGATAACCTGGGGAGATGAGCTGTCTTAAGAAAACTAGTGCAAAGGGATCCAGTTGTGACTAGGTATGCGAAGACCTGGGGTTCATTTTGACTCAATGTGCATTTTTGCCTTGGTTGTTCGTGTCATAAAGCAACTCTAATTTTGCAAGTGAATTTCTTTATGTTTTTGTTATAATTTTAACAAGTCTGGCTGAAGTATCTCCTGTTTAAATACAAACAGGGATCAGATGCAGTAATAAAAATGGGAAGTCATATGGGGAACTGATTGAACTAGCAATGGGAAGCTCTGATAAAGTGATTCTCTCTGGGATTTTATCAGGTCACTGCTAACAAATCAGAATGCTTAGCAGCTTATACCAATTGGAGCCTAAAATAATACTGTGGAAGACTGGATACATTTGTTTTCTCTCACAGAGTATTAAAAAAAAACCCACCCCAAAAATGCAAACTGCAAATGTAGTTAGCAGCACCCTATACTGTACAGCACACCACTGTGTACTTTAAAGGACTACTTTGTAAACTGTGCAAGTCCGATGTAACTCCTGGGTAGTTCTAGGATTACTGCAGGGATAATTTTAATGAAGACATTTACAGCCCTGTCCCTCCCCTCTCCCTCTTTCTACTTTAAGAAAGTCACCTGGACTCCTTTGTAAGAATTTCTGCTTTTCACTTGCTACATTAAATATTTTTTCCCTATGGTCATTTGGTGGGTCCAACTTTTTACAGGTAATTCTCTGCAATCTTGCTGTTTTCTGAGCATGAAGAATTTACTTCAGGTTAATTTTTTAAGACCCTAAATCAACAATATGGGGACGGTTCTCAACAGCTCCGATCTCTTACCCAGCACAGGTGTGGGGAAGAAGAAGGGGAAAGTGGCTAGGAGCCACCTTTACTCCTTCCTCTCTCCTGTGGCCAGCAAGGGGCCAACTGACCTCTCAGAGCAGCCACAGGGAACTAGTGGAAGGGGATGAGGGTGGAAATGCCAGGAGAGGCTGGAGTAAAGTCAGCCACACCAGCTTTTGCCAGCTCAGGATTCCTCAATTTGGAGGAATGCTCAGTTGACTCTTTTAGGGCAGTTTTAAGGTTGCTTATGCAACCCTGGCAGTGCACAGTGACCTTAGCTAGGCTGAGGATCTGGCCATACATGTCTGTACAACATCTACAACAACTAGGCTAAAATCTGAGACCTCTGGATCCCACTGTAATACATCCAATAACAACATCTGAAGCATCTATACATACACAGAATATTCATAAAAATACATTTCCCATAGTATAGGTCTGTAACGGACTGTACAGTTGTTATATTAAAGCAGAACCTTTGTTCAGAAAAAATAATATAGTAACTTGTACAATAATTGTCACCATCTTCTTTAGTTTGATTCACATTGTATCACTGGTTTTGTAAGGCAACAACTAAAGTCCCAAATCTTTGTTGGTAAGCCTACGTGTAGTCCTTCTTGTCTTAGCAAATACATGCTTTTTTGTTTCCTCTTTCTCAAAGCACATCATTTTTACAGTTATCTGTTGAACGCAGCATTTTTTCTCTCGTAACCTGAGTACTTAACCCTATTAGCATCAATGGAAAATCTCTGAGCGCCGAGCCATTTACAGTAAATGTGCACTGACACCAATTAAAACAATACACCATCTCAGATGAAAGGGGAGCAGCAAATGTTTCTTTAAATCCCCAAAACTTGTGCCTGACTTTTTAAAAGAGGAAAACAGTGTTCAGCTCCCATTTAAAATATGTGATTAACACTCTATTTGAACAAAGTTTAAAACAATATTTTGGTTTCTGAAATTCAAAGGAATCTGAGCTGCAGTCTCCCTTGTTCATTTGCCGTAATGTCAGAGGACCTGGTTTACTGCTGCCTTACATTGTGTGGAGTGATTTATACTGATGGGAAATGGGTCAAAAACACCATCAGTTCAGAATTGTAGCATTTTACCTTTATTTGTACTGGTGTCACTGGCTACAAAATATGCAGGGCAATGGTGAATCTGGCCCAGAATGAGTAAAAAGCACAGCGACAATAAATGTACTATACCTTGAAAGGGTTATTCCCCTTTTTTTCACTTCATGACTGTGTAAATTGTTTTTTCCCCCTTGGCTGAAATTTCTTATGCTTAAACTAATCTTTTTCCCTGATACTTTTCATTTTTTGGAAGTTTGAACAAAATCAGTTGAGTCACTTTCATGTTATCCAAGCATGAAAAGTTAGACGTGTGCCTCTTAAGAAATTAAGCTACT
The DNA here is from genome assembly GCF_965152235.1 of Eretmochelys imbricata. Taxonomy (NCBI): domain Eukaryota; kingdom Metazoa; phylum Chordata; order Testudines; family Cheloniidae; genus Eretmochelys; species Eretmochelys imbricata. Next base: position 39,239,862 of record NC_135577.1, read on the forward strand.
TTTTTGAAGCCTGGTTTTTACCACCACCACTGAAACCAAGCAAACAAAACCCACAAAAGTTTTTAGTTAATGTCAAACTTGCTGGGGACTTAGCCCTAGTTAAGGACAAAGGAATGACATGTTTGAAGAAACCTAAGCTGAGGTTTTCACAGAGGCCCAAAGGGGTGAGGACTCCAGCTCCCACTGAACCACAGCTCCTTTAGGTTCCTGTGAAAACCCAGGCCCAATTCACCAATTTTTTAAAAAAGTGATTTAATAAAAGGGCTACAGTTTATTCAGAAAAATGCAAGCCCCCATGATGAGATTGGTTTTAAGATGAGGTCACAACATGTTATTAATCATAATATGGGGTAAAATGTATAGTCCATGTTGAAAAGATTTTCTGTGAGCAAGGGTGTGTCTAGACGAACAGTTAGCCTGTGGCAAGCTGGGGTGTGTATCTACAGCACACTAGCGTGCCACATACTAAGTGGCAGTAGCAGGGTCCACACAGCCAGTTAGTGTGCCACAGGCTAGAGCATTGTAGATTTACACCCTGGCTTGCCAAAGATTTCATTTAAACAAGCCCCAAGTTTGGCTTCTGTGCTCACGTGGTTGGCTGAATGCCAACCAGTCCAGACATCTTTGCTGTTTTCCACTTTTGTTTTTCCTATCGATAATTTATTATGCAGCTAAGCCACCTATATCCGGTGTAGAGGAATCAAGCAGAGTTAAAAATGCACTTATTTAAGTAAAGTATTGATGAAGAGGACCGTTAGCTTCCATTGACATAAATGTAAATTGTACCCTTTCACACTGTTCCTTCAAAAACCATCACATTTCCATGGCCAGATTTCTTGGTTTCTTGATTGCAATCAACTATTTTTAATTTGATTAAATAATAAAGTCTGATTTTTCCATTACTGTATAAAATCCATCGCTTTTGCTCAAGATGTGTAGAGTTCTTCATGTCTAATGTCCATCACTAAACCACAATATTCACTGTTTATTCTATTTTAACAGATAGTGATAATTTTAAAAGGACGTAATTAAGAATAACATCTGATCTTATTGGCTTATCCTCAAAATGTGCAATCCAATATGACAGTCAAGAATAGGCAACTTTATTTAGTATTTCTACTGTCATTATTCCGCTCAGTGTGACATTAATGAAAATTCACCATGATTAATGGTCTAGCCCTTTTATATAACTCCCTTATCTGCATAAACGTTTCCTGATCATTCTTCTCATCCTCCTCCAAAGGTCCACAACAGCTTCCAATGACCTTTTTAAATTTTTTATTGTACGTTTCTAGTGCTGGATCCTTTCACTCTTTTATCTACAGGAAGGGTGAAGAATCCAATCCAGAATGTGCTGTAGCGGCATAATGTCTTTTTTGACATAATCTCCAACATTTTATTGCAGAATTTCCTAGTCCTTTGACAGGTTTCAGAGTAACAGCCGTGTTAGTCTGTATTCGCAAAAAGAAATGGAGTACTTGTGGCACCTTAGAGACTAACCAATTTATTTGAGCATGAGCTTTCGTGAGCTACAGCTCACTTCATCAGATGCATACTGTGGAAACTGCAGCAGACTTTATATATACACAGAGAATATGAAACAATACCTCCTCCCACCCCACTGTCCTGCTGGTAATAGCTTATCTAAAGTAATCGTCAGGTTAGGCCATTTCCAGCACAAATCCAGGTTTTCTCACCCTCCACCCCCCCACACAAATTCACTCTCCTGCTGGTGATAGCCCATCCAAAGTGACAACTCTTTACACAATGTGCATGATAATGAAGTTAGGCCATTTCCTGCACAAATCCAGGTTCTCTCACTCCCTCACCCCCCTCCAAAAACCCACCCCCATACACACACACAGACTCACTCTCCTGCTGGTAATAGCTCGTCCAAACTGACCACTCTCCAAGTTTAAATCCAAGTTAACCCAGAACATCTGGAGGGGAGGGGGTAGGAAAACACAAGAGGAAATAGGCCACCTTGCATAATGACTTAGCCACTCCCAGTCTCTATTTAAGCCTAAATTAATAGTATCCAATTTGCAAATGAATTCCAATTCAGCAGTTTCTCGCTGGAGTCTGGATTTGAAGTTTTTTTGTTTTAAGATAGCGACCTTCATGTCTGTGATTGCGTGACCAGAGAGATTGAAGTGTTCTCCGACTGGTTTATGAATGTTATAATTCTTGACATCTGATTTGTGTCCATTTATTCTTTTACGTAGAGACTGTCCAGTTTGACCAATGTACATGGCAGAGGGGCATTGCTGGCACATGATGGCATAAATCACATTGGTGGATGTGCAGGTGAACGAGCCTCTGATAGTGTGGCTGATGTTATTAGGCCCTGTGATGGTGTCCCCTGAATAGATATGTGGGCACAATTGGCAACGGGCTTTGTTGCAAGGATAAGTTCCTTGTGACCAACAACCACATACCACACAACAGAACCACTAACCCAGGAACTTATCCTTGCAACAAAGCCCGTTGCCAATTGTGCCCACATATCTATTCAGGGGACACCATCACAGGGCCTAATAACATCAGCCACACTATCAGAGGCTCGTTCACCTGCACATCCACCAATGTGATTTATGCCATCATGTGCCAGCAATGCCCCTCTGCCATGTACATTGGTCAAACTGGACAGTCTCTACGTAAAAGAATAAATGGACACAAATCAGATGTCAAGAATTATAACATTCATAAACCAGTCGGAGAACACTTCAATCTCTCTGGTCACGCAATCACAGACATGAAGGTCGCTATCTTAAAACAAAAAAACTTCAAATCCAGACTCCAGCGAGAAACTGCTGAATTGGAATTCATTTGCAAATTGGATACTATTAATTTAGGCTTAAATAGAGACTGGGAGTGGCTAAGTCATTATGCAAGGTAGCCTATTTCCTCTTGTGTTTTCCTACCCCCTCCCCCCCAGATGTTCTGGGTTAACTTGGATTTAAACTTGGAGAGTGGTCAGTTTGGACGAGCTATTACCAGCAGGAGAGTGAGTCTGTGTGTGTGTATGGGGGTGGGTTTTTGGAGGGGGGTGAGGGAGTGAGAGAACCTGGATTTGTGCAGGAAATGGCCTAACTTCATTATCATGCACATTGTGTAAAGAGTTGTCACTTTGGATGGGCTATCACCAGCAGGAGAGTGAATTTGTGTGGGGGGGTGGAGGGTGAGAAAACCTGGATTTGTGCTGGAAATGGCCTAACCTGACGATTACTTTAGATAAGCTATTACCAGCAGGACAGTGGGGTGGGAGGAGGTATTGTTTCATATTCTCTGTGTATATATAAAGTCTGCTGCAGTTTCCACAGTATGCATCTGATGAAGTGAGCTGTAGCTCACGAAAGCTCATGCTCAAATAAATTGGTTAGTCTCTAAGGTGCCACAAGTACTCCATTTCTAGTCCTTTGACTAAACGCTTCATACTTATATTTCAGTAATTATCAACAAACTGGAAACCAGGCAGTGAGCACTCTGTGGCTGCAGGACATGCTCAGTGAGGAGCACATGGAGAGCAGAAGCTGTGGAAAAGGTGGGGGTAATCTGAGAAGGGTGAGACATGCCACACCAGAGGACCCTGCAGAAATGTGCAGGGACAGACACATCTACCAAAGAACTATGACAAACCAACCCTGCCAAATGACTGGTCCCTGGAGAATTCTCTGGCGTGTTGGACTCCAGCAAGAAAATGGGTGAAAAGATATACAAACAAAACAAAAAGCAGTGGCAAAAAAACCCGTAAAAATTGCCATCTGATGTACGGGACTTTGTCATCCAAAATATACATATTGTCCTATTTGTAACAGAAGTGCAAACCACAGTAATTTGCCACAAAATTCACCATTCTGAGAAAAGCAACATTGTCTCTAGTGGACAGAAGAAGACCACTATCACTTACCTTCGGTGCTAAACTGTTAACGGTCCTAAACCCAAAATCATAGTACACTTTTGACTGATCTTCTTACAAAACACCTGCTTCTCTGGCAATCCAGAGTCACATACCTGTGTGACAAAAGTATACAGCTGCTTCTACAGACTCCTAAGACATGCCCCACATCAGATGTTTGACTTGGGAAGTGATAAAGGACTGGGAGAGGGATCTACTAGAGGAAAAGTCCACAAACAATCAGCACATACTTGCTGTTGCCCTGATTCCTCTACAGCAACCGAACACCCATTCCTCAACTGCAAAATTTTTGTTGGTTTTAATTAAACTCACTTTCCAGGTGACTATCTCAAAGACCCCATAACTCCACGTAAGATGGTTTTCACGTGCATATCTATCTAAGGTACTGATGTGGCCCTCATTACCATAGTATCTGAGCATCTCAGAAGTCTTTAATGTATTTATCCTCACAACACTCCTCTGCGTTAGGGAAGTGCTGTTACTACACCATTTTACAGGTGGGGAATTGAAACAGAGAGGCTAAGAGCCAGCTTGTTAATGGTATTTAGATGCCTAAAGATGCAGATAGGTGCATTTTTCAAAAGTGCCTTGGAACCTAACTCTCATTGAACAAATCCTAGTAGGTGCCTATCTGCATCTTTAGGTGCCTAAATACTTTGAAAATCTGGTCCTAAGTGACTTGCCCAAGTCATTTTACACATGAAGTCTGTGTTGGAGCAGTGAACTGAGCCTGGATCTCTTAAGTCCCAGGTGTGTACCCTAACCAATAGACCATCCTTTCTTCCATATAGGGAAAATTATGTAACAAGTAAAGATATTGTACATCACCATTTTCACCAGGTTGAAGAGTTTAGGTAAGCATATAATTTACTGGGAAAATGCATCTGAGCATGGAGAAACTTTCTAAAAATAGCATTCACATATTTTTGTACAAGAACTGCCATAATGAAAACAGTAGCATTGCTAACCATGAGCCACACACCACATATATTTTTCCTTTATAGCCACACTCTTGTCAGCTCTATTTACTAACAAATGTTTATGTATTTTTAAATGGTTTTCTTTTGTGTCTGGCTTGACAGGATTTCCTGCTATCTGAGAGGAACATAGTTTGGGTGGCTGATGTAAAACTTGCTTACATAGTAAAGAGAGTATGACACAATTAAGATGACTTCATGCTTATTTTTGCCCAGAAGAATCTGTCCCCAGCCCTATATTGTAGCCAACATCCTTCCAGTCCTTGAAAACTGATGAGTCTCTCTTCAGAGCCCATAAATTCCATTCCACCATTAATTCAATGGTATTTCTTATGTGAGTAAATCAAGCTGGATTTGGCCTGTCTGCTATTGAAGGGGTACTGTCTCCCTCTTTTGGGAGTTGAATGCACTGTCTTCTTACCATCCATGGATTTGACTGGAAAACCAAACTTTATGGGGAATTCATTTTCTTGACAATCCCACATTTGAACGATAGAAATGTGAGTTAAGTGCAAATTAACAGCTTCCTAACATAGTAGTTACTCTGTGTAATAGATCAGGTTTGCAGCAAATACTAAAAACTCATCCTACCATAATGGTTTAAGAAATAATGAGCTAAAATAAGAAATACAGAAACAGTTTTCTTTATTATGGAAAGTAATACAAGAAGACTAAGAATCTCATATTCTTGCAGCGATGTATGCTCAATGTATATAACTTTACTGAGCACAGTATGTTTTTAAAATGTTCCCAGACAGAATGCCAGACATCATGTCTGCATGATACTTTCATGAATAGTCAGGTGTCTTCTACAAAAAATCTCAAAAATGCTTGTTATTCAAAGTGATTTAGGCTACCTCTTTACATATGGTTCAAATAACTCACAATTCTAAGTGATAATTGACTTAAGCAGCTGTCCTTGGGAATCATTACTTAGGATACAAGAATGTGATTGATACCTGAGTATATACAAACTAGAGAAACTAGAAATAGACACAATCACTTCTTGAATGCTTTTTGACAGAGAAGTGTCTGTCACACACAAAGTATTTATTTGAACCAAATTATTCTTAAAATTATTAAATGCATGTGTATAATATTTATTTGGTGAGTTATTCTACCTATCTTTTAGCAAATTTTAAAGTTCTTGTTACAAATGTCTGCAATCTTTTAAAATTAGAGTTGTTTTAAGTGAATGAAGTTATCACGGCTGAAAATAGATCTTAATACAAATAACCTAGACATATGAAAATTCTGCTTCGTTTATTTTACATGGAAGATTTTTTTACCTAACCAGTTTTATTCTCCTTATTGGATTGCTCAAGCTATCTTAGTTTACCCAAGTATTTGTCAGTAATTTACATCATGAAAGCTGTCTCATATTAATCAAGTTACTGCAAAATCTTTGTTTGAAAGCATTAGACATTGAAGAATAGACTGAAATTGGAATAACTGAACTAACTACTGTAAGAATAGTAAATACATCATTATTACTGTGCAGTGACGAGTAGCTGAACTGCCAGTACAATTTAGAGTACTGCAAATACTGTCCAGTTCTCAGTTATTTTAACTCTTTCTAAAAATGGTTCTGCTTATTTTAATTTTCCTTCACACCTGTGAAACCTTGATTTGACGCAGTATAGAAATTGAAATATAGTATTAGAAACGACAATATCCACCTGCTGAAGTGAAAAAACAGCTTGACAGAGCCAGAAGAGTACCCAGAAGTCACCTACTACAGGACAGGCCCAACAAAGAAAATAACAGAATGCCACTAGCCATCACCTTCATCCCCCACTAAAACCTCTCCAATGCATCATCAAGGATCTACAACCTATCCTGAAGGACGACCCATCACTCTCACAGATCTTGGGAGACAGGCCAGTCCTTGCTTACAGACAGCTCCCAACCTGAAGCAAATACTCACCAGCAACCACACACCACACAACAGAACCACTACCCAGGAACCTATCCTTGCAACAAAGCCCGTTGCCAACTGTGTCCACATATTTATTCAAGTGACGCCATCATAGGACCTAATCACATTAGCCACGCCATCAGGGGCTCATTCACCTGCACATCTACCAATGTGATATATGCCATCATGTGCCAGCAATGCCCCTCTGCCATGTACATTGGCCAAACCAGACAGTCTCTACGCAAAAGAATAAATGGACATAAATCTGACATCAGGAATCATAACATTCAAAAACCGGTAGGATAACACGTCAGCCTCTCTGGTCACTCAGTAAAAGATTTAAAGGTGGCAATTTTGCAAAAGAAAAGCTTCTAAAACAGACTCCAACAAGAAACTGCTGAGTTTGAATTAATATGCAAACTAGATACTATTAACTTGGGTTTGAACAGAGACTGGGAGTGGCTGGGTCATTACACATATTGAATCTATTTCCCTATGTTAAGTATCCTCACACCTTCTTGTCAACTATCTAAATGGGCCATCTTGAGTATCACTACAAAAGTTTTTTTATCCTGCTGATAATAGCTCATCTTAACTAATTAGCCTCTCACAGATTGTATGGTAACTTCCAACTTATCTGTATGTGTATGTGTATATATATATATGTACCATTCTATGCATCTGATGAAGTGGGCTGTAGCCCACAAAAGCTTATGCTCTAATAAATTTGTTAGTCTCTAAAGTGCCACAAGTACAGATACAGACTAACACGGCTTCTACTCTGAAACCTGTCACTGAACACTGAGATTCTGGTTTGATTGAACTCAGTAAAGCTACTTATAGGTTCAAACTGCTATCTGGAAGCAAACATTCTTAAGCTTTAAAACAAATGAATACACTGAACAACTAAGATGAGATAATTTAAAGTAGTGAATCTATGATTCCTGGTTTCAGACCAGCAGTCACAATTATATTTCACTGGAAATACTGTTGAAATTAAGATTTGCTAAAATTGATGTACATACATGCTTTAGTCCTAAATGAATCCAGTTTCAAGGGGAGGAATCTAATCATATGAATAGTGTAACCACCTGAAAGAATGGCTGGAAATTGATGACACCAGTTGTTGATTTCTTCAAAAATCCTAATGATTTAGGAACACATAAAACCCCATCGGGTTTTACCTTTTAGCAGCCTTCTACATTACTCTGCAGAAAAACACTTAGATCAAGTCGTTGCTTGAAACTAAAGAATAGATTCTGTGACTGAGTCCACTCCTGTCCTGAACAATCAGAGCTATTGCTTTTATCCTACGGGAATGTTTCCCCTCTGAAGTTAGAGCAGAAGGGGTGTATATGCCCTGGGGAGTGGGTATGAGGAGGGACACATTCTTCACCTCCCTTGTTGTTCACTGGAGGTACCTAGGGGTAGGGTGAGGCTGTTGATTTAGCATCTCCCCAGGGCTGGGGTGTGATGGGAAGTATTGATTCCTCATCTCCCCATGGCTGGGTGTGATGGGGGTATTGATTCTGCGTCTCCCCATGGGTGGGGCGGGATGGGGGGTGTTGATTCTGCGTCTCCCCATGGGTGGGGCAGGATGGGGGTGTTGATTCTGCGTCTCGCCATGGGTGGGGCGGGATGGGGGTGTTGATTCTGCATCTCCCCATGGGTGGGGTGGGATGCGGGGTATTGATTCTGCGTCTCCTCAGGGATGGGGCGGGATGGGGGGGTGTTGATTCTGTATCTCCCCATGGGTGGGGTGGGATGCAGGGTATTGATTCTGCATCTCCCCAGGGCTGCGGCGGGATGGGGGGGTGTTGATTCTGTATCTCCCCATGGGTGGGGTGGGATGCGGGGTATTGATTCTGCGTCTCCCTAGGGCTGGGGCGGGATGGGGGGGTGTTGATTCTGTATCTCCCCATGGGTGGGGTGAGATGCGGGGTATTGATTCTGCGTCTCCCCAGGGCTGGGGCGGGATGGGGGGGTGTTGATTCTGTATCTCCCCAGGGCTGGGGTGGGATGGGGGGTGTTGATTCTGCATCTCCCCATGGGTGGGGCGGGATGGGGGGTGTTGATTCTCCATCTCCCCATGGGTGGGGCGGGATGCAGGGTATTGATTCTGCATCTCCCCAGGGTTGGGGTGGGATGGAGGTATTGATTCTGCGTCGCCCCAGGGCTGGGGCGGGATGGCGGGGGTGTTGATTCTGTATCTCCCCATGGGTGGGGCAGGATGGGGATATTGATTCTGTATCTCCCCGTGGGTGGGGTGGGATGCGGGGTATTGATTCTGCGTCTCCCCAGGGCTGGGGTGGGATGGGGGGGTATTGATTCTGCGTCTCCCCAGGGCTGGGGCGGGATGGGGGGGTGTTGATTCTGTATCTCCCCATGGGTGGGGCGGGATGGGGATATTGATTCTGCGTCTCCCCATGGCTGGGGTGAGGATCATTGATCCTGCGTCTCCCGGACTCCAGACACCGGGGAAGGCGTCTTGGGGGAGTGGGGTTTCGCCCCTTCCCAGTAAGTTAGCGACACAATGAGGGTGGGAAGGAACTAGGGAGTATTGTTTTCTCCGAGCATCCCCCGCCCTCCGGCCTGAGCAGCAGCGTGTACCTGAGTCCGTGAGCCGGGGTCGGGCTCTGTCCCGCAAGTAGTAGATGAAATCCAGGCAGTTCTCGTTCTCCACCGCCCCGCTGGAGCAGAGCTCGGCCAGCAGCTGCAGCGCTTTCTGGCAAATCTCGTCCTCCCTGCCGCCAGGCATCGCCCCCCAGCATCCTTGGGAATGGAGCCGAGCTCTCCGCTCACACTGCACGCGGCGGCTGCCTCTGCCCGCCGCCCGCCTGCAGCCGCCGATGCCACTGGGCAGCCGCCTGCATAGTTGGGAGCCAGCCGCAGCGGAGGTCCTCCCCCCCTTTGCAAGCCCCCGCGCCCCCTCTGCTCCGAACTGAGCCTTTCTTGGGGGCTGCCCTGCTGGCTCTGCTCTGGAGGGAGCACCAGGCTGCTCCTGGCAGCAGGAGGAGGATCCCACTAGTTGCATGCGGTGCGATAGGAGGCAGGGAAGCGGCCGGGGCTCTCTGAGCCTGTCCCCGCCTGTGCTCCAAGCGGCGCGGGCACAGCTCTCCCCAGCGGCGGGAGCGCTCAGTGCACAAGCGCTGCCATCCTCCTCCCAGTCGTGGCCGAGGGGCGGGAAGGGGCCAGGGACCAGCCCAACGCCGGATAATGACACCCAGCCTCTGCCGGGCTGGGCTTAGCCTGCTCCCCTGGGGGCCTGCTCCGGAGAGCGTCCCACTCCGGCGCAAACTTTCCGGCCCGTCTTCCAGGGGAGGAAACATGAACATACTTGTTGTGGCAAGTGATGGGCGCTGGCACACGCTACCTTGCTTGCGGCCAAATGAGGGGCGCGGGCCCCCACACGCACTCCAGCACATATACTCAGTTACTGACATCCAGATCTCTCTCTTTCTGTCTCTCTCACACACACACCTTCCCCACACGCAGCTCATAGGGGCCGCACCCCCTGGCTTGAAGTGGTTTCCATCATATACAGGGTTTACAGTTTGGTTCAGTGGCTCTCAGCACCCCCACTATACAAATTGTTCCAGCACACAAAGGTGAAAGGTGCGGGGGGGGGGGGGTAGGGGGCGGCGGGAGCCCCCAGCCCTTTAAAATTGCAGCTAGAGCCCCAGGCGGCAGGGGCCAGGCAGTATGGCTGGGCTGGCTGGCGGAGGCTGACCCCAGCCCTGCCCCTTCCATGTGAGGCCCTGTCCATTCCAGGGGCCTGGAGCCAGGCCCCCATACAGGTAAGTCTTCTATGTTACTTTCACCCCTGCCAGCACTCCTCACACACGCACACGCACATACACACACACAAAATTATGTCCCACAAACCCCCCACCCTGACACACAGTTAAGTCCATCTCTCTCTCTCTCACACACAGAGGCATATATACTCAATTACTTAAGTCCAGATGTCACACTAACACAGACACTCAGTTACTTATGTCCTGGTCTCTCTCTCTCTCTCACACACACACACACGCTTATGTCCAGATAATGGACGCACGCACACACACACGTACACCTACTGATTATCTGCTTATTTCCAGATTTTAGGCAAACAGGAAACACACGCATACGTAATGGGGTCCATATACTCATTTGCTTATTTCAGTCGATGGACAAATACAAAATTCTGAGATTTGGATGTGTAAATTAATTCAGTGAAACCAAGAAGTGTAAATCACAAAGATGAAGCCATGATTAAGTGTGTTGAGCAGAGGGTGATGGGACAGAAGATCAGGAAGGAGGGAGAGCACAAAATGCGGGTGGGGAAGAGGAAGGAAAAAATGAGGGAAGAGCAGATAGGTACAAAAATACAAGGAGAAAGGGTGAAGAAGTGTCAACATGGGACAACGTCAAAATCTCTGCAAAAATAGTGGGACAGGGAGAGAGGTGCAAAGTCCAGGAGTGGCAACAAGGTTAAAAAATGGGAGGAGGAGGAGCGGAGAAGGAAAGAAATAGGCAATAAAATGGAGGAGGGAGTAGTTCAAAGAGGCACAAAAAAGAGGAGGGATGTTAGGAGAAGCCCATAAAAATGATGGTAAGGAGGACAGAAAGAGTTCAGAAAAAAGGAGGGGGCAAAAATGAAGGCAGATATGAGGAGAAAGTGGCACAGGGATTTCAGGGGAGCATGAACAAGCCTTTTTCCTCAGGAGGCTGTACACAGGAAGAGAAGGGGTATATCAAATAAGAGAGAGATGGAGTGGAAATGTGGGAGGACAAGAAAAAAGCAGAGTGGTGCTAAGAGGCTGTAAATACTGCAGGCAATCCATCTCTTTGGGTAAACCTCATAGGAAAGCAAGGGATGCACTTTAAGAGAGTTCTGGGTCACATTTCATTGTATATCTGGGTTTTCTCTCTGGTTGGAAAGCCAAACCTGTCTTCTGTCAAAGACCTCAGCTTCTAAAGATTAACTAGAGAACAGAAACAGGAACACTTTGAAATCCTAAATCATAGTTCAGAGATGTCTGTATTGTAGGAAAACATCAGAAGTGATATAATGTGTAAAAATAAACCTTAAATGAAGGGCCTGATCAATATAATCTCTGGCAAACCCTTGGGAAAATTCCTTTTCTCTTCTTGTTCTTGATGAATCAAGTCTATGCTTCTTTTCACTGCCTTTAATTTTTATAAACAGTTTGTAAAATACCATATGCTTTTTGTGTCTCACTACCTACTCCCATTCAGAAATGATTACGTTCACTGAGCTAATTGTCTTGCAATTATTTTCTATAAATAATGCATGCACTTACTGTCTGGAACCAAGTGGTGGAGAAAATATTATAGTTTTATGACACTGTATGGTGGGCCTATTTTCAGTTAGTTTAGAAGTATAGGCAAGAATGACTTTTCTGAAACTGCTGAATGTGAGTTAGGAGCAGATTTCATACTGTGCAACCCTTATTTTTCTCATTTCTGGTTCTGTAGTGCTTGCCACAAGCTTCCCATTGGAGATTTAACACTAGCCACAGTCCATAGTCTCCATTTTAAAAAAATTCCAGCATCTTTAATGGGCTAATGATAGGCTCACCGTTTAAAGTTTAACAGTTGCCATCTAATTTCTGAAGAATAAGGATAAGCTTCTTATTCTCTAGACCTACTCAAGCAAGTGATCAGATACCAGGATGATGAGTGAACTATGAAAGCCTAGATCAGGATTCACACAAGAAGGCAGCTCTTTTATGCTGCCTTCTTGTTTTCCAGAGACTAAGATATATTTTTTTAAAAATGAAGTCGCTAACTGTTACAATGGTTGCTGAGATACGCTCAGGTCACACTTTTGAGGGTAAGGGACGCTGTGACATCAGCCTGTGTTTGCAGAACCTGCAACAATAGTTCTGAGAGGTGTAATCTGACCCATTCATCTCAATGGGGACTGAGATGCCAGTGTTAGTACTTTAAATGTTAACATTGTTAACTCATTGCTCATCAGAGCATTTAAGAATGGAGAGGGAAGATAATGTTAGATGAAGACAATGAAGGTCTATTGTGAATGACAGCTTATTTTGGCCCCACCAAATATGACCACTTTTCTCTACAGCGCAATCAGAAAGGAGCAAAGTGCAAGGAACCCAGCAAAGCCCAAGTTGGGCATCAGAGCCCCCTCGAGGGAGAGCCAAGCTCAGGAATCCCAGCAAGGCATGTGAGCCTTATGTAAGCTCCTTGGGGCAGGGACTGTCTTTTTGTTTTGTGTTTGTACAGTGCCTATGGATCCTGGGCTATGATTGGGATTCCTAGGCACTATGACAATACACATAAATAAGGCTAGTAATAAGGGAAGTGTGGGATAGAAAGAAATAATTTTAAATTGTTGGACGCCAAGTAATTTTATTTTAAAAATTACTAAAACAATTTAGTTTAGAGAATCAAGAAATGGTAGGCCAGCTCTTTCTAATTGTGTCTCTTATTGCCATCTTGGGGATGTAACTCTCACTATTTTAGTCACAGCGTTATTTTTTAAATTACCTTACAGAACACCATGATTGAGACCAAACAAAATAATCACAGCGATTAACCATGGCTATTTTATCATTCAGAAAAGGAAAAAAAACATTAAACGAAACAACACAAATGACAGAACACAATTGATAAACTGGTTACTTCGGTTACAATCTCTTCTTTATTTCTGTCTGTGAAGAGATTTTAGCAGAGTTTACACCTTTGAGAAGGGACTAGCTAGGGGGCAGTCTTCATTTGGTAAGTTAAGACCAAAGTATATTGTTTCCCAAATTACTGTGAATTCAGTCTTAATATCTTATTAGATACTTTAAAACTGTTCATGTGGAGGCAAATTAATTTAAGGGCAAGTGAAACCTGTCCAGTTATTAATAATAATAATCAGTCAGTTTAGAGATGGACACAGGAAGCAATTGTAATTAAATCCTATGACATTGAAGGAGGTATATAAATCAGTACTTAGAAGAAGCCATTTAATGAACTGTCTTGAGACAGGCCAAACATGAATATTAAGAAATTTATATTCAATTAAATTCCACTGTTTTTTCTCTGTTTGCCAATGTTTAGCCTTGTCTCCTCTTCAGGAATATATAGTCTAACCATTTGGTGATTAAAATAAGAACTGTAAATATTTTAAGTTACAACAGCATTTCCATATCCCAACAAGATTATTACAAGCATTTTAAATCAAATTTCTTGGCAGTGTTTTAGCTAACTTTCTCTTACTGTAGCAGGGTGAGCACCCACTCCAACCCTGAAAGAATTGGAAAAGCCCTGCAGAGGGCTGGGGCTGGGGAAGGGAGTAAAACCCCAGCTGATTAGGGGAAGTGGTGGCCGCTGAGGGCCACGCCCCAATCAGGGCCCCGCTGGCTCTATAAAAGCTTTGAGCCAGCAGTTCTAGCAAAGATTCTCTTTAGCTTGGAGAGAGAGGGACTTGGCTGTAAGGGCTGAGAAAGTACCTAGATTGGGAGCAGAGCTGGGGAGCTTGGGCCTAGGAAAGCCCTAGGCTGCAGGCCTGGGAAGGCCTATTAGGTACGGGGGTTGCAGGGGCAGCCACTGGTAGGCAGAGGCAGCAGGTCTAAACCCCCTTGTCTGTGATGAGTGGCTTATACTGCAGTCTGCCCCAGGGAGAGGGGGCTAGTTGGTGACTGGCAGTAGCCTAAGACTGAGGTGAGGTGGGGATAGTGGGTGGGGGTTCCCCTGGGAAGGGGAGACCCAGAACTGTGGGAGTACTGCCAGGGGGCATGGGGGCCTGGGGTGGTGAGATACTGGCTGGAAGAGGGCACTCTGGAGGCTGGATGCTAATTCCCTGAGATGACCAGCAGGAGGTGCTGCTGGGTAAGTCTGTGCCTGTGATACTTACCAATCCATGTTGAAGTATTGGAGAGGGTTTCTTGGGTTAGCATCTTCTTTAGTCTTGGCAGCTTGCTTGTAGACATAATCAGGATAAGTTGATGAGTGCTTTGTGCTTCCTGTTAATGCAGGTTGGCAGAAGGGGTGTATGTGTGTGAGTGGTGCTTGCGTTGGTGTGTTTTTTTTATACTTCCTTCCTATTTCCATGAAATTAGGAAAATACACTTCTTACAGGCTGGCTGATTCAAAGTTGGTTGCTGTCATTCTTTCATTGGCTCCATGCCTTTGGGGTTTGCTGAGGTGACACCTTTAGCTCCTGAAGATGAAATCTGCCTAATGCATATTCAACATTTAATTGTCTTTTTTCTACTTGTGGCAGGAAAGCATCAAATAATTTTTAAACTTAGTTTTAACTCTTTTTTATTAAACAATTTTCTGAGGTAGACTTTCAATTTCATTAGAATTTGATAGGAAACAAAATTCTGTTTTCCGAATGTCCAACTTCCTGTTCATGTAAAAGTTTTCAGTTTTTGAAGCAGTCTTTTAATATTCAATCTTTTTTAAAGAAAGTCAGTAGTTTAAGTAGTTGTTGAAACTAAATGATCACTTTTGGAAGGATGATTCTTCCTGTGTTGGATTAGAGAGTTATTTGAGCAGTGCCAGTATTTAATTTTTTTTCCATTAATATAAATATTCTATACTTAAAATGGCTTCTTACATTAGTAATTAATTTAGCAAGGTCCTTAGAATCCATGTTGGAACATAAAAGCATTTTGTAATTTACATGGCAATGATATTAGGAGCTTTGCATTTAGCTAACATATTTGGAAGCATGCATTTCATAAAGACGCTTGCCATTTAAACATTTAAGAAATAAACAAAAGGTTTAAAACATTCCAACAAATGTTTTCCCTCTAGAGGCTTAAAGACACAAGAAGCGATTTTTCTTGCAAAATTGTGGAGGTTGATAGAGGCACAATTTACCTGTGGATTTATAACACAACTCTACATTCCTTTTTCCATCAGGTTTCAGAGTAACAGCCGTGTTAGTCTGTATTCGCAAAAAGAAAAGGAGTACTTGTGGCACCTTAGAGACTAACCAATTTATTTGAGCATAAGCTTTCGTGAGCTACAGCTCACTTTGTTCAAATAAATTGGTTAGTCTCTAAGGTGCCACAAGTACTCCTTTTCTTTTTTCCATCAGGTCTTTCATGTTTTAGAGAATGTTTCACATGATTTGCTTTCTTGATATAAGGATTACATTTGGACTAGTTGGTATCTTATACATAGGGACAGGATCTGGTCTAGATAAGACACTGTTAGTGTTTGTCTCTTAATCCAAGCTCCTTAGCGTTACAATCTGTTATAGCAATTAAAATTTTATTAAATATTTTGTGCCAAGCCTACATTTCAATAGCCAATATATCTTTTTAAACATAGGACAAAAGAAAATAGTATAAAATTAAAGCATGGTAAAGTGTAAAATGCAGCTTTTTCTAAACATGGTTTTATGGCTTTATGGCTAAGGAAGGAATATCTTCCTGACATTCACTTATCCTTGGGGACAGAGTAGACACTTCCTGCCATTTCTTTAAGTAGCCTGAATATTTTATAACATAATTAACTAAAAAGATATAATGGTATTATATTTTCAAACATCCTGGCTACAACTTGTAGCTATATCTAATATTAAGTTAAGATACAAACAGATTTGTAATTACCAACTATTAAAAGAATAAAAGTTGTATTAATATAATTTTGGTATCAATATTGTGTCTCTCCTCACAGGAGTCAAGCTTCAGGAGCCCAGCAGAACCCAGAGGTGCATTCAGACCACACTAAAGCACAGCTGTTTCTAGTCTTGTAAGTGGTATTTTGTGTGAATGAATGATGATCCAAAACCCAATTTTTTTTAAAGATGAGAGAGGCTCTGAAGTGTGTGTGTGTGAGAGAGATCATTTTGTGGGATGTTACAAAAACTTTATTGGTGCTCAATTGGGATGACCTCATAATTTACACGTGGACAACCATTGTGTGTGTTCTGTATGCTTTACAGAAAGCTTTATACATTTTTACTGGGGTACCATTTTTTGTAACACTTTGTACTCTTTCTAGAAGCAGAAAACAAAGAGGAAAAATTATAAGTGGTACCCCAAAAACCTCCAAAATCTCAAACAGTTTTACTATAATTAATATTGGGCTGTTATGATCTAATACCTCATACTCTTCAATGAGATAGTGTAATTTGTTTCTATCTTTGTTAAAGGGGGATTCCCAGCTCTCTTTAGCCCTGATAATTCTTGAAATGTGGGACCTTAAGCCATCATTAGTCCAGAACTGGACATTGCATATCTATCTAGCTAGTTGAGATTCTTATACAACCTCCATTGCTGTAGTACCTGAGCACCTCACCATCTTTTATTTATCCTCACAATACCCATGTGAGGTAGGGAAGTACTACTTATGCCCATTCTATAGTTAGGAAACCAAGGCACAGAGATTCTACGTGACTTGTCCAAGAACACACAGGCATCTATGACAGAGCTCTGAAGTCCTAAGCTAGCACCCTAACCTCTGGTCATATCTTATAACACAAACTATTGTAATTTTATTGGTGGGGGAGGAGAACAGGGAAGAAAGAATTTCATCATTTGGCGGAAAGGAGGAGACTGTTTTATGGCAGCTCAATGAAGCTGATGAGAGGTTTGGAATGTTAGAAGTAGATCCAGTGGAGATGGATTAGCAAGCGGAGTGCAGATAAAGAATTAAAGGTACATGATCAGTGCAATTTATCATATTGTTCCACAACTGACCTCTTAGCTACCACCATTTTATTTAGGATACATTTAATGTGTGTATGTATATACATATATACACACAGAGGCTTTGCCTACACTAGCCTTTTTTCCCTAACACTATTAATATTTTAATGGTGCTAACACTGTAAAACTTTGCATTGCTTGTACCATGTCATGTAAACCTGGGCTTAAAATAGCTGTGACTGCCTGGAGCCTCATCTACATTAGTGCAGCACTAGGGGTTCAATGGTGGGAAATTTTTTCAGACAGAAGGCCAGTGGAGAAAAGACCATGAAATAGTTTGTTTAGAAGCCACAGCTTGTATTTAATGTAATAATGACTTTTCCCTGCTGCTTGCACAGAAAAAGTGAATTGTAAAGGTAATCCTACTAAACTAAGGCATCTGTTCTGAAAAGCTCTAAGTAGATTTTCAGTGTGCTGTCCAGAATAATGCCCAGGCCTTTTTCCTGAAGGGGTATGTTAGTTGCCTGCAGAATCTGAGTAATGGAAGTTATTCCTTCTGATGTGCTTTACCTTGCATTGTGAACATTGAATTACATCTGCCACTGTGTTTTCCAATCACCTGTTTTTTTAGTCTTCTCTAGCCTTGACTAACCTAGTTTTGTGTCATCTACAGATTTTGCCACTTCACTGTCTTACTCACTTTTCAAGATGATTAACTGGGTTTTAAAGCACCACATAGATTATACAGTGCTTGCTACCTCTGAAAACACAAAATGTTTCCTGTGTGGTGACATTTGAGGGGTTTCTGCCCATGCACTGCTGGTTTGGGTCCCTGGTAAGAACATGGGGCCCCAGGATAGTGGGGAGGGGGCTGGAATGTCAAGGGACCATCAGGACACCGAGCCTGCACTGCCAGTTTCTGTCCCCCCATATGTGGTCTGCCATTGTACAGGGAGCAGCCCCCCCACCTACAAGAGGAACCCTCAGTTGTGACCCCATCACTTCCCTCCTGGAGGTTGAGGAGCACCTCCCTGCAGAGAAATCAGAGGTTCTAGAGATGGGGGTGAAGAACAGACTGACAAATTAGACTTATGTGAGACTATAAAAGGACTAAGACTTTGGAGGCCCCTAAGCTGCTGGCAGTCGCTGATGATGGAGCTCTGTGCCCTGAGAAGGAGGATAGTGTTGTGCTGGGTGGTAGCTCCGTGTGAGGAGCTCCCAGTGGGGTACTGTCTTCCCAGAGCATGGTGAGTCCTCAAGCTCCTGATCCTGCATGCTGCAGTGATGACACTGGCTCCCAACCTGGGGCTGCACTGCCTAGCACTCTTGGGAGCAACTGGCATATCCATATTCCCAATGAATTTCTGATTCGTGAATGATGGGAATGTTACAGTGGTGGCTCAATGTTCTACTTAGTGGGTGGAGTCTGGGAGAGATGAAGAGGATGACTGATCTCACTGGTCCCTGATGTCCCAGTCAGCTATATAGGAAGGCTGGGTACAGTGTGAAGGAGATTAAGGACTTTTTGGAGAGCACTAAAGGGAAGCGGGGACCTGAGGTCAAGGCCTATGTCCCTATTTTACAGCACTTTGTTCATTCAGCTGCCCTTGTCTTGAGACATACCTCGGCTGATTGTAGGAAAAATTTCCTTCTCAAAGTTGTTGAGAAAGGTGAGGAACCTTGTGTGGATTTTTCAAGATCTGTAGACCTCCCAACAGCTCATTTTGTCCAAGTACTTCTACTTTCCATTGCTTCTCTCTTCTGTTCAGCTCTCTCCTTCCAGTCTCTATGGTGCTGCTCAGTTTTGGCTCTGTATTAATGCATGTGGGGATGTCATAAAAGGGCACAACTCTTTGAATTTCTCAGACAAAACAGGTTGTCTCTTTGCAAGAGACGCACTCAAACCCTGACAATCAGGAGTTGGTTGAAGGAATGGGATGAGGAAGCTTTCTTGAGCCATGGCTTCAATGTCACTCCTGGGTTAGCAGTTTTTCTCTTCTCTTCTCTTTCCCTCCCTCCCCCCCCCCCCAAATTGCAGGGGCACAGATCTCCTCTGTGAAGGAAATTGTGTAAGGCCAGCTCCTCTGGGTAGAGACTCATACTGACGCTATTGTTTTTCATCTTTTTACTGTGAATGCTACTACTCTGGGATGAGATCATGTCTCTTTTCTGCAGACACTTGCACATGCTGTGCTTGGATGTGGCCCTGATACTATTATTGTCCTGGGAGGAAATTTCTATTGAACTGTAGATTGTTTTAGACAGGAATCATGAGGAGCCATATACTCAGACAAGGAACTGTATCATCTCCTGCAAACCTTTGAGCTAGTAGATGTTTGAAGGTTCTTTCACCCCACTGTTAGGCAGTACTTTTGGCTGAAAGCTACTCCCAACCAGGCCTCAGGGGCTAGACAGGATCACTTTTATACCATGAAGGCCAGTGTGAATATATTTGTTCAGTCTTCCATGTCTCCTACTCGCTTCCATGTCTGATTATCATTGTTTGTCAGTGTGTCTCCCTCTTCCTGCCTGTATTTCCCACTGCCATTTAAAAACCAGATTATTACAGGACTTGAATTTCACCCAGATATTTGCTGTGTTTTGGGAGCTTTGGCAGTAGCACTAGCTGCTGCATGAGTCCCTGAGAAAGTGATGGGATGTTGAAAAGATCCAGATCTACCTGTTCTGCCAGTAGTATACCCAGGCTGCCACATGGTCCTTGTGCCCTAGAACAAGACATCTTGAGTCTCTGTGGCAACCTTGATATGGGAAACCCAGTGCAGATTCACCAAACCTTAACTGAGGTGCTTGTTTGAAGAGAATGTGCAAGGAGCCCTGGTTTAGGCCCATTTTATGCATCTTTCTGGAACTGACACGCCCACAAGGTTTTTTTCTGGGATGGAGAAAGTGCACAGACTGTCAGCAGATTTTTAGCCTCCAGCTGCCAGATGTTTTCTGAGGCTGATGCTGCTGAGATCTGGAAAGCAGCTGTTTCTTTTTACAATACTCTGTACTTGCCTGATGCCTGTGTTGTGCTGGCAATGGAGGCTCTGTACCAGGGGTTACCCATCTGACTGGTGAGGAACAGAGATGTCGCTGTGGGAGCTCTGATGCAGTCCAGAAGCTGTCTACAGGCCAGGCCCCAGTGAATGATGGGCTGCCACCTGAATTCTACAAGCATTTCTGGCATCTGATCAGTCCTGACTTTTTTTTCTAGGGGTGCTGGAGTGTATCCAGGAGAAGGATCTGCCCTTCAATTACTGCAGAGCTGCGATCACCCTGCTGTACAACAAAGGGAACCTCTGTGACTTACATAACTTGAGACCTATTTCTCTTCTCTGTTCTGATTATAAGACTTTATCCACTGCCTTAGCCAATTGACTCCCAGACTGTTTGATACACCCGGATCAAACATTGTATTCCTAACTGCTCTGTTTTTGATCTGTTTTTAATTCATGATGTTTTTACTGTTAGCACACTTTGTAATCTGGGTGTGCAGTTTGTTTCAATGGACCAGGAGAAGGCCTTTGATAGCGTTAACCATGGTTATCTTTTAAAGAAGTTGGAAGGTTTTGGTATTGGGCCAGTCTTTTTGGTGCCCTAAAGATAATCAGGGGTCTTAGCCATTGCTTTCCAGTCTGCAGAGGCATTTGTCAGGGGCATCCTCTGTCTGGGAAGCTGTAGGCTCTTAGTTTGGAGCCATTCCTGCACCTTCTCTGAAGCTGTCTGGCTTTCTGTGTAAGGGTACGGGATGTTCTCCCAGTTCATTTGTCAGTCTAAGCTGAAATCAGTTTTTTATCACATCTGATGGTGACATGCAGGCACTCTGTGCTTATGTAGGCATAGGGCATCTTCTGCCTCCATTTACTGGGCTAAGAGCAATTTGATCTTATTGGGCTCTTGGCAGTGTAGGGGTCCCTCCCTTTGTTGCCCCAACAAGTGCTATAGGGCACCTCTGGGATTAAAGTGTTGGGGGTTGTGATGAGATGTTGGCCCCACACAGGCGTAGGAAGGGTTAACCTTAGCAGGGAGCAGTGGAGGGGAGTCCTTTCTGGCAGCCCAGAGAGGCTGTGTGAGGTCCAGCCAATCAGGGAGGAGTTGCAGGGAGCCACCAATGCAGGCCCGGCAGGCTCAGAGAAGAGGAGGTGCAGGGCTGAGTAGGCTTAGTAGCAGCCTGGAGCCCAGGGAGTGAAGGCTGGCTCCCAGCAGGTGGAATGAGCACTAGCACCATGGACAGTGCAGTACTTGAAGGCCCTCTGGTAAGGGCAAAGTAGGTGCAGTGAAAGAGGCCCAGGGAAAAGTGGTGGCCAGTTCCAAGGAGAGCATTATGAGGCTGCCATTGACACGGTCCCTGGATCAGGACCTGGGGTAGTGGGCAGGCCCAGGTCCCCCTCACTCTCCACTGGGGAAGTGGTAAGTTTATTGGACTGCGATACTGACCCCTGGAAGGGGAAACATGGATGGTGACATGGCCGGAGGGCCCAGCCATGAAGAGGACGTGGTTCCTGAGGCTGCAAGAGGCAGAGACAGTGATGGTGTGCAAACTGTGGATGGATGGGGTGAGGTGTTGCCCTTGAGCTAATCCTCTGAGTGACCAGGAGGTGCCAGACCAGTGGTGATTGATGTACCCTGTGACAGGGAACTTTTTTGGATCGGAACATTATATTCTAAGGAACTGGGAGGTGGCTGAGGAGAAGGTGTAAGGCTGCCTGCAGAAATGGCACTGGCTCCTTTCTAGAATCTTTCAGAGATGGGTTTTGATTGCTGACAATCTTGTGTCCTCAGTGTTGTGGCACTGGCTAGTGTCTGGATACTCCCCTGGGCCTTTTGGGCCAGATTCAGAGGAATATTAACTATTTTTTTTAAACAGATACTACTGGTTGTCCCCTGCTTTGCTGTTTGTGCTAGTACATGAGGGTGGCCAGGACTTCATTGATTTAGTCAGCAGGATGGAGGCCTTTCCCTCCAGTCTGTTGAATAGTTTCTATATGCTGTTTCCTTGCTAGCCTGGAAGTCTTTGCTTTTTCTCTCTTCCTTCATGCTGCAGGGATTGGGCATTGACTCTGACCTATTTTTGTTGACAGCTGGTCAGTTACGGAGTCTAGATTTGCTTCCATTCTATAATGGTGTCTTTTAATGCCTGGCAACTTCTGTGAAGTGCATGGCCTTTAGCTGGGAAGAACTCAATAATGTCTTAGGGTGGCAGCTTCTTCAGAATTGGCTATTATCTTTCACAGAATGTCTTAGGGATGGTTTTTAAGGGGAGAGGAATTAAGAAACAGATCTGCCTTTGGTTTGGGGCTCTTTACTCAATGTGCTACCTTCAACTGTCAAAAAGGTCAGATATAAATTGAGCTTAGTTAACTGAGACCCTTAAATAGTTATTCTCTGATATAATTAAAGAATTTTGCTATAGCAATGGGGAACCTGGATTTCATAGGTTCCCATTCCCAGGCCTGTGTTAAGGGGTGTACTGGGGGAGCTGCAAAGGGAATGACAGTCCACTTTTGTTTGTTGAATACTTAGCCTCCATTATGTGGAAGCAGGTGTCATTCATTACTATCATAGAATATCAGGGTTGGAAGGGACCTCAGGAGGTCATCTAGTCCAACCCCCTGCTCAAAGCAGGACCAATCCACAACTAAATCATCCTAGCCAGGGCTTTGTCAAGCCTGACCTTAAAAATATCTAAGGAAGGAGATTCCACCACCTCCCTAGGTAACGCATTCCAGTGTTTCACCACCCTCCTAGTGAAAAAGTCTTTCCTAATATCCAACCTAAACCTCCCCCACTGCAACTTGAGACCATTACTCCTTGTTCTGTCATCAGCTACCACTGAACAGTCTAGATCCATCCTCTTTGGAACCGCCTCTCAGGTAGTTGAAAGCAGCTATCAAATCCCCCCTCATTCTTCTCTTCTGCAGACTAAACAATTCCAGTTCCCTCAGCCTCTCCTCATAAGTCATGTGTTCCAGTCCCCTAATCACTTTTGTTGCCCTCCACTGGACTCTTTCCAATTTTTCACATCCTTCTTGTAGTGTGGGGCCCAAAACGGGACACAGTACTCCATATGAGGCCTCACCAATGTCTAATAGAGGGGAACAATCACATCCCTCGATCTGCTGGCAATGCCCCTACATATACATCCCAAAATGCCATTGGCCTTCTTGGCAACAAGGGCACACTGTTGACTCATATCCAGCTTCTCGTCCACTGTCACCCCTAGGTCCTTTTCTGCAGAACTGCTGCCTAGCCATTCGGTCCCTAGTCTGTAGCGGTGCATGGAATTCTTCCGTCCTAAGTGCAGGACTCTGCACTTGTCCTTGTTGAACCTCATCAGATTTCTTTTGACCCAATCCTCTAATTTGTCTAGGTCCTTCTGTATCCTATCCCTACCCTCCAGCGTATCTGCCTCTCCTCCCAGTTTAGTGTCATCTGCAAACTTTCTGAGGGTGCAATCCACACCATCCTCCAGATCATTTATGAAGGTATTGAACAAAACCAACCCTTGGGGCACTCCACTTGATACCAGTTGCCAACTAGACATGGAGCCATTGATCACTACCCGTTGAGCCCGACAATCTAGCCAACTTTCTATCCACCTCATAGTCCATTCATCCAGCCCATACTTCTTTAACTTGCTGGCAAGAATACTGTGGGAGACCATGTCAAAAGTTTTGCTAAAGTCAAGGAACACATCCACTTCTTTCCCCTCATCCACAGAGCCAGTTCTCGTCATAGAAGGCAATTAGATTAGTCAGGCATGACTTGCCCCTGGTGAATCCATGCTGACTGTTCCTGATCACTTTCCTCTCCTCTAAGTGCTTCAGAACTGATTCCTTGAGGACCTGCTCCATGATTTTTCTAGGGACTGAGGTGAGGCTGACTGGCCTGTAGTTCCCAGGATCCTCCTTCCGTTTTTTAAAGATGGGCACTACATTAGCCTTTTTCCAGTCGTCCGGGACTTCCCCCGATCGCCATGAGTTTTCAAAGATAATGGCCAATGGCTCTGCAATCACATCCACCAACTCCTTTAGCACTCTTGGATGCAGCGCATCTGGACCCATGGACTTGTGCTTGTCCAGCTTTTCTAAATAGTCCCGAACCACTTTTCTCCACAGAGGGCTGGTCACTTCCTCCCCATGCTGTGCTGCCCAGTGCAGTAGTCTGGGAGCTGACCTTGTTCATGAAGACAGAGGCAAAAACCTGTCAGGTTTCAAATATAATACATCAGGTTTTTAGAATAGCAAGGTTTGCAGTTTTCAGGATTTTACTCTGCAGGAGGGCTGTAATCTACTTGTGTGCCAGAATTAAATATCCTTTGTGGGGTCTTGCTCAGTGACTGATGACCAGGCTGCTCCATCACAGCAGGTCCTGAAGGAAGTGCAAAAAGGCTGTCCTGTATCAGGCAAAAAAGATACCAAAATCCCTTAAATGCTGCCAAGCATCACTGAAAGCCCTGCTGTACTAGAGGATTACGCATATTCACCTGATAGGCCATATCTTGGTATTGGGATTCAGCTACATTTCAGAAAATAATCCTAAAGAGGACTGGTAAAGAAACCAAATGACCTGAAGGAAGGTTATGAGGAAAATCCATGCAGCTTCTTGCCTAGGTCTAATAAAATTAGTCAGTGATTCAGGTCAAACCTCCCGGACCTGGGGCAAAGAAAAATACAGAATCCAAATCATTTAGAAGATTTTAAATGGCACAGTATGAATGGGTCATCTTTTACTCTCATGAAAGTATTCCAGGTGCTAGCTCATTTTCATAAACTCTTTACAGCTGGATAATTTTCTTTTTTTGATTCTCATGCATTTCCTCTTGCTAATGGAGAGGCCTCTGGGTGCTGTGGCTCACCCTCCTATGCTGTTTTCAGCTCCTGATACTGCCCTTAGGAAAGTCTATCAAAGCTGGAGAAATCGGGGGGGGGGGGGGGGGGGGAAGAGATTCTTAAGTTTGACTAATTTTGTGTTCTCTTCTTGATGCATCTGGCATACACAGATTACCGCTGAAGAGTGCTGCTTGGGGAGCAGGGAAGCACTCAAATGCCCTGCTTCCCAAAGTCCATGTTCTTTTAGTCTTGAGCATCTGCAATGGAGAAAAGGATTTACATACAGTACTGTTTGGATCCTATCCACAAAGTCCTTCTCCTCTTTTCCCTTCTCAGTTCTGATGCTGTGCGCCCTGGGTTTGATCCATCTCCAGCCTACATCTGCATTCAGAATATATGCATTACAATGCTCTCCCTGTTACCTTATTTAGCTCTGCTAGCTTCCACACCCAGAGCAGTTGGAATCACTTTTTTTTTAACCTCACTAACCATGAGTTTAACAAGTGCTTTCAGGCTTGCAATGAAAAGCAAGTCTTGGTGGAGAAAGAATAGCATGTTTGAACTCCGAGCTGCTTCACCAGTATTCTGTGCTTCAGTCAACAATTGATTGCATAATTCATATCCATAATACAAGCTGAGGCTACAGAAGGGAGTCTCTGGGACCTTACCCTGACGCTTCACAAGTTCTCTGTCTTCCTGCCTGCAGAGGGGTATGCCTTCATTCCCTTTCTCTGTCTTTACCTGGAAAAACTTATCATTGTGATAGTTTCCCAGTGAATTCACCTATTATCTACAGAATCCTGTCTTATTTTTCTCCAATCTATGGAAAATGCTGCAATTAAGATTGTCATGATCTTCCATTCCAAGCACATCCATCTCCCTCTTTCAGCCCCTTCACTGGCTTCCTCTCCTCTTGTGAATCAAATTCTATCTCCTAGTCTTCACCTTGCTGTTCCCCCTCACACCAACATCTGAGTCCTCATTCCTTTTCTGCTCTCTGGGGTCTTACAGCCTGCTCAATCTCTTTTCCTTAAAGCTATTTTTGTCATGTTCTCCCACTCTTCATTTCATACCTTTTTCATGGAGAACACTTTAGTTGGAACCAATTACCTCTTCCCTTCAAAAGGTGACCTCTATCTTCTCCCTGCTCCTTCAAATCTGTCCTTTTGCTTTCTGTCTCTGACCTCAAACTTTAAGGGCAGAAGTAGCTATCATGATTCTCTAGTCTCACCTCCTGCACTTTGCAGGCCACAGAACCTTACCCACCCACTCCTGAAATAGACCCCTAAACTCTGGCTGAGTTTGAAGTCCACAAATCTTAGTTTAAAGACTCAAGTTAGAGATGCCACCATTTACACTAGTTTAAATGCACAAGTGATCCATGCCCCTTGCTTCAGAGGAAGGTGACCAACCTCCATGGTCTCTGCCAATCTCACTGGGCGATTGGACTCTAAGCATGTGGGCAAGACCCACTAGCCAGACACCCTTCTGCCAACTGTCTGCTCTTGCTCTACAATTAAACGCAAGAATCTATAGAGGGCCTGCAGGTACTGAGGGAGGCAGGGGTGGGCTGCAGCAGTAATGAGTCCCCTGAAAAGCCACAGCCAGAAAGGAACTTCTACACTGGGGGGAAAAATCCCACTGAAGCAAGTCTGAGCCCAGGTCAACTAACTTTAGTCCCATAGCAAGAGCTCCAAGTAGGAGCATAGACCTTTCCACTCAGGTTGGAGGCTGGGTTCTGAGACCCTCCCTCCTCACTGGGTTTCACAGCTCAAGCTGGTCTACGCTGGGGGGTGGGTGGCAATCAATCTAAGTTAAGCAACTTCAGCTATGTGAATAACGTAGCTGAAGTCGATGTACTTAGATCTACTTACCACGGTGTCTTCACTGCAGTAAGTCAACAGCTGATGCTCCCCTGTTGACTCTGCCTGTGCCTCTTGCCCTGGTGGAGTACCAGAGTCAACGGGAGAGCACTCAGCAGTCGATTTATCACATCTAGACTAGAGGCAATAAATTGACCCCCGCTGGATCAACCGCTGACTGTTGATCCAGCAGGTAATGTAGTCAAGCCCTCAGACTCTAGTCTAGACATTTCCGCTCAGGCTGCTGTTTTAGTCCTGTAATGTGAGCCCTGTGACTCCTCCCACCCCCAATCAGCTGACCTGGGCTGAGACTTGCTGCCCTAGTTTTTATTTTTTGTGTGAAGACATATTCTTGTACATGTAACCCAAAACCAGAATTTCAGCTTATGTCTGTGCCTTTGAAAGAGTGACTGAATCAGCTGACTAGGTGTATTTTTTTCCCACCCTCAGCCTCGCCTGGTTATCTCTACCACCCAGACCATGCTATTTATGAAACTTTGCCCTACTGTTTGCCTGTCAATTGATGCCTCTTATTGCTCAACTTTCCTTAAAAAAAATTCTTATGAATATACATGAAAAAGCTGGTAAACAATCTGAAAATGTAATTCAGTTTAAATTACATTTGTTTTGCTTTGTTCTGTAACCAAAAGTGCTGATAGCCAAATCCATGTGTTTATGGGGTTTTTTGTGTGTTGTGTTTATGGGTCTGTGGGTTTTTTATTGCTAGCATGTTTTGCAAATCACTTTTTGGGATTTTGAGTAACAACTGGGTTTCTGCCTTTAGCAGATAATAAAAGTTTAAAAATAGTATTCGCTGTTGTATTTTAGCAGGGAAGATACATTATTCTATAGTAAGAGTAGAAATTAGAGATCTTTACAACAGTTTGTAATATGGCTTACTGACCTTTTATGCTGTCTCAGCTCCAGAGTGGGCCATTATTACTGCCTTTGCCCAGAGCTGAGGACTTGCAGTTCCCAGGAAGCATCAGAACTATGGTAGCAGGCTTTACTTACAGTCCTGCTCCCTTTAGGCTGAGAGCAAACTCCCTTTCCTCAGGTTTCAGAGTAGCAGCCGTGTTAGTCTGTATCCGCAAAAAGAAAAGGAGGACTTGTGGCTCCTTAGAGACTAACACATTTATTTGAGCATAAGCTTTTGTGAACTACAGCTCACTTCATCGGATGCATGCACCTTTCCTCAGTGTGTAGGTGGTTGGAATTGCAATGGGGTGTCTAGCTGAGGGGGAAGGAACCTGTGAAAAGGCCAGGGAGGAGGTCTACAAGCAGGCAGAAGAATGAGGCACATTTGTCATTTGGTAAAGTGTGAGCCCTGTACTGAAGAATGAAGGCTTGTGTTCATGTACAGTGTCTGTTTTGCCGGGTTCTTGCTTATGCCAGTAAGTGGGTGAGTTGTTTTTGGGTAGGGTAAGTTTAGCCCTTCAATCAATCATGAGAGGGGAAACTGAGTCAGTGGCACCTCCACTTCTACAAGGTAAGTGTCTGAGCCTAAATCCCTCACTGCCAACTGACAGGGCTCACTGTTCTGTGACAGGAATGCCTGACAAACTTACTACACCCAGTACATTGTTTTCAAAGGGGGTCAAGTACAATATCTAATAACTTGGTATGCAGACCTTGGTATCACTCCAGATATCATCCTGTGCATAGGTGCCAAGTTTCTAATCTGCCTGGGGGTGCTCCCCCTGCCCAGTTCTGCCCTGCTTCTTCCCACCCCCACCCTGCCTCTTCCCTGCCCAGTTCTGCCCCCTCCCCCAAGCATGCTGCACCCTCATTCCTCCCCTGCCAGTGCCTCCTGAGGCTGTGAAACAGCTGATCTGAGGCCAGCAGTAGGTGCTGGGAGGGAGGGGAAGGCACTGATTGGTGGGGCCCACTGGTGGGCAGGAGGTGCTGGGGAGAGGGGGAGGTTCTGGTAGGGGGGCTGCCGGTGGGTGCACTGCACCCACCATTCTTTTCCCATGGGTGCTCCAGCTCCAGAGCACCCACTAAGTCACCGCCTATGATCCTGCATGTGGTTCAACAATATTACCCCTCTCGTTGGGATCTGGTCTCTCTCAGGAATCAGAAGCACATAATGTGGAGAAGGAAACAAGACCTCATAATCAACTAGGAATAAACAGCTTGGAGGAAAAGCTTCTTCCTAACACCAGTGGTTGGCTTATAAACCCTCATGATTCAGGGCAATAACCCTTAATCTTTTAGGTTAACAGCTACTTATGTTCTTATCTATAGATATGAATCCTACTAATTACATATTGAACACTGAAACTATCCTTACACAATTTCTTATGAGTAAAAACTTAAGGATAAGTGGTCCCCTTCATAGAGTATACAAAGGATTTGAAAGATGATTAATAGGGGGACTGACTTTCAACTTTTGTCAAGTGGATTCTGACACCATGGATTACTGAAACCATGGGATGTACTCATTTTACAGTGTCAACAGACATGTGGCCCACAGTAAAGGTAGATATTTGGATTGTATGGTTAGGGCATGCATCTTGCCCACTGTGTGGCAGTCTCCTTAAAATGCATAGGAATGCATAGCAAGCAACTTCACACTAGGAAGTTTTATATGCAAATACAATTAGATGGTAAAACTCTACATATTTTACTTCATAGTCTTTTTTTAAAAGACTATACATATATTGCATACTAATTCATCCAAACCATTGCAGAAATACTGCTATGCTGGCCATAAACAGCAATGAAGGATGTTACTGGCTGTAGTCAAGAGAAGTATTACTGGGTATAGTCAAGGGCAGCAGGGACCTGATCTGCTTGCTAATATACATACGGGCTCTGACTTTACTATGGCTTCTACTTACAGCAACTTAAGTGTTTTTACTCCCTATAGGAATAAATTGCTGGGGGTGGGAGAGTCAGGAAGCTGTGAATGCTACCATCTAAGGATATAGGTGCGCACGCTCATTTTACTGTGTCTGCATGCACCCATTTGGTTGAGCACCATAACTGTTTGCAGGTACCTTCCCTAAAGGAGGAGAGGACTGACTGTTTTGAGCCACAAAGACTCAGGGTAAGCACGTTCATAAGTGCATTATCAAATATATCTAATCTGTGCCTTTTCTCATACCTTCCATCCTGACTGATTGCTTACTCGTCATATCCATTGCTTGGGAGTGAAACTGGCAAATAAGCACATGAGTGACTACTCACAAAAGTAAAGTAAAAGTAAAGTTAACGTTAATGGGAAAAGTTATTTATGGGTGGGTATTTGCTGGATCAGGTCACTGGCTTGTAAGCTCTCTGGAACAGAAACCTCTCTTCCATGAAGTACTAAACCCACACTTTAATAAATGTTAATGGAAAAGTACACCCCGTGGAAAAGTGGAAAGGACGTTGGCATGTGGAAGGTGGCCAAATAGGCTTCTCTCTCAATGCTGAATTACACACCTAAAACCCATTGAATAGAGAATGTTACCCCCAGAATAGGACTTCCAACTCTAGAAATAACTTATCCTAGCATCACTGCAAAAATGAAAGTATAGCATTAGTATCTTTTACAACAGTGGGACAATTCATATGAATTTAGGGCTTGTCTATGTGGTGACTTAGTGCACTGCAAGCTGGGGTGTAAATATACAGGGCACCAACCTGCCACACACTAACTCATGTGGACCATGTTACTGCACACTCAAAGTTCCATAGTGGATTTTGATGTATCTCCCTCTATTTAATGACTGGGCAAATGGGGGCCCTTGAAGTGATCTATTTGTTTACTTCTATTTAAGATGTCAGACTACTAAGAGCAAAAGATAAACACTGAATGTAATACATTAAAAGAATAAACACTTATTCAAACCGAGGTTGACCAGATGCCCTGATTTTATAGGGACATGTAGTGGGGTGCTCACCCTGCTCAGGTTTGGATGGGGTTAAAAACAGCCCTGGGAAAGGGCTGCCCCAGGGAGCCAACCATGAGTGGGCTTGAGGCAGCCAATCAGGGCCTGGCAGGGCCAGTATAAGAAGGTCTCCTGGGGGTAAAGAAGGCAGTCTTCATTCTAGCAGCCTGGTAGAGACAGGGATACCTTGGACAGAGCAATACTAGGAAAAGGCAGGCTGAGCTGGGGAGCTCTGACCTGGCTACTTCCCAGGCTGAGGCCTTGTGTCAAAGGCCTGAGGAGGTACTAGGGTTGCAGGGAGGCAGCCAGGGCAAGAAAAGGCAGCAGGTCCAACCTCCTTGCCAGTGATGAGTGGCCATTCTAGACTGCAGTCTTCTGCTGAGAGAAGGGGCTAGAAGATGACTGGCAGTAGTCACTGAGGCAAGGTGGGAATAGGGCGGGTTGGGATTCCCCTGGGAGGGGAGACCCAGAATGTAGGGACACAGCTGTAGGGCAGCACCCCAAGGTAAGGGGCACTGTGGTCTGGGAGCGATGCAGGGCCTGAACTGGTGGAGAGGCAGGGGAGAAACTGGCCAGAGAAGCTCACTCCTAAGCTAGATGAGCTAATTCCTGGACTAACCAGCAGGAGGTGCTGTGCTGGTGAGTGCCCCACCCTCCTACAGAACAGTCCTGATATTCATAGCTTTTTCTTATATAGGTGCCTATCACCCTCCACTCCCTCTCCATATTTTTCACATTTGCTATCTGGTCACCCTATTCAAACTCAAAATGAAACTTAAGGGTAGCAACCTAAAAAAACTAAAAATACAGTACATAAAAGGTTTCTATGAATCTGATAACCAAACTGCTGGATTTGCACTGCCATGCTAAATGGTAGCATCTTATTGGAATCTGAGTTGCTAACATCACACAGTAGTTTAAGAAACAAACACCAAAGCAACTTTACAGTAGTGGTGGTTTTTTTCCCCTCATTAAAGATTAAGGGACCAGGACATAGGTGGTTTGGTCTAGCAGTCAGAGCTGGCATCCACCAATCAAGGACAGTCACAAAGGAGTAGTCAGTGAGCAAGGAATCAGTAAGCAAGAGTCAGGTCAGGGTCAGAGAATGGAGATCAAAAGCTGTTACCAAGCTAGAACCAGGAGGCCAGAGATCAGGAAGCAAGTGCAGTCTGGAATCATAATAGACCAAAAATCTGTGTGGTTTCCCAGACCAGTTCCTGGGGTATCTTCCAGGGTTAGATAGTTTGCTGGGCCCAGGGTGCTGTCACTCTAGACTCTTTGGGCCATATATCCTGCAGTGCCTGAACTCTACAGTGCTCCTTGACTAGAGTTCTACATAGTCCCACATCACCACTGGGACAGTATCAGGTATCCCTGGCTCTACAGACATGGGTGCTCGACCCATGGATTCTTACAAAAGAATTCACTGTTTAACCGGCACTTGCTGCTCTCCCTCCTTATGTTTTTATGATCAATGGGACCTAAAAATAAAATCCAGCAGGGATATTTATTATCTGCAAGGCACTAAAGTCCATACTAATTGAACAGTTGCATCTACTTCTATACATAGTGTACTTAAAATGATGATTTGGACAAACTGTAAGCATTTCAGTTAAATGGTTACTATCCTAATGCCAAGTGGGTGCTTGGCACCTCATGGTGTCAGGCCTGTAGGTCTCTGCTGGCTAGGTTTCACAAAAAGGGTGATATAGCATCTCTGTTCTTGCTTCAGGGTAAATCAGGAATATAAAGCATAGTATCAATGTGACACATCATTCAGCTGTGATATCAGCTGGGCAAATGTCTCCCTCTCAGCTTCAGAATCCATTCCTTCATGAGGATCAGGCAAATCCTTTACCTTTGACCACAAGTGATGTTGCATGTGTTTTAATGATTTTGCACTGGCTATAATAAAAGCAGAATTTGGTCTGTAGTCGCTTTCTATCGGGGGGGCATATTATAACATGATTATTTGTATATAGTAACGGGAAGCAGAACAAACTGCTCCAAAGCAAATGGGTTGCTTTAAATAAACTGGACAACTGAACTCTGGTTCCAGTGTCATGTCAAAATGTTTTTTTTTCCTTTTCACCCTCCACCTTCCCCATTGAACATGTGCTCAGCCATTCCTAGTGAGCACATGCAGGATGTTAGTGCACTGGGGAAGGGAAGCATCACTGAGGAGCCTGCCCTTTGCATTTCACTTTTGACATGACAGTAGTGTATTGGTTCTTGTGCTGGCTACTTCCCTAAGTATCCACATCTCCTTGTGATAGTTTCCCTAAGCATGCCTTCTACTCAGTCTGTAACAATGGGTTGGGTCCATCACATTTCAGGATCAGCCTTGCCACTCTTATTCATGTGGGTAGGCCCAAATTCAAGTAGGTACTTAAACATCTGCCTAACTTCAAGCACAATAATAATTCAATTGACATCACTGGGGCTACTCATCTGCCTAACTCTAAGTATATGCTGAAATATCTTCATAAAACAGGGCTGCTAGAAATACTAATGACTCCAGTAGGGCTAATGGTGTGAGCAACTTACTTACTTGGATGAATAAAGATTGTAGGATCAGGTTTTCAATATGCATTTGCCTGTTAGAGGAAGATTCCATTAACCCAGATCTGCAGGATGAAAGGCAAGCTGCAATGAAGATGGCTTAATTAGTCTGCAACTTTAACTCCTCTGGGAACTATCTGACCATACCGCAGATGGTACAGATCATCATTTCTTCCTTAATTGTTTGCACATTTGGGGAGGGGGGGAAAGGGAGAGGCTGCCATCAGTGCTCCACCCCTCTGCAGCTAGCCCCATTGCTGGGATCCCACTGCCCTCCTGTTGTGCAAAGGTTAAGGGAGTTGTCTCATTGCTATACCAGATATGAGAAGCCCCAGCCCCATTCCTCTACCACTGCTGCCTTGGGGATCCTGGGATAGCCCTAGCTAGTCTTCACTGGGACCCTTGCTTTTGTGGGGATCCAGGATCCCCAATCTCACATGGTGGGGGTTGGCAGCTGCATGTAACCATGGCAGACCCCCCTCTCTTTGCAGCTGCTAGCTAGGTGTGAAATGGGGCTCAGGCTGGTGGGGGAGAGGGTTTATATACCTTCCCTTAGGTGTCCAGGGCCAATGGCTTACTGAGCTTCACTGACCTGGCCACTATCTCTGGTGATCTCAACCTCCACCCTGCAGGGAAAGGGTACTCCTAAAGGAGTCACTACCATTTTTTTTTCTGCCTGTCCAGACAAAGCCTACCCCTCCCCACATCTTGATGTCATGGGGGTTGCATTGGTTGAGAAGTTTGATAATTATTTTTAGTTCAAAACCCCTGTGGAATAACTCTTTGTTCAAAAGCTTTTCTTCTTTATTGACTCCACTGGGGAAAAAGACAGATTAGGGAGCACCTAGTGAAGACTGGTGTTTGGTCAGTTGTAAATCACAGTGCCTAGACACCACGCTGGTGTCCATGACTGGACTCTATGAACATGCAGAATCAGAACAACCAGTGCTTAGCAGACAATTGCATAGTCTATTATTAATTATTTATTTTATTTTGGTCAGGACAACTCAGACAGCTGCTTTCTCAGCAGACTCACTAGCAAGTCATTTCTTTGTCTGTCTGAAGTTAAAACAAATCCCAGAGTATCAGATGAATGAATGAACTCTGCTGCTATGCTAAACAATAGGGGAAAGAGTAGAGTTGTTTCATACATTTAAACGTTTCATAGATTATCACTACAACAAACATGAATAATTTAGCTTCAGATAGCTAAAAGCCATATCTCAACATAGAATTCTATATGCAGGGGCTTAGAAGGAATGCAGTGATGAACATTTTGATAAGAAGACTAGGTAGCTTGTTTACATCTATAGCACTGTTGAAAGCAATATACAATAAAGTATGTGAAAGTGGTGATAACAGCTCCAAGTTAAAAGAGCAAACTGTAACCACGCAAAACACTGCTTTTCCCTCTCTTCCCTCCTCCCCTATTGCCCCAAGCCAGCCAGATAATCTCCATTTCCTCTGACTTTAACAAGCCGCTGTGAGGATATCCTGTTGGGATTGATGCTGGGCCTGGACCAGCTGCCCTGCTCAGACCTTACACAACTTAGGGTTTCCTTGAGTTATACCTCCCAGATGTGTTGCCCCATGAATCCAGACATGCCTTGGAGCTGAATATTGAGATGTCAACATAAGAGAATTTTTCACTTGAAAACTTTGACAAAAACCCCTTTGTTAAAATAAAACATCTTGCAGGAAAAACTTCATTTTTCCCCAAGCATTTTGTTGTTTTATTTTTCTTCCTCTTGAATCACTTTGCATAAAGCTTATCACTTTCTGACCAGCTCTAATAGACATCCTGATGCTGATATCAGCATTTTGTGGCTCTGCATGAGGAGAAATGAGGGTAACTTATTGCAGCCTCAATTCAGCAATGCACTTAAGGATGTGCTTAAAGTTAAGTACATGCTTAAAGGCTTTGATTTGGGGTCTCCAACAGTTCTCAAACTTAAAGTTCACATTCAATTTGATTTCAGTCTAGGTTTTCCTTGGTTTTATTATTTTTGAATCAGTTTATCTTTCTAGAAATAATGTGCATAATTTTGTAGTAACTATATAATGGATGCATTATCACTCAACTTGGGCAAAAAAGATTCCAAAACTCAATTTCTGTAATACGTATTTGGAAAACATCCCATGCCAAGGTACTTGGGGTCTAATCCAAAGCCCACTGAAATCAATGGAAAGCCTCTCATTGATTTCCGATGGGGTTTGCAGCAAGGCCATGCTGTGTTGTTCAACACATATGATAACCTGACCTCATAAAAGTCAAACAGGTAAAAAGCAAAGGAGTCTGTTAGCTGAAGTGTTTAGTCAAACCTTTTTAGATTTGTTTCATCCTTCCCTCTCTTCTTCCCTGTTCTCTAAATCATTCTTGTATCCCTTTCCAGACTATACTTCTGTCTTCATAGGTCTCCTCAATTGACATTCCCTCTGACCAACAGACTTCCAGGGCTATCTACCTTTTCATACTCCATCTGTTATCAAACACTGATGATACTAGTGGGACACCCAAGGTCTGTTAGCATAG
Organism: Eretmochelys imbricata; assembly: GCF_965152235.1. Lineage (NCBI taxonomy): Eukaryota > Metazoa > Chordata > Testudines > Cheloniidae > Eretmochelys > Eretmochelys imbricata. The sequence goes on from NC_135577.1 coordinate 39,275,974, forward strand.
GTTTGCTGAGGGTCTCAGACTGTGACTGTATTCAGGTGTATTCCAGAGCTTCTCCAAGTACATGATGGGGAGAGGTCCAGACAGCAGGAGATCTGAACATAGCAACAGCCTGAAGACCTGGCAGATGCTCTACTATTCCATCTGGTCTCTTGTTTATGGCCTGATCCAAAGCCCACTGACTTCAACGGCAAGACTCCCATTAATTTCAAAGATCGTAGGGGAAACTGGGGATGGTAAATTAGAGGGCATGGGGGAGAGTCTGGCCATGTGGGCTCCCAGACAGGGAGGTGGGAAACTGCCTGAGAGGTTGCTTGATCCAACTCATTATGAAATGCTTGTGTGTGTTTGGGGAGAGGCATGATCATCAAGCCATTTTTAAAATGAGCAGGTTCACATATTTGTAAACAAAATTGTAACTGTAACCAGATTAGGAGATAGGCCTTTATTGTTCTTCTTTCCAAACCACATTTTAAGATTAATTTTAATCACGTCTCTTTTTATACTCTGATAAACATTAAAATATTCAAACAGTCAAAAAAAATTTAAAAAGCATATCTGCTTTCAATTTATACTCTACCAGAGTGCAGATGTAGGCAAACTAAGCCATGAGTGATCTGATTTCTTTGATGGCCATCCTTATTAAACTGACAGAGGCAATTTAGATTTATCCCTATTTTTTTTAAGTAAGGAGAATGCTAGTAATTTTGGTCGGTCTTGCAAGGCAAATATGTTCAGCTGCTGTCCATAATAAGATTAAATCTCTATAGCCTTTGTTTCATAAAAAGGATCTGATCAAAGAACCTTTTGATTGGCAAAAAGTTAAGAATAACAGAATTCTTGTCGGATGAACATTAGTGAAACAAGTCTACACAGAAGGCGAAATCTCCATTAAAATATGTGAGAGCAGCATGTTTCCTCCAAGTGCATGTTCATATGTCACTGGAGCTCTCTGACATATGATCAAAGTGTCTAAAACTATATCATAGAGACCTTTAGTTATATCTCAGTTAACATTTAACTTATTTAACAAAACTTGGGTGAGTGTGAAACTGAAGAATTTCTATAATGTTACTTCTCAACTTGGATCTGAAGATCAAAGCTTTACAAATGCTAATTAACTTGCAGTCATGTCAACCTTTGAGAGTAGTTTGGTATAACTACCTACTGTCTGGTCTGAAGTGACATACTATCCTACAGGCATCCAGACTTCTTGCTTTCACTTACATGGCTACAGCCTGTAAACCTGTGGCAGAGTTGGGAGTGGGACCTTTTGATTCTATTCCAAATCCTAGTCTCATGCCTTGCCTGCAAGATTCTTCTTTCTCACTTAGAACATATGACCTCCTTTGTGTTTATACATCTAATAAGGTTTACCTGGAGACATGATCAGTTTATCTGCATTCCTCAGGAGTTTTGAACTTTTAAATCGCTGCATCCTTGCTGCTATTTGGTCAATAGGGCTGATCTGAGCCTGTTTTTATTCCTGGGTGGCTTCATTCCACATTACCTCACTACTCTTCCCTCAAGCCGCATGGAGAAGGAGTAATGAACCTTAGCCCACTACATCCTCTGTACTTTCCTACTGTGTTTCTGTTCATACTCAGACTTTTCAATTTTACAAAGCCATCTTTTAAGATTTCATGTAATTGTATCCTTCTGGGTCAAATGGACTACTTCTGTGCCAACTGCATCATTAAAGGGAAAAGATTAAAGCATTCACCCTGCTGCTTGCTTTCATGCCTACGAATCCCATTGCAGATGTAAAGGGATTAAGCATTCTAAAACATTAGCCAGACCAATGATTATTAATTCCATAAATGCTGCTGATTATAGTAGAATTTTCAATTCCAAAATGCCCAGGAAAACTACTCTTTTTCGTAGGCATAACAATAACCAAATAATACATAACCACCTGGACCTTCTTCAGCATGACCTGATTTTGTTTTAGTACATACCGTGCCTATGCACCCACCTGCATAGCACATCAAACTTTTACCCCTGCTAAATTAAACTTAACTCCTCCTCTTACACTATACCTGTTAGATCTAAAGCAACACAGTAAACACTTCCTGTTTGATTGAACTAACAACCAGACACCAGCAATGAAGAGCTTAGCAATGATTAGTAGTATCTCTTCTGTCAACATAGGGGCTCCTCTTTTTCCTCAGTAATAGTTACCCTCGTGGGAGACCTCTGGGCCCTTTTCCACTCATACTGACTCTGTGACACTGCAGCCTGTGTAACACAACAGAATTTGGAGGAATGTCTTTGCTACTTCTAAGGTCTTTTCTCTCTTCTAGCTAACATTCGGTGTGTCTTTCATACTAGCAGTGTGCCTCTTGCTTTGAGACTGTATTAGTCTGTCAGGAGCAGCTGGCTTTCACTCTGAAGTTCAGTATCATATTTCTATAGTAATTTCCTACTAAATGGATTGTGCTCTGTAAAATTATCCAGGCTTACATTTCGTACATTCATACTGCCAATGAGGAAAAAAGGGTTCACTTAGTGCTGCTCCATGGTGGAGGAACCATGTTATCTCAGCAACATTATTTTAAGGCCCCATGGGTCTAGAACCCAGTCCTGTAAAACTACCAGGCAGCTGACAGGTCCAAACTGGCACTAGGGTGACCAGATGTCCCGATTTTATAGGGACTGTCCCGATTTTTGGGTCTATTTCTTATATAGGCTTCTATTACCCCCCACCCTCGTCCCAATTTTTCACACTTGCTGTCTGGTCACCCTAACTGGTACCCAATGGCAGCTGTAATCAGCTTGTGCTCCACTTTCCATGACCCACTGTGGATACAGACCATAGGAAGTTCCACCTCAAGGTTTTGACAGACAGACTGCAGCCTCATGGCTCCCAGTTGGCTCCCTGCCCTATATATACCCAACTGGTATTCCAGGAAGTGTCTAGGCAACAGTGATTCTGTAGCTCTTATAGCCAGGCCCTGCTCCTGAATTTTTGGCTTGGTATCAACTTTGCCTCCTACTTGAACCCTGAAATCTGCCTTGGACGGTGACCCTTGGTATCAACCCTGCCCTAGAACCTGACTTTGAACTCCGCTGCTGTTCCCAGACTCAGGTTTGCCCTGCTCTGACCCTTGGTCCTGACTGCCCTTGTTGCTAATAAGCATGAGGATCCCATGTGTCTAGCATACTTTTCCTGACCAGTGTGCACAGACTCCCACCATCCCCCAACCAAACCACATGCTGACCAATGCATATTTATGGAATATATTTGCACCATATATATTAGAATCATAGAATCATAGAATATCAGGGTTGGAAGGGACCTCAGGAGGTCATCTAGTCCAACCCCCTGCTCAAAGCAGGACCAATCCACAACTAAATCATCCCAGCTAGGGCTTTGTCAAGCCTGACCTTAAAAGCTTCTAAGGAAGGAGATTCTACCATCTCCCTAGGTAGCGCATTCCAGTGTTTCACCACCTTCCTAGTGAAAAAGTTTTTCCTAATATCCAACCTAAACCTCCCCCACTGCAACTTGAGACCATTACTCCTTGTTCTGTCATCTTCTACCACTGAGAATAGTCTAGAACCATCCTCTTTGGAACCGCCTCTCAGGTAGTTGAAAGCAGCTATCAAATCCTCCCTCATTCTTCTCTTCTGCAGACTAAACAATCCCAGTTCCCTCAGCCTCTCCTCATAAGTCATGTGTTCCAGACCCCTAATCATTTTTCTTGCCCTCTGCTGGACTCTTTCCAATTTTTTCACATCCTTCTTGTAGTGTGGGGCCCAAAACTGGACACAGTACTCCAGATGAGGCCTCACCAATGTCGAATAGAGGGGAACGATCACGTCCCTCGATCTGCTGGCAATGCCCCTACTTATACATCCCAAAATGCCATTGGCCTTCTTGGCAACGAGGGCACACTGTTGACTCATATCCAGCTTCTCGTCCACTGTCACCCCTAGGTCCTTTTCTGCAGAACTGCTGCCTAGCCATTCGGTCCCTAGTCTGTAGCGGTGCATTGGATTCTTCCGTCCTAAGTGCAGGACCCTGCACTTATCCTTGTTGAACCTCATCAGATTTTTTTTGACCCAGTCCTCCAATTTGTCTAGGTCCCTCTGTATCCTATCTCTACCTGCCACCGTATCTACCACTCCTCCTAGTTTAGTATCATCCGCAAATTTGCTGAGAGTGCAATCCACACCATCCTCCAGATCATTTATGAAGATATTGAACAAAACCGGCCCCAGGACCGACCCTTGTGGCACTCCACTTGATACCGGCTGCCATCTAGACATGGAGCCATTGATCACTACCTGTTGAGCCCGACAATCTAGCCAACTTTCTATCCACCTTATAGTGCATTCATCCAGCCCATACTTCTTTAACTTGCTGACAAGAATACTGTGGGAGACTGTGTCAAAAGCTTTGCTAAAGTCAAAAAACAATACATCCACTGCTTTCCCTTCATCCACAGAACCAGTAATCTCATCATAGAAGGAGATTAGATTAGTCAAGCATGACCTTCCCTTGGTGAATCCATGCTGACTGTTCCTGATCACTTTCCTCTCGTGTAAGTGCTTCAGGATTGATTCCTTGAGGACCTGCTCCATGATTTTTCCGGGGACTGAGGTGAGGCTGACTGGCCTGTAGTTCCCAGGATCCTCCTTCTTCCCTTTTAGTATGCATTAAGCATGTAATAATGTTCTATATAGGCCACATTGGCCTATACCTTTGAAAATTCTGTTTACTTGTGCTAAGTATCCCATAATGGCCTGCATTAGCTGAAGTAAGTTTTGGCTAAAGTAGATAGGAAACTGTCAGCATCAGAATGAGTGTTTTTTGCCATAGCAACAGGTAGGGAGTTACTCTCACAGGCCAGTACTAGAATGTCTGAAATTAAAAGGACAACACACATATATATATATATATATATATGACTGTTCTACCCTGGTACAAACCTAGGAGGTGCTTTCGTGGACCAGTACCTGGAATGCTAGTGTCCAAAAGAAAGATAAGCAAAGAAACAGAACAGGAGCTGGGACCAGCTGATGGGTTAGATTTTAGTGACATGTAAAGAGATGTGTAACTTGTAAAATATCCTTAAATATTCTGTAGTACACCTTCTGTGTAAGGTGAATGTAACAACACTGCAGGGGACAGATTTTTGGAGACTGGTATCCCATTGAACCACTTTCCTGCACTATATTATTGGTTTTTAGTAATAAACCTGACTGATCTTGGTTATTTGGTTTCTTGAATATGTCTGATAATGAATCAAAATGTGGTCAAGCAACTGACTGTACAAGTGATCAACACATGCTACAGACTATTGAGCTATAGATGACTCTTTAGGTTGTATATAACATGATTTTATAATGAGGTTCTCAAATCTGGTCTACAGTGGTCAGAAAAGCCATGCTAGAGCCTTTCTTAAACCCACTGGAAGCTGGCATGGTCCCTGTGATGGGATGTACAAATTCCACAGTGGGCCATAGGGGTTAAAGGACAATGCTGGGCCCAAGTAGTCCCACCCCTCAAGACCAGCAGAGCATGCTCCAACTGGAGAAAAAGTTGAAAAGGGAGCAACTCAGCCCAGAAGGGGGAAGGCTGGGGAGGAAGACCGACCTACCTGGAGAGCTGTGGGACAAGCGTGCTGGAGAAGCCACTCTGAGAGGAATAAGACTATGTGCTGAGCCCAGTTGGGCTGAAGTTTTCTTTTTCTTTTTACCTTATATTGGACTTGGAGCTGCGGGAGGAAGTGGATGGTACGAAGTGACCCAGGTAGGGTAACTTAGAGGGCACTCTAGGGTGCCAGACACTGACCCTTTTAAGGTCCTGGGTTGGAGCTTGGTGCAGTGGGAGGGCCCAGGTTCCCCTATCAATGACCCCTGCTGCAAGAGGGGCATAAGCCTCATGCCCAACTTGCCTCCCCTCTGGTAAGAAGAGTGACTGGATGGAAAGACCTTCCAGCTGTGAGGTGGCACTACGTGCTCTACCCACTAGGCCATCTAGCCTGCTGATGACTCCGTTACAGTCCTGCTCCCAACAGACACCGTTCTGGTCCTGCTACTATTTCTCTGATCACTACTTTGATAGAAGTCCTGCAGGTGGTTGCAGCAGAAACCAAAGTAACTATTACAATGCTTCCAATCCAAATCAAGCATTCAACAATCAGGAGTCAGGCCCTCTTTAAAAAATTATGAGATTGGCTCTAAAATCATCAGATTTTAGAAAATAATAAATTAGGGATTATTTTATTTGCTTTCCTGGTGTTTTAAGGTTAAGATTTTCAAACTTTTTTCTGTTACCATGAGGACTAGGAACTCTTTCAAAGTGAAAACTAAGATTCCAGGAGCTAGGGCTTTAGGATAAACACCAAATATTGTGCAACTTCTGATGAAATCAGGGTTGACAACACAATTTTGTATATACCTCCCAGGGTACACGTTCACTGAAGAAAAAGGTGTGTTAACTCATGTCAGTTTTCACAAGGTGAAATCCTAGTGGAAACAAGGTGGGTTTGTAATTTTCACATGGGTTAGCAGGTTGAGGTAAACATTAGGCCCTTTAGCAGGTTGCGGTAAGGACTATGGGCATGCCTAGGTTTACTTCAACCTGCTAACTCATATGAAAACTACAGACTGCCTTATCTCCACTAGGATTTCACTTAATGTCACCTAACGTAAGAAAAGAAAACACTTTTTTTCCTAGTGAAGAAAAGATCACCCAGACAAAATGAGACTCAGGCCCTAGTGTAATCTGTGGCAATCACACTATGGAAACTGGCAGTGCCAGATTGCTACCAGCCAGTGGGAAGTCCCTTTGACGTGGGAAAATCCACTGTGGAGGCTACTTTGAAGCAAGCTTGCAGGGCCATTTCTCATCTCCTGTTACCCAGGCCTGTGACTCTCAGCAATGTGCAGGATATAATGGATGGCTTAGCTGCTATGGGGTTCCCAAACTATGGTGGAGCAATGGACAGCACTCACATCCCTATTTTGGCCCCAGAGCACCTTGCCGCAAAGTACATCAACAGAAAGGACTATTTTTTTCATGCTTATGCAATTGCTGGTGGATCACTGGGGATGCTTCACTGATATCCACGCTGGCTCATCAGGGAAGGTGCATGATGCTCACACCTTTGAGAACACAGGACAGTTCAAAAAGCTACAGGTGGGACCTTCTTTCCCAACCGGCAGATTACCATTTAAATGCCAAGAGTCATCTTGGGGGATCCAGCTTACCCTTTACGCCCCAGCTTATGAAGCTGTGAACTGGCTACCTCAAGAGCACCAAGGAAAGATTTAGCTCAGTCTGAGCAGGTGCGGAATGAAGTTGAATGTGCTTATGGTAGACTCAGAGGGCGCTGGCATTGTTTGCTCACCAGATTGGATCTCCGTGCAGAAGATACCCCAGAGGTTATAGTGGCCTGTTGTGTCCTGCATAACATTTGTGGCAAGATTTCACCCTTTGCTTCACAAGGGTGGAGGTAGAGAAGCTGTCTGCTGAATTTGAACTGGCAGATACTAGAGCTATCAGACAAGCGCAACAAGGAGCTAAGGGAGGCTTTGAAAGAACACTTTAACAGCTAGCTGCAATAATGTGCTTTGTTGTACTGGGCTGAATCTTGGCACTGCAGCTTGGGGAGCCCGTTATGAATTATGGTGCTTGCTGCACATCTGTGCATATATCACTGACAGTGCACCTACTAATGTTGGGGTGCTTGCCATACATTTATGATGACTACACTGTTTGGCACTGATCCAATAGGTTGTGTGTGTACAAGACCACTACTTTCACTGTCAGTAGGCATTACACACTAAGTGTTTGCAAACTGATAGATGAATAATTTTCAAAACAAGTTTTATACACTTACAGGCACAACTCCAAAAAAGTCTGAAACTTAAAAGTAAATATGTTTTAACTTAATTCTTTAAAAGAAATCTTAAATAAAAGGAAGGAACACTGATGTCCATTATACCTACACATACATCAGCTGTGGCTCTCACAGGTCAGTGTAGGTGAAGCAGTGAATGTTCATGCTTTCCCCTGGTTTGGCATGGTAGGGATAGGTGTGCAGGCCTTGAGGTCATGTGCAATGCTGAGCAGAGGGAGCTTTATGCTGCAGTTTTACACAGATTCCAATGGGAAATGGGCATGGGATTGTTGAACCTGTAGGGCCACAAGAGGCTGCACCATCTGAATTTGCTGACAGAGAAGCTCTATTATGCCCACATGCATGTCCCGCTCCTTTTCCTCTGCCTTTCTCCTGTCTGCTCTTTCCCTCTCCATACAAACTGCACTATTGACCTTGCAGGCCCTTTTTCAGGATCTGATGCAGCACTAGCTTGCAGGATCTCACAGAACATGTCCTCCCGTGTCTTTTTATTTTTTTTTAACTCATCTGGGTCAGACCCTCCTCTAGTGTGGAGGGCAAACCCCTCAAGGCCAACACAATTATGGATAAAACACACAAAGGAACTATTGTCAGGATAGTAGGAATGGAAAGTGAAACTAAAATTTCACCTCCCCTCTTCCGCCTAAAGCAGTGGTGGGCAACCTGCGGCGCATGGGCTGCACACAGTCCGTCAGTGTAATCCGCTGGCGGGCCACAAGATAGTTTGTTTACATTGGCCGTCCACAGACACGGCCGCCCTCAGCTCCCAGTCACCGCGGTTCGCCGTTCCCGGCCAATGGGAACTGCGGGAAGCAGCAGCCAGTACGTCCCTGAGGCCCGCACTGCTTCCCGCAGCTCCCATTGGCTGGGAACAGCAAACCGCGGTCACTGGGAGCTGTGGGTGGCTATGCCTGTGGACGGTCAATGTAAGCAAACTGTCTCGCGACCTGCCAGCGGATTACCCTGACAGGCTGCAGGTTGCCCACCACTGCCCTCAAGTGTTTAACAAGACATGCTTATTGACACTTGACCTTTGGAGTGCTTGTGCCCAGGGCCACTCACTCACCATGGCTTGAGCTGAATGGCCCACCAGGGATGAGGGAAAGGAGGAGGGAATTGCTCAGTTGCATGAAACTATGAGCAGAGGGCACTGGCATTGAATATTGGCATCATTTTCCACAGGCAGTGGTGATTCTAGCTAATATCTCATTCCTGAGGGTAACATAAGGCACAGAGACTACAGCTGCTGCTGGCATCCCAAAGCTGCCCAAGCCTGAGTGCTGCTAGCCTGTTCATGAAAATGGTGCCTGCCAAAGTTATTCCTTTCTGGTGTGGGAAAGTATTCTTCTGTGGCAAAAGAAACATGGCTGCCATCCCTAGAAACCTTCAGGAGGATTGCAGTGTACCTCCATGGAAGTTTCATTGAGATCTCAGGAGGATTCAAGGGACAACCCTGTGTACAACTCCTCTGCATGCCCCCCTTGCCTAGAGGGGAATCAAAAGCAAGTATCAGCTTCACCTCTTTGTTGCACCACTACTTCTTGTTGTACGAGAAAATTAATTAGAAGTCAATAGTTGTGCCCTGCTTAGTTGGTGGCACCATTGCAGTAATGGGAAATTTATTTACACATTATCCAAGGTTCCTTCTCCTGCATCAGCCTCACCTGTGTTCAACTGCAGGGACTGGCTGGATTGTGGTGGAGTCAGTCCTGGCTCCTGGCACAACTGGATCCCCTGGTTGCCTATACCCCATACTCCTCATCCTTGCTGTTCATGGCAGGGGCCTGTGACTTGGACACCTCAGAGGTATCCATGATGGCATGTGGAGTGGTGTGATCTCCACCAAGTATGGGATGCAGCTGTTTGTAAAAGCGGCAGGTCTCTGGTTTGGTACTGGATTGATTGTTGGACTCCCTGGCCTTCTGGGGTACACAGTACCTTAACTTTCATGGGGCACTGCTGCTGTTCCCTGTTGTACCCCTTTTCCTGAATTCCCTGAGGAATCTGCTTGTTGATGTTGATGTTTCTATGGCTGGTTCAGCACAATGCCTGCACAGCCTCTTCTCCCCACAAGCTCAGGAGATCAAATATCTCCCATCTATTCCGGGCAGGAGCATGACTGGAGTGTGTAACCAGTATTGTTCGCTGGAAAGTTGCGCACAGTAGAGAGCAGCTAGCGGTGTGCTCATGAAGCTAGATAACCAGAGAAAGGAATTTCAAAAATTCACATGGTTTGTGTGTGACAGTCTGTATGCTATGCTCACCTCTTTTACAGGACTATGCAAATTTGTAGAAAATTATTTCTTGTAAGATATCATTTGAAAATTCATAATTTGCTGATCATTATTGCACTGCTAAAATGTGTGTCAACATTGTAAGTAAAGTTAAGATTCTATTGTATGATATTACTAAGACATGTTTGAACTGAGGAGCAGTCACAAACCAATTCCCCCAGAGACAAAAGGCTAGCCAATGCCTCAGCCAGGTGTCAACAAGATCAGATGGACCATCATCTGGTTAAGTGGCCATTCTTTGCCAGGAAAGAGGGTGTGAGTGAAAAATGTCTACATCTTGACAAAGAAACCTCCTTTCCACACAGATTTTGTCTCCTGAACCTCAGCTGGAGATGATTCTTGAGGAAGAGAAAGAACTATAAGAAACAAGAGCAGATGCACCAAAAGATCTCTCCTTTTTTAATCTACTCACGGCATCAACAACACCAGAAAGAACAAAGAAAACAGTTTTGGACTGGGGGAGGGATCCTGACTAAAAGAAATTCAGCCAGCAAGTCAGCTGAAACATGTGGTAAGAGAGACTTTGTTTTGAATTCACTTAGCTTGTTAAGTTAGACTTTAGTTGCAATTTACTTCTGTTTTCTTGTAACCAATTCTGACTTTTATGTCTCATTATTTGGAATCATTTAAAACCTATCCTTCTGTAGTTAAACTTGTCTTACTGTTTTATCTAAACCAGTGTGTTTGGATTGAAGTATTTGGAAAACTCCATTTGGGATTACAGGATTTGTGCATATCATGTTCTACTAATAAAATGACAGACTTTATATGAGCTTGAATTGTCTAGGAGAGAGATGGGCAATACAACACTCACATTGCTGGTGGAGGTCTGGGACCGGGAATTTGCTGGTGTTACTCTGCAGTGTAATTCAGGAGTGCTTGGCTATAGTACTCATACAATATAACTGGGAGTAACTTACATGCTGGAGGCTGTGTGAGAGCAGACCAGAAGTGATAGTTCTTACAGCAAAGCAATGTAAGAGTCCCCCCAATTCGGAGAACTGAGGGGACACAGCTGTTCATCAGTCCAGATTGTGCCTTGGGAAATGTCACAAGCTGGAAGCACCCATGGGACTCCAGGCAGTGGAGTTCACAACTGTGACCAGAGCAATCAGTGTCAGGCATTGTGGGACATCTGCTGGAGGACTGTTAGATTTGACACAAGTAACTCAATATCTCCACTCATGCTGCATTGACCTCAGTACATTGATCTTGGCTCAATGCTGCTTAGTGAGCTGGTGTTACTCTGGCGTAAGGGGACCCTTACACCAGTGAGAAATGAATTTAAGTGTAGACACATGCACAACTAGGTTGATGCAAAATGGCTTAGTCTCCCTGCTCTGCCCCCACCTCTGCTGCAGTGAGGTTGGAAAGCTCTTTTCAATTTCATTACTGAAACTGACAAAGACTTCTAAGCTGGTGGCTGGGAAGCCAAAAAATTCCCTTTTGGGTCTCCTGAAATGGAATTTTTCTTGAAAACCTGTCCTCTGGAAAAAAAATGTAGTGGTTTTTACTATTGTCCCACTTTAGGATGATGATTTTTTTCAAAAATGCAAAATTTTTCATGGGAAGGAATTTCCATGTTCTGATCAGCTCTAATTAGAAGTTTACTTGCTGACAAGGACAGCATCATAAGTGATTCCTAATGCTCCCATACAATAGCTTGCTTAAGTGTCTGCTGCTGTATGAATTTTATTTTCTCATTAGAAAGAGCTTTAATGTGTTTTTAAAGAACACTGAATCTTTATAGCATGTTTTGTTATTATCAACTTTACTAACACATGAGGGATAGAACCATAACCATTAACCTGATTTAGCCAATTTAAAACTAAATTGCTCTCAAGTCCCTTCCTGTACAAATGAATGAATCAATCATATTAATGTGTTCACAGCATCCTGAGATTTCAGGCAATTCTCCTGTAACATATGAGTGTTTGCTAATGTTAGTGCTTCTGAATAGCATTATTATCTTTTGTGCCTTAAAAAAGAAAAATGATTTAAACTATTTTTTTCTTCGGGGAGCAGGACTTATTCTTCTACCAACTCCTTGAGATTCCAGAACTTTTTTTTTTAGTAACTTTCACTAAGCCTACATTTCTGGGTGAGTCCTCCTTATTGTAAATCTGGTGATAAGACTGCTTTTACCTTCGTGGCTTGTGTACTACTTTTAATGTAGCTTTCTGCAAGATGAGGCAGCCTATTAAGGCTAATGATACTTTACCCTCCTTTTGTAAAGTGCTTTCAGATTCTCTTATCAAAGGTGCTGTAAGTACAGAATATTATTAGTAATAATAGTATTAATAATATTACTAGTAATTATTATTTACAGTAGTTTTGCCAGCTTGTTGCAATCCCTAATGGCAAACTTCTTTTGTCTCTGTCTCCTGTGGATAATATCCTACTTCACCTGATATACTTTCTAATTCTGGAATGTTTTCTTTTCCTCAAATCCTTTGAACATATTTTTAAATGTTGATGCTGCTTTACCAGTTTGTTCTTCCACAGCCCCCACCAGACACTTCATCATTCATTCATGCTTCATTCTGTTTATTGCCATTAGTAGTAATATGTGAGACTTCACCATGGGCATTTAAGCCCCAATCCTGAAAAGGTACTAAACCAGCGGTGGGCAATTTGTGGCCCGTCAGGGTAATCCACTGGTGGCCCACGAGACAGTTTGTTTGTTTACATTGACCTCCCGCAGCTCCCAGTGTCCGCGGTTCGCCATTCCTGGCCAACGGGAGCTGCTGGCAGCTGTGCCTGCGGACGGTCAATGTAAACAAACTGTCTCGTGGCCCACCAGCAGATTACCCTGATGGGCCGCAAGTTGCCCACCACTGGTTTAGAGTATATACTGTGTACCTTCAGAACATGGAAAAACCACCCACAGTCCAGTTGTGCTGCTGATGCTCTTTATAGTTTGACATACTGGTAATATTTCTACTTCTGTAACATCACTCTGCTTTGAGAAGCTGTTAGGGCCGAGAGCAGCATGTTGCTTGCTTGCCCTGGCAGGAGAGGAGAGTCCTTTGTGAGGACAGCATGACCGCTTTCAGTTCTGCACATAGCAAAACCTTTTATGACTTATCAGACCAAGAGGGGTGGCACCTTCTCCTCAGGTCGTGTGACTCATCTTCATAAAATTAGTTTTTGCCCTGGGCCTTCCACTGTCTCAGCTGACCCTGCTTCAGTAAGAGCGGTCACTCAGCTGAAGCTGCAGCAGGTACTGACACGTTCTATCTAGACATGTCGGCATCTACCGGTGTAGAAGTTTGCATGATAGTAGTATTGAATACCTACCACCCCGGGTACATTGTAAAATGTCCTGTCACCACAGAGTTTGTCCACCTGCCCTGTTTCCTGTCTTGGCTCTGAGAGGCTGCCACACACCTTTTTTGAGAGGCTGTGCTATATAGACATGACTGTGCTTGAGAAAGTAAGAAATAGTTCACTACCTTGGAAAGGAAAGGCCCTGCTTTAAGGAAAGATGTGGTCTCAGCATGTGACTGTGAGTCAGGAGCACTGATCCTTACCTTCCTCCCTGCAGAAACATTGCTGATCACAGGAAGACAAATTACTTAACATCTTAGGTTCAGGTTCCCCATCTGTGGAAGGAGAGTGTTATTTGCTTCTGTGATACTGTGCATAAGAAAGGTGACCATTTATATCACTGGTACACACTTTCCGTAAATCTTATACAAAGTATCATGTAAGGTGTCAATGGGAAAGTTATGATTTGCTAAGAATTATTTTGTGTTTATGTGCATGTATCATCTTGGTATTTGAAGTTATGAATAGTGGCTATGTACTTGTATCTTAAACCTGTGTTGTAGTCCTGGATGACACCCTCTATATCAGGGATCGGCAACCTTTGGCATAAAGAACAGGAGTACTTCTGGCACCTTAGAGACTAACAAATTTATTTGAGCATAAGCTTTCATGAGCTACAGCTCAATTCATCGGATGCATTCAGTGGAAAATACAGTGGGGAGATTTTACATACACAGAGAACGTGAAACAATGGGTGTTACCATACACACTGTAACGAGAGTGATCAAGTAAGGTGAGCTGTTACCAGCAGGAGAGGAAAACCAGCTTACACTCAAATAAATTTGTTCATCTCTAAGGTGCCACAAGTACTCTTTTTCTTTTTGCAGATACAGACTAACACGGCTGCTACTCTGAAACCTTTGGCATGCGGCCCATCAGGCTAGGAATGCTAAACTGCAGTTTGAGCAGCTCTATAGGTTCTTATGAAAGCCAGTTTCATTCAATAAAAATGGAATCCTCGCCTGTTACTTGCCAGCGTGTGGTACATGCTGGGGTCAGACTGGGAGGGAAATAGGGTGATACTCTTCTAAGTTCCTCCTGCAAAATAAACTATAACAACATGCCTTGCCAAAATGACACACTGCTTTCTGTGAAGATTTCAAAATAGGATGTATTCTTTAAGATTCTCTAGGCTTCTTGAGCTTGGCTCTCTGGAGTTGAATAAGGCCACAGGCTATGCTAGGCTACATGGGCTTGGCTTCTTGACTGGGGAAGAGCAATAAGTTGGATCTCCCAAATGCCAAAATGAGATGTCTTCCCAGTTCCTCGCCTTTCTTACATGAAGACTGAAATAGCTCACAATAGTGACATCTAAATAATCACTGGGCACCTGAGAACAACTCAGAAGAGCATCCATATGAGGAGAGATTCAAAAGACTGAGACTGTTCAGCCTGAAAAAGAGATGACTAAGGGGGGGGGGGGATAGAAGTATATTAAATCATGAATGGTGTGGAGATAGTGAATTGGCAAGTATTATTTATCCCTTTACATAACACAAGAAGTAGAGGTCACCCTTTGAAATTAATAGGCAGCACCTTTAAAACAAACAAAAGGAAGTATTTCTTCACATAATGTGGAACTCATTGCCAGGGAATGTGGTAAAGACCAAAAATATAACTGGGTTCAAAAAAGAATTAAACAAGTTTGTGGAGGTCCATCAATTGTATTAGCCAAAATAGAGACACAACCCCATGCCCTGAGTGTCCCTAGCCTCTGACTGCCAGAAGCTAGAGCTGGACACTGGGGATGGATCTCTCGTTAGTGACCCTGTTCTGTTCCTTCCCTCTGAAGTATCTGGCATCAGCCACTGCCAAAGACAACATACTGGGCTATATGGACCATTGGTCTGACCGAATATGGCCGTTCTTATGAGATAACACCATACTGGGACGAATGGGGCAGTTCACACTCTCAGAGTTATTGTTGCAGACTCTAGACACCTTTGCATTGGTTAAACTGTGTTCACAATTTTGAGATTTTCTTTGCACCCATATCAGCTACAGACTTAAAAAAAAAAGCTGAGATTTTGGAGAACAAGATCGTATGAACTTCAGAAAATTGCTAATATATCATAAAGGTGCATGCTGGCCATTAAGGAGCCCTAAGCATGAGGAGAGAGACTCTCTCTCACACACATCACTCCTCTTCCACAGCTCACAATCTGGGCCTTTATCTTTACATCAACTCTGTATGTGTGTGTAATTTCCTTTCTTGAAAGTGAAGAATTACAGAGTAAATAGCTCAAGCTTACTGCAATGAAAGATTTCTTAGAAGAAAGGCAGTGAATTCACTATCAACACTGTAGCTATAAGGATAAAATCCTTGAACTGTATGATAACTCTCAGGATAAATTTTGTTGCAAAGAGTTGACCATCAGTAAATGTACCTAAGTATCTCCACTCACAGTTGGCAGAACGACCTCACTATAACATAGCATGGTGCTGTCTTATTGTGGTTTTCATAGCTTTACTCAATGTGATTTGTCTTTGAAACACTTGTTAGGGGAAGCATATGCAGGGCACAGGTCTCCATGGAAACTAAAAGATAAAAATGACTCTGGCTGTATCTGTTGCCTGTATTCGGATATAAACAATTTTATATTTCCCAAGAGACTGCTATCCAGAGACTGACTGAAGCATTAACCATTTGTAACGATTTTCTGTCCTCTGAAGCAAGGAGACTTACAGTAGGAGAGCAACAATGCCCTTCCTAATTGAGCAGCTAGAATGTGCTATCTGACCTAAGCCTTTCACATTCTGATTAGAAATCAAAACTCCCTGCAAGGCGCTTCACTTTGCCTAATAGGGTGATAAGCTAAAGCTCCTAAGAGTCTGGGAGTTCTCTTCTTCTTGCACAGCTTCTGTGTTCCATGTAGCTCTATTTCTGCACAGGACTTTTAGGCAAAAACCTTGCCGAGTGGCCCCCTCAATTTTTATAGGCTGCATATGATAAAGTAACCAACTTGAAATGTATCATGTAGGAAGCTGCTGGTCTGTGGTAGGACAGAAAGTGAAGGAGTTACAAAGGTCTCATTGTAAAAAGAATGAACCAGAAAGGTAAAGGTCTTGATTACTTCATTAGATCTTAGAAATCAGAGACCGTTCTTTCATAGGCTAGATATACCACAAGTCAGTTGACTCTCAGTTGGATGTGTTACTAACTGATGGCAGTGGAGTAGTGTCCATCTGAGGCTTTGTCTACACTGGCACTTTTGTCGTTAAAATGTTTGTCCCTCAGGGGTGTGAAAAAAACACATCCCTAAATTACAAACGTTTTAGTGATGAAAAGCTCCAGATTGCTTCGTCGGTGGGAGCCGCGCTATTGCCCCTTATTGGAGGTGGTTTTATTTTGTCACCAGGAGAGCCCTCTCCCAGTGATAAAGAGCGGCCACACAGCGTAACTTACAACAGCATGGCTGCAGCGGTGTTGCTGCGCCGTTGTAAGGTGTGCAGTGTAGACATAGGCTAAATCAGGGGTTCTCAACCTTTTTCTTTCTGAGCTCCCCGCCCCCACCCCGCAACATGCTATAAGAACTCCATGGCCCAGTTGTGCCCAAGAACTTGTTTTCTGCCTATAAAAGCCAGGGCCAGCGTGAAGGGGTAGCAAGCAGGTCAATTGCCTGGGGCCCTAGTGAAGCTACATTGCTCATGCTTCAGCTGCAATCCCAGGGGTTTCAATCCCATGTAGGAGGGCTTTGGCTTTCTGCCCTGGGCCCAGCGAGTCTAACACTGGCCCTGCTTGGCATACCACCTGAAATCTGCTCACGGCCACCCAGGGGGCCCTGGACCCCTGGTTGACAACCACTGGGCTAAATGACAGCAGAATATACCTGTCTTTGGGAATTGTTCTACTCTTTTCACTCTGTATCCTTTACAGAATACTTGTCACTTTCAGTATCTAACGCAGAAAAAACAGACACCTCCAATGACCATAACTATCAGTGTCTGAATTATTTGATCCATTGTTATTCCTCTACTTTTTCACACGCTGTAGAAATAGAATACTTGCAGCTCTCCATTTAAATGCGGGACAAAGGCCCCAAATGACAGATATTATAAAAGAACAGAGGAAGGCTGGAATGAAGTAGGATTTGCTGGATTTCAAGGTGGGGAAAGGAATTATTCCTCTCATCCGTAAGCTGTGGAGCGGCAGCAGACCCACTATGCAGCTGCTCCTACAGCCTTCAAGTTGAGTCTGTTTGTTCTAAGTCTAGGATGGAGCGTCAGTGTTCGTTCTAACTTCGTCAGCTTCTCTGTAAATTGTTTTTTTTTTAAGCGTTTAGTCTCTTAGTTAGTTAGTTCTTAGTATAGTTATTTAGGAATTAGGGTAATAAGGGGCTGGTTCCTTATCTTGGAACTCCCCTCCGGGGCAGACAACCATTGCCATACACCACCCCACTCTTCTGACCCTCCTCGGTTGTGGGGATGCCAAGAATCCCTGACATTTTTAAAGCTTCAATATCTGCCACAAGTTGTTACTGGTCACAGACTGCCATGTCACCTGTCGGTACTGCCAGGGGAGGCATACATCCCTGCCTGGTGCAGTATTTTCAGGTTGTTCCCAAGTAGAACTGAGCAGTCCAGGGAGTTTTGGTTCTAAGTTACTCATGGAGGAAGCCATGAAGGCGGGAACAACTTCTGTCTGAGGAGACCCCCTGTATGCCAGCCTAAAGGTAGGAGTGGCCCCTTTTCTTCAGTCCCTGGTGGCTACAAGACCTCCATTTTCCCCACTCTGGCTCCAACAGATTCTGGACAACAGAGCCAGAACAAACAGAGAGGGAAGGGACACATAAGCATTCCTATAAAAGTAATGGGGTTCCACTGGAGTCCCTCTAAAAAGAGGCATAAATCCCTGTCCCACACAAGGCAATCGGGAGCCCAGTGCACTAAAGCAGGGCCACTGGATACTGGGGAGGACCAGAATGAGACTTTGAAGGGAAAAACCACAGCATCATCTGGCTTTGGGACTGCTTCTTTGGCACTGAAACCATTGTGGAGGTTCAGGGTGCTGGATCCCACCGTATCAATGACCAGAGTTGTGAAAATGATGAGTGACTCTGGCTTACTACTTGACTCTAGAAAACCTTCTATTGCTTCCAGAACCAGGGTCATTTCTCTTTTCCAGACCTCAATGCGCAGCACCAGGACTTCATCCAGTACCAATATCATTATGGTAACTGTCTCCATCCCCGCCCATAAGAAGGTGTGAATCCAGATTGTCACTGGTACCATCGACACAAAAAGGCCGGTTACCGTTACCTTCCTTGGTACTGAGGGATGCCCTCTCTGGATGTGGGATCAGTATCCTCCAAGTCAAAGAGGCCTATGACAGAAACCCAGTCCCAGATTATGCCCTGAGGGGGACAGCCCTCTGAGGGGATGGAGCACAGACAGAGCATCGAGATTTTCCAGGATTTATTATCACTCCTGTATGAGAGACTATAATCCCTATACTCATTGGTATCATCTGTGGCTTCTGAGCATAGCCCACTAAGATACTGTGTAAGAGATTTGTGGCCAGTCAACACTATCAATACACAGTTCTTCCCTTTGCACTCTCAACAGCACCAAGTGTGTTTACCAAACTACTGTCAATGGTAGCAACACACTTTCATTGACAAGGGGTGACAGTTTATCCTTACTTATATGACTGGCTCCTGAAGAGATTATCTTACCAGGAAACATGGGAAGCAACCACTATGCTTCTACATCTGTTTGAAAGTCTGGGCCTCCAGGTGAACCTGGAGAAGTCCACCCTAGAACCATCACAATCTATAGAAATAATTGGGGCAAAGTTGGCAGCTGTTACAGTCAGCAGTTACTTACCTCTTCATCACCAGGCTCATCCAGTGAATCTGTTTGAGCCTCAGAATGTCCATATGATCCTGCCTGGCACTGTTGAGCCATACAGTCACGAGTACTTACATAACCCTGTTCATGAGGGTTCACTTCAGATCCTACAAGCTTTGTTATGGGCCATCTACACTCTGTAGCAAAGACAGTTTTGACCTGCTTGTTACAGTTCCCTGAAGAATCTCAGCCTCCCTTACTGGTAGGAGGACAGAAGGAAGTGTGTGTGTGGGGAGGGAGCGGGGGGGAGGGTACCATTCAACCCCTCACTTCCAACAAAGACTGTGCTCACAGATGTGCCCCTCTTAGATTGCCCACATAGAGGGACAGGTTGCCCAGGGGATTTGGTCCCCTCTCAAGTCTACACTTCACACCAATGTGTTGGAGCTGTCAGCAATCAGACTAGCCTGCAAACATTTCCTTCCTCACATCTGCAGCCAGTCAAACCAGGTATTATTGGACAACATGACAGCAGACAAACAAGGAGTAGCATCCTTTGACTCATAGCTCCGCATGGAAGCAATTGCTCGTTGGAAATGGATCATTCCCATACAGATTACCTTAACCACCATTCACCTGCCAGGGATCCACAACACTCTGGCAGATTCTCTGAGCAGACACTTCACTACAGAACACAAATGGGAGTTGTATGACCTGGTTTTCTCTGGGAGGTCTCCCATCCTCCTCTCCTATGTGAACAATAACTACACAGAGTTCTTCTTCAGAGTGGGTCACAGCCAGGCTGTCTGGGTGACACATTTCTCATTTAGTGGCCAGGAGCCCTGTGATATGTATTCTCTGCTCCTCCCCCGCCCACCCCAATTCCCCCTGTTAAACCTCATATCATGAAAAAACTGATAGGACAAGGTACAACTCATCCTTATAGCACTGTGTTGGTATCTGATGCTTCTGCAACTATCTGCCTGACTTCCTCTCTGCCTTCCCCTAATACTTCAACCTTTAAGTCAGGGCAGATGGACTTGCCACCCCAACCCAGCTACCTCCTTATAAAGACACTGCTTGTGACTGCACATAGGGGCAATCACTTGTAATTACCTTGTAGGTTACCTACCAGGAACTAGAGGTAGAGAAGGAACTAAGATGGTGGTGGTCTGGAAGCCCCATTTATTTTCTCAGTGGGGGGTCACAAGGAGAGCATGGGTGCATACATGGATCCCGGTCCTGGGCGCATGGAGTGCATGTACATTTGGAAGTGCACTACACATGGGGACAACACATCTTTAGCTCCTGTTAATACAAGATGAGCGGTAGCGCTGGAACTGGGGTGCTAGGAGTGCTGCCGCAACCCCTGGCTTGAGGTAGGAATAACAAACATCAGTAGGTGGTTTCTATCAGCATCCACTGAAGGTGAGTTACGTCTCTGTTTGTTTCTTCACCTCTGGAGGAGGCTGCAAGATTTGCCTTCTAGAGGTGGATGTTTGAGAGGGATAGAATTAGCAGATCATGTATTTAATATCTGCCACCGTCTGTGCTCCTGCATTGGTCTAAACTTCAGCCTATTCTGTTTCCCATTTCAAGAGTTTTGATTAGGATGCCCCTTTTTTCTGGAAAGCAGAAATGCTGGTGTCACAATTGCAACATAAAGCTGTGGAGTTGAGTTGTATAATATCTAAGGGTATGTCTACACTACGAAATTAGGTTGAATTTATAGAAGTCAATTTTTAGGAAACGATTTTATACAGTCGATTGTGTGTCCCCCCACTAAACGCATTAAGTCGGCGGAGTGCGCCCACAGTACCGTGGCTAGCATCGACTTTCGGAGCGTTACACTGTGGGTAGCTATCCCACAGTTCCCGCAGTCTCCGCTGCCCATTCGAATTCTGGGTTGAGCTCCCAATGCCTGATGGGGCAAAAATATTGTCGCGGGTGGTTTTGGGTACATGTCATCAGTCGCCCCTCCCCCCATGAAAACAATGGCAGACAATCGTTTTGTACCTTTTTTCCGTGCAGACGCCATACTGCTGTGAGCAGATGGTGCAGTAAGACTACTAACCATTGTCATCCACTGCTTCCGCTTCAACTCTGCTCTTCTAGTGCCATGAATCCACCTCGCAGGTCCTCTAGTTGTTCTGTATAAATATCTATTCTTGTGGCATCCGTCGTCATCCACCGCTTCCTCTGCAGCTCTGCTCTCCTGCAGACACCATACCATGGCAAGCATGGAGCCCGCTCAGGTCACTGCTGCTGTTGTGAGCATTGTAAACACCTTGCGCATTATCCTGCAGTATGTGCAGAACCTGCAAAAGCTGGCGAGGAGGCGACGACAGCGCGATCACGATAGTGATGAAGACATGGACACAGACTTCTCTCAAAGCATAGGCCCTGGCAATTTGGACATCATGGTGGTAATGGGGCAGGTTCATGCCGTGGAACACTGATTCTGGGCCCAGGAAACAAGCACAGACTGGTGGGACTGCATAGTGTTGCAGGTCTGGGATGATTCCCAGTGGCTGCGAAACTTTTGCATGCGTAAGGGCACTTTCATGGAACTTTGTGACTTGCTTTCCCCTGCCCTGAAGCGCAAGAATACCAAGATGAGAGCAGCCCTCACAGTTGAGAAGTGAGTGGGGATAGCCCTCTGGAAGCTTGCAATGCCAGACAGCTACCAGTCAGTCGGGAATCAATTTGGAGTGGGCAAATCTACTGTGGGGGCTGCTGTGATCCAAGTAGCCAATGCAATCTCTGAGCTGCTGCTATCAAGGGTAGTGACTCTGGGAAATGTGCAGGTCATAGTGGATGGCTTTGCTGCAATGGGGTTTCCTAACTGTGGTGGGACGATAGATGTAACGCATATCCCTATCCTGGGACTGGACCACCTTGGCAGCCAGTACATAAACCGCAAGGGGTACTTTTCAATAGTGCTGCAAGCACTGGTAGATCACAAAGGACATTTCACTGACAACAGCGTGGGATGGCTGGGAAAGGTGCATGACATTTTGCATCTTCAGGAACTCTGGTCTGTTTGAACAGCTGCAGGAAGGGACTTACCTCCCAGACCAGAAAACTACCGTTGGGGATGTTGAAATGCCAATAGTTATCCTTGGGGACCCAGCCTACCCCTTAATGCCATGGCTAATGAAGCCATACACAGGCACCTTGGACAGTAGTAAGGAGCAGTTCAACTATAGGCTGAGCAAGTGCAGAATGGTGGTAGAATGTGCATTTGGACATTTAAAAGCTCGCTGGTGCAGTTTACTGACTCGGTTAGACCTCAGCGAAACCAATAATTGGGAGACAGGCCAGTCCTTGCCTACAGACAGCCCCGCAACCTGAAGCAAATACTCACCAACAACCACATACCACACAACAGAACCACTAACCCAGGAACTTATCCTTGCAACAAAGCCCGTTGCCAATTGTGCCCACATATCTATTCAGGGGACACCATCACAGGGCCTAATAACATCAGCCACACTATCAGAGGCTCGTTCACCTGCACATCCACCAATGTGATTTATGCCATCATGTGCCAGCAATGCCCCTCTGCCATGTACATTGGTCAAACTGGACAGTCTCTACGTAAAAGAATAAATGGACACAAATCAGATGTCAAGAATTATAACATTCATAAACCAGTCGGAGAACACTTCAATCTCTCTGGTCACGCAATCACAGACATGAAGGTCGCTATCTTAAAACAAAAAAACTTCAAATCCAGACTCCAGCGAGAAACTGCTGAATTGGAATTCATTTGCAAATTGGATACTATTAATTTAGGCTTAAATAGAGACTGGGGGTGGCTAAGTCATTATGCAAGGTAGCCTATTTCCTCTTGTTTTTTCCTACCCCCCCCCCCCGATGTTCTGGTTTAACTTGGATTTAAACTTGGAGAGTGGCCAGTTTGGATGAGCTATTACCAGCAGGAGAGTGAGTTTGTGTGTGTATGGGGGTGGGTTTTTGGAGGGGGGTGAGGGAGTGAGAGAACCTGGATTTGTGCAGGAAATGGCCTAACTTCATTATCATGCACATTGTGTAAAGAGTTGTCACTTTGGATGGGCTATCACCAGCAGGAGAATGAATTTGTGTGGGGGTGTGGAGGGTGAGAAAACCTGGATTTGTGCTGGAAATGGCTTTTAGATAAGCTATTACCAGCAGGACAGTGGGGTGGAAGGAGGTATTGTTTCATATTCTCTGTGTATATATAAAGTCTGCTGCAGTTTCCACGGTATGCATCCGAAGAAGTGAGCTGTAGCTCACGAAAGCTCATGGTCAAATAAATTGGTTAGTCTCTAAGGTGCCACAAGTACTCCTTTTCTTTTTGCGAATACAGACTAACACGGCTGTTACTCTGAAACCTGTCAATATCCCCATTGTTATTGCTGCTTGCTGTGTGCTCCACAGTATCTGTGAGAGTAAGGGGGAGACGTTCATGGTGGGATGGGAGGTTGAGGCAAATTGCCTGGCGGCCGATTACGCACAACCAGACACCAGGGTGATTAGA
Source organism: Eretmochelys imbricata (assembly GCF_965152235.1). Lineage (NCBI taxonomy): Eukaryota > Metazoa > Chordata > Testudines > Cheloniidae > Eretmochelys > Eretmochelys imbricata. Next base: position 39,299,781 of record NC_135577.1, read on the forward strand.
AGAGCATGGCTGGGTGCCCTGTGCATCAGAGAAGCTTTGAAAACGAATTTCATGACTGGCCAGGCTACGGTATGACAGTTCTGTTTGTTTCTACTTGATGAAAACCCAACCCCTTGGTTGACTCTACTTCCCTGTAAGCCAACAGACCTCCCAGCTTCGATCACCACTTTCAGAGGCAATAAAGTCATTATTGTTTCAAAATCATGCATTCTTTATTAATTCATCACACAAATAGGGGGAAAACTCACAAGGTAGCCCAGGATGGGTGAGTGAGGAGGGAAGCACCGGGTGGGGTGGTGGATGAGGGAAGGACAAGGCCACACTACAGTTCAAAACTTATTGAATGCCAGCTTTCTGTTGCTTGGGCAGTCCTCTGGGGTGGAGAGGCTGGGTGCCTGTAGCCTCCCCCCACGTTCTTGGGCATCTAGGTGAGGAGGATATGGAACTAGGGGAGGAAGGCAGGCAGTTATACAGGAGCTCCAGTGGTGGTCTGTCCTCCTGCTGCCTTTCCTGCAGCTCCACCAGAGGCCTGAGCATGTCAGTTTGCTCCCCCAGTAGCCTCAGCATTGCATGCTGCCTCCTCTCAGCGTGCTCCTCCCTCCTCTCATCGCGTTCATTTAATGCTTTCCTGGACTCTGCCATTGTTTGCCTTCACGCATTCTGCTGAGCTCTTCCAGTGTGGGAGGACTGCATGAGCTCTGAGAACATGTCATCGCGAGTGCGTTTCTTTCACCTTCTAATCTGTGCTTGTCTCTGGGATGGAGATGTTAGAGGGTGCGTAGAAACATTTGCAGCTGCGGGAGGAAAAACAAGGGAGAGTAGTATTTTAAAAGATACATTTTAGAAAACAAAGAGAAGACTATTTCACACTGAATCAAGTGATTCACATTACATAGCACATGTGCTTTTGGTACAAGGTCGCATTTTGCTTCTTATATTACATGCCTGCCAGTTTGGTATGAGACATCACACACGCTCGGCTGGGCAACAGAATTCGGCTTGCAGGCAGCCATGGTAAGGCAAAGGGTTTCGGCTTCTTCAACCTTCATAACATGTGGGAACGGTTTCAAACAGCAGTGCCCTCCTTTACCATACCAAGCAAAGCCTGTTGGTTGGCCATTTAAAAGGAGGGGCTGCAGTTTTAGGGTGAATGTGCAGCACAATCCAACCTCTCCCTCCACCCAATTCCCTGGGATGATTGCTTCACACACCTCCACCACTGCATGGCTAGTATCAGGGAAGATCCCTGTCAGACAAACGCGAACAGCTCAGCATCAACGGGCCTCCCCCCACCGCGTGGCTAACAGCGGAGATGATTTCTTTTCAGCCAAAGGCAAACAGCCTAGCAGGAACAGCCACCTCTGAATGTCCCCTTAAACAAATTTCCCGTATTTCAACCAGGTGACAATGAATGATATCACTCTCCTGAGGCTAACACAGAGAGATAAAGAACCAATGTTGCTTGAATGCCATCAAAGCCCAGGCCCATTCACTGCAATGCTTTGTTCTGCAATGATTGCAGACTACTTGCTACTGGCTTGGCATGGTAAAGTGTCCTACCATGGAGGATGAAATAAGGCAGCCCTCCCCAGAAACCTTCTGCAAAGGCTTTTAGAGTACCTCCAGGAGAGCTTCATGGAAATGTCCCTGGAGGATTTCTGCTCCATCCCCAGACATGTTAACAGACTTCTCCAGTAGCTATACTGGCCGTGAATGCATCCCAAGTCTTCAGGGCAAATGAATCATTAAACACACTTGCTTTTAAACCCTGTATTATATTTACAAAGGTACACTCACCAGAGGTGCCTTCTCCGGCTTCATGGTCTGGGAGCCTGAATGGGAGGTTGGGAGGGTATTGGCTCCAGGGTGGTGAACAGTTCCTGGCTGCCAGGGAGAAGGGATTCTCCGCTTGTGTGCTGTGCTCTATCCTCAACCTCCTCCTCCTCCTCATCTTCCTCATCAACAAAATCCTCATCCCTGTAACGTGAGACTCCCCCCTTGCAGGTGTCCACAGACAGTGGTGGGGTAATGGTAGGGGTTCCCCCCCCCCAGAGTTGCATGCAGCTCATCATAGAAGTGGCCTGTATGGGGCTCTGACCTGGAGCGACTGTTTGCATCCTTTGTTTTTTGGTAGGCTTGCCTCAGCTCCTTAACTTTCACGTGGCACTGCTGTGTGTTCCTGTTGTAGCCTCTGTCCATCATGCCCTTTGAGATTTTGGCAAATATATTGGCATTTCGTCTTTTGGAATGGAGTTCTGCCTGCACGGATTCTTCTCAGCGATCAGATCCAGTACCTCCCATTCTTTCCATCGTGGAGCTCTTTTGTGATTCTGGGACTCCATGGTCACCTGCGCTGATCAGCTCGCCACGCTGGCTAAACAGGAAATGAAATTCAAAAGTTCCCGGGGCTTTTCCTGTCTACCTGTCCAGTGCATCTGAGTTGAAGGTGCTGTCCAGAGGGGTCACAATGGAGCACTTTGGGATAGCTCCTGGACGCCAATACCATCAAATTGTGTCCACACTAACCCAAATTCGACCCAGCGAGGTCGATTTTAGCACTAAACTTCTTGCCAGGAGGAGTACAGAAATCGATTTTCAGAGTCCTTTAAGTAGACAAAACAGGCTTGGTCTTGTGGACGGGTACAGTGTTAAATCAACCTAACACTGCTAAATTTGACCTAGACTCGTAGTGTAGACCAGGGCGTAGATGCTGCACACTCCTTCTTTGGAACTGATACGCTTATAACCAGGTGCAGAGGTGTGAATAGGTGACTGAACTATCCCTCACCCTACCTACCACCTTCCAGAGAGAATTTTATTTGGTGGTTTATTTGAAACAACTAAACACACTTCTGGATGAAAAGAGCCAGAGTTTATTTCCCAAGAATGCTCCCTGCTCTGTTAGAATCCTGATTTCCCTATTAACTCTTAATTTTCCTTAGTATAATTTTATGAATAGATCAGCAATGACAGATTTGTACCACAGCAGCATTTAATCAGTGCAGGGAATCTAAACAAAGACTAAGTTATGCATGTTAGTGTAGGTTGACACCTAGAGTTAAAATGTTACTACTTCTAAGATTGCTGTAAATTTCCTGATTGACAGTCTGCATAAGGTATACATTTGGGTAGTACTTCATGCCAAAAAATGGTATAAAGCTAATTAACTTGAAATGTTTGTTTTTTCTCTTTTTTCTAAAAAGTCAAATGAGCTTTGAGTATGTGTGTTTGAATCAAAACCTGCCATTTCATCTCATATAATACCATGGATATTCAAGAGTTTTATAGTGGATACTGATTTTAAAGGCATAGACAACTTGCATTTAATTTAAACTTTGCTATTATAAAATGTAATCCATTCCCCACATATACAGCTCCAGATTACTGTAAAGGACATGCTGTACAAACTGGTATGAGATCTGATAGACACTGAGGTTAAAGTGCAATTTTACTGTGGAAAGTGACTACATAAATAAAGGGATCATAGGGTTCCAAGCTTGTTTCTTAAAGACTCCATATCAAATATACTCAGTTCACAAGTGTAAAGATGTTCTAAGAGCCAGCCCTGAAAACTCAATCTGGGCTATGATACTCAAGCTGAGTTATTTCCTTTATTAGTGTAACTAATTGGAACATTGAAATGTAAGTGATTTTTGTTTATCCACAAGCAGGTGCAGAATACAGCTCATTCCTTTCTAACTGAGTTGTCTCTACACGGGTAAAATGCAGTAACAACTCATTTTTTGTCACTAAATAAACAGTTATAACTCCACATGCACACAGGGAGTAGATTAGTTGCATGATTAGATCATGTCATTTTTACAAAGTCACGCTTCAGACTAGAACTGCACTTCCACGCAAGATTCTGCTGCTGTTCATGCATCTTGGGACTGATCCTTCTTCAGTCCTTTTGGCCATATTCTGCTTGTCTTACTCATGTGAACAGTCAATTTCTAGCCTAACTTCTGCAAGTAAGATTTGGTCTTCTATCCTTAATCAGGAAAAAATACCACTGAAATCAACTGGAGTTCTATCTGGTTACAGACTGCAGTGTTGGACCGATAGTGAGTTCACATTCCACATTTAAGGACAGAAATGCAGTTCATTAGGGTAACATTGATTAACCACAGTTTTAGCAAGCTCCAAATTTCACTTTGATCTAGTTTTTCTCCAAGAGGTTCAGTGTATGACTAGGGGCCCTGCATACTCAAATACAACTTTAGTTTCAGTAAACTTCTACTTTATCTTTACTGTTAATATAAAACAAACTGAAATTCACTATTAAATCTCACTATTCTTGGTGGCTAGTTTTCATAGGCCCTGAATTATATTGTTTGCCTTGCACTGACGTATTTTTTGAGACGGCTGAGTGAGTACTGATCCTCTTTAGACCATCCTGAAAAAGTGTCTGCTGCGGTTATCATTCAGTGACATTTTAAATGAGTACAATGAGTCATAAATACAGATGACGTGCCTGATGTAGGGTGAAGGAGGATTTACAGAAGCTGCCAGGGGACTGTCAAAAGAGGCACTGTCCTCCTCCCCACCCCCAGCATATGGGGAAAAATAGCTTGGTGGCAATGATGTATACGTAGATAGACGTATCATAGCCCAGAAGGGCAACAGCATGCAACATCAACAGGAGCAGTGAATTGGAAGGTGGGAAGAGCCAATACATCTGTTACTCAGGACTTCCACTGTGCTTTTTGCATTCTTCCACCTTACACACCAGTTTTCAACCAAAGGTTTATGCTCACAATATCCCTGTAAAGTAGGGAAGTATCATCCCACTTCTCAGATGGGCAGCTGACATCTCTGGAGACCAGGGGTGGGAAATTCAAAAGTGATTCTTAATTAGGCCAATGACTCCAATGTGAACAGAGTTAGTCCAACACTGAGTACTTTTGACATCCCACCCATAACTGATTTGCTCAAGGTCACATAGGCCAGAAATTGAACCCATGTCACAGTCTAATACTCTAAACACAAGCCCAAATTTCCTTGTTTGCATAACTACCCATCTCCTGCAATGTCTTAAACTGGAGGGCATCATATGCCCCACTCCATCTCAGGGCCCTAGCACACAAGCCTAACATACAGAATTTGCAACAGAGAAATTCAAAACCAAAGACAAGGTTGAAGAAGCTGTGCTGAACTGGGACTATGTCTGTACAACTTTGAATTCTGGTTGATATTGTGCAGCTGTATTATGAAACACTGCTGCATCATGAGTGTCTGTGTATGTGGATCCACCATTGCTGACCATTCCTATAGCAGGTACGCACCAGCCAAATACAATGTGGGGAGGGGTGCTAAGGACTCAACCACCCTATTGAGGTGCAAACATCTGAACAGTGAAAGAGGTGCATGCTTAGAAAACCAGTTTAGCTGACTCCTCTGAAGGGAGAGGGAATGAAGAATCAATGGAAAGTTACCCAAAAGATAGAACAAAGGAAGCCAGAAGGGTTTTAAAAGCAAGCCAGATGGAAAGAGACAGCATGGGGCAGGAGAGAGCAAGGTCACAAGGTGTGTAAGGGGCTCCTGAGGGAGAGACCATCCACTATATAAGAGGCTGGGGACACTCTGCCTGTCTGGCTTCCTGGACACTGATGGAAACCTAGGTACTCCCAAGGGAAGGGCGAGATAGGAAAGGGACTGTGTAATATTTCATTGTTTGTATCATCTGTACAGTCCTGTGCTTTACATGATTAAATATAAAAGAACATAAAGGTGTTGGACTTTTTGCTCTGTGTGTGTATGTAACTGCTTCACAACTGCTGCATGCCTTTGAGACAGTTAAACTGTAAACCAGAAGTTTAACACCTTTTGGAAAGCATTCTGGGACTGGGTGTGTGTAGGTACTGTGGAGTCTTCAAGGGTCAGTGCTGCACCCTGAGGGGACTAGGCAGCTGGTCAGTGGGTTCCAGCTCTCAGATGGAGGTGCCATATGGAAAGTCTGTGACCTAAGAGTGCTAGGGACCCCAGACTGGGGCAGTGACTGGACTCTGTTCAGACCCAGGGGATCTAGAGCACAGAGGCTTGAATTCCCTGCACAGTAGTCCTATTGGGTGGCCAGTGGGATTTGTGACAGAACCTATTTCAATATTGAAGAAAACTGATAAATATAAATGTTCCCATCTAAGTAGCATCATACTGTTACTGAGATTTTCCTAAGGTGACATTAAATCAGCAAAATAGGTTTAAGAACTTTTGAAATCATAGAATTGCTCCTTAGCTGTAATAAACCAAAATTAAAACACAAGTTTCAATGTCTTTCTTGTCAGGTTTATGGATTTTTAAGTGTCACTAGCCATTGTTTCATCTGTAACATAGGGTCTCTGAACACCATTTAATCAAAGATCAATACTGTTTAAATATCAGGAGTATAATATGAAAAAGACTGTTAATGAAGAAACATTTCACTGCTCTAGTTTGGCTTGCCTTGCAGTAAAAACAGAATTGTTTCTGTCACTAGCAGGAAGACTAAAGATTTCTCATCTGAATCAAACCATATGATTTTATAACAGTACTGTAGCTGTTTTTGAACAAAATGTGAGTGTGCACTGGGGCTCAACTTTTCCTAGGCAGCAGAAACCAATTTATACCACTTCCCATTAGGAAAAACTCCCAAGCATCATCATCATCATTATTATTAATATTTTTAGGTCTTTGAACCAATGCAGCATGGAATTTGCAGTGTTCAGGGGGGTTTGATGCAATATGACTCACTTCTATGAGCATAATTGATGTAGATACTTTGGAGATCTAAGGAAACAGTCACTTCCCCCATCCTTAAGCAGTGAAACTTTCTGCAAGCATGTCAACTTACATCTATACTCAATCATGCTGGCTTTTAACAGAAATAAATGTATTGATATTCTCTGGAAAAAAACAAACATCAATAACTTTATTTCTTTCAATGGTTGTTCCTATTTTGTTCTGTTACCACATGCTTTTTATCATTCTCTATTTTGTATTTGTTTCATATGGCCACACCCATTTCTCTTATGCTGGACATCCAGTTTTATCCAGAAGAGCTGGCAGTTATATTTAGAAGTGAGAGCATTGACCTGGCGGTTGGGATTCAGGACTTCTGGAGTCTCTATGAGTTTGTCATGCACTTCATTCCTATTGGAGAGGCAAGTTAATCACCTAGTGCCTCATTTCCCCACCTGTAAAATGAGAACAGTAATACCTACCTCTCTGCAAACCCACATGAACTCCATGGGAGTCTTTTCCATGGACTTCAGTGATGTCTGGATCCGGCATTGAGACTTAATTAGTGTTTACAACACCAAGGTCTTTGCGTGAGAAGAGTACTAACTGCAAACTATTTACATGACAATTTTCCTACATGCACCCCACGTACACATTCCCCCCAAAAAGACGGGGAGGGAACTCTGAAGCATCCTTCTTAGAAATGGTAGAATTAGGATGTTTAGCAGATTAAAAGAAGGTGCAATTATCCTTGTGTACACTTTTTCAATCCCTCTGAGGGTGCTTGGGTGCAAGGATGCAAAATTTGGCCCACAGGCTTTTGCAAACATCCTATTTGTTATGTATATATTAGGAAGACACCCAAACAAAAAGCCTGAAGGTGAATACCCTGTATTTGTGTGAGAGAATCTGGATCTAAATTTCACATATTGCAACTGTCTTTTACACTCCCTTATGGAAAAGTCCTGTTGAATGCAATAGAAAATAATTACCAATCCATATATCTTGAAACATAACAGAGAATGTGATTGGGAATTATTCCGTGCTATAGAATTCTACAGGGCGATGTAAAAATCCCTCGTGGAAGAATTTCCTTTTCCACTACATTCTATACATTTCAGTCAGTTCTATAAAATCTGTGTTTTCACCGGGGCTTTTCTATAAGGGATGGGCATAGGTTGTTCAAAATCTGCATCCAGGACTGAATTTTTGGCTTAGCCTCTTTTTACTTATACTGAAGAGGTTTGGCTCAGATCCTCATTTAGGCTAGTGTTTGGGTTCAGATTTTGAAGGTGCTGAACTCTTGTGAGTTGTTCGTTCTAAGATCTCTTGTCATATTGCAGCTAAGAATTCATGAGACTGTTTGTTAGTTCTCGTGGGACTTCAGTAGCATCCAAACCAGAACTGGAAAATAGCTCCTTTTCAGTTTTAGATCTAACCACAAAACAAAACAAAGTTTATATGTGGAGATCCAAGTGTGACCCCTTCATTATTGTAGAGGTTCAGATTAGATGTTCTGGTTTTGGCTCAAGTGTCACTATACACATACTAATGCTTTGTGCAGTGATGTAAGCACTTGAGGAATAATTATGCACTTGAGTTTCAGATCCTCTTTTTCCAAGCACACATGATACTGCATGATTTAGAATGTGTTTTCTTTGTTTTGCAGTGATAGGAAAGGAATGACAGGTCATACATCACATACTGCAAAGCTATATGTGCTATATGTTTAGGGTTGTACGAGAGCATGCGATTTTAGTTGCTTGGGAAGCTGGACAGAAACCTGGGATTTCATTATTAGAACAAGATTACTGCAAATACAACCAGAGGTCAAAACACAATCAGGATGGAGTTATAATAATGCAGTAGTGTTGTTGCAGTTACAGTGTGTTCAGCTCTTTTAAAAAAGACATTAAATTAATAAAAACCTTAAGGGAACTAACAGTAACTTGATTTTGGAGCTGTGGAAGTACTTTGACTGATTTCAGTTTAGTTTTAACTCACGAGAGACACTCCCGTCTTATGTCATGGATGACTGCAGTAGGAGTCTACAAACATTACTCATTGCCTCTGATATGCTTATGAATTTAAAGCATTCACTGTCCCACATCACATTGTCTTATTTAAAAGAAACATAAATCTTAGAGAACAGGCTTCATTTTTAGATATTGAGAAAGGGAAGAGCAGTTAATAATCCCTGCCCTGCATTAGGATTGGCACCCATCTGATTATTTTATAATGTTATTTATTGCCAGACTACATTGCAAGATTCCACTAGTAAGATATGAAAGCAAAACATATAACTACAGTCTCTTAAAAAGAATCAGTGGTTTTAGTAAACTTATTCCTGGTGCAGGCCCTAAGAAGACTACATACACATCAATTATTTTGTCTTGCAACATGTATTTAGGGCCTGATTCAATATTCATTAAAGTACGTGAGTGACAAATATCCCAGCACATTAGACTTGAGCAAAAAAAGAAATAATGGTGAACTTCTAAATCTAAACTCTTCCTGCAGCTCCCATTGGCCTGGAATGGTGAAGCGTGGCCACTGAGAGCTGCAGGCGACCGTGCCTGTGGATGGTCAATGTAAACAAACTGTCTTGCGGCCCGCCAGCAGATTACCCTGATGGGCCATAGGTTGCCCACCACTATTTAAACAGAACTGAAGGCACTAAGGCTGTGTCTACACTGCAGAGTTTTGTCGCTAAAAGTTATGCTATTTTAATTAAAGCACTTTAGTTAAACCACTGTTGCATGTCCACACTATGCTCCTTGAAAGCGGCAAAGAGTCCTGTGGCATCTTATAGACCAACAGACGTATTGGAGCATATGCTTTTGTGGGTGAATACCTAGTTCGTCAGATGCATGTAGTGGAAATTTCCAGAGGCAGGTATAAATATTCAAGCAAGAATCAGGCTAGGGATAACGAGGTTAGTTCAATCAGGGAGGATGAGGCCCTCTTCTAGCAGTTGAGGTGTGAACACCAAGGGAGGAGAAACTGCTTTTGTAGTTGGCTAGCCAGTCACAGTCTTTGTTTAATCCTGAGCTGATGGTGTCAAATTTGCAAATGAACGGAAGCTCAGCAGTTTCTCTTTGAAGTCTGGTCCTGAAATTTTTTTGCTGCAGGATGGCTACCTTTAAATCTGTTATTGTGTGTCCAGGAAGATTGAAGTGTTCTCCTACAGCTTTTTGTATATTGCCATTGCTAATATCTGATTTGTGTCCATTTATCCTTATAGGGACTGTCCAGTTTGGCCGATGTACATAGCTGAGAGTCATTGCTGGCACATGATGTCGTATATTATATTGGTGGACATGCAGGTGAATGAACCGGTTATGGTGTGGCTGATCTGGTTAGGTCCTGTGATGGTGTCGCTGGTGTAGATATGTGGGCAAGTTGGCATTGAGGTTTGTTGCATGGATTGGTTCCTGAGTTACTATGGTGCAGTGTGTCACTGCTGGTGAGAATATGCTTCAGGTTGGCCGGTTGTCTGTGGGCGAGGACTGGCCTGCCTCCCAAGGCCTGTGAAAGTGAGGGATCGTTGTCCAGGATGGGTTGTAGATCACCGATGATGCGTTGGAGAGGTTTTAGCTGAGGACTGTATGTGATGGCCAGTGGAGTTCTGTTGGTTTCTTTATTGGGCTTGTCTCGCAGCAGGAGGCTTCTGGGTACACGTCTGGCTCTGTTGATCTGTTTCCTTATTTCCTCGTGTGGGTATCGTAGTTTTGAGAATGCTTTGTGAAGATCTTGTCTGTATTGGTCTCTGTCTGAGGGGTTGGAGCAAATGCGGCTGTACCTCAGCACTTGGCTGTAGATAATGGATCGTGTGGTGTGTCCGGGATGGAAGCTGGAGGCATGAAGGTAGGCATAGCAGTTGGTGGGTTTTCGGTATAGAGTGGTGTTAACGTGACCGTCACTTATTTGCACCGGGGTGTCTAGGAAGTGGACCTCCCGTGTAGATTGGTCCAGGCTGAGGTTGATGGTGGGGTGGAAGCTGTTGAAATCGTGGTGGAATTCTTCCAGGGTTCCCTTCCCATGGATCCAGATGATGAACATGTCATCAATGTAGCATAGGTAGAGAAGGGGCGTGAGTGGACGAGAGCCGAGGAAGCGTTGTTCCAGGTCAGCCATAAAAATGTTGGCATATTGTGGGGCCATGCGGGTGCCCATAGCGGTGCCATTGGTCTGGAGGAATATATTGTCACCAAATTTGAAATTATTGTCCGTGAGGATAAAGTCACAGAGTTCAGCAACCAGTTGTGCTGTGGCATCATCAGGGATACTGTTCCTGACAGCTTGTATTCCATCTTGGTATGTTTGTGTAGAGAGCCTCTACATCCATGGTGGCTAGGATGGTGTTTTCTGGAAGATCACCAATGCATTGTAGTTTTCTCAGGAAATCAGTGGTGTCACGGAGATAGCTGGGAGTAATGGTGGCGTAGGGTCTGAGTAGAGAGTCCACATATCCGGACAGTCCTTCACTGAGAACTATGCTCCTTGTGTCAGCAGAGCACATCCACATTAGCAGCTCTTGCATCGACACAGAGAATATTGCACGGTGGGTAGCTATCCCACTCTGCAACTGGCTGCAGGATGCTTTGGGAAGGATTTGCAATGCCTGATGGAGCAGGTACAGTGTCACATGATGCAAGTTTCTCAATCCCATTGTTCCATGGGCACCCTACTAGATTGCCATCTGCTTTTCAACTGAAGTGTGGGGAGGAGGTGAGGGAAGTGTGTGACAGGGAACCAGAGAGTGTGTGTGGGGAGAGACAGAGTGTGGGTTAGGGGAATGTGTGTGCTGGGGGGAGAGTGAATGTGTCAGCATGGTGTCTCTTTTAAGTTCAGACAGCCACCAGAAGCAATCAGTCCTGAGGCAGGGGGAGAGGGACACCCCCGACATCAGCCCCCGCTTCCCTGCCTGGCTCTGCACAGCACAGCAGTCTCTCTCTCTCTCTGTCACCCCCCTGCCCCTGCCTGCCTCCCTCTGTGTTCCTAGTGCAGAGAGAGCAGGAGCGTTCCACTAATGGTTTGCTCTTTGTTGCCGGGAGCAGAGCAACACACTGCGCTGTCAGAACTTCAGGGAGCTTTGAAAGGAGAGAGACGCATGTCTGCAGGGCAGCCAAGTTCAAAACAGTGAGCAGAACGGTCAGGGCAGGCATAGTGGGATACTGGGAGAGGCCAGTTATGGCGACATAACAAACGGCAGTGTCTACACTGACACTTTGTTGCTTTAAGTTTGCTGCAAAAAGCTTTATGCCTCTCACCGAGGTGCTTTTCTTTTGTCACTGAAACTGAAAAGTTTTGTCACGAAAAGTGGCATTGTAGTGTGTACTCCTCCACTGTCTTGTCTCCAAAAGCTGCCTTTTGGCGACAAACTCTGCAGTGTAGACAAGGCCTTAGGAGAAGAGATCCAAGGGAGAAGAACGAGGGGAGTTCCTTCTTTGGGAGGGGTTTGGGGCAGTCAGGCTAGAAGACCCACAGGGAGCAAGCTAAGCTCCTGTGGGGGAACCCTGAGACAGGGATTTCCCTGCTCTTTGCAAGCCCGAAAGGAAGCTGACACAGTCTCTGTGGATGAGAGACCATGGAAGGAAAACTTGCTTGGAGGAAGCAGCATAAGACAAGCTCTGCAGGGGTCAGGGAAATAGAAAGCCATGTGAAATGGAAAGATCAACAGGCTAATGTATGCTAAGCCTCAGAAAGGAGTTTTCACTCGTTAAGTATTGGCATTCAGAAATGCAAAAGCTGGACCAGATTCTGCTCAGTCATAACATAGCCCCATTGACTTCAGTGTGCAAAGTCTGCAAGGTCTGGTATGTGCTGTCACTCTTTTCAGGTTGTCCAGAAAAGAGGAGCAAGAGCCTTAAAGTATTTGTGTCTACTTTATGAAACATGAGAACCTCTCTTCAGCTCATCCATGGTAAATCCACTAGAGCTACTGTACCAATTAAATTTTCTCCAGGGATGTTGGTGAGGATGCAAACTGAGATTTTTCAAAGGCACTTGTTCACCTGACTCTGCTTTTGTTACGGTCAAAGATAAAATTCCCATTGACATCAGTGGGAGCAGACCTAGGCCAACAAGTGCCTTTGAAAAATTTCAGTTTGCATTTTCTGTGAAAGTTATCCACCATTGATCTTATCCTTATTCCTTAGAGTAACTAATATGGGAAGAGCTCTGGTAAGGACCATAATTTAATTCTATCGAAGAATAATATCAGGTTTTTAATCTCACTAGGAGTAGCCCTCTCAATGGTCATAGCTCAGCCAATGTAACCACTGACTGAGACTGCGTAATAAAACATCTTTGTCTGTAGGGGAATGAGTGTTTTCTCAACTTCCATATACAACATCTTGTGCATGTTAATCAGTGTGGATTTTTGTCTACTGTAATTGAACTTCAAAGGGAGTGACAAGAGTATTCATCACTGTTTGTACAGAAACTAGATGTATTGTATAATGGAATGATAAAATTGTACTATAATGGAATAATTCTGAGAGAATTTATGCTTGGTATGAATTTAGGTATGCGTGGCAAAAAGTTTTGATCTATTTTAGTTATACTTTACAGTAGCAATGTCCGCATGAAGATGGATATGTTGGGCATCTTACTGCTCATGTCTATATCCTCAATGTCATGGAGAATCTGCTTTGCAGCTAAATGTAGTTCACGGAATGAATTTATTTTGATCTTTATGTGCTTATGGTTGACTACAAAAATAGATTGGTAACTAGATGTAGGCAGGCTGAAAAGATCTTATGCCAGATTATTACTGTGATCAGAGCTAGGCAAATAATTAATAATGAATTTTTTATTCAACTAATTGTGCTTATTTTTCTGTTCATGAATTGTCCAGACTTATTCTCTATCTTGCAGATAACTTCTGCAAATAATTCTCTCTCTCTCTCGTTTGTAAGCACTTAGCTGCAGGATTTAGATATCTGAAATATGAAATGTGATCTGCTTTTACTGGGATGCTACTTGTATTTGAAAATATTCTCCAATATTCACTTCAAATGTTGCTTTTTCAGCAAACTTTCTTGCCAGTAAACTCATTTGTCAGAATATTTGAGGAGAATGAAAGCAGTCAAAATAAAACCAAAACTTGAATATGTATGCAAAAGTTTATTTACCATATTTATGCTCTAACTAGTCTATGATATCCTTACTCTCTGGGAGTGATACCTTACTCTGTATATAATTCCACTGCCTTCAGAGGAACTACTTGTGTAATAAAGGACTACTCCAGGTGAGTAAGGAGGCTTGAATCTGGCCATAACTGCCTTATACAGAGCTTCTCACATACTGGACATGAGTCACTTCACCTGCCACCTGAACATATCATTTGGTGCTGTAACATCTGCTAACTTGCATATAGTGTTGTCTACTGAAAAGTAGTGGGAGGAGAAGTCTTCTGCTGGCATTTGCAGCAGCTTTGGAACTCATGAACAAACCACAGATTTGCTTCACGATCCCTGCTACTTTTCAATAAAATAAATACATTGTTAGATCCTCTACATACTGGATGAATTTGTGACAAGATTCTGTAACTTGATGAAAGAGCTGGGAGAATCTATTATTCTAAGATATCACCCATTAAAAAAGGGGAAGTTTCTTATTCATTTAAAAGAAATGTAAAGTAATCTCAGTGCCAAGCGGACATGGCTACTATCAGTCCTGCTGGGAAATGGCATCACAGAACTGTGAGTTTGAGTCAGGAAAGCCATTGCAAAAGCTCCACTTACTTTACTGTTCTAGGACTGGTAATGACCTGGTCTGTTGGCAGCAGCTCTGTGGAATGCAAGTGGCAAAACAACCACAAGTTGATAAGTGCTCAGATGTTCAGAATTAGCCAAACTTGTCTGAACTAATTCAACTAATCTATTTTACTCTGACACCATCACCTGCATGCACTAACACGATACATCTGGAGTCACAGAAATAAAGAAAGGAAAAAAGGATATTTTGCTGGTCTGAAATAGTTATTTAAAAATATCATTATTTCAAAATGTTAGTTTATTTTTAGCTCTTTGTGGTTTCTTGTTCACATGCATTTTTATTCTATATAGAATAATAACAAATACTAGCAGTACCCAACTCTGCAACACTCCATTTTACACTACATGTATTCTTAAGGCTATTTATTGAGGGCTAGGTGGAGCCTTTGGGGTACATCCTGAGTATGGGACAGTGCAGAGGTATGCCACTCAGAGAGGAGTGCTGGGAAGGAACTTGTGCCTCAATACACAATTCCTCCATAGGCTGACCTCTTATTTTGGAGGTGAGTGGGGTATTGAGGGGAATAAATCACTACACCCCTTCCAAGGTGCAGCATAACTTTTCACCATCCTGTCCCCCTTCTCCCCTCCCCCTGCCTGCCCAGCCATGGTTTCTCCCATGCCTTGCCCCTCCCTCCCTACTTATTTCCCACTGCAGACACTAGGTGTGCAGCCCCTACTCTCCCACTCTGTGCTCAGAGTTAGGCAAGTCCTCCATGGTCACAGTGGGAAGCAAGCTGAAGCCTTACTCCCATGCAAAGCTGGATAAAATCAAAGCACAACCTAGCCTTGGGTTAGAAGAAATGCTATATGCATTTTTGGCTTTTTCTTTTTTTTTTTTTTTTTTTTTTTTGGCAATCCTCATGATCTCTGATTATTTATTGGGTCTGCTTTTTTTCATGATCAGTAAAGTATGTTGAGCCAACTTAAAATACAGTAAGGTTTAAACCTTCAAGGTTTATAATTTCTCTTGGATGTGACCTGAGTACATAGTAGAGTCAATCCAGAATTTACTAAATTCACGGGTTTCTGAAGTGTGTGATGGAATCAATGGATTGTTTCTTTGATTCATCCTGTCCCAATGAGAAGCAAACTGAGATTAGTCTTGAATGATAAATGCAACCATTTTGTAAAGTGATCTTGGGAAGAGCTCAGCAGTAATCAAATGTAGTTTAAGAAATTATTCCTATACATATTCACCATTTCTCTGGAGAATAATGGGAAAGCATGTTATTCTTGAAAGGGCTATGCTAAACTGAAAGCCTTCCTATGCTTAAGGAATCCAAAGTGTTTTTTAAGTTTTCTAATGGTTTGTATTACATTTTAATAAACCAGAACATGTAGCAAAATTTAAGTGATATATATGCAATTTAAGTTACAGTGGTCTTAAATCATATTTCCCACTATTGAAATATGAATTAACAATAAAATAGGTTTTCCTCTTCTGATCTGTCATAGAAAACTTCAAGTTAGCAAGAATTGTTCAACCTAGCACTTAATCAAATAGTCTGAAATCAATGAATGCTAATGGAAACAAAGCATCACTTACAGCTTGTGATGGGCAAACAATTTGTAATGCAACTTACTCAAAGCCATGTTCAGAGATCAATGAGATTACTCATGGAGAAAAGTACTAGTCAGCCTGACTAAGGCACAAACCCCAAACCGGTTGTGTTCTAGAATTTGATTGCACCAACCAAGTATCAAGTGTGAACTCCTCAAGCATTTTAATAGCCTTAACATGGAGTTGCAGACAGTCCCCTGGGGCACTCTGGTCTATCTTGCCACCTAGGCAAGCTTGCCTTCTGGTCAGGGATTTTTATTCCCTTCTTCCAGAGTTCAAATTGATGGAACAAGTGTCAGTTCCTGTCTCCTCTGAATGGTTGGGAGTAGGAGTGGGGGGCAATCAACAGTCTTTCTCCTTTGTTTCACAAAGGCTCATTTGGTTTCAGTGGGCGTTCCTGTGTTCAGGATCAGCACTTTACATTAATTAATGCTGCTTTTCTGTTTGGTGAGTTATACAATTACAATGCAAACGCTCAATATAACTTTATACCACGGAATACAGATGTTATAAGTGAGCTCAATACATGTAGTATCGTACAAACATCTCATCAAGTCTAAACATATTTTTATAAACTTAACATTCATCTTAGCAGTGCTAAAACATACGTGAGCCAGAGGGCTTCTAACTATAGATTTGTGAGTGTTCAGTGAGGCCTAGGGGCCTTGGCATGAGCTGGCACCTGGTCTCCCATGGTCGCACTGGCCATTGGTGACTTTCTCATTTGTGGATTGGCAATGAACAGATTATACCCCTTATACGTGGGGCATTACAACTGTCCATACATCAGCCCTACCACATATCCGAGCTTACATGTCAGCATTTGGCAAGCAAGTGGCAGAGGATGACCTCCCTCAAAGCTTAGCCCAGTGGTTAGGGTACTCATGGGAGACCTAGCTCAAGTCTTCCCTCCAGCTGAGGGGGAGAAATAATTTGAACAGGGATCGGCCACCTGGCAGGAGAGTACACTACCCACAGGTGCTGTAGGATGTTCTGATGTGGGGCTCCCTCACTTTCCCCTGCTGAAGCTGTTCCACTGTGGATAAATAATGAAAGAGGCACTGTATCAAAGAGAGAGAGAGAGTGATACTGTAGCCTGGTGGTTAGAGCACTCACCTTGGAGATGGAAGACCCAGGAGCCAATTCTTGCTCCAATGGATTTTTTTAATCTATCAACAATGTAACAGCTTCATCAGGAGAGATTGAGGGAGCTGCCCCCCATCAGAATATCTGATAGCCTAGTAACTAGGGCACTCACCTGAGAGGTGACAGATCCCTGTTCAGATCCCTTCTGCCAGAGGATAACTTGAACCAGGGTATCCAAACCACTGGGCTGAAAGCTATGAGGGAGCTCCTCCTCTGTTCTGTGTAAGCTCATCCGTAAGGGCCTGATCTGGTAGGTGAGGTCTGAGTATGCTAGCCAGATCAGGCCCTGCAGGTGAGTTAGCTGGAGGCACACCCTTCTTCCCCTAGTCTGTGCACTGCTCTAGGTCTTGGGCGTCCAGACAGCTGGCATGGGGCTTCAGTTTGCATGCCCACAGGCAGAAACATAGGCACCTTGGGAACTTTTACTGCAAACATTTAGGTGCTGAGCAAGTTTAGGCACCTGTAGGGTTTGGCAATGGCTCAGCAGAGGCCTTGTGAATCCCAGGGGGGCCTGATTCTGAGGTCTGGGCACCTAAAGTGCCAGCTAAACACCTCCGTCTTTTTGAGTATCTAGCCTTCAGTTTTTAAATCCAAATAAAACTGGAAATAACCTCATTCCAAATGACAGAGCAATATATTTATGCCCAGATTTCACTGGCACATGATTTCATCCATTCTCAGTGGACGGTTTCACCAAGTGCAGATGCCGTGAGAGAAAAAGAAGTTGCCTGGGCTTTGAAAAATACTTTCAGACTGTCCAAGTGGCACCATGTGGCCCGCGGCCCAGTTCACTCCAGTAGCTCTCTTCGGAATGTGTCCTCCTGTTGTTGTGAAATGGGCAAGAATTTGTTTTGCGGAAGCACTGACACAGATAAATCCGAAAACACTTTTTTCAAGATGTATAGCCTTTGTGTGTTTTTTATTTAGCCAGTGCAATAAATATTTTATTTTTATCATATTCTCTACATATTGCTTAACTAAACGCAATTAAAAGTGTTCACTGTCGCAGAACATTAGAGCTAAAATTAACTAATGGCCAGTCTGCTGTCTGAAAAAAGGCAATGCTGCTCCAGCATCTACTCCGCGGAAGTGCATCATCAGCTTCTCATACAGCTGGAGCTAAATCCCACTCTGCTGTACTGGTATGCCGAAGGGGATAGGGAACTTCTACCCTGGGGCCAGCACTGACATAGAATCCCTCAGTCTCTCTCCCGAGAGAGCTGGTTAGCTGATGTGCTAGCCCACAGTATCTCCAGAAGAGCATAGTGTGGGGGGTTGGTTAGGGAGAATTCCATCCATACCTCTCCTTGACTAGTGAACATGTTGCTGCCAGAAGCAGAGCTGATTGAAAAACAAACTAATTGTCACTAAATCCTTTCCCCTAAAATAAATAATTGCAATCCACTCTAGTGGTCAGCAAGCACTAACTGGCAGGAGCATGGTGTACTCCCTTCTGTAAACACTGCAAGATGCCCTCTGAGGCATGTCCTCCCAGCTAGACTGGCTGAATATTATAAAACCTGTTCCTGTGATTCAAACCACTTAGAACTCATGCTCCTGGTGAGGACAGTAGATATTGTTGCCCTTTTTCCATCCAAGTGGCTAGCCAAAATTTGGAAACTGGTGATTTGGCAGTGAAAATTGGTGATAGGTATTTCTTTGATTTGATGCCATTTTCTTTATTTACAAAGAATGTCCGAAGTCCTGGGTCTCTGAATTCAGAAGGAATCAAACAGCAGGAAACAGCACCGCAGTCACTCTTTTTTTCAGCCTATGGCCCAACCCAGAAACCTCTCTCCAGGTTTCTTTTAGGGACGGATATGAGGTTTTCAGCTGCTCCTTCCGTCTGCCTGTCTGTGTTCTCCCCCCGCCCCTTCCCCAAACACTCTGGCCCAAAACAATACTCAGCAAAAAGCTGCTCCACCAACCCAGTCTATAATTCCTGGGCAGGTTCACAACCCCTTTAGGTGGGGGGCTCTGACTAACTCTTCCTGACAGTTATATTAACTGAACAGTGTGTTCACACCCAGTTTCAAAGAGGTTTGTGTACCATGCACTTATCAGTACCTCTCAGCATAACAGTATTGTAATTGGCATTAAGTTAGGTGGGGGACCTCTGCAGGGGAGCTGGGAGAACAGTGTCCCTGGTTCTTGTCCTTGCAAAGCGCTCAAGGAAGCAGTTCTGTTGGGGGGGGATTGATTGGGGAAACACCAAATCCCCTTTTCTTCACCAACACCAAGCTGTATCTGCTTGGTTTTCATCCCTTCTGACTGCAGAGATTGAGAAAATAATTAAGTCTGTTACTGAGGGTCAAATCCAGCAGAAAATGCTGCTGCGTTTGGTCCTAAATCTGTCATAAATACTATTAAACTTTGCTTCCTGACTTCTGAAGCCTGTATCATTTTTTTTCTATTAATCAATTCCAGTATTTTTATTTCAAGGAATGATTTTTTTATCACAATCAAGCATTTAGTAAAAAGAAATTGTGCTCAATCCTGATTCTTTCTCGGGCTCCCTTTGCTGCTCTGTTTAGTGCAAAGTTGCCTGGCAGCTGGCAGATCGTTCCAGCTGAGGATTGCCCTTTCTTGGGGAAATCACTGGGTGCCTGCCGCATAGCTATAGGAAGCACGCCAAGAGAAGGGCATGGACAGAGTGCACTATTTAGGGTAATCCCCCGATGGCACACCAGCCACCTGGGACCATAGCTAGCCAGGCTGAAGTGTCAGCTGCACCCAGTGAACTAAGACCACTTTCTGGTATTCCTTTTTAGGCAGATTTATCTCAGTGATTGAATTAGTAATAGATGGGAGCCTTGTCCATTACTATGATTCATAGGTTTAATTTACAGTGGTAAGCTCCTGCTTAGAGACAAGCTTATGGATCAGCTATTTCTCTTTTTGAAGTTTGAAGTTTGCTCTCTTAATGCCAGAAAATATTAGCTGAAAAGGGGGCATGCAATGTAGATTTTTGTGTTTATTGTATTTGTAAAATTGACCTACTGAAACCTGGATGGATCTTCCAGTGCAGTCTTGTGTGACTGTGCTGTTATATAAACTATGTGGTTTTTCAAAAAGAAAATTATCTAAATGCACATAATACAGCATTGGGTCTGTCAGAGAAAGGAGTTTCCAAGGACATAGGCAATACTGTTCCTGGGCAGCTATAGAAAAGGTTCTGGAGCTTCAAACTAGGAAGTCTAAATTCAGACCCTTTAAAGGTTATTTAGAATGAGGCTGATCTTAGATTGCTGGGAATGCTGCTGGAAGAAAATCTTCAAGATTTTTCCGATCAATTAATCCTGGTACCCTGGATGGGTGTGATTTTTCAAATGTATGTAGCAGTGAGACTATGCTATGCACTTTGCAAACCGTACACAAGGATGTCATGGAGATTTTATAATTAATTGCCCCAGTTCTGCAAAACCCTCACTCCCATGAATATCAACTTCATCAGGGCCACTCAAATGAAGAGAAGTTTACAGGCCCTAATAAGATAAGTTGGGTTTTCTTCTTCAATTTATCTTCCTATAAATAGTGCATATTTACTACAACAGCATAGTAAGTTTACAAATAAATGTCCGCAGATATTCGGCAGGCCAAGTTATACAGCATATAAACATTATTAATAGCTCAGACCCTTGAATTATGGTCCTGGAGAAATTGGAGGTAATTAGCAGAAAAATCTTGTTTGCGTTTGAGAAGTAGAACTTGAATTGATTTGAGGATGGTGGAGAGGCTCAGCCATAGTATGTGGAGTGACAGTGCTCCTTAAATAGTCACTAAGAAGAGCAACAAGCTACAAACAAGACAAGATAGCTTCCCCAAGAACATGCCTCTTCTGGTACTCAGTACAGAATGGATAGCTAGCAACCAACCAGCACAACTACAAGTGGTACTTATGGCAAAAGATGTAAAGAGTGTAGCTATTAAAGAGTGTACCTGGCGTTTAGCGTATCTTTCTCATTGTTCCATTCCTGATGAGAATGGAGCTTTGATGTATAACTGACTCAGCTAGTCTTCATACTAGAGAGGAGGCTCTGATTTCTACCTCCTGTAGATGACTGCTTTGACCACCTAAATGGAACTCTGAATCCCTTTTCAATCACTACCAGATAACGTTAGTGTTGATAGCAAGGGTCTGGTGGTCTTGAAATCTCCAAAGTATACCTTTTTCCAACAGATGGGACAGTCTGCAAAATGCACTTATCAAAATAAGGGTTTTGAGGAAAAGGTTTAAAGTAACAAGCAAATAATTTCAGTTATATAAATATTTATTTCTTTAATAGCTTCCCCCACACCCCAACTTATCTTTTCACGGTCTGATAAGTGAACTATGTGTGTCATTGTGGGTCCCAGGTAAAGATTAAAGGCTGCAGAAAAAGATACAGTTGACAGAGGCTACTGATACAAAAGATAAGTGAGCATCTAGCCCTAGAAGAGAAGTAATATGGTTTGGAGGTGGCCTGTTCTTGATTGAAAGGTAACCAGATTGGAAGTGCATTTCTATTAAATAGAATCAGTGTAAAGATTTTTAAGTTCCAATTTTCCTTGTGTTATCCAGTATCATGAGACTTACAGTAGGTAAATATCCTTCTCATCCTGATAGCCAACAATACTACATTAGCCAGAGGACATGACCAGAGCTGAGCAAATGGACTTTTTTTGGTTTGAGGACTAAGCTGGAAAATTTAGTTCAATTCAAACCTAAACAATTTTTCTCATCAACTCAAAACATTTCATTTTCGTTGTATCAGTCATTTTTTTCCTGAGTTTTTCATTTCATTTCATTTGTGTGTGCTTAGTAAAAAATAACTTCAAAATGTAAAAATTGAAATGCTGTTTTGAATGGAAAAGTCAAAATGTTTTGACTCTTCTGAAGTTTTCTCCCACAACCAGATCTATTCGTCATATTCAACCCACATTTGGCAAATGGTTTTGGCCCTTGCAAAACAAATTAAAAAAATTGCCCATCTCTAGTCATGACTGTTGGCATGGTGTGTTAATATTCCATTATGATGTTTTTACAAGATGAAGTATATTTTTAACTGGATATGTTGTTTCTGTCAGGGTGGTTAAGCACTGGAATAAATTGCCTAGGGAGGTTATGGAATCTCCATCATTGGAGATTTTTAAGAGCAGATTAGACAAACATCTGCCAGGAATTGTCTAGATAATACTTAGTCCTGCCATGAGTGCAAGGGACTGGACTAAATGACCTCTCGAGGTCCCTTCCAGTCCTATGATTCTATGATTCACTACATAGAACAGATTTTGTTTCAAGTTCCCATACATTAGGAAGAGCGTTACCTTAAAAACATCAGCATTATCCAAGAGAGTGTACATTTTTCCTGCTACATCCTAGTGGTTTTCATATTTTTACATTATTTATATCCCATGAATATTCTAATGCAAGGAGATCAAACATATTAGCATATACATGAGCAGTATGTCTGAAAGAAAGAAAAGCAAGGAATCTATACACTGCTTCCTGCTGTATATAACTGAGAACGGTATTTTGTGGAGGGATGTCTTAAAATAGTTGTAAAAAACTTTGCAAAACCATGCAAAAGCAAATGGGTGGGTGGTTTCAGCTGAAAAGTAAAATATACAATTTTAAAATTAATATTCATTATAATTAATGGGGAGTAGGAGCTGATTTTACTATTTCTTAGGTTCAAGCTGAACAAGCTAATAGTAGCCATTTGTATGTCTGATGTTGCTTCATTTAGGATCTGGGCAAGACAGACAAAGGAGAAGGAACTGAGACAGACTGACAATATCCAGATCAAACTTTATGGAATTAAGTTAAACCTTATTAAATTAGGGTTAATACCTTTGGGAGGCATATTAAAAATGCAATTTTATTCGGGTTGTGGCATTGTGTGTACCTTTTCTAATACAGAGGGGGGAGGCTAATGTACTTCCTTCATTATCTCCAGAGAGTGGCCTCAAAGGGTTGTTAGTTGCATATACTAGTTCAAACTAGATTCTCCAGGGATCAACTGACAAATAAATGCGTTTTGGATAAATAGCCTGGTTTTAAACTGTCTCAGGGCCTTCTTCGTGTTCCAGCAAATGGACAGGACATCTGGTTCATGGAGGGCTCCAATCCTGAGGTCTCAGAAGGCTGTGTACTTGATCTGAGCTGAAGCTGTGATGAACTGGTAACCACAAGAAATCCCCTTGTGTGCGGGGATTGAAGGACGGCTCCTGCCAGCATTCATGTTAGGGTGATGTCTGGTAAGCTTATTAATGTGCATAAGTTCTTTTGTTGTTTTTAATATACCTTCTCTGTAGTGCTTTTTACCTCAAGGATAAAGTAGGCTTGCAAAGAAGTGCTGCCATGGTACCTTATAAATGTAGCAATTACAACTGTTAACTGTCTCTGAAGAGAAAGCGAGCAGGTGTCTTAGGGCAACCTGAAGGCAGGGAATATGCAGCCTTGAAATACCCTTGTCAGAAGAGGGAGAGATACATGTCTCCACCTTAGAGAGACAATAGTTGGGGAGCTGGAAGCCTGAGAATGCATGGCCCTGCTGGACCACTGTGGGGAAATACAGGGGGAATATATCACTAAACTCAGTTGTGCATCATCTCATTGATGATAACCGAAGAAGTCTCTGTACTAATTGTTAAGCTTGATGTGGGTTTTTTTAAAAATATTTTTGTGAATAGTTTTTGTTAGAAATATGCACTTTTCAGTAGAGTAAAACTATTCATGAATTCAGGTCAAATTCCGCAAAAGCAGTTTTGGTTGAATAAGAACTGGAGAGAAAAAAAACGGAAAAAGCTTTATATCATGGAGTCAAGTGAATACTTGAGGTGCTCAGCTTTCATTTTTCAAAAAAAAAAAAAAGAATGAATTTCTAGCCTCCATGACTGAAGAGGAGAGTAAAAACGTGAAGACGAGGGCTGACTGAAAATTTTACATCAAAACTGTTTTTGACCAAAAACTGAGTTTTCAGCTAAACAGATTTTTTTGGTGAAAATCATTTGCTGTCTGTGAAACTTCTGATTTCCCAAAAAAACTGAACACCAGAATGTTCTGGTTTTGGCCAAAACCCCAACATTTCATTCTGGATATGCCATCAATATGTCTCATGGGAGTTGTAGTTTGGTTGCATCCTGGCCTCTTCTCCTTTGAGGGTCAGGCTCCCCACCTGAATTTCTTCTCTCATGATGTACAATGGCCACGTGACTTCCATGGTACACGATGTCCCCTCACCAAGAAGAAAGATGGTGGATGGTACATGGGAGATGCAGTCTGACAAGTGAGCCTGGTCTGTGGAGAATAAAGGGAGCATGAGGCACTCAAACTACAACTCCTATGAGGCACTATGTTAGTCTATATTCGCAAAAAGAAAAGGAGGACTTGTGGCACCTTAGAGACTAACCACTTTATTTGAGCATAAGCTTTTGTGAGCTACAGCTCACTTCATCAGAGCATTTTGGAAGTAGGTAATTCGGTTTACTGAATCTAAATATTTGCCCCAAAATTTGAAGTTTTCCATAGATCCTTCCCTTATCTTCTGCCCAGTTCTAGTGAACATTAAAGGCTCCAAAGCCAGAAGTAAAATAAAGTCAGTCCCGAATCTATTTTAAAAATCTTATGCCACTTCTGAGGCCTGACTCCTGACTTTTCCAATAACTGGGTTTGCCAACATTGCCTTCTGGCCCTTAAGCCCTGATCTGAAAAGCTACAGCCTGTCAGTGTACCTCTGTATGGGTGCAGGATTCTGCATGTGCAGAGCAGCTTGCAGCACTGGGGCATAAGTATGCAAAATGCCTTCTTGCTAGGCAGGGAGCACAGAACGGGGAGAAATATACTAGTAAAACTACCTGCTGCAAACTGTCTCACTGAAAATGTCAGCACTGAAGGACATGCCTAGTTCATGATATAACTGGTTACATTGATTTGTGCCACCACATACAGATTTTAAATATTTCATGACTGGTTTTGGATATACATCATTCTGATACCCATACTAGACAGTCAATAATTTTTTCCCCCAAAATCTTTCAAATGTAGACAGCATTTACAACTTCCTTGTTTCTGCCCTGCACTCCTGTTATTGTCTGTTCCCTTCACTCTCACACAGGTAACTCCTCAACACTGTCACATGGCTTTCATGATACTAAGCTTGGCTAGTACAGTTGGGCCTGGGAGTTAACCCCTTTAGCTGCTCTGTAACACAAAGGAACTACTCAACGGCTCAACTGTAACAAACATCGCTGAAACCAGCTTCCCAGTCATGTAGTGAAGGATAACATGGGTAAATGGAGCTTACTCACATCTCCTTTTAGAAATAAGGTATTTACTCACTTCTGCTCTCCTGTGATAAGCAAATCCTGGATGCAGAACTGCCACAAATGGCATGCATATCTAGTGGTTGGTTATGTTCTAACACATCAGTTGCAGAACTGGGATGTCACCCTAGCCTAAGCCCAACTCAAAATAAGGGCATCTCTACTCATGCATCTTGCAACTTCCTTTACACTCCATGCAGATGAGTGCTTATTGCCAAAACAATTCCTGAATGGACATCTGGGTGTGGTTGCTTTAACCAATCCTTATGGAATCCTTTGGACAAGATTCTCTGGCCTTGATTTTCAGATGCTAGGGCTGCTTTGTGACGATGTGGCAGCACAAAGCAGACAGCAATGTTCAGCAAATGCTATGGGCACTTCCATAGTCTAAAAATATCATCACCTCGTGTCAGAGTGAGAAATATGAAAACAGAAGGGGTAAAGAAAAAGGTACCCATCAACTGATCTGTCATTTGGTAATTGAAAGCAACAGTATATTAAAAACAAACAAAATAGCCCAATTAAATCAGTGCTATAAAAAGTGTTTTGGGAGTATGGACAGATGAAGCAAAAGCAAAAATAACTCAATGCATTTTGTAACATCTTGGGATGTCCAGAAGGCAGCAAGAGCCTTTTTTCTCTCAGTTATTACAGCATGGTAGAAAACATGCTTCAATGGCCACTATTTAAGAGGCTTATTGAGCAAATCTCAATGTATCCATCCCACCTAGGGTTTGCTAAAGGAGGGAAGGATATGCAAAGCGATACAGAAGATGAAGAAGGTCCCATCCTCCCTATGTTATGGAATAAGTGAGAAGGACTTCAAGACATATCACGGACCTAGAAGAGAGGCAATGGAGTAAGAAAGGGCAGTGAGCCACATATGCATTAGATTGTGGCTTACCACCCCAGACTACACTGGATGTGAGAATGCAGTGGGGATGTGCTACCCTGTGGCACCCAGGAAGGAGTTCTGGTTGACTGAACCAGTAGTCCTCTGAAGACTCTAGCTTGCTTTGCAGTGACAGCTACACCATCCTGTGAGAAGGTGCAGTTTGTCCTTTGCACTGTGGGTCACCTTCCCTGTGAAGCCAGTCTGTTTTGGATTAGTGCTGACACTAACCATGTTATACTCATCTGTGCAGATGGGTAAAGGCCATAACCTGGTCCAAAATGCAGGGGCAGCTGGTCATCAGAAGCTGATTGGCTAAGCTCCAGCTGTCTGCCACACTGTTGACGTTAGGCTTCATTTTTCTATTGACCTGCATCTTGTGGAGTCATTTACACCTGTGTCAACTGAGTGTAAGTCTCTGCCAAATCAGAATGGTAACATTTTACTGTCACTTGGCACAGGTGAACAAGACTCAACAAGGTAAATGGAAGTAGAGAATAGGGCCCATAATGTGGTATGCTGTACTGTAACAGTCTGCAGTACCACCTATTACCACCAGGGGACTCTCTGGAGGATGCAGTATTGGTTTCAGAATTTGGCTAGTGATGTCATCTACCTCTCAACACCTGGCTAATATATGTGTCACTGAAATGAGTGGCAGCTTTGCTCCCTAGATAAAAAATGTTTATTTCCGAAAGTTCTTCACTTTTGTATTTGAATAGAAAAAGTGCTGATACAAAGCAATTTCTACCACTTCAACATATCAACCTTGAAAGTGGAACTTAAGAGCCTTATCTTCTCCGGATCATTCTCCTTGGACCTTGTACATCTTTAGAGCATTTTATAGCCTTTGTAGTCCGGTATATTGATGAAAACCCATGTAGGAAATATCAGTCAGACTCTGATGGTAACTTGTTTTTGTACTAATGCTATATAACTTAAAACACTTGACCCAAAATGCTAATTATAGGACACTGACAACTAATGTGTGTGAGATTACCACTCTGATTTCCAGTGCACACAATCGCCAAGCAGCCCACATATTAAAAGGGTGCTGGTGTGCAATACATCTTGTTCTAATTTTGTTTTGGATTCAGTAGTTCAACTTACTTTCATCAATACATTTATCTCTCTTTGAGACTGATATGCACAAATAGGAAAGATAGTGCTAGTAAAGTCACTTAAACTTTAAAAACTGGATGAAATGCCAATGCAGGTTTCACTATTGAGATTATTACATAGGAAGTGGGTTGGGTGCTGTAGGCAAGCAGAAATCAAATCAAATAACTTACATAACTCCATGGCTGGTGATTTCCCATATTAAAACCATTTTTGTCAGGATGCAAAGGCAGTTGGATAAGCTCCGCAGGCAACAGTCTTGAAGAAGCAATCGCTGTCATTTTCCACAGTCTCCAAAAAGGGATTTATCATGAATTTTTAACAATGTTACAAAAGGAAGAACAGTGGGATAAATCTGGCAAAACATTGATCAATTTATGTATCCTTATTACAGGAGATGATTTTTAATTAGGGCAGCGAAGCACAGCTGAATTAAAAATTGTGCCATTTCTTGAGCTTCTAAACAGTTAGAAAAAGATACAGTAGATTCAAAAAAAAAAAAAAAAAAGGGGGAGGCATTTGTGAAAGACATTTTGCAGTATATAACATCTCTAGATCCTAAACTACCATTAGATTTATGACTTTGTGTTTGAACTATTGGTCTTTTCCCTTCTGATAAAAATGTTTTGATCATATGCCCATTAAAGTAACTGCATAGAATAACATTTGGCAATGTCCTAAATAACTAATTTAGCTATGGGCCTGGTATCACTTTTATTATTTCATTTTGACAAGGCAACACAACTTCACT
Organism: Eretmochelys imbricata; assembly: GCF_965152235.1. Taxonomy (NCBI): domain Eukaryota; kingdom Metazoa; phylum Chordata; order Testudines; family Cheloniidae; genus Eretmochelys; species Eretmochelys imbricata. Next base: position 39,328,061 of record NC_135577.1, read on the forward strand.
GATTTGCTCTAGTTCATAAACTGGGTTTTTAAGTATTATACTGCTGAACTGATATTCTCATTATATTTTTCTAATACTCTGGTTTAACAATATGTTCAATTACTTCATGCTCTTTTAAGTTACTAGAAATTTCATTTAGTTAGTAGGTTAATATGGCAGAATAGGAACAAGGGGAGCACTTAAACATTTTGTCACTTTATTTTACACCTTGAGAAAATCCATTAATAAGTTTTATCAGATGTGCTATGGGTTTCTCTGGTTTAATTAATGTTATAAATAATGTTAATGAAGTTCTGATTCAGTAGGAAGTGAGCTTATAAACTGAACAAGAAATAAATTCAGCAGGAATTAGTAAATTCAGCAGTTAAACTGAATTGGTTAATAATTATATTCTGCACTTCTAACACCCTCTCATGTGAGGATCATAAAACAATTTACTAGCATTAATTAATGTCTATCAAACATATTTATAGGGCACCAGATCTTCACAACTCTCCACAAAGTAGGCAAGTATTGTTAGAGTAGAGTAAATGCTGAAAACTGCTAATGTTTTAAAACTGCTTCAGCCACACTCGTACTCCTGTTGTGAGATTTTTCTGTGAACATTTGAGCAATCAAATTTGAATGAAACAATGTTATTAGAAAGTAAAGCTGGTCATTTTTTTTTATTTCCCATGGAAAATTTCAAGGAAAATAAGAAAAAATAATTTTCAACATCTTTTACAGAATACTTTTATTTTTCAAAATAAAATAAAACCCCAAAACATTTTAAGCTAAAATCCAAAATGTTTTGCTTTGGAAATGTGACTGTGATACCTCATAGGTGGTATAATTTGGGTGCCTTGTACTCCCATTTTCCTCAATAAACGAAACTCGGTCGTTGAACTACATCTCCCATGATGCACCACAGTATCCCTTCTTGGTGGGGGAGGCAGTGTGTCACGTAAGTCCCATGGGAGTGTATCAGAGGAGACAAAGTCTGTCTGGAGGACCTGGTCCATAAAGGAGAATCAAACTAAAATTCCCATGTAGTACTATAGCGGCATATCCAAATCAAAATGTTTTGGTTTTGGCAAAATGTTTTCAGTTTGGCCAAAACCAAAGACTTGGGTTTTGGGGCTGTTGGTTTTTGATGAAAAATTGAAATTTTCCACAGAAAGTCATTCTCACTCAATGAATTTTTTTTTAAAAACCCAACTTTGCATCAAAATGAGTTTCAGTGGAAACTTTTCAACCAGCCCTTGTAGAAAGCAAATTTCAAAGTCACATATGTGAACAGTTCTGAAATCACATTTTAAATTCACATTTCTAAGAAGTCACATCAGAAATTACTTGCTGAGGTCACTGAGAGACTAAGTGCCAGAGCTGGAAACAGAGTCCAAGACTCCTAGGCCCCTAGTTCCCTTCTCTAACCACAAAGTAGGCTCTTAAGAAAGACATGGTAATTATAGAACTACTTAAAAAAAATAAAATAAAGTACCATGGCTATAATCATTTGAAACTATATCAATATGCTCTTCCTATACTTTTGTAAGGTCTGAACACCTCAAATATCAGAAAGAAGTATTACAACATACGCTGTATGTAATAGAAATGATTAAGGATGAAAGCAGAATAAAGGCAAAAGTATTCCTGCAAGCTGCAAAGTTCACACTCTAGATTTCAGGTAGATGGGCACAATCATAAATGTTTTTATATTTGACATGCTGATTTATGGAGAGAAAGAGAAAACCAGATAAATTAAAATCAAAAGACTTGGATATGCAGAGTAGCACTAGACAGTTTTAGATGTGCACTGTGACTTGCAATAGAAGAAGCATTGATTTGGTAACTTAGAAAGCAAAACCTTGTAAAAACCAGTTGAGGCAGAAACTTGAAAATCTGTAATTCTTCAGAGAGTGCTAACTCAACCAGTATAAAAACTAGGCCACTACCACGACTGATGGATGGAATTTCAGATTATTTTAAATGTCATCCAATTTGTGCTAAGATTGCTAAATAGCATTCTTAGTGCTGGTTATACTGTACTAATGGAGAATGCAGGTATCATGAATTTGTCTCTGGCATATCTTAATTGGCGATATTTTTCTGTTAGCCTTCCTATCTTTTTTCTTAGATATTTTTTTCAGCAAAGAAAACACTTTACTAAAATAATTATACCAAAAAAGTAACAAACGTCAAAATAAAGGCAACTATTAGGCAACAGAAAATACATGTAACTTGTAATTTATACGTTTTGAAGTGCAGAAGAAACTGGTTTTTGAGAAACTGACAAAATACTGCCAATCTCCAATGAACAAGCCCAATTTTATTATTATAATTTTTAAAAAATGTGGTATTTTCCAAAGAATGTACTTAAGTCTAGGCAAACTCGTTGTGTAGGGCCACCTTATTTAACATGCTTTTCAATATGATCCCTTTAAAGACATTAACAGTGACTGGAGCCTCGGGCATACAGAGTGAAAAAGCTCTCCGTGGGAAAGCTACCAATCAACTAGTTGGTATTCACTGTTCAGAAGATCAACTGGAAGTCACCTGCTGAATGGAATAACCAACCCCTAAATAGCTGAATCTAATCCATTTTGCTGACAAATATATTATTAAACAATCTACAAAAATCTCTACCTAGTATGAACAGATAAACTGCCAGTGGTCATTCATAATTGGTGTGAAATAGCGTCTCAATTTGCCAGTCGTGTATTTGCACTCAAACAGAAAACAAATTAACAGGACATGATTTTTTTTAAATACTGCACTCCAAATACGAGCGTATGTTTCTTGTATCTTATTACCTGCACATAATATTCTAATTGTCCTTAGTTTTACACAGTGGTGCAAGTAAAAATCATGTCTTGCCGGTACGCTGTACTCATGGGAGGGACACAAATGAGGGGCACATGACCCCCCCATGTGACTTTTCCCCACCCTGCCCCCAGCTCGGGACACCCATGCCCTCCGTGTCCTCTCCCCATGATCTATATCCATCCCACATTACCTGTGGATGGGAGGGCTCTGTCCTCTTCCCACTGTGCCAGAGACGTCTGCTGTACAGACCCCAGGCAGGAGAACTCAGGAGATGCAGCTGCATGGAAGGGCTGGTTGCTGGGCTGCGTGCAGTCTCCTCTGTGTCTTTCCAGTGTGCTGTACCAGCAACAAATATCTTACCGGAATGGTGTACCGGATTGTACCACCATACTTTCACCACTGGTTTTACATCTGGGCTCTCTACTTAAAGTTGTTTTTTTTTTTTTTAATCAATGACTCACACATTCAAAACAGTGCAAAGATTTTTCACTTTAAATACATTTTTTACATGTATTATTTGTTGGACTTTTAGGGCCTCTCCTTTTCTGCTCTCTATCTTTTGATTATTACTAACTGCCTTAATGCTGGACAGATTGAAAAGTGGGAGGATTTGTCCTTGGGTGCTGTGAGCTGTGGTTTGTCTGTTACATGCTGAGGGTAAGTCTACACTGCAATTCAACACCCACAGTCAGCCCGTGCCAGCTGACTCAGACTTGCAGGATTCAGGCTAAAGAGCTGTTTAACTGCAGTGTAGACATTTGGGCTTGGGCTGCAGCCTGAGCTCTGGAACCCTCCCCCCTCACAGGGTCCTAAAGTCCAGGCTCCAGCCTGAGCCCAACCATCTACACCACAGTTAAACTGCCCTTAGCCTGAGCCCCACAAGCCCAAGTCAGCTGGCATGGGCCAGTCATGGATTTTTAATTTCAGCATGGACATTCCTTTAGCAGGAGTGGCATGTGTCTTCACTGAGGGAAAAGAATGGATGTCAGTGCTTGTTGAAGAACTGACAGCGCTACTGGTAGAGGGAGAAGTTATGTCCCACTCTTCACACTGGCAGAAAGGAGGATGGGGACTTAAGGTGCTCCTTACACCAGTGTGCCATACTGTAATTTCATGTGCACAATGGAGAGCAGGCTCCACATAGCCACTATGCCCAATACCTTATGAAGGTCGGGGGGAGCTTCACCTGGGGGTGAAGCTACATGAGCCTGTTGGGAGCACATGCTGAGCTGGGTATAGACCTTCACAGTTTACTGTCACCCCAGAGTCTGAGTCACAGTCTCCCTCCGTGGCTGCTGCAGGGGCAGTGCACGGGGGGCATGGATCAGTGATCATGTTGCACTCCTTCAGTATCTGGCCTGGGCCGGAGAAGCTAATTATCCAAATTCGGACCAAATTCGGTGATGAATTCTGGTCACATGGCGCCTGAGACATGTTGTGCATACACTAAGAAGAAGTGTAGCAACACACTGTCCTTTGCCTGGGGCTAGACTATAGTGCATGGTCTAGCCATTAGTGATTGGATTACGCTACTCCTAGTCATCTCACTGTTACCTTGTGCTTCTCCATCAGTTGTGCTCACCTGTTGTCTCTCATCTTATACTTAGATCGTGAGCTCTTTAGGGCAGAGGCCAACTTTTCATTATATGTGTGGACAGTGCCTAGCACTAGTGGAGGTGTCTTGATCCTGACTGGGGTCTTTAGTTCCTACTGCAGTGCAGATAACAATGAAGAATGTGTCAAATGAAGGGATGGTAGGGAGGAGGGACTAAAAGGAAAAGAACCAGAAACATGATTTGTGACCTTGAAACAGCCACATTGGAGTGGATTGTTGACAGTGAAATAATTGGATATCCTAGGCCTCCACTGAGCCGAGGCTACCAATTACTGTTAAACCTGCTGTGCTAGGGGATTGCATTATTTTCACATTAAAATACCAGTCACTTTAGTTGGATAATTAATTTCTTATCCTGCCCTCAAAAAATGTCTGTTGTTGATGGTTGCCATGTAAAACATCTAGGGCTATACATCTTTACTGTTGTCACTTTACTGCACTCCGAGCTATCTGAACCTTTACGTCGGAGCCTTTCTTCACCTTGACACCTGCACTTTTGGACCCCTCTGTCTGATAATTGGCTATAGTCTTACAAAGGGCATCAACTGAACTTTTCTGTCTGGCTACTTCAAAGGGTATTTATTACATTAAAACATCTCTCTTCCTAATTGACAGCCTGCGTAAATGAACTGTTAGCCACGCAAAGGAGACTACTAGGGATCAGAGTGGATTCTGACAGAGGGGGTGCTCCTGGCTGAAGTAAAACCCTGCCCTAATCCTTGGTAAGAGGTTAACCCCATATTCAATGTTATCCATATCTAGATTAGCTGTGTGTTAAGATTAATTAGCTCCAAATTTGGGTTTTTGCCTGGAGATTTGTGTTCAAAATGTATTTCAGTTCATTATTCAATGTTTATGACTAAATCCATGGTATTTTCTAACTTGATGGCCATTGTTTTGTATGCCTACCTTGCATTCCTTTTTATTTCATTATGATACAATGTTGCAAGATCTGCCTAATCTCTCAGGCTTTGAGAAGAAAGAAGGCTAAAGATGATGTAAATGGGCTAAGAATGATCGTGGCAATTTGTTGTCTTGATAAGTTGATGGGAAAGGAAATGCTTGTTTGTTTGGTACTATATTTTGTGTATTTATTGTGTCCATGCATAGAGAAAGAGAGAGGAAAAGGTATATTCTATGTGTCTGTTTGAACAGATGAAACCTGTGCTCTCCAATCTGCACTGGCTGCATATCCGTTTCTGGGTTGATTTTAAAATGTTGGGTTTTGACATATAAATGGCCTGGAGAGTTCTAAGACTTCCTCTCTTCCTGTAACCTACTACTACAGCTGTGGTCAGCAGAGGTGCCTGAGCTGAAACCCAGTTGGGATAAGAGAAGGCAGCTAGTTGAGTGTTCTCCATTAGAGATCTATGTTTTGGAACTTGTTTGTCAGAAACAGCCCTTGTTTGCTAACCTTGAGGGTGCAGTGCAGGGCCTGCCTTTTTTCCCTGGCCCATGAGATGGCTGTCTAGTAGTGGTGGAGTGAGGATTCTTTGGAGAGTTGGATTTTCTTTTTTATGTATGTTGTTGCTAGGTTATTTGATGTGATTGGGGGTAACTGATGGGTCTGTTTTAGTGATTGTCAAAGGCTCCCAGAGCATGAGATGGGTGCATTTTGGTTGCAGAGCTGTAAAAAAAAACAAAATAAATGTTTAAACACTGTACCATGGAATGTCTTCATCCCAGCATTTAAAAGACGGATGCCACATGGGCTGTGCAATGGCCAGATGGAAGAATGCAATGATTTCTGTCTAAATATCAAGTGTCATGAAAGGCAAAAGATACAGGGAATAAAACCTGGCTTGTTTTTTCCCCCTTTTGACACAGTGTTTGTCGTGCTGTATGGTTAAGGCTGAGTTGAGTTTTGTCCTTATCACAGGAATTCAACCTTTTTGTTTGCTGGAAAAATACACGGTATCCTCCCCAAATTTTAGCACGTATTTTCTGAGTTAAAATGCACTGAAATCTCATGTACTGGCTATATTTAAAGAAGCTTTTAAGGATTAATATTTTTGTATTTATTCCTTCCTAACTGAAAGTTTATGCTTTAGCATTTGCTGAAGAATAATGATCTAAAGAGAATTCCACAAAGAATGTCCTCTCTCAAAATGGCCACAATTGCCTATTGCTGTCAATGTGACCAGGGCAATAGCCTACCCTCAACTGAAGGTAATCTATAGCCTCAGTCATTTAGAAACTTTCAGATTAGAAGACAAAATCAGGAAGTGAGAGGCTTTACGTCCTATTGCCAGTTCAAAAAGCCTTCACAAGTAATGGACAGTCAGGCCTTCCTGTCCACATATCTTGATTTTTAAGGACTCCATTAGGGTCACTGGTTTTATATTTTTGTTTTAGCTTTTCAAGACAGATGTTCATTCTCTTTCCCTCCCATCACCATGATTCTCTTTTGTGTCATGGTGCGTCTGAAAAAAGCCATCCTTCATCATCTAATGCTTCAGAGATAGTGGAGTCACACACATGATTTTTAAATCACCAAGATGTCAAAAGAAAAATTGCAAGGCAACTACAACAGTTTCCTGTATTAACTTGTCTAAGATTCTTCAGTGCCTGGAGGAAAGAATTATACTGATGGTCTTCAGGGGATCTCCACTTCAGCTCTCTCTAGTTTGTGGTTTCAGGTTAAAGGGGCTGGCAAATCTCCGTAGAGTTGTTATTTAGAGAGAGAAGCAAGAAAGAGAAATGTGCTGGGGTAGCTGATAAAAAGGTTGCATCATACAGGGAAAGCAAAAAAGGAATTAGAGTGTAAAAAAAGAAAATTAATAGCTCTAAGGGTAAATAGCTAAATTCTGAAATAAACGAGATAATGTAGGTAGCTGGAGAGAGGCTAAAAATAGAAATGTGATAATAGTGTGAATAGGGAAAATATAAAACAGGGCAGAAATAAAAAATAAGGAAGTTAAAAATGAAAAGTAAAAATGTGATAAAAGAATCTAGAGGAGGGCAGGTTTAGTACATGCATTTTAAATAACCAGGTGGGAAGCGAGGTACATAACACCTTTGACACTAACAACAAAGCAGAGGAAGCTGAACCCCTCTCCCCCCCCCCCTTGAGTATGACAGTATAACACTGTAGAGGAAAAGATTTAAATAGCCATTTTGGATTTGTCTGTATACTCTTCTGAGCCAACGGCCTCATTGCTTATACTTTCCTGTAAGCTCTTCCCGTTTAATGCAATGTTACTTACAATTCACTGAAAGAAAGAGGCCACATTTTGTTACACATTGTATACATTCTATAGTTTCCTTGTAATTGCAAGGTTTTTTTCTTTGTGGATTGCTTTTGTATTTACTAAATATAGCTTTGCTTTCCCTAAACTTATTTTGCTAGGCTGACATGCTATCAATAGTAACAAATATATTGGTACAAAGAGAAACCATCAAGACTCATAAAACCACTAATGAGCCTGTTTCCTGGCTTAAATGTAATGCAGTGAAGGTACTGAAAGAACAAATGCTTCAGTCTTTAAAAAATATTTTGCTTTTAGTAATCCATTTTGCATTTGTGTTCCTAAAAACATTTAGCGTATGCTTAATTTGGTTTCAAAGGACTTATTTCACTATAAAAATTGCTATGATTCATCACTTCAGGTGAAATATTTCCCCTCTGTACAAAACAGGGGATTTCATTTAATGAGTCCAAATTAAAAGTTAGCAACAGAATTAATATATTTTAAATTTACATCTCATTTATATTCTTAGTGTAGAGAAGATCCATACAATTTTTATTAACTAAAGGTTGGCTAGTTATGAAAGTGGCAATGTACATATAATGTCCTGTTACGAAGTGCGCTTGGAGTGAGGGGTTCTTGGTTTGATCTGATTTTTATATCAGAGATCAAATTTCATTGAATCAAACAGTCTTTGGTGGAACATCTTAATTTTGATAACTCCATTTTAAACTCAGCTGATGAATTTTTGATCAGATCTGAGAAGGAATAAAACACTGTCTCCAATGTGATGTCACCTTGGAAGAGAAGTCCTGGACATGTCTTGAACTGAACTCTTATAAAGGCAACACATGAATATATTCTGATCTCTTGCAATGTGAAATTCCATATCAGCACACGCTTCCCTAAAAACCCCTGCTTGTCCTCCATTCTCATGAAACTCATCTTGGATACCTCTAGCTGCCTCATTTCCATTGATCTTGGTGGGTTTTTTTTTTTTGGTATCCTGAAGAAGGAGAGGTAAAGTTCACAGAAAAGCCACAAGTATAATTAAAGAATTAGAAAACATGTCTTATAGCATTAGATGGCTCTTCAATCTAGCAGAGGAAGGTATAACACGACCCAGTGGCTGGAAGTGGAAGCTAGACAAATTCAGACTGGAAATAAAGGCATATATTTTTAAGACTGAAAGTGGACCAACTTCTCCATCAGTGATAATTTTTGAATCAAGACTAGATGTTTTCTAAAAGATATACTCTAGGAATTATTTCTGGTGAAGTTCCATGGCCTGCATTACAGAGGAGGTCAGACTGGATAATCACAATGATCCCTTCTGGTCTTGGAATCTCTGAATCTCTGATATTTATTACTAATGTCAGCAATTTTCTCCACAATTTCTCCATATACATGAAAACTGATGAAAAATATTTCCATCAATAATAATCTAAATTTACGGATAGTCAAAATAAGAAAAATGTTGCTTGAGAATTTATTAGAGTTTAACTTCAGGATGTTTATTCTGTATATTTTGACATGTGAGGTTGACAATTTGTGTTTGAACAGTTATAAAGCTTTAACTTTTGGAATCTGAACATCTGTCATTAAATAATTGTCCCAGTATTTGGTTTGCCCTGCCATAATTGCCTGCAACTGTGAAATTTAAATAGATTTGAAAAAAAAAGCTTAAATATAAACATCAATAGAATCTGTCAAAATTATATATATAAAAAATTGATTCTGCCAAGTTTACTCAAAGTGATGAATGCAAGAGTGGTGGTGAGATGTAGTGTAAATAAAGGAAAGACGATCATAGCTCATGGTGTGAATCCAGGCTCTCGCTCAAGCCAGCTGGATTCTTTAGCTGTCTCCCTGGCCTGGTTTTACTAGTGTTCAAGCACAGGTGGTCAATTCCCAAATTGGGCTACTGAATGTCTGGCAGCATGTAGCAATATTCAGAGCAGTGGTAGGCTCTCAAATCTGAAGGCTTAAATTAAATGGGGCTTCTGAGTCTGAAATGATTCCTTCCCCTCTAGTTTTGGTTTTGTAAAATTAAAATGTGACTGAGATCTTGCAAACCTAAAGCCACCTTCAGTTTTGCCTATAATCCAAACCTACCTTCAGCACCAGGAGATTAAGTCTGCTCGTCTACCACTCTTGCCTTCTTGTTGACTTCAGCAGGCTTTGGATCAAGCCCTGAAAGCATTTTCTTTGTTTGAGGACTCAAACCTCTGCCTCTTGCCAAGATTGCTAATTAAAACTCTTAATCAGATACATGTATTTTCTTAGGAAAATATCATCATGAAGCAGGCCAACGACAACAACATTCTTGCTATTGGCAAGGATGCACTTCAACAGGGTAAATAACTCAGATGCACTTTAAATTTAATTATGAAATTTTTTTACAAACTTCCTGCTGTAGCTTAATTTTTACTGACAGCTAATAACTGTAATCTAAGAACACTGCCTGCTTTGATTTTTATTAACTTGCAGCAGATAAGAAGAATGGGCATATTATTACAACATCGCAAATATCTGAAAGTAAAGCAGTCTTCATAAAAATACTACAGCACGCTACAAAAATGGTCCAAACCACTGCTACTTATAGTAGTGAGTCCGCGTTATGGCTCAACGTGTTTTTAATGAAAATGCACATACTTTGCTCAGCAATCTGAATGTCTGAAAATCGAAAGAGCATATCTGTGCTAACCTGTGAAAAATTTGACATGCAATTTAGATTGAGACCTTAAAGTCTATGCATCTGAGTCAATGAGCTCAGCTGGAATGATTGGAACTAGATTCAGATCACCCCAAAGTCTGAAGGTGTTCTTATTTGTGGATTTGGTTTGGCTTATTAGAGATGGATTAGCTGTGATATTTGGACCTGGCTCCAAATGTCCTCAAAACATAGGTATTTGGCTCCCTGTATTTGGTTTGAGCCCATTTCTATAGTTAGTGTTTCTGAGCCTTGTCCTAATGTCAGCCATCTTGCTGCACAGAGTGCGGTCATCTGTGACCCTGACAGTAGGGAAGGCCAAAGAACAGCAAGAGCCTAATTTTTTGGAAGTGCTAACTACACAAATCCAGTTAACAACATCAGTGGAATCTGAGAATACTCAGCACCTCTGAAAATCTGGCCGCATGAGACTGAAATAAATTTCCCTTCTTCTTCATATTGGTTTAGCAAACACTTCTTGTGTACTCTAATCTAGAGACACTTTCCGCTGGAGCAGAAACAAAGAAACAGAGCAGAAACAAAGAAACAGGGCAGTCACAGTCTGCAGCTATACAGAGAAGAAGAAAGTTTATCTCATTTCTGTACATAGTTCTGTTAATAATAATAATAGGTTATCTTGACACCAGTCTGCTCAACAGTAAGATACCATGTGGCATCAGAAGTGGAAAGCATAGTGTGCTAGAAGACCGAGTAAGGGAGGTAACTTTGATATGGCTGCTACAGAGCTTGTGTAATTGGAAGTAACTCCCCCATCAGCCCTGAAAATAAGATGGAAAAGGTTCAAACAGCAATTTGAGCTGTATATGAAAGCTACAGGGACAAATAAATTGGAGGATGAACAAAAGATTGCTCTGCTCTTAGCAGTGGCAGATGCAGAAGCCCTACATATACACAAAACACTCCATACAGATGGTAGTGGAGAGAGAGAGAGAGAAAAAAACTTTGAAGGCATAATGAAAATGTTTGAGGATCACTGTGTCCTTGGGAGGGTGGGGGGGAGAGTTATGAGAGAGAGAGAGAGAAGCTCAGGATGAGAATGCAGAATGAAGAGGAAATAATAGAAGAGTTTGTCACAGACTTAAAACTAAAAAGTCAGTCCTGTGAATATGCAATATTAAAACACATCCCCAGAACAATCTGTTTTTTAGAGGAGTAACAATAAAAAAAAGTCAGTGAACGGCTACTAAGGTTATTAAGGAAGATGGATCTGACACGAAAGGGCAATTTGTATATGCCAAGCAGCAGAACAAACACACACAAATAAAAAGTCTAGTGCATGACTGGGCTTATGATAGCTAAACCAACAAGGGAAAAGTTCAAAGAAATTAAACTGGCCAAGGACAGAAACATGGAAAGCAGGAAACAATGCCAACAATGTGGCAACCAGCATGAGTATAGGAAATGCCCTGCATTCTGGCAAATCTGTAGAAACTTTAATAAGCCCAGCAATTATGCTAAAATGTGCAGAAAAAGCAGGAAGTGCTTGTATTAACTAAAGAAGGGGATTCTTCAAGTGAAGAAAAAGAGGTGTTCTTATGCACAATAATGGAGGAGGCTGAAGAGTGAAAAGATTGGCTAATTAAAATATACACAAATAGCACATGAGATATACAATATAGACACTGGGGCACAAGTAAATATAATTAAAACTGAACTAGACTGGTGTAAAGAGCACATAATTAGGGAAGAATAAAAGGTGCCTGTGAAAAACTATAATGGAGGAACAATCCCAGTGTTGGGAGCGTGCACACTGATGCTTAAATACAAAGGGAAAATGATAAACAAGAGTTTGTGCTACTATTCAGAGGCAAGCAATCAGTCATGGGTGTACCTATGTATGAGGTGCTTGGTCTCATTAAAAGGATGTCTATAACAAAGAGACAGAAAGCCAACATAGAACTAGAGATGAAAATATTATTAGTGTCATATGAAGATGTACCACAGGAAATGATGCCTTCCAGTGACATACAAGATATACTTAAGAGAAGATGCCAAACCTGTTGAACATGCTACAGTAAAAGTTCCACAAACCTTAAGAAAGAGGCTAGGAGAAGAGCTGCAAAACCTGACAGCAAATGGTTTCATCTGGAGAATAGAAAAATCACAACCGAGTATACTCCTTAGTAATTGTAGAGAAAAAAGAAAAGAGGGGAGGGGAAACTACTCTTGTGTATGGACCCTAAGGAGCTGAACAAACACATAAAAAGAGAACACTTCCACTTGCCCACACAAAGTGAACCGTTGTCTGCGATGGCAGGATCCAAATTCTTCAGCAAATTAGATGCATTGGCAGGATTTTGGCAGGTACCCTTAGACACTGAGAGCTCCAAGATGTGCACTTTCACCACACCATTTGGCAGATTCTGTTTGCTAAGACTGCATTTCAGAATGTTCAACTCCAGAAGTCTTTCTTTGTACAATGAGCCAGATGCTTGAGGGTCTAGCAGGTGTGAAAGTGAGCATTTATGACATAGTAATCTGAGTCACCACTGGTACTGACCGTCAGGAATGACTGAAGAGAGTACTGGAAATCGTGAGAGCTAATAATCTTAAACTGAATAAGCAATGTCAGTTTCAAACAATGGAAATAACATACTTGGGAGAGAGACTGACCTCCAAGGGGAATCTTGCCCAATGAATGAAAGGTTCAAGCAATACTGAACATGTCAAGACCTGAAGACAAAAAGGAAACTCGAAGGCTGCTAGATGTTTGGAATTATGTCTGCAAATTCCATTTTTCCATAAATCTTTCCATAAATTTCCGTTTTTTACGATGAAAAGTGCTTCTTAATGTTTGGTCTTTCCAAATGCTGAGCTGAGTGAAACAGGCATAATTTTGTTAAAAGAAAATAAACTTTAATTTTTCTCTGACTTTTTCATACCATGAGCTTTTATTGGATATCCTATTTTTAAAAAAAATTAAATGGAATTCTGAATAACTTCCTATCAAAACATTGAGCAACAAAATTAAAGGTTTTAGAGTTTGATAATTTTATAAAATGTTGTGAAACCTAGAAATGTTAACTTTTTTCCCCACATACATTCTATATTGCAAAAATGGTAAATACTAACAGCTTTTCTTCCAGTTGTCAAGGTATTGGATCATCCAAAATGGCATTATGATAGAAACATTTATTTCCAGTTTAAACTCCACTAAGGGATCAAAAATTATTAAGGCTTAAAGTGCAGTCCTGCTTTGAAAAGTGATTCTATCAATGGCATTGCATGGGTGCTATGTTTGTGTCTCAATGACTGCCAATACTTTATAACTAAAATATTACTTTAGTATCTGCCAGCCCTGCAAAACTCAGCCTGAGATCTGAAAGTGAAGCTGGGATCTTTCCAGTGCATCATTGCTATTAATAAATGTCAAATTGGGGTGTTAGTTATGCCTTTGCTAAACCAGTGGCCTTTCCTTGATTTGGCCTATGTGTAACAGATTCCATTCCTTCTTGTGCAGCATCAGTGGAATTGTTTACTAAGATGATGTCTACACTCTGCGGCTAAATCAGCGCCACTGCAATCAATGCAGTGGCATCGATTTAGTGGGTCTGGTGAAGACACGCTAGCTAAGGACGTCTGTAATCTACCTCAATGAAAGGCAGAAGCTATGTCACCGGGAGAATGTCTCCTGTTGACACAGCATAGTGTGGACACTGCTGTAAGTCTATCTAAGGTACATTGACTTATGTTACTTACATAACTAATGTAACTTAGATCAAATACAGCAGAGGTCGCCAACCTTCGGCATGTGGCCCATCAGGGTAAGCCCCTGGCGGGCCACGAGACATTTTGTTTTCATTGACCGTCCGCAGGCACGGCCCCCCGCAGCTCCCAGTGCAAAATTAATGCAAAAATACTGTATATATTGTCATGTATCTATGCTTTGTTTCTGTGTGTCTTGTTATTGCTAATTAAATAATTACACAGATTTCCTTTCTTGCAACCGGAATTAATAGAACTTAAAGCAAAATATCAGACAATGTATGCAAATTGAAATGGGTACTCAAACTGGCATAAGTTTTTCCTCCAATAAAGAATAAAGCTCTTGTCTTCCCTAAGTGCACTGCAAAGCTGTTAAGAACATAATAAAGTATTTAAAATTTCTACAGCATTTTATGAGCTGCATCCATTATTCAGAGTGGTAAAATGAATAAATAATAACTTATGCCAACAGATTGTACTTTTTTGCTGGCAAAGAGACTACGCTAATGGGGATTGCTGTTAGCATATGTTATGAAAACAAGTATGGCAACTTGAGTTGTGAATTAAAACTCAAGCACAAGATGGTCTGAAGTAAAGCAGTCTGAAAATTCTTTGAAATGACTTATTTAGGGCTGAGAGACAAAGTGGGCGAGGTAGTATTTTTTATTGGACCAACTTCTGTTGGTGAGAGAGACGAGCTTTTGAGCTTAAACAGTTCTTCTTCAAGTCTGGTTATTCAGGTCAGCTTGTTCAGGTTATTTAGGCTGCATGCTTTTTTCCCCTTTGAATACTTGCTACTATAGTAGTTCTATTTTAGAAGATCGGTGATTATTGTTTTGATCTAAATCCGTGTTTGACACTCAGTTTCTTTGTTGTTGTTATTATTAATATTATTTATTTCCCACTCCTTTGTGTATTCTCCAGTACATTGTGGAACACAGAATTTTCATTCTTGTAACATTTTACAATTTCTATGGAGCTTTTGAAATAATTCAGAGCAATACTCTGGAGAAGTGTACAGGAATCTGCTCATTTAAAGGTCATATATATGGTTTTACCTTTATAATTTTCTAACTACCAATGAGATATGCCCAAGCAAATTGAAAGAGTGTTAGTTGCTTTAAACTCTTGAGCAATCCTAGACTCCTCAAGCATGAATGTCTTTTACACACAAAGATGCCAGTTGCTGAAAAAGCCTATTATATATAATAATGCAGACGAGATAGGAGCAGACCATGGTGATAAAAGGTTTAGAAAAACTGATCTATGAGGAAAGGTTAAAAAAACTGGGCATGTTTAGTCTTCAGAATAGAAGACTGAGTGGGGACCTGTTGGCAGTCTTCAAATATGTAAAGGGCTGATATAAAGAGGCTAGTGATCAATTGTTCTCCATGTCCACTGAAGGTAGGACATGAAGTAATTGGCTTAATTTGCAGCAAGGGAGATTTGGGTTCGATATTAGGAAAAACTTTCTAACTATATGGGCAGCTAAGCTCTGGAAGAGGCTTCTGAGGGAGGTTGTGGAATCCCCATCATTGGAGGTTTTTAAGAACAGGGATGGTCAGGGGTGGTCTAGGTTTACTTGGGTCTGTCTCAGTGCAGTGGGGCTGGACTAGATGACCTCTGAAGGTCCATTGCAGCTGGACATATCTATGATTCTGTTCTGTTTTTCACTGCCCAGTGGGAGTGGAATGCACACAGCAAACTGTTATAAATGCTAGAAAATACAACAGATGTTAAACATTAATTGAATTTTAATATTCTAAGCAGTGGCGGATTACTGTAGAGGTCTGTGGGGTCCATGCCCAGGGGCCTTGACCAATTGGGGGGCCCCCGCAGGCTGGAACTCTGGCCTGCCCCCTGCTCCTCCTCTCCCTCCCCCCAGGACCCTGCCACCCTACTCCTCCTCTTCCTCCTTGAGGCCCTGCCCCCTTGCCAGGCTGGATGCAGGAGCTGTGTAGGGTGAGCACTGAGCATATTTCCCCTGTGCGGAGCTGGATCCCCGCTCCTCCCTCTCCTTCCCGTGCGAAGCTGCCTCCTTCAGCCCCTCTTCTTCCCCCCATTTTACACATGGGTATAGTGACACACAGAGGTTAAGTGAATTGTCTACAGTCAAGTATCACTGCTAGTTAGAGAACTCAAGAGTCCTGACTCCCAGTCTCCAACGCTTACCAATAGATATTGTTTTAATAAAAAAAACCCCTCATGTCTCAGCTGTTACAATGTTTGGCACTTAGGCAGAGTTCTCTGGCACAATGCTGTATTATGTGTACAGACAGCCTCAGCTGTCCACACTCACTCACCTGAAACTACAGGCTCCAAAACTACTGTCGCAAGTATCAGCAGGAAGAAAAGGAGTACTTGTGGCACCTTAGAGACTAACAAATTTATCAGCAGAGTTATTAATTCAAACCCAAAATTCAAAGCCAAATAATTTATTGACAAGATGATAACTTTAAGATAGCCACATTTTTAGTGCATTGAACCATTTATTTTCATTCATATTTATTTCTATGCTGCCTATTTTATATTAGTGTTTGATTCTTTGACATGTAAAGAGACAAGGCTCCTGCCCTGAGCAGCTTACAATCTAGTATTTTTCCAATAAATGTGTAACTTATATTTAGTGTTTATAAACTTCAAGCTGCTTTATAAAAGCTAAATAATTAATTCTCACTCCTGCTGGGAGGTTAGTAAGTAAAAATCATTTTATGATGTGGAAACTCAGACAGTACAAAGTTATGCAATTAGCAAAGATCATCTAGCGAGGAAGAGGACTCATTCTTCTGGCTCCACAGCCTATGCTCAGATGCTCTGACTACATCAGCTTCTCAAACCACTTAAAAAGGAAAATGTACATATCGTATCTAAGGTAAACAGGAATAATTGAAGTATTTTAAATCATAACATGTTTTTCTTTATTAAACCAGTTTCAATAAGATAGGCAGTTCTAACTCATTTAAAACAGTAAAGGCGGTAAAATAAAGTGCAGCAACTGTACACGGTTCCTTTGTTGTCTTCAATAAATAGCTGTTTTTTCCCCATAGCTGTTTTTTTAAAAAGACTTTTTCAGCCTGCCCAGTACATTATACGTAAGCTGTCTAGGCTTTTCTCTGCTCCCCTCTCACCCTCACTCAGATTCATTCCTTCCCTATTTGAATGGGCCTTTTAGACAGCCAAAATTTCCCCTCTCTTTAAACATATACACCAGGGGTGGCCAACCTGAGCCTGAGAAGGAGCCAGAATTTACCAGTGTACATGGCCAAAGAGCCACAGAAATATGTCAGCTGCTCCCAGCGCCTCCCGCCCACTGGCAGCCCCACCGATCAGCGCCTCCCCCTCCATCCCCACACCTCTCAATCAGCTGTTTCGTGGCATGCAGGAGGGTCGGGGGTGGGGGGGAGAGGAGTGAGGGCATGGCAGGCTCAGGTGCAGGAAGGGGTGGAGTGGGGGTAGGGCCTGTGGCAGAGCAAAGGGTGGAGCAGTGAGTACCCCCCGGCACATTGGAAAGTTGGCACCTGTAGCTCCAGCCCCGGAGTCAGTGCCTATATAAGGAGCCACATATTAACTTCTGAAGAGTTGTATCTGGCTCCGGAGCCACAGGTTGGCCACCCCTGATATACGCACTGCTCCTTTGCTCTCTGTATTTGTAAACAGACTTTCCCTTTTAGGGCCCCCTCAGAGCTCTCCCTGCACATGGAGCTGCAGCCGCCTGAGTCCCTTTTTGGCAAAACTGGGCATTTGTCCCGTTTGCTCTTGTCAACTGATGATGGACAAATGTCCAGTTTTGCCCAAAAAGTCACGATGTTTGGAGCAGGGCTTAAAAAGGGGACTGTCCTGACCAAAATAGGATGTATGGTCATTCTAGACTGTAGTAAGAGCCTCCCAGGCAGCTGTGAGGAGCCCCGGACCCACCACCTGTCCTGGGCAAGGAGCCCGTGGCCTGTGTCCCTGACCCACCCAGAGCATGCTGTCCAGGACAGGTGCAGAGTCCAGAGCTCCCCACAGCAGCCCAGGCTCCCTGGGCAGCTCTTACCATGGCCTAACGTCTGGCAAGGCCAGGAGACAGGGCCATGGGAGGACGGTTGGGGAGAGCAGGGGGCAAGGCCCCATTGTGTGTGTGTGTGTGTTGGGGGGAGGGCAATGTTCTTTGTGTCCAGGGCCCGAGTAAAACTTAATCTATCTCTGATTCTAAGTATTATTGCGAACACAGGGCAAAATCCCTATGTTTAATTTCAATAATTCTGCTCTCAGTGACAATCCTAACAACCAAGAGCTTCCCTAAGTGAGGACTGAATAAGAATTTGAGATAATCTGTATGTATTGAATGAATGTAATGCAATATGGAAAGAATGTAACATAGAAAAGAATGAATTTCCTTTTCAACCTTACCCTCACAATAATAATATTACAGTGGTGTGTTCACCCTCATGAATAACACCCAATTCATAAGCCAGCATACCAGGGTTTTAGTTTTAGAAATGCTGTTTTATAGAGACATAAGCTTTCATTTAGGCCCTAATTCCACATCATTAAAGTTAATGGGAGCTAATGAGTGTAGGATAAAGCCTGAAATCATGTTAAGTGTGCTAGTAAAAGATGTCAGTAGTTGTAGGGTATAAGTCATTATTTGTTTATTTTTTACTCAAACCTGTGAATATAGATCCTCAGAGTTTTCTCCTGGTATGGTGCACTATGAAGCTGATCTAGCTATAAATGGATAATGCATTTTTGTCCAGGGTAACTAATGTAAAATAAAATGATATTCCACAAACAATATACAATAAATAAGAGAGTGGAATGCAAGACACTACCACGCTCAGCATAATTGAATAGTGCTGTAAATGTCTGAACAGCTAAATATAATGAATAAGTGAGGAACATGTGTTGATCTGACGGCATTAAGACTGTTATTGATGCAGTATTGCTGGTAATATTTCTTAAGTTTGGCATTTATAAGCTCTGGATTTTAAATCACAGCAAGATAAATAAAACATGTGATGCAATTAGATATCGGTAACAAAGTCTAATACCATCCAGTCAGCTCAGCCACTCAGTGCCTTAATGAAACCTTTGGGGAAGAGAACAACATTTCTTTAATTATTTTCTATCAAGTGTATATATCTATATCTTGTAATGCAGTTTTGCCCTTTCTTGTAAGAGAGAAATAAACTTGTTCTCTTCAGTTAAGTGTTGCATATTCACAGTAGTACTTAGGTACTATCGTGATGAGTGCTGTAGTAAGCCATAAAATACATAGATAGACTGGTTTCAGAGTAACAGCCGTGTTAGTCTGTATTCGCAAAAAGAAAAGGAGTACTTGTGGCACCTTGGAGACTAACCAATTTATTTGAGCATGAGCTTTCGTGAGCTACAGCTCACTTCATCGGATGCATACCGTGGAAACTGCAGCAGACTTCATATATACACAGAGAATATGAAACAATACCTCCTCCCACCCCACTGTCCTGCTGGTAATAGCTTATCTAAAGTGATCATCAGGTTAGGCCATTTCCAGCACAAATCCAGGTTTTCTCACCCTCTACCCCCCACACAAATTCACTCTCCTGCTGGTGATAGCCCATCCAAAGTGACAACTCTGATATTCCAGTTCTAGTCCAACCACTGACTTTGTTCTGAAAAACTCATGTTATTTTGTATTCACTTGATCAAAATGGTTTTTGCTATTCCCTTTTCTGGATTTTAAGAAACAAATGTTTGTATTTTTTAAAAGAAATTGTAACATTTATTTACAGAAAACTGATTTTTTAAAATTTAATGTGAAGAATAGTACCTGCTCAGAACAGCCTTACCAGCTGGAACAGCAAGATGGGTCTGGGTTAGGTTATTATTCAGGATTAGTTGTTCCCAGATACAGTGATGGTGGGCATGTTAGAAATGCATAGATAGAACAGACAGATTAGAGAGGAACGAGATTGTGCTTCATTTGCTGTTCACTGCAGTAGCATTTAGCCACACAGTTTTCAAGAATAGGAGATATAACAATTATTTGGTTCCATATGAGAACGGAAGTAGAAAAAAAGCCAGTTACTGAAACTAGGGAAAAATCACATTTGTATGAGTTCAGAACACACTATGGGACAAACTGTGTCCTTATTTACCATGCATAAGCCCCTCATATTCTCCCATGTGTAGTTAGTATATTGGTAAGTATTGTTCTCGCTCAATCATTAGCAATCCTTCTGGACAAATCTTGAGGTGCAGGATGACTGGAAGAGGGAAAATCTGGCTTCAAATAATTTTTAAAAAGAGACAAGAAACTTGATGCAAATACCCAGAGGATCCATTTGTAAGTATTTAGGGGTTTATTCAATATGAATATGTTTTGATAGCCACTGGTTCAACTTTCCTTGGCTTTGCAGCAACAGACAATATTTTATATTTCAAATTAAAAATGTCCAATTCTGGCTGTCATGGAGTTCTGCATGTTACCTGCTGGAGCTGCCACCTCTCAAGACAGTGTTTGACTCTGCCTACCCATAATCACAATCATGGCAATCGTGTTCATGAGAATGATGCCAATAAGTCAATGAGTACATGTGGATGCCGTAACACAAGGATGATTTCTTCTCTTACTGACTATTAAGAACAAGTGAAGCTATATCAATAACGTGCAGTTCAGCCTAACACAATTCTTGTCTCTGTCTAGCAAGATGCTGTGATCTATTTATCAAAAGCCACACTCAGATAGAACAGAATGTCAGACAGTATCAATAAATTAACAACCCTGTCTAAATCTCTGTAAGTGTTGTGAAAATGTCTGATGTCATCCTGACAGTCTTCAGAAACTTATTTCCAGCCATTACTATTAAGCCAAGATAATAGCAACTTTCAGTGCTGCTGCACATCACCTGCTGTCTGACTGTTACAGAGCTGAAATAACACGACTGCGTTTCATCCAAGACTCTCAAAGTGCCTTAAAAATATAAATTAAACCTCACAATTCCCCAAAGGGTACCATAGAAAATGTTATGCCAGTTTTTCTGATGGGTAAACCAAGCACAGAGAAATGACATTAGCAACTTGGCCATGGTCACAGGGCAAGTCAGTAAAAGAGCTAAGATTATCAGTTCTGACTCATGTTCCTCTGTTCTTTCCACAGGTTCTGAGTGAAGTATCAGAAAGACACTACAATGTCTGCTAGTAAACTGCAGATAAATTCACACACAGCAGTTCTGCTAGGAAAGATTGCATATCATCTGTTTGATTGCTATTACTCATCTGCCTAGGACATTTTTAATCAAAGTTCAATCATCTAAGGGTATGTCTACACTACGGAATTAGGTCGAATTTATAGAAGTTGATTTTTTAGAAATCGGTTTTATATATTCGAGTTTGTGTGTCCCCACAGAAAATGCTCTAAGTGCATTAAGTGCATTAACTCGGCGGAGTGCTTCCACAGTACCGAGGCAAGCGTCGACTTCCGGAGTGTTGCACTGTGGGTAGCTATCCCACAGTTCCCGCAGTCTCCCCTGCCCATTGGAATTCTGGGTTGAGATCCCAATGCCTGATGGGGCTAAAACATTGTCGCTGGTGGTTCTGGGTACATATCGTCAGGCCCCAGTTCCCCCCCTCCCTCCGTGAAAGAAAGGGCAGACAATCGTTTCGCGCCTTTTTTCCTGAGTTACCTGTGCAGACGCCATACCACGGCAAGCATGGAGCCCGCTCAGGTAACCGTCACCATATGTCTCCTGGGTGCTGGCAGACATGGTACTGCATTGCTACACAGTAGCAGCAACCCATTGCCTTCTGGCAGCAGATGGTGCAATACGACTGGTAGCCATCATCGTCATGTCCGAGGTGCTTCTGGCCACATCGGCCAGGAGCGCCTGGGCAGACATGGGCACAGGGACTAAATTTGGAGTGACTTGACCAGGTCATTCTCTTTAGTCCTGCAGTCAGTTCTATTGAACCGTCTTATGGTGAGCAGGCAGGCGATACGGATTGCTAGCAGTCATACTGTACCATCTTCTGCCGGGCAGGCAAGAGATGAGGATGGCTAGCAGTCGTATTGCACCATCTTCTGCCGAGCAGCCGTGAGATGTGGATGGCATGCAGTCCTTCTGCTGCCAGCCAAAGATGTAAAAGATAGATGGAGTGGATCAAAACAAGAAATAGACCAGATTTGTTTTGTACTCATTTGCTTTCCCCCTCCCCCCCTGTCTAGGAGACTCATTCCTCTAGGTCTCACTGCAGTCACTCACAGAGAAGGTACAGCGAGGTAAATCTAGCCATGTATCAATCAGAGGCCAGACTAACCTCCTTGTTCCAATAAGAACAATAACTTAGGTACACCATTTCTTATTGGAACCCTCCGTGAAGTCCTGCCTGAAATATTCCTTGATGTAAAGACACCCTCTTTGTTGATTTTAGCTCCCTGAAGCCAACCCTGTAAGCCATGTCGTCAGTCGCCCCTCCCTCCGTCAGAGCAACGGCAGACAATCGTTCCGTGCTGTCATAAATATAAAGGGAAGGGTAAACCCCTTTGAAATCCTTCCTGGCGAGGGGAAAGCTCCTCTCACCTGTAAAGGGTTAAGAAGCTAAAGGTAACCTCGCTGGCACCTGACCAAAATGACCAATGAGGAGACAAGATACTTTCAAAAGCTGGGCGGAGGGAGAGAAACAAAGGGTCTGTGTGTCTGTCTATATGCTGGTCTTTACCAGGGATAGACCAGGAATGGAGTCTTAGAACTTTTAGTAAGTAATCTAGCTAGGTATGTGTTAGATTATGATTTCTTTAAATGGCTGAGAAAAGAATTGTGCTGAATAGAATAACTATTTCTGTCTGTGTATCTTTTTTGTAACTTAAGGTTTTGCCTAGAGGGGTTCTCTATGTTTTTGAATCTAATTATCCTGCAAGATATCTACCATCCTGATTTTACAGGTGGGATTTCTTTATTTCTATTTACTTCTATTTTTATTAAAAGTCTTCTTGTAAGAAAACTGAATGCTTTTTCATTGTTCTCAGATCCAAGGATTTGGGTCTGTGGTCACCTATGCAAATTGGTGAGGCTTTTTATGCAACATTTCCCAGGAAAGGGGGGGTGCAAGTGTTGGGAGGATTATTCATTGTTCTTAAGATCCAAGGGTCTGGGTCTGTAGTCACCTAGGCAAATTGGTGAGGCTTTTTACCAAACCTTGTCCAGGAAGTGGGGTGCAAGGTTTTGGGAAGTATTTTGGGGGGAAGGACGCGTCCAAACAGCTCTTCCCCAGTAACCAGTATTAGTTTGGTGGTGGTAGCGGCCAGTCCAAGGACAACGGGTGGAATATTTTGTACCTTGGGGAAGTTTTGACCTAAGCTGGTAAAGATAAGCTTAGGAGGTTTTTCATGCAGGTCCCCACATCTGTACCCTAGAGTTCAGAGTGGGGGAGGAACCTTGACACGTGCCTTTTTTCTGTGCAGACGCCACACCACGGCACGGATGGAGCCCGCTCAGATCACTTTGGCAATTAGGAGCACATTAAACACCACACGCATTACCCAGCAGTATATGCAGCACCAGAACCTGGCAGAGCGATACCGGGCGAGGAAGCGACATCAGCGCGGTCACGTGAGTGATCAGGACATGGACACAGATTTCTCTGCCAGTGCATACATCATGGTGCAAATGGGGCAGGTTCATGCTGTGGAACGCCGATTCTGGGCTCGGGAAACAAGCACAGACTGGTGGCACCGCATAGTGTTGCAGGTCTGGGACGATTCCCAGTGGCTGCGAAACTTTCACATGCATAAAGACACTTTCATGGAACTTTGTGACTTGCTTTCCCCTGCCCTGAAGCTCATGAATACCAAGATGAGAGCAGCCCTCACAGTTGAGAAGCGAGTGGCGATGGAAGCCACTCCCCTGTGGAAGCTTGCAACGCCAGACAGCTGCCGGTCAGTTGGGAATCAATTTGGAGTGGGCAAATCTACTGTTGGGGCTGCTGTGATGCAAGTAGCCCACGCAATCAAAGATCTGCTGATATCAAGGGTAGTGACCCTGGGAAATGTGCAGGTCATAGTGGATGGCTTTGCTGCAATGGGATTCCCTAACTGTGGTGGGGCCATAGACGGAACCTATATCCCTATCTTGGCACCGGAGCACCAAGCCGGTGAGTACATAAACCGCAAGGGGTACTTTTCAATAGTGCTGCAAGCTCTGGCGGATTACAAGGGACGTTTCACCAACATCAGCGTGGGATAGCCGGAAAAGGTGCATGACACTCGCATCTTCAGGAGCTCTGGTCTGTTTCAAAAGCTGCAGGAAGGGACTTTATTCCCAGACCAGAAAATAACTGTTGGGGACGTTGAAATGCCTATATGTATCCTTAGGGACCCAGCCTACCCCTTAATGCCATGGCTCATGAAGCCGTACACAGGCAGCCTGGACAGTAGTCAGGAGCTGTTCAACTACAGGCTGAGTAAGTGCAGAATGGTGGTAGAATGTGCATTTGGATGTTTAAAGGTGCGCTGGCGCAGTTTACTGGCTCACTTAGACCTCAGCGAAACCAATATTCCCACTGTTATTACTGCTTGCTGTGTGCTCCACAATATCTGTGAGAGAAAGGGGGAGACTTTATGGCGGGGTGGGAGGTTGAGGCAAATCGCCTGGCTGCTGGTTACGCGCAGCCAGACACCAGGGCGGTTAGAAAAGCACAGGAGGGCGCGGTACGCATCAGAGAAGCTTTGAAAACCAGTTTCATGACTGGCCAGGCTACGGTGTGAAAGTTCTCTTTGTTTCTCCTTGATGAAACCCCCCGCCCCTTGGTTCACTCTACTTCCCTGCAAGCTAACCACCCTCCCCTCCTCCCTTTAATCATTGCTTGCAGAGGCAATAAAGTCATTGTTGCTTCACATTCATGCATTCTTTATTCATTCATCACACAGATAAGGGGATAACTGCCAAGGTAGCCCAGGAGGGGTGGTGGAGGAGGGAAGGAAAATGCCACACAACACTTTAAAAGTTTACAACTTTAAAATTTATTGAATGCCAGCCTTCTTTTTTTTGGGCAATCCTCTGTGGCGGAGTGGCTGGTTGGCTGGTGGCCTCCCCACCGCGTTCTTGGGCGTCTGGGTGTGGAGGCTATGGAACTTGGGGAGGAGGGCGGTTGGTTACACAGGGGCTGTAGTGGCAGTCTGTGCTCCAGCTGCCTTTGCTGCAGCTCAGCCATACACTGGAGCATACTGGTTTGGTCCTCCAGCAGCCTCAGCATTGAATCCTGCCTCCTCTCATCACGCTGCCACCACATTTGAGCTTCAGCCCTGTCTTCAGCCCGCCACTTACTCTCTTCAGCCCGCCACCTCTCCTCCCGGTCATTTTGTGCTTTCCTGCACTCTGACATTATTTGCCTCCACGCATTCGTCTGTGCTCTGTCAGTGTGGGAGGACAGCATGAGCTCAGAGAACATTTCATCACGAGTGCGTTTTTTTTTCTTTCTAATCTTCACTAGCCTCTGGGAAGGAGAAGATCCTGTGATCATTGAAACACATTCAGCTGGTGGAGAAAAAAAAAGGGACAGCGGTATTTAAAAAGACACATTTTATAAAACAGTGGCTACAGTCTTTCAGGGTAAACCTTGCTGTTAACATTACATACATAGCACATGTGCTTTCGTTACAAGGTCGCATTTTTCCTCCCCCCACCGCGTGGCTTCCCCCTCAACCCTCCCCCCTCCCCCTGGCTAACAGCGGGGAACATTTCTGTTCAGCCGCAGGCAAACAGCTCAGCAGGAACGGGCTCCTCTGAATGTCCCCTGAAGAAAAGCACCCTATTTCAACCAGGAGACCATGAATGATATCTCACTCTCCTGAGGATAACACAGAGAGATAAAGAACGGATGTTGTTTGAACGCCAGCAAACATACACTGCAATGCTTTGTTGTACAATGATTCCCGAGTACGTGTTACTGGCCTGGAGTGGTAAAGTGTCCTACCATGAAGGACGCAATAAGGCTGCCCTCCCCAGAAACCTTTTGAAAGGCTTTGGGAGTACATCCAGGAGAGCTGCGAATGCCAGGGCAAATTAATCCTTTCACACGCTTGCTTTTAAACCATGTATAGTACTTTAAAAGGTACACTCACCGGAGGTCCCTTCTCCACCTGCCGGGTCCAGGAGGCAGTCTTGGGTGGGTTCAGGGGGTACTGGCTCCAGGTCCAGGGTGAGAAACAGCTCCTGGCTGTCGGGAAAACCGGTTTCTCCGCTTGCTTGCTGTGAGCTATCTACAACCTCATCATCATCATCATCATCATCTTCTTTGTCCCCAAATCCTGCTTCCGTGTTGCCTCCATCTCCATTGAAGGAGTCAAACAACATGGCTGGGGTAGTGGTGGCTGAACCCCCTAAAATGGCATGCAGCTCATCATAGAAGCAGCATGTTTGGGGCTCTGACCCGGAGTGGCCGTTCGCCCCTCTGGTTTTCTGGTAGGCTTGCCTCAGCTCCTTAAGTTTCACGTGGCACTGCTTCAGATCCCTGTTATGGCCTCTGTCCTTCATGCCCTGAGAGATTTTGACAAAGGTTTTGGCATTTCGAAAACTGGAACAGAGTTCTGATAGCACGGATTCCTCTCCCCATACAGCGATCAGATCCCGTACCTCCAGTTCGGTCCATGCTGGAGCTCTTTTGCGATTCTGGGACTCCATCATGGTCACCTCTGCTGATGAGCTCTGCATGGTCACCTGCAGCTTGCCACGCTGGCCAAACAGGAAATGAGATTCAAAAGTTCACAGTTCTTTTCCTGTCTACCTGGCCAGTGCATCTGAGTTGAGAGTGCTGTCCAGAGTAGTCACAATGGAGCACTCTGGGATAGCTCCCGGAGGCCAATACCGTCGAATTGTGTCCACAGTACCCCAAATTCGACCCGGCAAGGTCGATTTAAGCGCTAATCCAGTTGTCAGGGGTGGAGTATGGAAATTGATTTTAAGAGCCCTATAAGTCGAAATAAAGGGCTTCATCGTGTGGACGGGTGCAGGTTTACATCGATTTAACGCTGCTAAATTCGACCTAAAGTCCTAGTGTAGACCAGGGCTAAGAGAGCTTATAAAGGCTAAATAATATATTTTAGATTTTGGTAAGACTAATATCAACTTTATTTTCAAAGGAAAGTTGTGCTTCTGAGTAAGTAAGTTTATTACACCTAGAAATCATGCATCCCACTAGACTATACCAAAACATCCTATTATCACTGCTACCTTGTCCCACCCCATCTCCCTGACCATTTGTTTGTTTCACCCACCAGTTACATCTTGTCTTTTAAATTGTAGCTCTTTGAGTCAGGCACTGCGTGACTATATACTATTCAAAGTCAAGCAGCATGGGAACCTGGTCTGGTTGATGCTACTAGTCCTGGCTGAAACAAAAAGAATAATAAAGTTAGTCTCTATTTCAACTTTGACCTGTGGCATATATGAGTTAAATATACTGCTGTAAAAACAAAATAAAAGTAGTGGTGGGCTGGAACCATAACTTGATTTCAAACATCCCCAATTTGCAGTTCTGCACTGTCTGTAGCAGTTCATTGAAGGCCCAAATTGCTATGTACAAATGCATATTACGAGACAGTTCCTGTCCTGCAGAGATTAAAATCTAAATAGATGTGACTCTTGATGATTAGGAGAAAGGAAGTACTATTAGCCCCATTTTACACATGGGGAGCTGAAGCACAGGGAGTCTATGGTGGAGCTGGGAACCGAATAGAGATCGCCAAAGTCCCAGTCCAGTCACTTAACTACAAGACCATAATTCTTTTCCACTGCACTTTCTGTATAATTAATCTGAAAATGTTTTTAGTGGAAAAAAATTGATAGTTCATTTTTGTTGAAATTTTCAGCAAAAGAAATAGTCTTCTCTTGGGGAAAAACAAAAACAAAATAATTTGACAACTGAAACCAGGTAATAGAATTTGCTTTTATCTTTTTCCATTAAAAATGGAGGCAATAATATTTTTATGTAGTTTTTTGAAAATGTAATTTAGGTTGCAATGCCAGACTTATAGTTGCCAATGCAACTTTAATTCTGCACCTTTGTATGTACGCTTTATGTATATTACATGATCATTTACATTTTATTACATGATCACATACATTTTTTCCCACTGGGCCTCTGTTCATTCATAGCAAAATTGTGAAGTGAGATCATTGGTCCAGAGATTGAAGCTGAAGGAGGTGAGTAACAGGTGCTGAGAGGGCAGTAATGGCAGATTGATTGTTGATGTAGGGATTCAAGTATCCAAGGATGAAAGTGGGAGACCGTGAGGAGATCCACATGTCAAAGGTGAATGTGGAGGGAAAAGCAGGGGTCAGACGATGATCACCTTGAAGGAGAAGAAACAAACAACGTATAAAGTACTATTATTGGTTTCCCAGACACCCCTCCTCCTTACAGGCTGTCAGGGAGCAGATTTTGGCTCTCTGATATGCTGTCCTACCCTGGCCCAAGATGCAGGTTTGAGCATAAGCTGTGGGGCTGCAATAATATGTATCATTTGGCAACAGTCCCCAAAAGTCCATCTGCCAGCTGAGGATAGCCAGAGGCATGCTTTCTCCCCTCCTCCAACATTCCCTTGCACTAGGGCTTGTGGGGAAGGTGGCAAGGTACCTGATTCTGCCAGTTCTATGTCTGCTTGGGTCTCTTCAACACTTTGGGTACAGGTACTGCCAGTCTCCTCTTCCTTTACAGGGCCCATGTGGCACAAAGGTACTTGAAGGAGGGGTGGAGAAATTGCACAAGTTATCTTTAATAAAATGCACCTCATGTTCCTTTGTACAGGGGAAGAGGGGGACGGGAAGAAGATTCAAATGAGGCAAGTGGGTAAAGAAATTTCAAAAACCAGGACTATTAAAGCGTTCTCCTCCTCCTCCTGATGAAGTTAATAGCAAAACTTCCATGACTTCAATGGAGCAGAAGCAGGCATAGGAAACAATATCCTTTTAAAACGTTTTACGTGGTTTGAACAAATTTTTTTTTTTAAATTGCTAGAATTGTTCAAGCCCTGACCTTGCAGATTCAATAGTGGTCTCCCATATTCTGTCTAGACATTTACAATCATGACATTTAAAAGAAAAAAGACACAGAAAGGAATGACTTTGAAAGTATACCAGAAATATAAAGACATGAGTCCAGACTCTGACTAGGTATCCCACAGAGTACAGAAATTCTGAAGCCATTTCTATGGTATTTCTTTGTTCCAAGATTTGTTTAATTCACAAGTGCAGAGGCAGATTCACACTCTGAAGAGTAACTGTTTGATTTCCACACTGTGCTGGTGTAAAACATCAAATTTCAAGGACACTTATGTAGATCCCTATGAGCCCTTGTAATAGAATCAGAAGGTACAGTGGGTGTAGAGTGTGGGAACCTTGATTGTTACAGATCTGATTCCTGAGAATTTCATTTTGTTGTTCTTGTTATAGCTTTAATACATTTCATATATGCAAAATACAGTTTTCTCACCAATTAATTTTGCCATATTCAGTTTTCCCATTTGTATCCAAGTAATGCACATTACTGGAGTGTGGCAGTCTGTGGAATCTCTTGATGTCATCCGCTGCTCTTGATTATGGACAGGTGAGAAACTTCCTAATCTGCTTTCGTGCTCTTCTGAGTTAGTTTCTGTTACTGTTCATTCTGATTTGAATGTTGTGGGTCAGAAATGACTCCTGAAAAGAATAAGTTGTCAGAACCTCTCCAGCAGAAGCCATGGATAGCCTCTCTTAACTTCAAACGTGAGGTATAGTCCTGTGGTTCTCAAAGTGTGGTCAGTGGACCACTAATGGGTCTATCTGGTCACATAGAGAGCTATATTTCTAGCTGCTAGTTTGCCATAAAAGATCACTAAAACAGAGAAACACTTTTCCATTTAAGCAATTACAGGGGTGTTATTCAATAGCAAATGGAAAATAAGGCGAGGCACATGGTTGTAAATTGGAGGGATGATGCTTTATATAACAACAATTTGTCTAAGTTGTGGTCCATGCTATAAAAATGTTTATGTACTCCTGATATAGGAGGTACTTGAGAGAGAGCAAGTCAAAAATTACATTTTACCTGCTTGTCACTTTCCTGTTATCAGCCATACTGATAAGATATAAGATCCCGATTTAGGGAAAGGGGTTTTGGCTGAGATTATCAAAGGCCAAACCTTTTGGGTTTTGGTTTGCAAGAGAGATCTGAAGATCTGGATTTTACTAATAACACTCAAGCTCTTTTAGGAACTATTCCAGGAACAAAATTCAACCTACCATTATTGGTGAAGAAAATCTGTCTTCACTTGGGCCCAGCTACATGGTCATTTCCATGATCATGATCCTTTACAGTTAATTACATGATCACATGCCATTGTTTCCACAGGACTCCTGTCTCGTTCAATGCAGGTTATTGTTGTTGTTGGTGGGGCGGTCATTAGTCCAGAGTTCCAGGTGCTCTTGCTGAGCCAGAATTGTCCCTTGTAGTGTGTGACCCAGCAACCTCTTGGTGCCAAGCTGGAGAGGCAGAGCTGTACCTAGGCATTTTAACACCTGGGGTGAGCAAGCATGTTTGTGCCCCCTACTGTTTTTTTCATTATTTTTCTGCCCTTGTGGCTTTGTGCCCTGGGTGGCTGCCCCACTCTGGTTATGGCCCTGGACAGAGGGCACTAGAGGTGCATAGAGTTTTTAAAGGATTTCCTAGGTCAGATATTGCATAATAATTCACTAAAGGATGGCATGTGACTTCTCTACTGAGAGCCAGTAGCCTACTGGTCATCATAATCATTGTGATGTGTGTACGGATAATTTTTAAGGAATTGTGTCTATACTAAAAATACACTTTTAAGGCAGGTAACCTTTAGGAGATGATGGATCTTGGACAAGTTCCCTTCAGGCAGGGAGTAATGGGGATCTCCCTGTGTAATCATATGTAAAGTGGGTATTGTCTGCTTCAAAATGTGTGCCTATTTGCATACTTAGCCTGAGGAAAATCAGGAGATTGCAAAATCAACAGGAGAGGAAAGCCACAGGAAAAAACAGTCAGAAAGGGAGATCCTGTTTATGAATAAGGACATTGTTTGCACCCCCAGATATATCAGAACAGTCCAGACACTCTGACTCTTCCACAGAAGAGGCAAGCTGACAATATGAATTGTCTCATGCATGGAATATCACCGCCAAGCTTGGCTGTAAAACACTGGAAGAACTTTGGGTGAGCATAACTTTATAAAACATGCAAATAACTAGTTAAGTAAGTCTAGGTTCTAGAAATGTTATGATTTTATTTTATATGTAACCATTTGATTCCAATACTTCTATTTGCTATCACTTGAATCTCTATACTTTGTTAAATAAACCTTTACTTTAAACGTGTCTGTGCGCTATGTGCTAAGTGACAGTGATCTGAGGTGCAACTGGTAAGCTGAGCTGTACTGCTTCTTTGGGAGCAGCGAATCTGTGAATACTGCATGTGTCCAGTGGAACAGAGTCTGGACACTTCAGGGAGATGCTCGGAGGCCTCTGGGATTGCAGTGTGCCTACTGCTAACCTGTAGAGAGAGAATGGGACCTGTGTCTAGAGGGAAGCGCTTCTGTTGCCCATGGTGGGTGGAGTTAGGGAGCTGACCCCTGGCAGGCATACACAAGGCTTCCCCATGCTAAGGACAGGTGGTAGTGATGTGCCTCATAACCCAGGGTACCTCTGGGAAGCATTTTACATATTTTACACTTATTTATTTGATATCTATCATTGATAGAGATGTGTAATGACTCAAAAGAAAACTAAGAAAAAGGTCACTTATAAAGGGAAATACATACATGTGTTTCCAACAGGCTCTTGCATAGCTCAGTTCTAACACATACAAAATTGATTTTTCTGTTGTTTTGACTGATGTAACTCTTCTGCCCGTCAGAGTTGGCAGCAACAAGGGCCGGGTTCAGTATCTAGGGGTTTCATTCCAATAACACAATGCAAAGTGGCTCGAGCCCCCACCCAGTGACCTGGGACAAATATATACCACCCCCGCTGGGTGCCTCCAAGAGGCAATACTTCTCCTCTCTCAAGCACAGAGTCGGAATGTAGCAAAAAGCCTTTTAATAACAGAGAGAAACAATGTGGCATTATGTTGGGGAAACACCACCAACAGAATTCATAACACAACCCATGAGCAAATTGGGGCGTGTCCTTTCCCTTTGGTTCTTGAGTCCAGCAACCCAAAATCATCCAAAGTCCCAAAAGTCCAACAACCCAAAAGTCTCTGTCCCTGGTCGGGGCAGCCCCGGAGTTCGAAAGTTTATCTGTAGAGTTTTACCTCCCAATCTGGGTGGAGATTTGAGGGGCGGGATTTAAGGGGCACCTAACGTGGTCCAAAGCTGGTTGCCCCACCTCTCCATGCAGCTCTGCTCTGCCAGCCACCCCAATGAGCTGCTCCAGGCATCCAACAAACTGCTCTGCTCCACCAGCCATCCCGCAAACTGCTCCACCGTATATCTTCAGGCTCCCCCACTACTTAACACAACACTCAGTGATTTCAGCTCTTAGTAAGTTTAGCTCTTTTGTGATTTTAGCTTGTAGAGGAGCCTTAGTTCTGGTACATCATTAGCCCAAAGTCAGTTCAGCTCAGCAGCCTGTAACTAGACTCCTAACAGAATCAAAATTAGCTCTGATATTCTACAGAAGAGAGAGGAGGAAATGCATTTAGCATATAAGGCCCTCACCAACAGGGCCATGTTACCAAGTATTAATACCTACCCCCAAGCTCTCTCCCCCCACTAGCTTTTGGAACCCATGACCCTTGCCTAGCGAGGGCTGCTTAGTTGATGGTGAGTCTCTCCATCATAACAAAAGGCCAAGTACAGTTCCACTGTCCTTGATTCACATAATCAGAATAATAACAGTTTATTCCTGCCCCAATAACAGAGAAACTGGGGCTCCTACAGCAGCCAAAGTGACCATTTGGCAGGGTGGGTGTGCCTATGCAAATGAGATCAGCCCCTGAAGTTCTTTTCCACAACCCACCATGACTCACTACCAGATGTCAGGGTAGAGCTCATCCTGACTCTGCTTACATCAACAATTGATCTATTTTCTTTGACTATAATGAAGCCAAGATATTTGTGGATCTGAACATTTTAGCCTCCTAGGAACGAGAAGTTGATGAGAAATCTGGGGCCAACTCTTCAGATTTTATCCTAAGAAATGTATGTTTCTGGAGTTTTGGTGTGTAATGCCTGGTATTTTTTTAACATAACTTTCTCTCTTGGTAACTTTTTCACATTCAGGTTCTGATTCATCACTCAGCTACTCCAGTTTTATGGCAGTGTAACTTAATTGACTTCATTGGAAACTGAGTTACACCAGTTTTATACCATAGTAAGAGAGTGGGAAATATAAAATATATTGTTAGGACATGTGCTGAATTGTTTTTACAGTAATTGAGAATGTTTGAAATGTTACTGAAATATTTGAAATTCTCCAGTTTTTTTTTTTTTTTTTGAAGATTATAATATTTTCCTGCACCTACAGTAGAAAACTGAAGGCCAAAAATTGGTGAGGGATTGAGACTATTAATTTTGTTCAGTGCAGGATATATTTCTGTGCACAGAATTATTACTCTTATAATTTTATTTATTTATTTATTTGCAACCCAAAATAAGAAAACCATCAGTGAGAACAAAAATAACAGGCAAGATGATGTAATGGGTTTTGGTTCATTTCCCAGGCACTTTCTGCAAGCCTGCAGCTGCCCTCTAGTATATTATTAATGAACTTCACAAACAGTAGGTAATGGTTACAATCAAATTGCTGAGAGTTGCACTCTGGTTAAGAATTTATGAATAATCCAGACCAAAATGGTTAAGTGTTTAATCCTTATTCAATCTGTTCTAAAGGCCTGATCCTATAATTTGCTCAGTTATCATAATCATCATTGTCATCATGGAAAATCCCAAAGGGACATGGCCTCTTTGCATATTGAACACCACGTGGCTCAATCTCTGTCTTCATCCTTAAGGTTATATCTGGCTGGATATTTAATATGCTCAGTAGAGCATTTTAATTCCCATTTACTGCAATGTGTTATGTTTCATGGCATACAAACAGAGACATAGACAAAACCAAGATTGCAACATAATGCTGCTTCATTTCTGAGAATTCAGACCACAACACAGCGAGAAAAACAGACTGCTCCCTGAAACAGAGGCACAATCACCACACCTTGCTTTAAATTGGCAGTCTGCTAACTGACTGCAATTGCATGCTTTATTACAGAGCCACCTAGTCTGCAAGCAGGACCAGGGAACACCCCAGCCTTCTTATAAAGTGATAGCTTGCAATTCCATGCCGTCCTCAATACACCACATAATGTTTGAGCCAAACCTCTCATCTGAGCATTTAACAACACCCCTGTAATACACAATTATTCCCATTTTACAGATGGGAATGGAGCCACGGAGAGGATAAAGGACTTGCCGAAGTCTGTGGCAGTGAAGGAAATTGAAACCAGATTTCCAGAAGCCCAGGCTTGTGCTCTATCTAGCAGACCTTCTTCCCTAATATAATATAAACATAAGCCTTCCTTGGCTAAGCCAGAATGAACTATGGTAAGCTTGTTCAGCTGGAAGTTGTTTGTGACATAAATTGTTCACTTGTGTTAAACTTAAACATTAATTATACTTTTCCATATTAATGTTTAATAAATGTCACTACTTTAAAAGTGAGGATGAAAGTTGTAGTTAGGAAAATAACAATCCCGTTGTCTTCAAGCACATTTAAAGAAGTATGGTTGTACATGTTTGCTGTTCAGTGAAATTGTAAATTACAGCAGTTCTGTGGCAATATGGATTTACGTCTTCCATTCAGATGAATGAAGCAAGACTTAGCCGTGAAGGAGGAGTCATCCTATGCAAAATAACACACTCAGCCATAATTCTGAAATTCAGTGCTGGGAAGGGAGAAGATGTGGTACTCTGACTGTACCACATGCTACTTCAGTCTGCTGGAATACTAAGAGCAGCAAACAGAAAGTTTATGACTGCAGTGTTCTGAACTCCTGCAGTTTTATGGAGTTTCTTAATTCCCTAGCTTCTGGAGTCATGTGATTAAAGACTCATTTTTCATTTAAAATAAACAGTTAGTTTCTAGAGCTTCTGATTATGGAGAAAAGTTCAAACTCTAAAGGCCCAGAAAGAAGCAAATAAAACAATTTTTTTTAAAAAAGAACCTTACGATTTTTTTAATGTTTGGGGATGGCAATACTGCTCTTGGGTGTCCAATTTACTCATCATTTATGAAAGTAACTTTATTTTAACTATATATTCTATGTGATTTAGTATAGTTATTTAAAGTCATTATACTACCCTTATGTTCTTGAAATCTTTGACAAAATTTACAGTAAAGATGCAATGCAAAAGCAAATGTTGGTTATGTTATCCAAGAAAATAACCTACAGCGGAGAATGTGGATTCTGAGCCAACACTGTTCCATGGAAAGTCTATATACTAAAAGCAGATAATTTTTTACCTCATGCTAGGTGAATATAATGGGATATGCAGTCATCAGCAGCAATACCCTCTAAAATTGTTCACCAGTTTCTGATCTAAGTTTGGCTAAAAATGTACTCATTATTAATTATTATTATTACCTGATCACTAATTTTTTTAATTCTGACAATGTGTTTCACACTGCAGAAACATACACACACACACACACCCCTGCCATAAAATACAGACATTTAGACTGAAGAGCTTACAATCTAAATAAGATAGAATAGATAGGAATGAAAAGTCCAAAGGAGAAAGCAGTTGTTTAAAGTATGTGCAGAGAGTTGATCACTAGATTATATAGCTTTTTCCAAAAATGGGCAAGTTTCATCACTATGAAGTGTATATGTGTGTGTGTATATATAATATGTGTGTATGTATATACACTTAATCAAAACCAACTAACCAAAACCCCCAACTCCTACAAGGTTTTACTGAGGGTAGGGGTCCTGTGGGGAAAAATAGTACATGACAGTGTTATTAAAAACTGTATCATAATTAGGGTTGGCAGAATTTCATTTTTATTTTTTACAATTTTGATGGATAATAGCAATGTATATTTTAAGAATTTTATTTTCATCGGTTTTAGTTTTCACAGTTGGGGGAAATTATGGTGGGTGGGTAGCATATCAGCAAATAAGGCTGAGGTTCAAAAAGTTAAAGCTTAACTGTGAAAACACACATTATCAGCATCACATGTCCAAACATATACAATAAATATCCTTAAATCAAACTCTACTAAGTTGGTGAGAGAGAAAGAAGCTTTTGAGCTACACAGACCTCTTCTTCAGGTCTGGGGCAGGTACTTCGAATGGCACCACTAAATTAGGGCCTGCAGCAGAGCTGGACCCCAGATAGCCTCAGCAGTACAGCTGGCCTGCAGCAGGGGGCCTGATTGGCCATGCCACCTGAGTAGGGTGACTAGATAGCAAGGGTGAAAAATCAGGATGAGGGTGAGGGGTAAATGGCACCTATATAAGACAAAGCCCCAAATATCGGGACTGTCCCTATAAAATCAGGACGTCTGGTCACCCTACACCTGAGTGGCTACAGAGGCCAGCAGGCTGGCTCTTAAGCCAGCAGCTGCGGCTTGCTTGCTTCTTAATGCTCATACTCACCACTGTGCCTGCTCCTGTGTTACTTTGTTCTTGCCTTCCATCCAGCCTTGCCTCTGTCCTACCCCTGCTTTGAAGACTTCCTTATCTGATATCCTGCTTGCTTCAAGTCCTACCCTCTGGTTTGACCATTGGCTCTGGCTTCTGACTATGGATTCCGGCTCAACCTTAGGCTCTGATAATCCAGTGTGACGGTTGGTTTTGGCTCCTGACTATTGACTGTGGTTCTGTCCCTAGCCCTGGGGGGCCTGATGACTGCTCCAACTACTGGACTAGTCTGCTCTCATCCCAGTCAGCTGATGTTTGCTCTCAGTTCTGGTGTCCAGAACCAAAGTGGCCTGCAACTGCAGCATGCTCAGTGCAAATAGAAACTCTGGAGAATTTAGCTGCCAAACTCTAACAAGTCTCAATGAGCATACGCAAACTGAGATTTTGGAAAGTTTTATAACTTTGCTAAACTTGGGCAGTTTTTCACAAGAGCAGAAAAAAGGTACCCATTGACATTAGCATCACCTTCCTGCCAAACTTCAATTCCTGCTCCAAAGCACGGAGGAGCTAGAGCTTCTCAATAAAATGGTTATAAGAATTTTATTAACATAGGTGAAACAATGCATTTCCCCCAACCTCTTTTTCAGAAATAGCTGAACCATTTTTGCTGAAAATTTCCAAAAATATTCTGCCTGAGGCAGGCACCTAGTATGGAAAATTACAGCCAGACAATTAAAATGTAGCAAAGTTGTAAGACCCTGTTTTCAGTGGCTTATTAAACAGGAAGTGTCAGGCAATCTTTACTATTAGCAGTGGTACCAGCTCTGCCTATAATATATGGTGAATTTGTTTACCCTATTGAAGTCAATAGCAAAATTCCTGAAAACATAAATGAGGCCAGAATTTCAATCACCATATTTAAAACAGAACAAGATCTAACTGGTACAAAACCCAATGCTGTATCTTAGGTATTTATATGGCCCCCCATTATTGTAGTATTTGAGCTCCTCACAATCTTTATATCCCTATGAAGTAGGGATGTATTGACATCCCTATTTTACGGATAGGAAACTGAGGCACAAAGACTAATTTGATTTGCCCAAAGTGTCACAGGAACTATATATGGCAGAGCAGGAATTCAGGTTCACTGAATCCTGGGCTGGCTCCCTAACTAATGGACCCTTCTTCCTGTCCCGTAGCCTGTGAACATCCCTTCGGAAATGGAATCTGTCACTCCAGTTAGCCAGACCCCAAACATGATAGTTTTGCTCCTGATGATGATTCAGGGTACTTACTGAGTATGCAGTTCTTCTGACCGATGTTGACAGCAGCGACTGAAGCTCTTATTCTTTTGCTTTTTGTAGCAGGCGGAACTTCCCCTTGAAGCTATCCGACTGCCACAGAGACAGCATTCATGGCCCTCTCTAGTATGCTCTATGTTACGGTGCCACAGAGCTGTTCTGTTGGATCAGGCCTGTATCAAAAGAATGGCATGACCTGAATTTTATTCCAAGTGTCGCTGGCTTTGTGGAGGAAGGGTTACGCATGTGGCAGATGTTGTGCTGCTTTTGATCAGCAGCAAGGTTTCTCTTCCTGAAAGCATTTCTGGAGGTTCCAAAGGGATCAGACCAGAGACAAAGAATCCAACTGGCAAACGAAAGAGGATGTAAATGACAGGAACACAATTTTTGTTTTCAACCTCTCATTTTCCAAAATAAACCACGAACATATGGGAATAAGGCAAATAAATACAATTATATAAAAGTATCAAGATGTGGCTTACTAATGAGGTTCCAGAGAGATGTCTTGTCTTCCTGAAGAGTATTCTGTAATTTCTAAATCTGTTATACATTTGACTTCTGTGCTCCAGAAGGAATTTGACAGATGGCTGCATTCATGTCAGGGGAATAAGTTGGAATTAAATGTGTCTAAAAATAGTGCAATGGTTTGGGATTCCTCTAAAGTTTAGACCTGAACTGTAATTCATTTAAAATGAAGAATCGCTTAGGACAGTGCTTGGCTAGTACAGATGCATGTAAATACTGAAGTTTATGGACTGTCTTAAATTTGAGAAATATCACCTGCTTGTTATGCAGGGATCACCAGATGACACTGTTACGCATTGTCTTGCAAGTTCTGTTTCTTATTGTGCAAGTGAGTTTTTAGTCTTGGAAGAGATGCTGTGATCCTGATTATACTGTTGTGGGAGATGTGCCTAGCAACAAGGGAGTTTGCTGTCTACCTATCTAACTAGAGCCAATTCTTGAGGCAGAGTTGCTGCCTGGGAGTCACACATGAGTGTTTGGCTTAGATCCCTGAAAGAGGGATGGCTTGCATACTGTTTGACCATCTTTATTCCAGGAATGGTGTGTTTGGGTATTTTCTTAGTGCAACTTTTTATTGGCAGACTGCTTATCGCTGATGTGTCCTTCAACAAAAACCTGACCTGCAAACTCCCAACATTTGCTGTCATTTGACTGAGAAGTGACAGTATGTATCTATGGGTATGTCTACACTGGAATAAAAGTCCCATGGCATTTCTGCAGCTGGCTCAGGTCAGCTGACTCAGACTTGCAGGGCTTGGGCTGCAGGGCTAAAAATTGCTGTGTAGACATTTGGGCTGGAGCCCGGGCTCTGGGACTCTCCCACCTTGTGGGAGCCTTGAGCTCACGTTCCAGCCTAAACCTGAATGTCTACACAGCAATTTTGCAGCACCACAGTGTGAGCCCTGCGAGCCTGAGTCAACTGACTTGGACCAGCTGCAGATGTTTAATTCTGTGTAGATGTAACCTATAAGGTGTAACCTGAAGTAAGCAGGGCTGATACTCACCAGTACACACTCATTCTTTAGGCCCCCAATTCAGAAAGGTACTACAGCAAGCACCTACCTTTTAAGCATGTGAAAAGTCCTACTGACTTACATGGGACAAATCCTGTGCTTAAAGTCTCATGCTTCAGTACTTTGCTACAGCAGAGTCTAGGATTGCAGAGGCAGGAAAATCACACACATAAGACAGGGTGAGAACAATAGACTGAGTCACATTGAAAAGGTTCAGAAGCATGGGACCCAGTCCTGCAAAGTCTTACACAAAGAAAGATAAGCTCGTGACTAGTCTTGTTGACTTTAGTGAAACTACTTGTATGCATACTGTTTACTGGTCTTTGCAGGATCAGGACCCTTTTTTAATGAAAGCTTAAGTTTGGAAGAATCTGGGAGTACCAGAAGGCTTAGAAGAAACAACCAATTTTACCCTTGCAAAAATGTTAAATTATATTGATTTCATTTGTTCTTTTTTCCCTTCATGAAGAAAATCATGGATTAGAACAAATACAGGGAACCAATTTTCTAGTGCTAACCTTTGTTATTGAGCTACATGGACTATCCATCAGGTGTATTCCAGACCCATTACACTAAGTCTTTCACACTAATTGACAATATTCCATTAATTTCTGCTGCTGAAAGGGATTGCAGTATTCCTTAATGGTGATATTTTCCTTTGCAACTCATCCACCACTGCATCCCTCTCAGGCTGTTTTTGTATCATTCTCTTCCAGTTTTAGGAAACATACATCACAGGATAGTAATTTATCATTTATTTAGCTACCTGCCTGCATCAGGACATCTAGTTTTACTCTGATCAGAGCAATATCTTGGTTGTTTCTTCCATTAGCACTATGCCCCAAAACCAATGTGTCATCTTTTCATATTTCTGAAGATGAAGGTTATGACATTATCAGTTTTATAATATCTGCTTGGTTGATAACACCTGCCAACTGTGTGTGTGTGCAGAACACACTCCATGCATGAATCTTCACTTCCGGTGTGGAAGGGTGTCAACTACCTCTATTTTCATTACTGTGATCCTGAAATGCTGTTCTGCCTAAGAATGGCTATTCCTGGGAACACTATGTTGTAGAAAGTAAAGGCTAAAGGGAAACTGCCTGGATGTTTGGAGTAGAGAGGTGCTAGGCTGGACAGAGGGAGGATGATCTGCCAAAAAGGGATGAGTATTCACAGAAATCATCTTTTTGAGTTTTCCGGTAACACTTCTTTCTTATGTAAAAGCATGGGCAGGAAGCTTCTTTTTCTGAAATTCTGCTCTTTGTAAACAAAAATAGAAAAGTGTTAAACAAGGCAGAAGAAAGACATTTGAGTCCTGAGTTTTGGTATGAAAGAGATACAGGTGCAGTCTAATAGCTGTCACATGATCTATGAATTCTCAACTATGCCTCCTAAAACTTGAACATTAATTTAGCTTCTTGAACAGTTTGGAAAGCTCCGAGATTTCAATTTGCTCTTGAGCTCTAAGGAAAGTTACAAGAAAAACTATAACAGCTTAATTTGGAGTCTGCCAGGGATTCGACTGATGCCTTAAGAATACAGCATAAACATTTATAAAATGTCTCCCTGCCTTCACACACTTCATAGCCAGCCACCCAAAGGCATAGGGTGTCAGTTAGCAGTATCCACCAACCCAGTAAAACACAATGGCAGCTTGATGTCTGCCTTTGTTGGGGATAGACCAGGAATGGAATCTTAGAACTTTTAGTAAGTAATCTAGCTAGGTACGTGTTAGATTATGATTTCTTTAAATGGCTGAGAAAAGAACTGTGCTGAATAGAATAACTATTTCTGTCTGTGTATCTTTTTTGTAACTTAAGGTTTTGCCTAGAGGGGTTCTCTATGTTTTGAGTCTAATTACCCTGTAAGGTATCTACCATCCTGATTTTACAGGGGGGATTTCTTTATTTCTATTTACTTCTATTTTTATTAAAAGTCTTCTTGTAAAAAACTGAATGTTTTTTCATTGTTCTCAGATCCAAGG
Organism: Eretmochelys imbricata; assembly: GCF_965152235.1. Lineage (NCBI taxonomy): Eukaryota > Metazoa > Chordata > Testudines > Cheloniidae > Eretmochelys > Eretmochelys imbricata. The sequence goes on from NC_135577.1 coordinate 39,369,539, forward strand.
GTTTGGGTCTGTGGTCGCCTATGCAAATTGGTGAGGCTTTTTATCCAACATTTCCCAGGAAAGGGGGGGTGCAAGTGTTGGGAGGATTGTTCATTGTTCTTAAGATCCAAGGGTCTGGGTCTGTAGTCACCTAGGCAAATTGGTGAGGCTTTTTACCAAACCTTGTCCAGGAAGTGGGGTGCAGGGTTTTGGGAAGTATTTTGGGGGGAAAGACGCGTCCAAACAGCTCTTCCCCAGTAACCAGTATTAGTTTGGTGGTGGTAGCGGCCATTCCAAGGACAACGGGTGGAATACTTTGTACCTTGGGGAAGTTTTGACCTAAGCTGGTAAAGATAAGCTTAGGAGGTTTTTCATGCAGGTCCCCACATCTGTACCCTAGAGTTCAGAGTGGGGGAGGAACCTTGACATGGTGGCATAGTGGTGGGATTAACCTGAAATCATTTTGAGATCCAGTTGAGATTTTTTGAACTAGAAATACAGATTTTAAAAAGGAATTTTTTTTTCCTTTGGAGCTGCTGGAAAAGCAGCTTGTTTTCTCTCTGCTTTGGAGCCAGAGCTGAGACAAAAGGGGATTATCTTTGTGAATTGCAGGTTTTCTTTGCCTGGAGGCAGGGTACTTAACTCCTGCAGGGAAATTCACAGTCTTCCAACCCAGAGGTTTTTTTTTTTTTCCCTAAAAGTAAATAGGGAGGGGGGTGTTCTACCCATTTGCCTGGAGACAAAAGTGGCAGGGTTTTTTTTTTAGGATTTTGATTTTTTTGTTTTACAAGGAGCACAGGTTTGAAAAGGAATTTTTTTTTCCGTTGGGCTGCTGGTAAGCAGGTTTCCAAGTAGTTGGAGGTTTTTTGCTTTGATTTGGGCCCAGAGCAGAGACAAGGGAATTGTCTTTTTCTGTAAGCTGACAATCACTATCAAAGAATAGGTATTCTATTCCAGCACAGCAAAATTTTACAGCCAAGTTTTGTTTATTTCTAAACCTTGGGTGTAAAGTTAGTTAAAACAGAGAGGTTAGAATGACAAAATCCACGGCTCGACACAAGCTGGAATTAGCCAGATTTCAGGCTGCGGAAAGACAAAGGGAACATGAAAGACAGATAGAACTCATGCGGCTGAAGAAGGAACAAGCGAGAGAGGCAGAACAACACCAAGCGGCTGCTCACAGGAGAGCTATGGAAGCAAGGGACAAAGAACTGGAGGAGAAGAAAAGAGAGAGGAAGTATGTGGAGGAGATGGAGAAGATAAAGGCTCAGCAGAATATCCCAACAAACCCTAGTAATCCTTCTCCAAGTACCACTTCCCATCCCAGAAAGTTCCCCACCTACAAGGCAGGCGATGATACTGAGGTCTTCCTAGAAAACTTCGAAAGGGCCTGCCTTGGGTACAACATCTCTACTGACCAATACATGGTAGAGCTGAGGCCGCAGCTCAGTGGACCCTTAGCTGAGGTGGCAGCTGAAATGCCTAAAGAACACATGAACAAGTATGAACTGTTTAAATCCAAGGCGAGAGTCAGAATGGGGATAACACCCGAGTAGTCTCATCGGAGGTTCAGAGCCCTAAGGTGGAAACCAGACGTGTCATTTACCCGACATGCCTACCACATTGTGAAACATTGGGATGCCTGGATATCAGGAGCAAGTGTTGAATCTCCAGTAAATTTTCCCTTCCTAATGCAAATGGAACAATTCTTAGAGGGTGTTCCTGAGGAAATAGAAAGATACATCCTAAACGGGAAGCCCAAAACTGTAATCGAGGCAGGAGAGATTGGAGCCAGATGGGTGGAGGTGGCAGAGAAGAAGAAAACTGGTCGCAGTTGGAGCGGAGACCAGAAGGGACAACCCCAGACCACACCCTATTACCGGGGGCTGCCCAAGGCCCCACCTACCTCCCAAAGAACCCTCCAGACCCCTTATCGTCCCACCACTCCATTCTCCAGCAACCCACCTCGCCCCAATGACCTGTCAGCTGGACAATGTTTTAAATGTAACGAGCTGGGATATTTGGTTATCAACAGTGAAAATACTTGTAATCTGGGGTTGGGGGAGAAGAAACCTCCACTCATATATGGAAATTGAGTTTTGTTAGACTCCAAAGTAATTTGGCTATCAAAATTAATTTGTAATCAATTGTTAGTGTTATTTAAAACTCATTACTAGAGAAGCCTGCCAGGGGCAATAATCTCAGTTGAGCAGATAATTCCTAATTTGTATTTTATGTGGCCTATTTTCTTCCTCCCTGTTTGCAAATGTCTGTGGGCAGATGGCAATTTTATTTAGTCACTAAACTTTATTTTTCTTAGAGTAAATGAAATTCAAGTCTGGCTATTTGATACTTAACATTAGAGCTGTGTATCTTGTCATAGAACAATAGCGTTAGAAGGGATAGCAAGGATCATCTAGTCTAACCCCCTGCCAAGATACAGGATTTACTGGGTGTAACCAGTGGTTCTCAAACTGTGGGTCGGGACCCCAAAGTGGGTCGGGACCCCATTTTAACCCCCTACCAAGATACAGGATTTGTTGTGTCAAACCATCCTAGCCAGCCTCCTTTTAAAAACCTCCAGTGAAGGAGCTTCCACAACCTCCCTAGGCAGTCTGTTCCATTGTCCTACTGTTCTTACAGTTAGGAAGTTTTTCCTGAGATTCAATCTAAATCTGTTATGCATTGCCTCTTGTCCTTCCTTCTGTGGCATGAGAACAACTTTTCTCCATCTTTTTTACGGCCGCCTTTCGAGGATTTAAAGACCACTATCATGTCCTTCCTTCATCTCCTCTTTTCCAAACTAAACATACCCAGTTCTTTCAGCCTTTGCTCATATGGCTTGTATTCCATCTCTTTGATCATCTTTGTTGCTTGCCTCTGGATCCTTTCCAGTTTCTCCACATCCTTTCTATACATTGATGAACAAAATTGGACACAGTACTTCAGCTGAGGCCTAACCAGTGCCAGGTAGAGTGGTACTATCACCTCCCATGACTTGCATGCTATGCCTCTGTTAATGCAGCTTAAAATTGTATTTGTTTGTTTTTGGGTTTTTTTTGCAATAGCATCACATTGCTGACTTATGTTGAGGTTGTGATCCACCACAACTCCTATATCCTTCTCAGCAGTGCTGCTGCCAAGCCACTTATCTCGCATTCTGTATTTGTGCATTTGGTTTTACTTCCCTAAGTGTAGCACCTTATACTTGTCTTTGTTGAATTTCATTCTGTTGTCTATAGCCCAGTTCTCCAATCTATCACGATCCCTCTGAATTTTAGCTCTATCTTCACTTAGCTTTGTTTCTGTTCCCTTTATTTGGTTAATGTAACTCTTTAATGATGTTTCTGACATGAATGGCTATAGAAAGGAAAACTTAAAATTCCCTTCGTGTATTTGAGACCGAAAGCTTAACCTTTTTTTTTTTCAGTACTGATTGCAAAAAAAAAAAAAAAAAAAAAAAGCCAACACCTAGGAGTGTGAACATGGCAAATGAAAATTTTCATTTAAACTTACACTAATCAGTGGATTATGTGTTGCACTATTTCTCACCTCTTCTAATTCAGACACCAGAGCTGTTTTTAAGAATCAGAAATTAAGTCGGTGATGTATGGTGACAAGGGTAAAATATCACAGTCTCTTAACACTGAGCAAGGAACCCTGTTTCACTGTAGATTCTGCCTAGAACCTTCCCCAGCTGCCTGGCTTCAGACTGCAGATTTTAAGAAACACACACGTTCCTCTCATTTCACTAGCCCTCAGTTCATACACCTGTTTTCCATAGAAAAAGCCTTTAACAAGACTTAATATTTAACCACGAACTGTAGATTCAGATGAGTTACTGGCTTTAGTACATTTTAAAGAAAGAGATGGGAAATTTGATCCCTATTTCTGTCTATTTTAATCTCTATTTAGATGCTCCTACTGTGATCACCTCTGAGCACTGGTCTGATATATATTTGGTAAGGTTAATAACGGGAATATGTTACTTATGGGGTTTTTAAAAGATTTTGAGGGGTATATTTCCATTTTAATTCTATCCTTTTTTTCTTTAAAATGTGAATGGAAACAAGACCCCCCCTAAAAAGCTGCTTTTTAAAAAAGCAAAACCCTTTCCTTCAAAAAATGATTAAACCCCTGCCCCTAAACAAACAACCTTTACCCAAAAAGAAAAGGAGTACTTGTGCCACCTTAGAGACTAACAAATTTATTTGAGCATAAGCTTTCGTGAGCTACAGCTCACTTCATTGGATGCATTCAGTGGTGCATCCGATGAAGTGAGCTGTAGCTCACGAAAGCTTATGCTCAAATAAATTTGTTAGTCTCTAAGGTGGCACAAGTACTCCTTTTCTTTTTGTGAATACAGACTAACATGGCTGCTACTCTGAAACCAACCTTTACACAGTTTGTGAAAGAATGACGCAGAGGGGATCCTGTCACCTAGTGCTGAAGCACTAAGCCATTAGTGCCATGTTGCTGTTGTCAATCCTGTCCATCCAGTACAGGCAGAAACATGCCCCATGATAGCTTGCTCAGCGCTAATATTAGAAGGGAAGAGAAGTATGTCATAATAGAACTGGAAGAATGAATGCTGCCAAAACCACCATAGTGCTATATATGAGGCTAACAGAGTTTCAGCTAGCCGATGGGTTTAATATGGGGCAGCTGCTATGGCTGAACTGTTTTAGTGAGTTGCCGGTGCCCTACAAAATGAAATGAATCTTTTCCCCCCTTAGTAATATAGTGGTAGGTATTTTGTCAAAGGGCATGCTAGGTAGTGTTGTTTTTTAATGAGGGGCCACAGGCAGACACGCTATGTAGTTTGTCCCATATGATCTTTCCTAATTATCATAGTCTGAAAAGCAGTCTCAAAATACTCACAGATTTCCAGGTATGGTGCTACCTCAAATTAACTAAACATGGTGAGAGACATTGAATAAGACTGGATCGCTAAGGGACTCTTCAATGTAATTTATAGACCTAAATCATAACAGACATGACCCTATTTCAGATGGAAGGGAATTTGGGTTAATAGAGGGTTGGATAATTGGGGTAATAGTTATATTACAGCAGTGCAGCAGACTGCAATTAAGTTGAAGATTTGGGAATATTACAAAACAGTGTTATAATGTTTAATCCTAGAATAGCTTGTTCTCAGTCTATCACCTGTGACGCCCGTATTTGATCTGAAAAATAGCACAAGATAAGCTACAACAGTCCTGATTCTCTTATACTTATCCATCTTGAGTAGTACTACAGTAGTCCCATAACTGCCAGATGAGACTACTTGCAGAGTAAGGCAATACTCCACATGTGTAAACACAGCAGACTTGGAGCCAGAAGGTATATCTCAAAGCTTTAGTTTATAATGAGTGGAACATGAATTTCTGAAATAATACTGAATGTTGCAAGATGTATGAACCAAAGCCTGAACTCCTCCATTGAAGACTGATTAAGGACTCCAGGATTTAACCCTATATATGGCTAATGCTTTCTGTCATTTTACTTAAAATTATTTCTGCAAAGCACAGTAACTCTGTTTTTGTGTGAGGATTGGCAGGAAAATTTAAACTTTTTTAATTTAGGGCTGCATTCTAACCTTTATGTTGACTAATACCTTACTCCACAAGTGGACCCATTGACATCAGAGTAAGGGTATGTGAATAAAGATGTTGGAATCTGCTTTTTAAACTATTCAGCATGCAAGTAATCACATCTCTTAGTGTAAATTAGCTTTTAGAGAATGGGATTCTTCAGACTACTGATATCTTTTATGAGAGTGGATTTCAGTCTTTTTTTTTCCATGTTATAAATAAATCTTCATAATAAGCTTAAACTTTCAAAAATGATTTAGGGATAGATTTAAGGGACTCCAGACAAGTAGATTAACATCTTTGCATTAAAGAGGCGAGGGAGTGAAATGAGGTAACACTTTATATGAGCATTTGTCTTGTGTTTTTTGTTTTGTTTTCCCCCCAGGAAAACTTAAAAAAAGCTGAGCAACCCAAAGCCAGAGTCGATGGTACAAAACCAAAATTTATTCTTGTTTGTGCTAAGGTACACAGATCCATTCCAGAGGTGCCTCAGCCTGCTTACAGCTTGGAGGGCAGAATTAGACCTGTCAGTAACCAGCAACTGAAGTTCCCTCCAGTTTTTTTCTGCCTCCCCAGCAGCTGGTGGCTCAACCAGCCCTCCCTCCTGCAAAGCTTCTTTGATGAAAATTCCAAACTTTAGTTCCTATTTTTATGTAATCCTTCTGCCCCATGTTGTGGACACCAACAACGGCTGGGTTCTTATGTCTAGGGCTTCCTCTTAAAATTAACCAACACCGCCAGCTGAAGTCCCCACCCAAAAACCTGGGGAAATGAAATACCTTCCCCGGGTGTCTTTATGTTCCCTGTTCTCAAGCACTGCGTCTGCATATAAAACAAAGGAAAGACCTTATTAGGGGACACAGTGCCACCTTGGGAAAACACAACAACTATATTTATAATATACAATGAATAATAAGTAAAACGTGGTAGGTTTGGCAACAGTCCTTTAACTGGGACTATCCCACCCTTACTATTGACCCTCTGAAGGAGGTGTCATTATACTTCCTATTCATTAGAGTAGGCTTCCCAATGGCTACTATCTGCAGTAGAATGAATGTTATTTGAAGTTAGGAGTTTTCTCTAATGAGACCCAGTATTACACATTTAAGACAGACAGGTTGTCCTCATAACTGCCATAGCATTCATTCCCTAAGTAAATTCAAGAAATGTTCCTCATTTGGTTAATGATCAGAGTTCAATCCTTAGGCGCACTGACAACTTCAGGGCAAAGTAGTCATATGTCCTGTATTGAGATCTGCTATAAAGTCATTAGTTCTCCAAATTCTGCATATTGGTTATCCAGGCTTAGATCTTTTGGCAGAAGACTTTACCACCCCTTAGAGTATGTCTACACAGCGAAGCAAAACCCAGGGCTGGCCCGTGCTAGCTGACTCGGGCTCGTGGGGTTCAGGTTGTGGGGCTGTTTAATTGCTGAGTAGACTTCTGTCTTGGGCTGGAGTCTGGGCTCTAGGACCCTCCCACCTTGCAAGCCACCTGTGAGTGTCTAGTTACTATGTAGACATACCCTTCGTGCCCAAGTGAAGATGGAAGAGATATGTATACATAATCTACTTCATTTTGGATGTCTGTCCTTAAAAGATGATCCTGCTTCCTACACTGGAGGCACATTACTGTGAAAATCTCTTTGTAACAGATCTGTGGCCCTTAGCCTAAAGAAAAGGAAGATTTGCCTGTATTTTATCTGAAAAATTCCTTTCTTTCAGATTGAAGTCCACAGATCAGGCCCACTCTGGAGACAAATGGATCATCCAGAATAGAGATGGAAACTGACATCAAAGGATTTGGGTTTGTTGTAATTAGGTATAATCTATCATGTTCTGCAGTAGGAAAAATGTGCTTTTTCTCTAAGTATATTTAACACGATCTGTAATTTAAGAAAGCAAATTTGAATTATGCTGGTGATAGATGTTATCTCAACTGGAAGGAATTTTGGGAGGCAGTGCATTCTCATGCTGCCAGTGACATGACAGGTCTGGTTCTGTCTCCAAACTCAAGCAGGCTGATGCATCATTGTGATGGATCTGGGGACCTTATTTCTTAAAGAAAGGAAATTTTCAGATAAGCGTGGATACCTTTTCCTATTCTTTATGAGGGCTTTTGTAAGCAGGGTATTTATGGAAATTTATAGGATTGCAGAACGAAGAAATCTCCAAGTGAAATAGAGTGCTCTCAGAGAAGGTCATTGATGGCCTGTGAAGGTCCCATGCTTGTCATCGATGCTTTCCTAGTTAGATAACACAGAAAGTTACATTTTTATATTACACACTTTACCCTGGTGTCTTTATTTTCTTGTATGTACATATGGTACTGCTTTGAAACATATCAAATTATCGGGAATTATTGTGTCAGAGTAACTTAATGTGATGTTTCATTGAGTAGCAATCAAAATTGGGGCATCTGGCATTGGCCACTGTCGGAAGACAGGATACTGGGCTAGATGGACCTTTGGTCAGATCCAGTATGGCTCTTCTTATGTTCTTATGTTCAATATGGCATTGGAATGCTGAAACATTATGAAGTAAAGTTGTCTTTCACAGAAGTATATAGCTGTAATAAAATCTGAGCATTAAAAGAGTGAACGCATTTGGATGGTGGTAAAATCAAGGTATATATATTCAGTAGGCCACTTTTTGAGGATCCAAATGCTTTGAGATCCATGGAAAAACTTACATTGACCTCATTGGTTTTTGGATCAGACCTAACATTTCTATATACACTTCTAGAGCTTTAAAATTGCACCTGGCTTGTGGAAAGGGATTTTTTTTTAAAGGAACTCAGTGGAATTCATGCTGCAGAGCAGAAAATAAGGAATGATAGGAATTTAAGACTCCAGGACAGTACACACATTTCCGCTTTGAGTGCATTACTTTTCCAGTAAAAAGGAGTGTATAATCTGCCACTTGTTTTTATTGTCATCCGCTAAGTTACTCCTACATATTCAGGCATCCCTTTAAAAATGTGGCAGACTCTGGGCTCTGTGATGCAAGTTCCTGCAGCCGTTCCTTGCAGTTGCCATTTAGTGCATGTACCCCAAAGTGTAAGTTCTAAGCCTCATTTCAGTGGTTCATTATAAAACAGAGGTCGGCAACCTGTGGCACGCGTACCAAAGGCGGCATGCGAACCGATTTTTACTGGCACGCTGCTGCCAGCTGGGATCCCGGCTGCTGGCCCCACTCAGCCTGCTGCCTGCCTGGATGAACGGAACTGAGGGGGCTGAGCGGGGCCGGCGGCCGGGACCCTGGCTGGCAGGAGCCAGTGGACGGAACCCCAGACCGGTGGTGGGCTGAGCCGCTCAGCCCGCTGCCGGCCCCACTCAGCCCGCCACTGGTCTGGGGTTCTGTCTGCTGGCCCTGCTCAGCCCGCTGCCAGTCTGGAGTTTTGGCCACTGGCCCCTTGCCAGCTGGGGTCCCAGCCATTGGCCCCGCTCATCCCACTGCCGGCCTGGGTGAACGGAACCCCCGGCCGGCAGTGGGCTGCGTGGGGCCAGCAGCCAGGACCCCGGCTGGCAGGAGCCAGCGGAACCCCAGACCGGCGGCGGGTGAGCTGCTGCCGGTCTGGGGTTCTGTCCACCAGCCTGCTCAGCCCACTGATGGTCTGGGGTTCTGGCCGCCGGCCCCTGGCCAGCCGGGGTCCCGGCCATCAGCCCCGCTCAGTCTGCTGCCGGCCTGGGATACCAGCTACTAGCCCAGCTCGCCTCGCTGCTGATCTGAGGTTCCAGCTGCCTGGCCCCCTGCCAGCCGGGGCCCTGGCCACCAGCCCCACTTAGCCCACTGCCATTCTGGGGGTTCTGTCAGGGGCTCCTGTAAATGTAAAATTTATTACTGACATGCAAAATCTTAAGTTAATGAAGATTTAGCATGCCACTTCTCAAAGGTTGCCAACCCCTGTTATGATTATGTATGATTATGTGGTACTTTTCATGATATTATATTTGGAGAAGGCACACATACCCTTACACATTCCAAACAACTCCTTATTCTAATTCATAGATACATGCTTCAGATGCTGAAGAAAGATTGGAACATGGAAGTATATTAATTCCAAGAGAATGCTATTGTTGGCATCAGGCTTATGTCAATGCCCTAATCTTTATATGATGACTATTTTACCTCTCCATTATCTCGTTTCTGTATACTTATGCACAAACACATGGCACCACCACCGTATCAGCTTCAGTGTTCTCCCTTCCTTTGCAACCCTTGTCTATTGATTGGGATTCTTTGTGCCTTGACTACCATGCCATACAACTGTCTGTCCTCCTGATTCTTACCTCATCCCGGACCAGTCCATCCAGAATACAGCCGCTAAAACAATTTCTCTCTCCAGTTACCCAGGCTAAGTTGCTCTCCTTTTCAAAATCCTTAATTAGCTGTGCAGTGCCTTCTGCCTCAAATTCAGGTTTGTGGTCTGTGATGGGTGTATAAACTCTATCCTGCCTCAGTCGCTGAGGGGTTAAGATACAGATTAGATACCTCCTTAGCTATGGTTAATTGGGCAGACCATGTACAGCCGGGTTAAGAGCCTGCAGAGCAAGCAGATGGGCTTTTCTGACAGGCGACTCTGTATCAGCTACAAACTGGTAGAAAGTGGGTCAAAGGAGCTGGAACCTCCAGGGACAAAGCACTGGAATGGGTTGCTCTGTTAAAGGAGCCGGAAGCAGACGGAGGTAGGACGTGGCACAGAGAAGCAGCAGCAGCAGCATGTCTGACATAGCAGGCTGTAGCTGCTGAGTTCCTACTGTGGTAGCTGGGGAAATGGTGGGCCTCGGCTGGAACCGAGCATAGGGGGTGGGCCTGGATTTTCCTACTGGCCTACCAAGAAAAGAGGTGGAAAAGCCCCTATGAAAGCAGGCAAGGACTCTTGAGCCCAGGGAAGGGCTGGAGACTTTAGGTGCTTTTTGACTCTTTATTACCCTGAGAGGGGTGGGAACTATAAATGAACCATGAGAAGGGGCAAACCCCGTCAGGGTCTGAGTGGCTGTAGAAAGGGGGTGCTAGAGCTGATGAAGCTGCCACGCGTGGCCACAAGGACAGTGACTGTGGCCAGTGAATGACCCCCACCCCCTTCTTTCCATCCTTACCTCCAAGGCACTGTGCAAACCTGCTTATGCCTAAATCTTTAATCGCTACTATTCCTTTTTTACATGTAAGGCTGAGCGTCTAACTCGGGGTGGCCCACCTGAGCCTGAGAAGGAGCCAGAATTTACCGATGTACATTGCCAAAGAGCCACAGTAATATGTCAGCAGCCCCCCATCAGCTCCCAGCACCTCCCGCCCACCGGCAGCTCTGCCAAACAGCGCCTCCCCCTCCCTCGCTGCACCTCCTAATCAGCTGTTTCGTGGAGTGCAGGAGGCTCTTGGAGGAAGGGAGGAGGAGTGAGGGCATGGCAGGCTCAGGGGAGGGGGAGGGAAGGGGTGGAGTGGGGACAGGGCCTGTGGCAGAGATGGGGTTGAGCAGTGAGCACCCCCCCGGCACACTGGAAAGTTGGCACCTGTAGCTCCAGCCCCAGAGTCAGTGCCTGTACAAGGAGCCGCATAGTAACTTCTGAAGAGCCGCATGTGACTCCGGAGCCACGGGTTGGTCACCCCTGGTCTAACTTGTCCTATCCTCCCTTAGTCCCCTGCTTGTTACCTGTATTGCATATAGCAGCATGGAGGGAAGAGTGGGAGGCACTTGCGCCAAGTGATACTCTGACTACACTCAGGCTATGTCCGAGCCTTAAATAACAATACAATCAAATATGCGAACAAAGGAGAATTCCAGAAGAAAGTATCTGCAGTCTGTTACCTTATATCAGTTCCTCACTGTTGTATAAAATCGAGAGATTATAACCAAGCTACACATCCCAAAAACAAAGAACAGAGCTGCAGCATAATCAATGTTACTTTTTGTAACATGCTTTGCTTCACATTCTTCTCTCTGTGCAGCTGCATCTCTTTATCTCACTCAAATCCTGTAATCGCAAGGCTCACAAGCATCAGACCAAGCCATCATTCAGCAAGAGTTAATGTCAAGAGTGAGGTGGGTGTGTTTCACATAAATAATTTCTGTCTATCATCAAATGATCCCAATACATTACCCACTAACACTTTATTATGGACACATATTGTCACATTGCCCAGCTGTTACATGGGTATAATCAAACTTAGTTGCCTTACAGGAGTGTTCTGAAGATGTTTTTCTTGCTTGTTTGTAAATGTTTTGAGAGCTTCACATAAAATGCTATATGTAAGTGAGGAGTATTGTAAATAAAATCATCGTTCTAAAGACTGTCTTATACTGTAGAGGTAGCTTGTTACATGGAACATTATTAACTAGTGCCTTTTTAAGGGTAGTATTCAAAGGGATGAAATGAATCCGTCTTCTATTGAAGTCAGTGTCCAAATTCTTTAATTGGGAGCTGGACTGAGCCCTTCCATAAGAAAAATTCTCAAGGAATAGAAATACATTCTGCTCATGGGCATATCTAATAATTGTGTATGCTCTAATCAGATCATGTCTCTGAGGTATTTATCCCCAAGTGAGGGCTAATATTTATATAATTGTAATTTATTGCTTAAAGATTCTCTAAAGGCACAGAAAAATATCAAAGAACTTCATATCCTCAGGTCCCTGAATTATCTCTGGCTTCACATACCAGTGCATGGTGGAAGCATTTTTTGTCACCAATTAGAAAGGGGAAAACTGAGCAAACAATATTTAAAATTTTATAGGCAGTGTTAGTGACTTTTAATGAATACAATTAACATTTTATGATGAGGACTTATTAATCCTATTGCTGGGCACAATATGCAAGTTTTCTGGAGTTTTTGGTTCAATGAACTTGATCTGATTAAAGTAATTGGTTACATGTTTGAGCAGGTTGTTTCTTCCAGTCTTTTATTCAAAAACTTACTCTTATGCAGTGGTGTTTTCCTCAATGTTTGACTTCAGTGAATAAGCTACTGTGCTGTAATATCAATAGCCAAACCACAGGAGCAGCTAGATTGTTTGTATCCTTAAGCTATTTAACTTGTAGCAAGACATTTTTCTTCATATTTTAGAATTATTTCTCTTGTGAGTACACATACTGCATCCACTGTAAATTAATCTACTTTTTTCAGTCTGACTCATGCAATGGTTTAATTTGAATACATATGCTTTGTAAGTACAGTTATACTTTACATTTATATAGTGTCTGTTATCTAAGGGTCTCAGAGTAATTTAAGGCTTAAATGAATTAACTTCTCTATAGCACTGTGGTGAGGCAGAGACAAGGAGACAAGGAGTTCTCAAATGTGTTTTCCATAGCGTGTGAGCCTCATCTTAATAAAGAGATTGTCTCATAGACCCACCTCCCCTCCTGTTTGCAATTACATGACATCCTGTGGTAAGTACAGGAACTGCTTATCTGAAAAAGTTTTATATAGGAAAGTATGTCAGGAATAGTATTTTCAGTTGTCTTATAATGGCATAGCAGGTGGACGTTAGGAAGAAACCCAGCATTATGGGATGACCCAATTCCTGAAAATCACTAGCAAGTGTTCTGCACCTTGCTGCTGACCTACATATCAGGCTGAGACCCTCTGCACTAGGTCATTTTTAATAGAGTTCATGTTAAACACATCTCCAAAAAGGCTGACAGTTGACATTTTATTTTTAACTCAAATAGACATTAAAATATCATTAGACCAATCCTCCTGCGCTTACCCGGTCCTTACTCAAGCAAGTCTCACAGTGACTTCAGTGGCTTTGACAGAGGACAGTATAAACTAAAGGTTGTGGGATTTTGGCCTGTTGTATGTAACACATGAATATTAATAAATCTAGAATTAGGCCCCAGTTTAGGAAAGCACTTAAGCATACATCAAATCTGTCCCGGTTCACAAAAATCACTTAAGCACATGTTTAAATCCGATTGACTTTAAATTAACGTTAGAACATGCTTAAGTGCTTTCCTGAGTGCAGGAGTAGTGTCTTGAATCTGCATCTCAGACATTACTGAAATTGACCAATTGAGCCCCCCCAAAGAATTAGCTACCATCTGTATGATTTTTCACCTTCATACACTCAACTACACTTTGAGAACGTAACTTAAACTAGTTTTTACAGATGACATTGCTAATGGAAAAATATTACTACAGAACTAATACTCCAAAATGTTTCTGCAGATATTTGTTTAAAATTTTAAACAAATATCTTCAGCCAAATTTATGCACCAGAGACCCTGATTATTAAAATTCTGCTCTTCCAGTCAAGGAGCAGAAACACTACTATTGACTGACTGACTTGGGTTTGGTTGGCAATATATCACCAGTTAAAATTTCAAATTCTGAAGAGAAAGCTTTAGAGAAAATGTAAAATAATAAATACATCTGAGGACAAATGTGATCTCTTTTCTGACAATCTATGAACAGAAAAACTGAATTAAGAATTAATTTCTCAATCAAACTAAATAAAAATACTGTACATACAAGATGGCTTTTTCTGAAGTTTGAGTCCAGGGTCTTAAAGTCAACGTCAAAAGTCTTAATGGTTTTAATGGGAATAGACTTAGCTTTGTATTATTATTGTCAGTAACAAAGTTCTATGCAAGGAACATCAGTCAGATGCTTTCAAAGAACATCTGTCAGGTGGATTCCTTTAACCAGTACAGTCACTGATGCTGCAAAGAACTTAGAAATATGAGAAGAGGAAATGCAAAAGTTACTAACAGAACAGCTGAAAGTGATAAAAGGCTCACTTGAACTAGCTCAGAGCAAGGTGCAGTACATTGTTACTCTGCCCTATGAGCAGCTTGGAAGGGAGATTGTGATTCAGAGAATTAATCTCTCTATCAGTTATCTTCCTCTGCTGGGAAGGAAGTAAACTTAGTTTACACCCAGCACAGCTACATTGGGCAGTTCTCACCCCTGTTCACGCTTTCTTACCCATCTGCAAAAAAAAGGGGATGTTACAGCTTTGCAGAGCTTAGTTTCCTCCTGTGATGCTGGCAAAGGGATCATGGGGCGCCTCGTTACCACTTATGCCATTGTGCTAGTTGGGCCAGAATTTGGTCCTAAACTTTCACAGTGAAATTCTTGTTTTATTGATGTTAATGGGAGTCTTGCCACTGACTTTATTAGGGCCAGAATTGCACCCTGTATTATGTTGTTTGTTCATTGCCTTTGAAGAGAAGTCAATAAGCAGCATAGATATGGTGAGGATTTCTTGTGTAAAATTAAATATTGTGCATAGTAAGATCAAGATCTTTGCTTATAGACTGAGTATATTTCCTCCTTTGTTTCTGTTTATTAATAGGAATAATATAGGCATGTTGTGGAGAATGACTAAAGCCCCAAAATGGTCTGGTTGTGTTTAGTTTTGAAGATTTGTATTTGTACTCTCAATGAATTTCATATTGCAGTAATCACTTCCCAGGGCTGAAATTTTTACACAGATTTAGTATCTAAAAAATTAACTTATAGTGACCCATCCTTAGACTAGGTCCCAAATGTCTACTGAAGCATCTAGCTTTCAAAATTTAATTACTTCTGTAGTTACAGTATTTTACAGAAGTAATTAAATACTGTAACTTCCATTTTTTTAAAAAAAGTGAAAATACTATATGCCAATTTCCTATTAGCATGCATGTCACTGTAATTGTAAATAACGAAATTCATTATGTGCCTGATAACTCCTATTGAAGTCAATGGAAAGAGACCCTTTGATTTCAATGCATGGTGGATTTGGGCCTAAAACGTGTGTCTCATTACTAACTTTGTCATATAAGTTTTACTCCTGGGGGGATTCTGTGCCAAAAAATTAAAAATTTTGCATATTTTATTTGTACCAGTTTCAATTGTTTTGGTAATTTATTTAAACTATAATACAGAAAAAAATCACAACTATTCAGCATTTCCTAAACACATGAAAGTTAAGTTACAAACACTTGGTAACTAATACCCTGCATTCCAGTTATAATCCTGGATTTTCATTTAAATTACATTACAGAACACCAAACAGCAAAAATTAAAAAAAAAAAAAATAGAATGTCATTTTAAATTGCTCAGGCTTTCACAAATGAAAGTTTTCCAGTTTTGCTAATCTTTGTTCTGGACCTGGCTGGGTACTTTGGGAAGTGCTTGCTTCTGATTGTCCTGACATTTTACTGACTGCTTGGCAAATATTTTATTTGCCTTCAAAGTCTTTTTTTTTTAAGGGGTAAGTAAAATAAATCCTGAGCTGCAATCTAAACCATTGTGCCACTTTGGCACAGGAAAAAAGTGAGAAATCACGTAGATCTTCCTAGCTCAGGGGTTCTCAAACTTCATTGCACCACACCCACTTCTGACAAAAAAGTTATCATATGACCCCGGGGATGAGGGGGCCACAGCCCAAGCTCTGCTGCCCCAGGTGAGGGTGGAGCAAGTCTAATGCTTACCCTGGCAACCCCGTTAAAATTGGGTCACAACCCACTTTGGGATCCCAACCCACAGTTTGAAAATCACTGTCCTAGGTGATTTCCTTACTGTCATTTATAAGGCTTTACATCACTCCGGCGATGGAGGGGCCTTAAAACTGTTACAGGTGTTATGCTCCTGGGGGAATTGACTGAGAATGGGAACAGTTAACTAACAATAGGAACATTAACAACGTTACTACTCAGGCAGGCTGCTACATTTCTGCCTCAGAGAATGAAATCAATTAACTAGCAGGCAGGTAGCTACATTTCTGCCTGAGGGACAGAGCCTTTCTCATTTGTAATAAATAGACTTCCCCCTCTATGAGTCTCTCTTGTTTGTTGACAGGCACACCCAGCCCCTCTCCCACTGCAGTGATTTGCATCTCAGAGACTTCTCCGAGAATGCTGGAACAGACATGCTACCTGGGCTGCCAGGGAAGAGGCATGTCCCCCCGGCCAGCCCCGCAGATTTCTTTTGCATTTTTATGTACGGAGGACACACAGATATGCAGGCCACATGGATTCTGCACCCCCGCAGGGGCACACAATTCTGTCAGGAGTAAAGTTTGTTTATAGATCTATTAGAATCTATAGTATGCATCTGTATGCAGAATCTATATGCAACTGTTCAAATTCTGCATTAGAAAACAGGAGTTATGTATAACAACTTACAAAGTATCCCAGAACTTACCCAAGTATCCTTTGCAGAAAGGAGCCAACAATTGTCAGGCATCAAAAACCTGAGAACAATATCTAGCTTTTATGGCCAAATCTTGGGGAAAGAGGGCCCAACCAAGGTAAATAGCCTGATCACTCAGAAGTAATGGGACTGAGGGGCAGAGTATGACGTGAGGTTTGGGTCCAGGGTAGCTAGTGTGTTCCATAGGCAAAGCTGTTGCTGTATGGTGCTGAGAGAATAGCAGATGCAGCATGGTATGTTTCCTACTTCCCTCCTCCAGTGCAGAGGTGTGGCTCAATGGAGCTGTGCTGTTCATTCACTCACTACTCACACAGGCTAACACTCTCCTGGCCTTCTCACAATCCCCTACCAGGGCTCAGAGTTTGGCTGTGCATTGCATAGGTGGACTGAAACTCACTCCTTTACAGAGGGCCAGCACAGGGCCTATGTACCACTTAGTTACTGCTAGTTGAAACTTTATCATTTTTCCCCCCATCAATTTCAAAAGCTTTACCAGGAAACAGAGTTTTAAAAAAATGGAAAAGAAAATTTTAGCCAAGCTTTTGTTCCTACTTTCTGACTAACTCTACGCTTCAGTGCTAGTATGATGATATGAGTGGTGCGTTGATCTTGTACAGGGGGTGAATTTCACCCAGGCAGAGTCCCCATCCATAGCTGGCCTGTAACTGCCTGCCCCCACACAACATGCAAACATGTCCACTGCATTTTAAACCTTATGTTTCCCTACATATTGGAGGGCAGATGGGATGTGGGTACCGGTGGGGGCATTTCCCCTTCTATTTGCAAGATATATGGTTATTTCAGTCTCTCTTTTTGCTTTAATATCTATTTTTGCTGATCCACTATCTATCTGTCACTTATATCTTTGTCTCCTGACCCTTTCCATTTACCGTAAGCTCTACTGAATATGCTTTTTTTTTTTTCAAATTAGAACTAAGGCAGTGCAATCCTGTTGGTTTTAGAAACCATGTTACTGTTGTGTTTTTCCCACCTGCTGTACTTCCTTGCTTTGTGTCAACACTTCAAGGGTGTTTTTCAGTAAGCCCACTATGTGAGATGTGGCTGCCATGGATACGAGGAACAGAAGCTGGGAAGAAAATTGAATGATTCTGGATTTAAGCAACAGAAATAATAGGTGAATGTCCTATTTAGCTGGAGCATGAACTGTAACAGTGAAGCTTATGTAGACCAGGCAGACATCAGCAATTAATTTTCATGGTCCTCCAGCTGTAGTTTTATGTACATGCCATTGAATAACCTGGTTTGTTATTCATGGGAAGTAGAAATGTTTCAAGTAATGATTCTCTTTGACACTAATTTGCTTAACTACAGAACTGGTAAGTCATTGAGAATAAAGACTTTGAATCAACAGTGGCGCCAGTTAGTTTATATATAATGTAACCTTTCTGCCAGGCCAAGTTGATAGCAGCAAGGGCCGGGTTCAGTACACAGGGGTTCCCGAGTCTCGGTGTAGTAGAGAATCTTTAATAACATGAGGTAAACAACATCAGCATTAAATTGGGGAAACACCACAACTAATGTTCATTAACCAAACCATGAGCAAAGACCCACCCCAGAAAATTGGGCCACATCCTTTCCCTTGGGTTCTTGAGTCCCAGAACCCAAACGTCTCTTGAGTCCAGCAATCCACAAATCACCCAAAGTCCAAAAAGTCCAGCCCCAGAGTTCAAAAGTTCATCTGCAGAGTGTTACTCCCCAGTCTGGCTAAAATGTGCCTGTGTGTGGGGAAAGAGGTAAGGGGCACCTTACGTGTCCTGAAGCTGACTGCCCCACAGGGCTCTGCTCTGCTACGCTGTCTCACGAACAGCTCCGCTCCACCAGGACCGGCTCCGCTCTGCACAGCTCACCATCTCACGAACACTCCGCCAGCCTATCCACAAACAGCACCGCTGCACTCTAGATCTTCCGGCTCCCCACTACTTAACACAGTGCTCAGTGATTTCAGCTCATAGTAGTGGGAGCCTTAGTGCTGGTGCACCATAAGGCCAAAGTGAATGCAGCACAGTACCTGTAGCAAGATTCTTAATAGATCCAAAATTAGCTCTGACATTCCACAGTGGAGAGAGACAGAGGTGCAATTGGTGCTTCAGGCCCTCACAAAGGGGCCCACACCACCAGATACTAATACCTGCCTCAAGTCTCTCTCAATTCACAGAGTTTTGGAACCCATGTCCCTTGCCTAGCGAGTGCTACTCAGTTGATGGTGAGTCCCTCCATCATAACAAAAGGCCAAGTACAGTTCCAAGCACAGTTCCCACAATCAGGGTAATAACAATTTATTCTTCCCGCCCCAATAACAGAGACACTGGGGATCCCACAACAGCCAAAGTGACCATTTGGGCAGTTATGGCCTCATTCTAGGCGGGGTGGGTGTGCCTATGCAAATGAGATCAGCCCCTGAAGTTCTTTTCCACAACTTGCCACACCTCACCACCAGATGTCAGGGTGGAGCCCATCCTGACTCTGCTTACATCATGTAATTAATTGATGAACTGTGGAACATATAATATTCAGTTTCTAGGAAAGGAACAAGTAAACAGGCAAACACATTTTTAAGGGGAATAAAAAACTCAGTATTTTGGGCAACATTGTTAAAAGTACAAGTTGCACAATATACCAGTGCTGTGCTAGGTGATGAAGGAGTCAACACAATTAATTGCTGAGTCCATGGCTGAGAACAGCAACAAGATTACTGAGGCAATATGCCACATGCCCACAGCAGCACGCCTGATTTCCTTGGCAAACATACATCAATAAGAGAGTAACTAGACTATATCCTAAGGTGATGGGAGGGAAAAGGAAAATATCTGTGAACAATATGTCAGGATAGTCCATTCTGTAAGATAAATCAGAGTGCGATAAAAATAATTTGATTTACCTCAATCCATTCTCACAGCAGAAGTAATATTGCAAGATCCAAATTCTGCCAACTTTTCTCACTGGGCGTAGTCCCTTGCTCCAAATTGTCTATTGGTTTCAGTGCGGTTCTAAGGTATTACTCAGAATGCATAAAGGTTCTGGCTCTAAATGCTTCCCATGTTCTTCTGTTTTTTTAAATAATAGTAGTTTATGTAGTAAAATAGACTTGACCTTCTCAGGCAATAGGTTCGTTAGCACTTAGGCATTTTGTTTTGTATTTTTTCCCTTTAGACATGCTCTCATTACTATTTATTTTTAATGGTTTATGGCTTGCCTGACAAATTTGTACTGAATGGATCTGCAGCACTCTGCCAAGCATATCAGTATGACAGTGTGAAACTACTCATTTTGGCTTTGCAATTATTTGTAATCCAAAAACCCCTGAAGTTTCAGTGGTGAATTCACATGAATTTGAACATTTGATCCAAGGAGAAATTTAATTATTTCTGCCAGCACACAGAGCTCTTGAAAATTGCTGATTTTCCCAAGAGAGAAATTACACTATTTTTTACAAAGAAATTCTGACATTTCACAGCAAAACAGGGTCTTTGCTTGGCAGGCTGAAGCTTTTTTTTGCCAAAACTGTCTCTTACCTTTTCAGAAACCAAGACAAATTCCAGGCAAGACCATAAGTGTTCTGTGATTTTTGTCAATGATGAAAGATTATTTTTGGACATAGCTCTTATGTTTGGGACCAACTAAAGTTCCTGCTCCATCTTCAGTGAATCTCACAGAAACTGTCATATGAGTGATTTTCAGTAGCAGTGATTTTTTGCTCCATGAACAGTTGGTTGTACTAAATCAGAGGGTCTTTAGTTGCACCAATTGTTGCGATATCTCTGAAATGTGAGATTAGATATTGGCATATTGTAAATGGATCCCTCGATTACACAACAATGCAAATATGGCCATTTGTGGAAATTTTAAACTAATTAGCTTACTCCTCATCCCATAGGAAGTCTGTGCCCTTGATTAAAACCTAGTCTTTCCTGGAGATAATTCCAGTGTGTTAGATTCAAGTCCAAGCCTTATTCACTATACACTTTCCAACTTCTGCACTAAGGCCCTGATTCAGGAAACCATCTTTATTCAAGACACTTAAAGTGAAGTATGTGTTTAAGTGTTTTCCTGAATTGAGGTCTCTTTGAGGCAGGGGTTGTATGGGGGAAAAATATGTGATGGTAGAACCAGAAAAAAATACCGAGTTCTATTAGACTGTGGAGTGCCCTGCCCAGGGGAGTGATGGAAGCCTCCTCATTTCTCATTTTATAAACAAATTAGCCAAAGACCTACAGCAATATTTAGTAAACATTGCAGAAGTGACAGTGAGCTGGATAAGATGGATCTAATACTGCCTCTTCCATTCTGGCTTCTGCCAGGGGCTTTGCTAATGTTTGAATAATGTTATCCTGATCTATGAAGAAAATATTTGATGTAAATACCTGAAGGAATTCAAACATTTCAGTATTCAGATAAAATCTGTTACGTGATGTAGTTTCTATGAATGGTAATGCCTTTTTTGGCACTCTTTGGCAATCTAGGTCCACAGAGATTAATGGGCATGTTTTTAATCTTCCTTGCCTTTGCTTATATTTGAATTTGAAATCACTTCTGAAGCACGATTCCCAGCAGCATGAGCAGGGAGAGTTTGGAGGTTCAGATTCTGCGGTCTGGCCAAGAGATTTCGGGGGGGAGAGGTCTGCATTCCCTTGATCCTGGGTTCAGTCCCTCAGGCGACCTGTTACAATTTAGCTGCATATTGCGCTCTGGGGCCATTTTGTCAGCTGGAGATTGCATGGCATAGAGATGTCCTAATCACCCTCCCTTTCACCCAAGAATGCCCCTTACACTGCAAAGAATGCCCCTATGTGGGGCTGGGAATTCTGAGGTTGCTATTTAAGCTACCTTCACAGTCCCACAGTTAGTTTTACAGTGCTACGTGGCCGTAGCAGAGCCAAGAATCTGACTCCGTAATGACTTTGGGTTGTTATCCTGTAAGAATAATTTCCTTTTTACTTGTGCCAACACTTTGAAAACCTGGGTGCCTTAAATTTGGCATCTAAATCTAAATTCAGATACCTAAATAAGTAGATTTCCCATTAATCACTTATTTAAGTGCCCCAATGTGGATTTAGCTGCCTAACATAAGATGCTCAAGTAGATGATCTTAAAGATCAGGATTTATTTAAATTATTCCTGGATGCATAAGCTTTGTCCTTATAAAGCCAAAAATGGGTGTAACCCCCCATTGCCTCAAATGTGAAGCCATGGCTTTTGCATAATGTTCCTTATTTTTACAGTTCATATAACTCCCCCTGAATTGTGAGGTGGATATTGACCACTCCAGCACTGAACCAGGACTCAGGAAACCTGAGTTCTACTCCTGTCTTTTCCACTGACCTGCTATTATGACCTGGGCAAGTCCATTTCAGTTCTCCGTGCCTCAGTTTCCCCTCTGACCTTTCATCTGTGTTGTCAATTTATACATAAACTCTCTGGGACAGAGGCTGCCTCTTATGTGTTCATACAATATTTAGCACAACTTGAGCCCAGTCTCAGTGGGGACCTGTAGGCTCAACTGTAATACCAATAATAATATGTTGGAGAAGCACTAGACGTTTCACAAGGTTAGGTCCTAAGTGTGTATTGAAGAGACATGCAGCAACATCTGTTGGATTGTAAGTAATGGGTCAGTGGGAAATTTTTAAACCTTATTGAATTGCTGCAAGAATGCTTTCAGAAACCCTAAGTCTCAGTGCATCCTAAAATATCCGAAAAACACACTCATATGCTTTAATTTGAAATGAGGCCCAACAGAAATGCAATGACATTTTTTTCCTATACCTTCATGTAAAAGACCTATGACTGGCTGAGCAGACAGAGTCTTTCCCAGATATATTGCTGGTTCCATTCCAGTCTAGGATGTTAGTGACAAAGGCCCACATTTTCACAATTACACATCCACAATAACAACGAGGAGTCCAATGCGTCTGCATAACTTGTACATTAGGTTGCTGTGATTGCACATGCAATTACATTAATTACACATGCAAGTGACCAGTTTGTCTAATTTGTCATTTGCATGCACAACTGCAATAAGTGGGTGCAGTAAGCGTGATCTCAAAGACCAGGATTAAAATGGCCTGGAAGATGAAGCAGCTTCTCACTTTGTTGTGTCCTTTCAAGTCCGGACTGAGGTGAACTGTGGGAAAGCTTGCTCTGCTGCCTATGCTCTTCAGGATATTCTGACCACAATCGCTACGTTTTCAGAGTGACCGATGGTGTTTCAGAACGTGCCTCCCCTTAAAGGACTCCACTGTAATGTTACAGTCTGCCCCAAGTAAAGAGCAGCGTGTAGCTGTACTGTCCCAGGAGGATACTAGAGACTGTGTTGTGACTCAGAGCCACAGTTCAGTCCCTTGTTTCCCTTTGCTGCAGAGGGCAAGTAATCTGTGCCAGCACTTCTCCAAGGTGCAGATTATTTTCAACCACTGTAACCGCTAAGCTTTGCTAGCTAGTGCACTCCTGGGTGAGGGGAATTGGCACAGTAGAATCAAAGCTACCCAATCCCCACCACTCCCTTCCCACCCATTTGCACAGAAAGTCACTACCCTGCTACTATGACAAGTGAACCTGTACAGGAGAGTAAGGGGGCATTTGACAAATGATAATCTTGCCACGTGTGAATCGAAACAGTGTGGCTAACATCCAAACTGCTGCTTCGAGAAATAGTGGAAATGTTTTCCTGGTAGATCAAAGTAAATATATCAAAGCCATAGTCTGTTTTCTTAAGCATTGTACTCAACAGCTTTAATGTTACTGGGTAAAACCCACAGTAGCCTGTATCTTGTGCAACTCTGTCCTTTACATGGCAGCCTCAGCATTTAGAGCAACACAAATAGCAATAAACAAGTTATTTTATTACATGTGTCCTTAGTCTGTGTAAAACGTATTGACCGTATTATTTTAATACTATTTCCGTACTTCTAAGTTTTATGTAGAATAAAAGATTATCCAAGAATACACATGAAGTTTTAATGGGAACGAAGCATACAGGGAAGCTGCTGCAGAAATGGATTAGTAATATAGATATGATTTTGACAATAGTAGTTTTCTTTTCATTTTCTGGCTCACTTTCCTATTTGGAAGAACTGTGCTGTCTAAACATCAGTGCTTTAAAATACAAAGCCAGTACTTTGCTAATATGACATTGACAACAAGTGGTCTTTGCCATTGAAATGAAAGCCTCCTGTCAACTAGGATCTTTAGTATGCAGAGAATTCATTTCATAAACTTGAAACATACTAGCTCACTGTACTGTAGCCATGATATAAAACAGTATGTTGTGGACCTTGCTTCATTTCCATACAGTTGAACATACTTCCCAGTTGTTAGTGTTCTCTCTCTCTTCCATTGCTCACAGTTCCTCCATTAGATCTGAAAAATGAATACAGAGAAGTGGCTCACAATTTACTGATGAAACAAGATGCACAATAATCTGCTAGAGAACTGAATAGTGCCAAAGCCACTAACTGTGAGAAACTCTTGCTGTTCAGAACGGTGGCTGCACGAAAACGGCCAAAAAATACTTAGTATCACGAATCAGTCAAGCTCATTATGCATTTCCATGTGTATTGTTAAATGGCCAGGTAGAGATGCTGCAGCTGGGTTTTGTGTAAGAACCTTGGACGTGTGTGTGTGGTAAGTATGACACCATGAAATTGCTGAGAAGATGGAGCAACGAATAGTTTATTTTAAACAAACAGGGCCTGATCCTCAGCTGGTGTGATGTTCAGTGGAGCTATGCCAGTTTACACCAGTTGAGGGCGGAGACTGTTACATAAAACTCTTTGATATGCAGACTAAATCAGCTGATGCACTGGTGGGCAAATTTACCCAGAAGTGTGCTTGCCACAATTAGCACATTTTCTTGGTTTGCATATAAATACTTTGTGTTCTATCAGGTGTGACATTAAAATAACTCTGAATTTTCTTATGCAAAAATCATGTTGCATAAAGCTAAAATTGGAGAAGGAATGTGTGATGGGTTGGACCCGTTGGGAAGCAACCTGGTGTGCTGAGATACCACTGAGTCCACCTGTTCTGCTAGCATGGGCCCCCTTCAACCTGTCTTGCTGAGCCAGGCTCTGAAATCCTCCTCTGAAATCCTCCTCTAACACACATACAGGCAGGGCCACACCCAGCTGCAGATCAGCTCTGGGAAGACTCAGTTTAAGGGATTTGTTCCAGCACTCAGATGTCTACTTCCCTTGGAGTGCAGACCCAAAGATATATTATGAAATTTGCCCTCTCCCTCAATGTGGAGAGAGGTGTGTGTACACTTCTTGCCCCTCCCCCTCATTAGAAATTACAGAAACTGGATTTAATAATAAATAAAACACATTTTATTAACTATAAAAGGCAGATTTTAAGTGGTAAAAAGGGTAACAAACAGAACAAAGCAGATTACTAAGCAAATGAAATCAAACATGCAAACTAAGCTAGTTTCACTAAAGAAATTGGTTACAAATAGTATTGCTCACCCTAGATATTGTTGCAGGCAGTTTGCAAAGCTTTTGTGATTCAGAGTTCCAGTTATATTCTCTTTCAGACTGGGCCCCTGTCTTAATCCGGACTCCCCCTTTGCCTTCACCTTTTCAGTCTTTCCTCTTGGGAAGACAGGCCAAGGAGAGGAGGACTCCAGTATGCCTTCCTCCCTACCCTTAAATAGGATTTACATAAGGCAGGAATCCTTTGTTTCCCAAACTTCACCCCCCTTCCCTTACAGTGGAAAGTTACAAGAAGTCCCAGGTAATGTTTTAGTATCAGGTGACAAGACCACCTGACTCTGTAGTCCATGAGTCAGTGGCAGTATGGAGCGTCTACAGGAAGGCCAAGCTCTTCACAGTCTCTTGTCCTTGCTGATGGGCCATCTGTCCTGTCTGGCTTTTCCATTGTTGTACCTGAAGTGTTAGCAGTGGGTGTCACCCAAAGTAGCATAGTTGAAATACAGATACATAGTCAATATTCCTAACTTCAGATACAGAAATGATACAGGCACACAAATTGGATAATGGCATTCAGTAAATCATACCCTTTCCAATGATATCTCGCATAAGCCACTTGCATAAAGTATCTCTCAGTTATGTCATATTCATATCATAAGCATATTTTCATAAAGAATATGGAATGTCACAGAATGAAGCATAGGAGGGAAGTCGTGTGTGTCAGTGGGCATTATTGCGCTCAGACCCCATGGCGATGAGCTCAGCACAAGAACCGATATAGCATAAACCAAGTAACTATATACCAGGCAATTAAAAAAGTGTGGAACAGATTCTTAGCTGCTGTAAATCAGCATAACTCCAATGAAGTCAAGCAAGTGATGGTGATTTGTGCTAGTGGAGGATCCAGCCCTGTGAAAATATCTTGTTTTCTTGCTTGTTTTGGCAGGCAAAGGTCAGCAAAGACACAGTGGGGGTCAGCGAGCTTAGAGCTGCAATTTGTTGTAGTGTTTCTCATTACCACCTGTGCGTAGGTCGCAATGACAGATGGCTTATATTTACTTTGCTGAACATGCACTCTGCTTCTTAATGTACAAGAAGGGATCAGATAAACGCCTCTGCTCATCCCTGCCCCCTCCCAGCTCAGATTCCCCTATTTCTGACAATCCTTTGATTTTTGTGCAGCGTCCTAATAATCTCTTGAGCAATCAGTTGTGGTGTTTTTGAGGCAGAAGATTGTAATCTAAAGTGAGCAAAAAACAGTTGGAGGCAAGGGATTCACAGGAATGATATTTAGCACTTGAAAAGCCCCTTTCATAACAGGTTGGTAAGCAGTTGTACCAGTGGGGAAACTGAGGCATAGAGAAATTAGATTTGCACAGTGGCGTAGCAGCAAATAGAATCTGTCTCCTAAAACCCAGTTTGCTGCACTAAATGCTAGACCATACGGTCTTCTAAATGCAACAAGGGGCCTGTCTTCCATTTCATACAAATGCCTTTAATAATTGGTTAAAGTAAGAAATAAAGTATACATGATACATTAGCAGAATTATGCCAGGTAGAATTATGGGTTAGGCTAGTTTTTTAAGGCTTTCCTGGGTCTTTTCTGGGATGTCTATACTGCAATTAAACATCTGTGGCTGGCTTGTGTCAACTGACACGGGTTCCGGGGCTGTTTAATTGCCGTGTAGACATTCGCACCTGGGCTCTGGGACCCCAGCAGTGGGGAGGTTCCCAGATCCCGAACATCTGCACTGCACTTACACAGCCTCCTAGCCTGAGCCCCGCGAGCCTGTGCCAGCTGACATGGGCTAGCTGCAGGTTTTTTAATTGCAGTATAGACCTACCCTGTGTTAAATGAATATATTCCAAATAAATATTCCACTGTAATTGCAGTGAGAGAAGACCCTGTCCCACTAAACACCAAAACAGAGAAAATACTTCAGAAGTCTCTTTGCAAAGAAAAGAGAACCCTGTATATAGTTGAGTGGCCACAAGCATAGAGCAGCTTCAGTGACACCTTTTAATACAATACAGTTAATTGCCAGTGTTTATTCCGGTGGGGAAGCATTTTCTGTACTGATAACGGGCTAGGTTAGTAACTTTGGGTTCATTACAAGTGCCCTAAACTCCTTTGTCATCATGCAGCAATATTTTCTGTTCTACAGAAAGATTTTGCTTCTAGAAAACCTGAAGCACCTTATGAGTGTGAGATGCACAGCGGTTGGACAACGAGACAGAAGCAGTTGGGCAGATGGTCCCTAATCCATTTTTACTATGGAGGCCATGATGCCTCAAGGGCTCATGATGCCCATTACTCGGCCTCGTACTGCTGGTCCAAAAAGAATGTCGTGTGTTTCCCGATATGGCTGCTGCTAAAGCACAAGGGGCTGGGAGCATGGCTGTTCTCAACCCCACTGACCAATCTAATCAGCAACCACAGGCCAGTCCACAGGGGCATGTTAATTAGTCATGTAACTATCCCTGCCTTCCACTGGAAGGGAGTACTAGGTTCATGTCCTGTCCTGCTCTTGGTATGGGGAAGGGGCAGGAAGAGGCTACCTTCATTCTCTCTTCTCCCCCTGTGAACCTGTGTAAGGTAGGCCAAGATTTTACCACCAACATATATATCAAGATTTGAAATGTGAAAATACCTAAAAGAGAAACAGAAAGCTGCTATAGCTGCTTTTAAAACTGTCAGTTGTATTCACTATGAAATCCTAGAGCGAAGTATTGTTCCATCGCATTGAGTGATGCTGATAGGAAATTACATTTCAGTGTAACTTCTGCTGCTGTTCTCTGTCCTGAGACCGTGGCTTCAGGGAGTGCTGCATAAACTGAATGCCGCCCCTTGGGGCTGCTCCTTGGTGCTGTGTGAGCCCTGGTGCAAAACTTGTGCTCTTCTGTTCACTCCTACACACTTTTTTATTGGGTTGTCACAAGCAGGTGAGCGCTGTTTCAACCAGGGGGAAGCTTCATTTTCATTCTTTATTTGCTCCCTATTTCCAAAAATAGGAAGCACCTCAAAGGCAAGTAAATATCTGTCTAAATTATGTTTGATTAAGCCTAAAACTGTTCACAATTTAAATCAAACCCTTAAGTTTATTTCCTTCATAACAAAAACAGACAGGTAACATTCAAGGAAGACTGTTATGCATCCTCCTGAAATATATATTTGTGATTTTTTTTATTAGAACTGACTAATAGGAAATTGAGTGGTAGTGACTTTTATTTTTTATGCTTTACAATACTTGTCTAGTTTCGGGGGGAAATATAGTACTGCTCTTACAGTTGCCATTCAGAAATAAATCCAACTAAGACACTGAAACATTTTTTTCCAGTGGGGAAAAGGATGGCTTTTTTTGACTAAACAGAAACTTCCATTTTTGTTGACAGTGGTGGGGTTTTCAGTTTTTCAACAACTTCCCCCCCCCAATTTATTTTTATTATTATTATTTTGAATTTTCAATTAATAAAAAACTCAGGAAAAAATTTCTGATGAGCTCTACTATCTTAAAGTTGGCTAGGAAGTATTATATAGTTCTGCAGATAACAAACTGCGGACCCAGACAAAAGGTTTCAATTTTCCATATGAGATTGCTTTGTGAATGCATCAGTCCTCTCACAGCCTAGCTAGGAGCTGAGCCCAAGGCAGGACACATCTTTGTTTGAAGGGGTGCCAAAAACAGATTGACAAAAGGCAGGACTAACCAACTCAGGAGTTTAAAACATGAAGATAAACAAAAATAAAAACTCAATTAGATTATTTTCCAACCTAAAATATGTATGACTTATTTCCATTCCAAATGTATGTTCTTGCCTCTACCATAGCTCCAGGATAAGTAGCACTGTGGTCTAAAAAGAGTGAAAACTTGGTGGAAATGCAAAACCCTGTCAAAACTAAACCCATTTGATTCATTGGTGAATAAATTGTTGTGTGAAATGATGGATTCCAAGGCCAGAAGGGACTATTATGATCACCTGTGTAACATAGTCCATAGACCTTCCCTAAAATAATTCCTGGAGCAGATCTTTTAGACAAACATCCAGTCTTGATTTTAAAACTGTTAGTGATGGAGAATCCACCACAACACTTGGTAAATTGTTCCAATGGCTAATTACTCTCACTGTTTAAAATGTATGCCTTATTTCCAATCTGTATTTGTCTAGCTTCAACTTCCAGCCATTGAATTGTGTTATACCTTTCTCTGCTGGATTAAGAGCCCATTAAGTATCTGTTCCCTGGTAGATTATTATAGAATGTAATCAAGTCACCCCTTAACCTTCTCTTTGTTAAGCTTAATCAAAATGTCATGTGGTATCAAGTCAAAGTATATTATGTCAATACTATTACCTTTATCAACCAAACTTGTAATCTTTAAAAAAAAAAAAAAAGATAACAAGTTAGTCTGACAGATCTATTTTCCGTAAACCCCTTGTTTATTTGCAGTAGTTACATTGCACTCATTTAATTCTTTATTAATTGAGTCCTGTAACAGCTGCTCCATTATATTGCTTGGGATTGACGTCAGTCTGACAGGCCTATAATGATCCAGGTCATCCCGTTTACCCTTTTAAAAACTGGCACAACATTAGTGCTTTCTTCCAGTGTTCTGAAACTTTCCCAGTGCTCCAAGTTATATTGAAAAACAACATTAATAGTTCAGTGTCTCATTGGCCAGCTCTTTTAAAGCTCTTGGATGCAAGTTGTCTGGACCTGCTTATTTAAAAATGTCTACCTTTTTAGTAGCTTCTGTTTAACATCTTCCAAAGATTGTAACAAGTTGCTAATCATATCTTCACTATGGAGCCCATGTGCTTCTCTGCTGTGTGGCACAGAGGTGAAGAAAAGCATGTTCTTCCCTTGAAAATAGGCCCAGGATACACAGTGGAAATGAAAGGTTGGTAAACACCATGCTTGCCTCTCCATGTGTACAATCCACATCTGGGTCTATGTGGGGAAATGCACTGGTCTTGGCTGGTGGGTTGGGCAGTAGCCATGATCCCTAGAGCACTGCTACTCAAAGTGTTGGTCCGCGGACCGGTGCCAGTCTGCAAGCCATCAGCTGCCGGTCTGTGCGCACATTGGAAAAAATATTGCCGGTCCCCCACATCAGATAGCTTGAGAAGCACTGCCCTAAAGTACCATTTAGGGAACATGCTTTACCGTTGAATTGGGCCAGACTCTCACAGGAATGAAAAGGGGCACAAAGGAAAGGAAGGGTGAAGGAGTGACACTTTACACTCAGTCCCAGGGCGTGTAAACTCCGGCTGAGGCTTTGATGCTTCTCTAGCAAATCCACATAGGTTTCAGTATATTTCACCTATGATTGACCGTTGTTCTTTACAGCACTAATTTCCAGTCTGCTGCCTCTTGAGAGAAGGCAAAGGGTGAGTGTGTAGCTGTGGACCAGTGATTAATTGTGCAGTATTGGTAGTCAGAAATTTGTAGCTGAATAGCCATAGCCCAACTTTCTTCTGTACTGCCTCTAATCCTTCTCTCAGGAGGGAATAATCTGTCAGTTTCTCCATTAGCTGAAATTTATGCTGCTTTGCTATTAGTTTTTCTCCTTCCTTGCATTTGCTGCTGAAAGGGATGATAGGGCCCTATATTACGGAATCTCTCTATTATTTATGAAATCAACCACATCCTGGCCTCAAGTGATTCTTACTGAGCCAAATCCTAGCAGAAATATCCTGTGGTCAGGGTGAGGGCTACAAAGACTTTACATCATTGTATTGCAGGAGTTAGAGTGTATGCTAAAATTTACACACACATTGATTCAAACCCATAAGCAGGCTGAACGCTGTGCATTCAATGGCTAGGAATGTTCCTTATTTGAAAATTGTCAGGAACTGTGAGATGTACAACATATGGCCACTGATCAAAGCACGTGCCATTTAGATGGCCCTACACTGAACATCCATAGGTCAATGAAGAGGTTTCATAATGTTAAGAGCCTGATGAACCCCTACAAAAGCTATTGTTAAGGCTGGAATTCCAGACAGGCCATTTACATTTTAAATCTCAGTACTTTGGCTTCTTGGTACTCTGGATGGTTGCTAAATAAATATCAAACACTATTAATACACATTATTGACTAATTACCTGGAGTATCTTTCTTTTAAAATTTGCTAGAGGAAAATTTGCTGAACCACACAACTATAAAAACCATGTTCAACTAAAAATCTGAGCCAGTTGAACATGGTTTTTATAGTTCTGTGGTTCAGAAATTGCCAAAACATTGACATATTATAACCAAGTTGTGGCCCCAACAGCTAAATTTTAAACCTCTGTATGTGAGCAAAAAGAAAAGGAGTACTTGTGGCACCTTAGAGACTAACCAATTTATTTGAGCATGAGCTTCCGTGAGCTACAGCTCAATTCATCGGATGCATACCGTGGAAACTGCAGTAGACATTATATACACACAGAGACCATGAAACAATACCCTCTCCCACCCCACTGTCCTGCTGTTAATAGCTTATCTAAAGTGATCATCAAGTTGGGCCATTTCCAGCACAAATCCAGGTTTTCTCATCCTCTGCCCCCCCCCCCCCCCCCACAAACTCACTCTCCTGCTGGTAATAGCCCATCCAAAGTGACAACTCTCTTCACAATGTGTATGATAATCAAGGTGGGTCATTTCCAGCACAAATCCAGGTTCTCTCACTGCCTCACCCCCCTCCAAAAACCACACACACAAACTCACTCTCCTGCTGGTAATAGCTTATCAAAAGTGACCACTCTCCCTACAATGTGTTCATGGTCTCTGTTTGTATATAATGTCTACTGCAGTTTCCATGGTATGCATCCGATGAAGTGAGCTGTAGCTCACGAAAGCTCATGCTCAAATAAATTGGTTAGTCTCTAAGGTGCCACAAGTACTCCTTTTCTTTTTGCAAAGACAGACTAACACGGTTGTTACTCTGAAACCTGTATGTGAGCAGTTTGTAGTAGAAATGTTGTGCAGAACTTTAACTATAGCAGTGCCAATGGGTATTGTATATGATTAATTTCTGCTGTCTTATTATACAAAAATTACCTAGACTTTATGATTGTATTTCTTTTGTGTCATTTTCATTAAGAGCTCAGAGTCATGGCCTTTTCCCAAACAGGAACTATGAAAGAGTGACATGAACATCTCCAGTTAGCTTTAAAAAGCTTTATAAAGATTCTCTTTGTGAGAAATATGAAGGCGATCAGAAATGGTAAAGTACTTTAACTACTACAGAGCTATTCTATATAAAGCTCAATATCCATATGCCAAGTCAAGTAAGAAGTACAAATATATCCTTTACTTCAGTCAGAATTATGTCATTCATCCTTGCCAGGAAATGGAAGAAATATCCTGTTTAATATCCTGTTTAATACCCTTAGGCATTTTGACTTTCAGTGAGACTTAGGAATCTGTGTATCTCAGTCAATGAAAATGTTACCTGGAATGTTTGGATGGTTGGTTTGGTTTATGTGAAACTTTTTGGTGGTCTTAGTCCAAATCCCAGCAGATATATGTTCTTGTCACAACAACCATCTGAATTGCCCCTGATTGGCAAGACTGTTGGTAATTGCCAGTTTCAGCAGGGTGGCCAAAGACTGAACAGGCTTTAGAGACTTACCTCTCAATTATAGGACAGGATTGAGACAGATTGGTAGAACAGTAAAGGGCAGCTTGAGCTGTCATTGCTTATGTTGTCCGTGTCTTGTAGATAAATGCAGGATTTCAGTCTCCAGGGCTGTTGCTTTGGAATCATTCTGCAAGCACTGGTTTCACACACAGTGTTTCAGAAGTTTTCTTAATTTTGTTTTTTACACACAAACTTTTCCAAGTTCATTTGGGAAATCTATAAAACTCCAAACAATATAATAATACCTCTTATAAAGAGTATTAGTATATCTTGTAGTGTAGATGGGACCTTAGCTAGGACCTTTCAAGGCTTTAGCATGGTGTCAGAATACATTAGGGTTCTGTTTTCCCTACAAAATTCAGCTGTGTTGTGGCCAAGTCCTGTGATCACATGGGTGTGCCATTTAGTATTCTTGATTTTGTTGCACTAAGTCAACACAGTAGGTGATAATGACAGAATTCACCCAGAACATTTCCAGAAATGTAAGCAATATCCCATAGACCAGGGGTCAGCAACCTTTCAGAAGTGGTGTGCCAAGTCTTCATTTATTCACTTTAAGGTTTCGCGTGCCAGTAATAATTTTAACGTTTTTTAGAAGGTCTCGCTCTATAAGTCTATATATTATATAACTAAACTATTGTCATATGTAAAGTAAACAAGGTTTTCAAAATGTTTAAGAAGCTTCATTTAAAATTAAATTAAAATGCTGATCTTACACTGCCGGCCCGCTCAGCCTGCTGCCAGCCTGGGTTTCCGTTCACCTAGGCCGGCAGCAGGCTGAGCGGGGCCTGCGGCCGGGACTCTGGCTGGCAAGGGACTGGCAGCCAGAACTCCAGACCGGCAGTGGGCTGAGTGGGGCTGGCAGCTGGCACCCCAGACTGACAGTGGGCTGAGCGGCTCAGCCTGCTTCCCCTCAACCTGCCGCCGGTCTGGGGTTCAGTCTGCCGGCTCCTGCCAGCCAGGGTCCTGGCTACCAGCCCCACTCAGCCCGCTGCCAGTCTGGGGTCCCGGCCCTGCCCACATAGAGTGGGTACCTACCTTCTCCCTGGTT
Organism: Eretmochelys imbricata; assembly: GCF_965152235.1. Lineage (NCBI taxonomy): Eukaryota > Metazoa > Chordata > Testudines > Cheloniidae > Eretmochelys > Eretmochelys imbricata. Next base: position 39,403,380 of record NC_135577.1, read on the forward strand.
CTAGCCCATTCTCTTTCTCTCTCTCTGCACTGAGATGAGGGTGGGAGTGCGCTGAGCACAGGGCTGGGGGTGAAGGAGCAGGCTGGGGGTTGAGGTGCAGGGTCTGGCCAGAAGCTAGAATGAGGAAGGGGGCTCAGAGTTGGGGCAAGAGTTTTGGGTATGGAGTGCTTACCTGGGCAGCTCCCATTTGGTGTGAGGGGTGCAGGTGGGAATGTGGAGGGGTGTGGGGAGGTGCAGGAGCTCCTGTTTGGTGCTCAGGGTGGGGGTGCGAATGTGGGGGGTGCAGGAGTCAGGCCATGGGGTGTGAGGGGGCTGGGTATGTGTGGGGGGGTACTGGAGTCAGGGCTGAGGTCGTGGGGGAATGCAGGGGTCAGGGCAGAGGGCTGGGGTGTGTGGGGGGTGCAGGGATCAGGGCAGAGGGCTGGGTGTGTGTGAGGGGATACAGGACTCAGGGCAGGGGACTGGGGTGTGTGTGGGGGGTGTAAGGGTCAGGAGAGAGGTCTGGGAGTGTGTGTGGGGGGGGTGTAGGGGTCAGGACAGAGGGCTGGGGGTGTGGGCTGGGGGTGTGGGCTGTGTGTGCTCCGAGCCCCCTGCCCAGAGCGGCTCACGGCAGGGGGCTGGAGGGGATATGCCCTGATTCCACCCCCCACATCCCCAAGGCCCCGTCCCCACCTCTTCTCCGCCTGCTCCCTGGAGCAGCGAGCGCGCTGCGGCTCCGCTTCTCCCCCTCCCTCTCAAGGGCCATCAGCTGACCGGCGGCAGGGAGAGGAGGAGGGGCAGGAACGCAGCACGCTGGGGGAAGAGGCGGGGGTGGGGGGAGCTTGCCTGCTCCGCAGCAGTAGCTGGCAGGACCAAGCTTCTTCATCCGGGCGGGGGGTGGGGGTGGAGAAGAGTGGGCTGGGTCAGGCAGGACTTTTAATGGCACGCTACGGCCTGCCGGGGTCCCGGCCTGGGTTTGGCAGCGGGCTGAGTGGGGCCAGCAGCTGGGACCCGGCAGGCAGAAGCGTGCCATTAAAAATCGGCTCGCGTGTCGTCTTTGGCACGCGTGCCATAGGTTGCCGACCCCTGCCATAGACTGTTTGACAGTGGAACTTGCTATATAAGGTGGATATTTATTAAACAAATGATTTTGTCAAAAGATATTGTTATATGGTTTGGAGCACAAGAAAATCTCGGGACGAAGTATCTGTATCTCTATCTGGAATTGAGGTCTCATTATCTGTACTTCTGTGTAGGATTATTTTCCTAAAAGGAGGACAGTATGTGTTGTTTTTGTTATGGCTTTAAACTGGTAGACAGTAAATTAGGTAAGTTGGCTGAGACAGCCTGCTTCTGATCTCTGCCCTGCCTTCTGATGCTGTATCTTACTCATTAAAATAAAAATCTGTAAATGAATTTATATTTATAGCCTTTAGTTTAAATGGTGCTGAAGGAGGACAATTTCCTGAAAAAACAAGATTTACAATGTAATGTAACGAAAAACTGACTGCTTAAATTTCTAAGTGAAACTCAGACAGGGTCTCATACTCTACTGTCCCTCTCTTTTCTGGAGGAATATTTGTAGCTCTCTTCTGATCTTGGCAAGCCCAGCTTGCAGCCAAGTCAAGATTTAGAACAACCCTGACCACTGAGATGCTCATAAATTAGTCTGATTAGGTAGTTTCTACCAGCTCAGACAGAAATGGAGCAAAAAATATTGCTGGACCCTTTACCAAGGGCTTGGCTGTGACCATGAAAGCCACAACTATATGGGAGGGAGGTCTGAAGTTGAACTCGACCAGTGGTTGCAGCTACTAGCCAGGATCATTTAGACAGACATACATAAAAGCAGCTATTACACTTAAAAAATCATAGTGAATCATAGTCTTCAGCCTCCCTTTGCCAGCTAGTGAACAGGGGACTGGCGAGTTGGGCCCTCTGATCCAGCCATGCCTTGTTGGGGTATGGCCATGCTTGCTGTCTGCCCTTTCCTGGGGATTTTTCCACTAGCCCTCTTTGGTGGTGGTGAATTTTCTTTCCTTCAATCTGCTTGATTTGTTACATGTGGTAACGTACCCCAGTTTTGGAAGTGGTTAGCAAATGAACCAAAATAGCCTCTGCGCATCAGCTGTTTCCTTCCACTCTTCTTACCAGACTGCCTGACAAGGTATTTAAATAAAGCAATCTGGCAGCTTGCATGATTTGTGAAAATTCAAACTCTATGTAACTTTTACTAATTATTTGAAATAAAAGATAAAAATGAATTTAGTGGAAGAAAGGGTCTGATCTCTGCGCACACTTGTACTGGTTTAACTAACTGTATGATGTTGTACTGTTTTAGTTAAACCAGTGCAGCTTTGTGTGTGGACACTGTTCTGTTGGTTTAACCCTGGTTTACCTTGCTCTTGTTCATTTACTAAACTCTGTGTGTAGGTAAGCGCTGAGGCTGTTACACACCTGGCTCTTTAAGCTGATCGGCTTGACGTTTTAGCACAAGTGCTGTGGTGTTGTCTCCAGTTGTTTTAAGAATCCGACTATGAATCTTTGAGTCTTTTGACTATGAGCAGGGACAGTGGAATTAGGCCAATAGGGCCAAGGTTCTAGAAAAAGGGAATAAGCTTCCTCTATTCTCTTTGTCTCCTTGCCTTTGGTGTCAGCAGCATTTCAGGTAAAGGGAGATTGATTGTGACTCTCCCCTATTTCTGAGAATGCCAGGATCTGTTAGAGGAGAGGGAGGCCAGTGGTGAGCCATGCATTCTCACTGCCTGGGAATCCACAAACCTATGCCATAGATGCAACCTGAAGCTGACATATATATATGGGCCTGGAGGTAGTGTAGCTCCATTGACCATTATGAATGTGGTTAGAATGAGCTTCATTTTTACCCATTCGTTCAGAGCTTTTGCATACAGAGATGTCTACCCAGACAAACACCTGATTCCCTACTGGCTGAGTGCTAATGTTCCTGACCCTTCGGCTTGTGAGTGTGCCCAAGTTTCCTACAGTGATGTATAATCTCTCCACTTCTTCCTACTCCTATATAATGATCCAGACAAAAAAGCATTATTTTTGATCTAACCATCCGCTTGCAGTTCACTCACTCCAATACAGCCAAGCAAATAGATTGTCAGCACACAGGGCCCTAATCATACATATCAGATCTGGTTCAGGAATTAATTATTGTCTGTGTTTTAACTTGTAGATCAGATTTAGTGCCAGCTTAATTGGCAGAATGGTATCTTGAATATTAATCGGGGAAAACAAGTTAGGTCCTGATATTTTATTCCTTACATAGGCAAAACTTGTATTTTTCCTGAAGAGTTGTTACAGGATTAAATATATCTCAAAATATAATTGCAGACTTGCATATGGCCTTCTGCTCCTTAAAGTCTAGTGTAATTTTAAGATCCAACATATTCTGGCTTCGTAGTCAGTTTTGTCTGATAAGTAGATGTCTGCTGGACTAACAAAAGTATTATGAATCTCCACACAAAGTTACAAACATCAATGTGAACTATAATCTCTGTTTTCAACTACACTACTATGAATTTCACCATCTTCACTATAGTTCATGGTGTGATGTGATATGTACAGCAGAACACATGTGAGCCAGTATCTCTGTATTCTTATTTCCTTCATATTTCCCCTTTTAAATAAGTAACACTTCTTTTACGATGTAAAATAGATTTTAATTTTTAAATAGCATCTTTTTTCAGATCAGTTTTAGCCACATGGCTGAGAGCCAACCCCAGTTGTGCTAGTTGCATTATAATTATTTTGTAAAGGAGGTCTTTTTTTGCTGTATGTCTGGAAGCAGGTTTCATCACCATCTTCTCACAATTTGTTTTGCATCAACTCTGGGATGTCTTGTTGGATTGATAATGGTTTTGTGTCTGAGTACCTTCCATATAAATTAGACTGGCAGTAGCCAAGTCTTCTGTGGACTTCATGGAATCTCTATCTCTCCTCCCGTTTGGGGTTCTAGAAACTCTGCTTGGGAGAGGGTTATGGTTTTGTTTGGTTTCAGGGTTATTTATTTTACTTATTTTGAGAAAATAGGGCTCTTGTTGTAGGAGCCTTTGGTTCTGTGAATGTCATTTGTATTGCGATGGGAAGACTGCTGAGGGCCTTGAGCTTTTATATCCATAAATATTTTCTGTACCATGTGCCCAGAGACCTTTAGAGATAAATATACACTGGACAAGGGCAATGCTAAAGGTGTCCTTTCCTCCTTGAGGCAATTGCATTGAAAGTGCTGTGGTCTAATGAAGGTCCTCATATCTTCGTATACATTACAATATTTTGGCTGTTCTCTTCCCTCTGTGCATTTGTGGTATGCTCATAATGCAGTACTAATTAAACTGCCCCTTGGGGACCTTAAACAATCGCCTCCACAATCCTCCTTGTTTTTTGTTTCTGTCTGGAGTTAAATCTTTGCATTGAGTAAATCTCTAAAGCAGAATAACTGCAGGATCCCTTCCAGGCAATCAGCTTTTAAAATAATTGAGTCTTAATGTATATTTTTAATATAAACATTTAAATTGACTTTTAGCAGTCAGTCTGTCTGCAGTACGATTTTCTCCTTATATTAAGGCTCCTGTTGCTAAACAGTCACTTGGAAAGGACAAACCTGTGTAGAGCACTAGGACAACATTCTTCTGCCTGCAGAAATAATCTGTCTTTATATCTACCGAAATGGTGCTTGAAGAAGACTGAGGAATCTTACTCAAATCTGGGTCAGACTTGCGTCTCACGAAATTTAACTTCAACCACAAAGCATTGCATAAAGCATGCATGGGCAAGTGTTTTAAGCGTGCAAAAGGGAATGGAACTCTGATTTAAAACTGAAAATCTGAGCTAAGGCCGTGTTCTTAAATCCCCTGGTTCCTTCCGAGTTTGCAGTCGACAGGGTAAGATAAGGGGACAATCTCAGCCCAGATTGTCAGTCTGAACTGTGAACTTCCTTGCTGTGGTGAGTTTATCAGATCCTTAATTATATTAAAATATAGCTGCTTATTTTTATTGAATTTATTGTGGTGTTTACAGTAGAATGTAAATTTAAACAATATGCATCACTAGTGCAATTTTTAAATGCCTTTAGTTAAGTTCAGTAAGCTACTTACTTGGCTGGGACCTGCATGTTTACCATGCTTTTTAAATGGCAGTACCGCAGTTGGCTGAGAAGGGTCAAACTTTGTCGATCTTTATAAGTTAACTTTTCGTTTGAAGCAATAGTTGACATTGGCATGCAAGTTACAAGAGCTGTGCTATTGAATCTTCTCTTCACTCTACTATGAGAAGACCATACTTTTTCTATTTCCATTGCGGGCTAGTTTTCTCTTCACTCTGGCTTTCAGGGAAACTTCCATAACTATCATTTTTCTTTTCTGAAAAATGCTGGATGTTCCAAGCTAAAGATTTAAAATTTGTAGAGTAATTAATTAAAAATGATGAATTAATAAATATTTTCAGACAAATTGAAACTTTTCTCAAACTGTGACTGAGAAACACTTCAACACTCAAGTTCACACCTCCCCCTCCTTAAAAAAGCAGCTATTGCTTTGAGGAAGACTGTGGTTTGCTTGTATTTGCTACTGAGAAACTGGAGGAGACTAAAAATATCTTGGCTGAATTTAGGGTTCCTGCACTATGTTTGCTAAGTAGCAATTAGTTTTCCTTTTGCCTTTGCTGGAAAACTTCCCTTTATCTTTTCTTGTGCTACACAGTAGAGATCAGGCTTTGTTTGCATATGTTGCTTTAACAGTCTATCCCTTGGCTTAGTTCTCTCTCCTCACCTCTAGTCTTCATGAATATATTCCTATTGGGCCAGATCCTCTGCTGGTGTGAACTGGCGTAGTTCTGCTGAGGCCCATATAAACCTGCCAGCTTGCGTAGCTGAGGATCTGGCCCATTGTTTGAACAGAAGGTGGCCTTGCAGAGTCTTTGTGCTATAGGTCATACTCTTCTGTATAAATGTTTTGAATGAAATTAACACCTTCTGTGGTGTGGTTGGTTGAGAGACATTCATGGCAGCATTGTCCCTGAGAGATCATTGCAGCTGGGGAGTTGAACCCTCAAAACAGTGTAGAAGGACTGCACCTCGAAGCTAATGCTATGTGTATGATATTTCTCTGAAGGGTTTGTCACAGGAGGATGAAGGATCTCCTTTAGTTCAACTGATTATCATCTGTGTTTTGGGAACCACTGGGCCAGTGTTCTAGATTTGGCTCCACAGCGATCTGTGTGATTCATCGAGCATGGCTGTCTCTGCTGCACACTGATTTGTGACACGAGGATCCAAAGGGCTGGGAACAGTGTTTTCCCTGAGTGCCCTGTTCCTTTTGTGTCCTCCCCTGCCAAATGCTGCTTCATAGGAGACCATTATGAAGTGAATCTAGCAGAAATTACTGGGCCTGGTTTCTCCTTCCCATGCAAGGGAATGATGTAGCTCTGTACTGATGTGAAAGTAAAAGATTTAAGTGTGGCAATTTTGCAACAGAAAAGCTTCAAAAACAGACTCCAAGGAGAAACTGCTGAGCTTGAATTAATATGCAAACTAGATACCATTAACCTGGGTTTGAATAGAGACTGGTTTCAGAGTAACAGCCGTGTTAGTCTGTCTTTGCAAAAAGAAAAGGAGTACTTGTGGCACCTTAGAGACTAACCAATTTATTTGAGCATAAGCTTTCGTGAGCTACAGCTCACTTCATTGGATGCATCTTCATCTTCAACGGATGCATCCGATGAAGTGAGCTGTAGCTCACGAAAGCTCATGCTCAAATAAATTGGTTAGTCTCTAAGGTGCCACAAGTACTCCTTTTCTTTTTGAATAGAGACTGGGAGCGGCTGGGTCATTACACATATTGAATCCATTTCCTTAAGTTAAGTATCCTCACACCTTCTTGTCAACTGTTTAAATGGGCCATCTCGATTATCACTACAAAAGTTTTTTTCTCCTGCTGATAATAGCTTATCTTAACTAATTAGCCTCTCACAGTTTGTATGGTAACTTCCAACTTATCTGTATGTATATATATATATCTTACTATATGTTCCAGTCTATGCATCCGATGAAGTAAGCTCTAGCTCAAGAAAGCTTATGCTCTAATAAATTTGTTAATCTCAAAGGTGCCACAAGTACTCCTGTTCTTTTTGCAGATACAGACTAACACGGCTGCTACTCTGTACTGATGTGAGTTATCACTAGTAATCACAGCAATTCCAGAAAGTGAGTTAAAAAGTGCCTCCATTCTTAAAATCAAGTTGACTGCTCCTAATCAAGCTACATGTCGAATCCATTAATTTTCCAATTAATTTATCAGAGAAATTGTCTAATAGACCTTTATTAAAATAATGAAATTCCACCATACATCAAAGATGCAGCCTTAACATCAATGATTCTTTTTAAATATATGCTAAAAGGACCATAATCCCCCTTTTAGTGATGGAATAGATCTCCCAACTTTGCAAAATTCAACTCGCTAACTAATTCCATGAAATTACATTTTTTGTTCATGAGTGAGTAAAATAGTATTCATTTTTTCATTATCTTCAAGAGGGAGAAGGGAGAGTAGATTTTGTTCTCGGGCTGGTAAGTCTCATGACAGCATTCCAAGGCTGAGATAAGTCACTCTGAACCACACTCGGGCAGAGGTGGACAAACTATGGCCTACGGGCCAGATCCAGCCCCTCAGGGCTTTGGATCCAGCTCGCGGGATTGCCCACCGTGGTGTCGCAGGCCCCGCGCTGCTCTCAGAAGCGGCTGGCACCATGTCTCTGGGGCCCCGGCGGGGGTGGGGCAGGTGGGGGCAGAGGGCTCCACGCATTGCCCTTGCCTCCGTGCGTTCCCCCTGCAGCTCCCACTGGCCGGGAATGGTGAACCGCGGCCAATGGGAGCTTTGTGGGAGGTAACTGGAGGTGTGGCAAGGGCAGTGCGCGGAGCCCTGTGCCTCCCCTCCCCCAGGGGCTGTGCAGGGATGTGATTCTGGCCGCTTCCCTGAGTGGCACAGTGTGGGGCCAGGGCAAGTATGCAGGGAGCCTGCCCTGGTCCTGGTGTGTGCTGCTGCCACCCCAGAGCCACTTTAGGTAAGCAGCGCTGGGCCGGAGCCCGAACCCCTCCTGTAACCCGCCCCCCAACTCCCTGCCTGCACCTTGCACGCCTCCTGCACCCAACCCCCTTCCCTGAGCCCCCTCATACACCCCACACCCCTCCTCTGCCCCAATCCCTTCCCCTGAGCCCGTTCCTGCGCACCGCACCTCCTCCCACACCCCGCACTCCCTCCCGCACCCCAACCCTCTGCCCCAGCCCTGCATACAATTTCCACTCCCAGATGTGGCCCTCGGCCCCAAAAGTTTGCCCACCCCTGCACTAGGGAGACTCCTACTTCACTTGGGAACCATTGCAAGATATCTTGAACCAATGGCAGTGGACACTCCTTGATTCCTCCTTACATAATGAACAGTCTCTCTCTTTGAAACTGACATCCAAGTGAGTCTCCCACACTCAGACGTCCCTCTTCAGTTCCACACCACTCCCTGTCCTCACCAAAATTCTGCCCCTTGGTTCTCTTTATGCATCTATTCTCCTCTCTCTTTTTCTCTGTTTCCTACCATTCCTCTTCAAAAAGTCCTGAGTCATATCCACATTTCAGACCATGAAAGAAAGAAAGCAGTACAATGAAGGTTAAGTTTCAGAGTAACAGCCGTGTTAGTTTGTATTCGCAAAAAGAAAAGGAGTACTTGTGGCACCCTAGAGACTAACCAATTTATTTGAGCATGAGCTTTCGTGAGTTACAGCATCCGATGAAGTGAGCTGTAGCTCACGAAAGCTCATGCTCAAATAAATTGGTTAGTCTCTAAGGTGCCACAAGTACTCCTTTTCTTAATGAAGGTTAAGTGTGCATAACTGGTTTTTATTGTAAATGCCATTACTAGTACAATGCAGTAAGTCCACATGTATATAATCAGTTGTCAATATTGCTGACTGTATCTGAAAGCAACAAGTGAGTCCCTCCTCCTTATGCTTGAAAGTCATTGCAATATTTTGGTGGTGATAAAAATGCAACTATTGCGCCATTCTGCGGCTACTTTCATCCAAGGATCCTGAAGCACATTACACATCTTAATGGCTGAAGTCTGCCCTCACCTATGCAGGCAAATCACACTGAAGTCTATGGGAGTTGCATGCGTCCATCAGAGGACAGAATTTGGTCCTCACTGAAACACTTCAGTGAGGTAGTGAAGTATTGTTATCTCCATTTTTGTAGATGGGCTAGCTGAGGAACAGACTTGCACAAGGTTGAGCAGCAAAACCGAGAAGAGAATCCACATCTCCTTCCTTTCCCTGGCATCCACTTTAACCACTAGCCTCTTATCTTTCTCCTTGTTGAAAAAAAGAGAAGTTTTTTTAAAAGGGGAAAAAAATCTCAAGCTATTTTCTCCATATGCCAATATTTTCCCACTGATGTCTTACTAGAATTTCTAAATCTCACTCCGGAACTGAAGTCAAATTGACTGGCCTAAAACGTCAATGCTCATTATGTCCGTAGATTTAAATAGTGAAATTATACAAACATTTCTCAGTACTTAGGGCACTTATTTAAATTAGTAAACATTGTGAAAATGCCAGCTAATAAGTCCAGTTCTTGACGTGTTTACTTTATTGGTATTTAAGAGCTGATATAACCTTTGTCAAAACCTTATGGAGAATTGCAGATGTCTTTTTGCTTCAGTTTCCTCAGTGGTAGTCTAGGGTACCTCTGTTTATTCCAATATGAGGAAACTGGACTGTTTACCAGTCTGAAATCTCTGGAGGTCCAAATTTTTAAAGCTCCTTCCTTTTCTGAGTGCAAATGTCATAGTGTAATCCATCCAATTGACATGCACTTATGGCTGGTTTTGTGCATGTACAAAAATTAATTCCTTTGAAAAAGTGGCCCTTATTTTACATCAAAGTTGGTAGAAAACTTGCTCAGGAAGACCTCTGCTTTTATACCATATGTGCATAGTTTGATTACAAACAAAGAACTCCTGAGTTCTAATCCTGGTTTCTTTGTGGCTTTGAGCAAGTCACTAGCCATCTCTGCCTCAAATTCTCCATCTGTAAAATGGAGTTAATATTCACATACCTCACAAGAATATTGCAAACATTTTTAAAGTCATATTCCAAATTACTTTTGTATATGAAAAGTGCTATGTGAGGTTTGACATGCGGTATTCTTCAAAATGGAAAATCAAGTGATTTTTTTTTTAAATAGCAGATCCTATTTAAGTTTACAGCTTTAGTCTAATAATATTCAACCAGAGTGTCTTTTGCTTCTTCACAACCCTAGACTTAGACTCAGACACATGGCATAATCCGTATTGTCCTAGGAGGTATCCCCGGAAAGTGAGCCCTAATTATTAACATAGATGTAACTGGGTTTGTAGCCTTTATTTAACTATAATAATAAACATACTTAATTTTGTTGCACACATTTGTATTCTAAATCTAAGGCTTTAATCATCATCATAATGTAATTCACAGCTAGGTTATTTTTAACAAGGACAATTGTTGTCTGATCTGATGATGTCTCAGCTGGAAAATATTTTTGTATCACTTTAAATTTCCACTAGGAAGCTCCTATTTCTCATTAAGCCCTGTCCTGTTGTTGCCTGGTAATGATGAAGCAGAACGACATGTTGCATTTAACTAATGATTTGCTGGCCTCACTGCCAAAAATGTAATGCTGCGTCCAACTGAGAAAGTTTCTTACAGTTCATGTGGCTACTTCTCTGCCTGAAATGATAATGAGGAGACAGTCCAAATGGAATGTCCCTGGTAGGGTGAGCGCTCTCTCTCTCTCTTTATGAATCATACATGACCAGGAACAGTATTGTATCTTGCCTGCAGTCTCTGCACATTCAGTTCCCTGATTAATCCCCCTCCAACATCCTTTATCTTGTAAAGGAAAATTTCTTGCCATATGTCTGTTGTTCTGGAGGCAACCATGTCAAAAACCATGTCAAAAAAAAAAAAAAAAAAGCCCTAGGTCAATAAACAAGGGGTTGAAATTAGTAGCACTAGAAGTATATTTTCTACAACTTCAGCACCCCCTCAAAGCTGCAGTTTATGGCAGGAAAAAAGGGGATCTGTAACAAGGGGGAAAAATCACAATTCTCTTTTCAGAGTAGCAGCCGTGTTAGTCTGTAGCCTCAAAAAGAAAAGGAGTACTTGTGGCACCTTAGAGATGAACAAATTTATTTGAGCATAAGCTTTCGTGAACTACAGCTCACTTCACTTTGAAACCAACAGTTTACAAGATGTTTTGGGTACTTCCAATGAGTTAGCTATCCTTTCAGATCTTATCCATCTAGGCTTTGCTGTCACATTCATCTCTCTGGTATCTGAGCATCCGCATATCTCTACTGCCTTTAACTTGCACTTCAGACTATTCTGATACCCAGGGATTTAAAACATGCAACTTTTAACTTTCCATAATCAAGATAAGAATACTTCATTAACTAAATTAATTCTCCTATGATGAAAGGGGATGGTTGGAGTGATCCAGTAGAGTTCCTTCTAGTCCAAATGACTCTGTGATGCTAATTCTGTAAATACTTTGTGCTCCCAATATAGCTTTTTAAAAAAATTATAATTAATTTTGCATAGCTGTGGAAAAGATAACAAAACATTTATCCATATTAAATGCAGGATGTGTACAGACTTTCTAGGCACAGAAGCTCTAAAAGCTACCTCAGCCTATAAAAAGCATTAAAGCTGAGCTGGAACTCCAGGCTTTGTGTTAGGAAGAAGAAACCCACCTCCCGCAGTCATGAAGTAGTCTGTGGAAAGCACCTTTGCTTGGGCTTTATAAAGGGGAGAGGGTTTATGCCAAAATGTGAATGAGTGCGTGCCACTGAGATGGTAGCATTGAGTGTTGTATCGTGGTGGTTTTTGGATTGTGGATCTCCCTCTTTCATTTGCATCAGTGTTGTGGTTTAATATTTATATTCCAGTAGTGTCTAGAGGTTGCCATCACGGATGTGGCCCCATTACATTAGGCACTGTATGCACACAAAAATAAAAGACCGTTTCTACCTGCAAAATGTTTCATTTGAGACTGATCCTTGTAAAACACCTGCACAATCTTCACTGTAACCACTTGGAATAATCTCTCTGAAGCCAATGGGATGACTCCTAGTGCTTAAAGTTAAATGCATGTACATATTATTTTGGTAGGACTGGAGTCCATGTAGATGAGCATGTATGAGTCCTTTGTATGTGCTTCTCTTCTGGACGGATAAGCTTACCAGAGATAACTTTAATGACAAAGATAGTGCAGTTCTAGTTTAACTTGGAAGCATGGTTTCCATGATGATATTTTTTTCTTTTTAAAGTAATATACATTATTGCTGAGTCGTACTCTAATATCCCCCTTTCTTTTTCTTATAGATGGTAGTAATGACAATGTTAAAACAATAATACAGTGAATATAGATATAAAGGGGGAAAAGGTCATAAGGATTTGTCTCTAGTGACATATTAAGCCTGTAGAAAAGCTTAACATTTACAAAACAATTAAACCAAGAGTACAAAAGTCATACTCTGTCTCTCTAGTGTTGGGTTATCTGCCACCCCCACTCTACATGGTGGTTGCATGGTGATGGTGCTTATTACACCACAGTCATATAATCGCTGAATTTTAGTGACATGGCTGTAACTCACCATTAAGCAGTCAGATTGCTAAATTTATAATCTTATTTTATAAAATTATGATAATGAATGTTTGCTGTTTACTTGAAATACAAGAGAACATAATCTGGCCTCAACTTTTGTCCTCTCTCAGTCGTGATTAAAAATGTACTCTGACATATTTTTTTCCCATATGTGGGGGGAGGGAGAATGATCTTGTGGTGAAGGCACAGGACCGGGAGTCAAGAAACCTGGGATAAAATCCTGGCCCCATTGAAGATAGTGGGAGTTTTGGTGTTGACTTAATGGAACCAGGATTTCAACTCTGGTTTTCTTTCCCAGACTTCCTGTGTGACCTTAGGCAAGTCCCTTAGGCCTTGCTCCTCCAAGAACAGACCTACATGCTTACCTTTATGTACTGAATTGTCCCATTTGAAGTCAGTAGAGCTACTCACAGTACACATCTAAGGCCATTATTTTTCTGCTCTTCAAATTCCCCATCTGTAAAATGTGGCGAATAGAACTACTTATCTACCTCATGTGAGATGTGACGTTTGTTCAGCTAATGTTCATAAAGCACGTTGAGATCCTCAGATGGACATCGCTTTGTGCAAAGTATTTTTGTTCATTATATATCATTTCACTTTGTTATCTTAAGCCCTGATTCAACAATGAGCTTTAATTTTGGCTACCTCTGTAAGTAATCTTTATGAAGCTGAAGGGACTACTCGGGTGCTTGAAGTTAATCAGGTGCCTTTGTGCTTTGCTGAATCAGGGCCATAAAGAAAAAAAATCTGATTAGAATATTATTACATTCTATTTTAAAAATACATTGAATAACTTCGATTAAATCAAAATTTCTTCCCTACTTGGATGTTCTTCCATGAAATATTTTATGCCAATCTGTTAACGTTCACATTTTTCCTACGGCAAATTTTATATTTTCAAAATTGTACTAAAACTGTGGCAGTGTATTAATCACAAACCTTTGTATTAAAAGCTTAAAAATCTGAATAAACTACTTTATGCCTTACATTTGCATTAACCAGTACATTTTGCTTTTTTTCTTCTGACAAATACAGGCAAACTATCTTGATACAAATATTTGTTGTTAATGTACTTCTGCAGCTTTAAAAAAATCTTCAAAATATTTTGACTTTTCAGTGGAAGAATTTTAAATTTGAATGGACTAACCCAAATGTTCATGGGGGAACATCTAGACTGGAAAGAACCAACCTTTTAAAAAACGGAATTCAATAAAATTCCAGTAGGATTCTTTTTCCTTTTGTCAGTAAAACTAAATATATAATCTAAATAAAAATAATACAGTACTTGTCACAGTGCATCTGAGGATCTCAAAGCACTCTGTGAACATTCAGCTAAGTAAGCTCCAGTACTAAGGGGATGGAACAGGGGATGAGACTTGGCTCTCTGTTCATAAATCAATGGCTAAACCATGGGGAAACATCTGCATGCTGTCCTGGCAATGTACATCATAAGCATGAGCTGGAGCAAATGTGAGATGTATCCTCAGCTTCTTACATACAAATACTATGGGTCCTTAGCGGGAAGGAAGCCTGTGGTTTTCGCACCAAAAGAATTCGTTTCTGTCATTTAGATATAAAGGAGTGACTTGCTGTCCATAACAGACTCTTCTACTTGCTGGGGACAGACGCTAGAGGGAGACATGATTGCGGGTACTAAGGGTTGGATTCAGCAAAGCATTTAAGATCAGGCGTATAACCCGCTGTTTAATTGGACCAATGCACATGTTTAAAGTTAAGCATGTTGTTACGTGCTTTGCCTACACTGGTGTTTGACACATGAAGAAAGAAAACGTGCATAAGAAAATAGTTTATGTATCCAAGTGGCCATTGGCGTGTGCAAATGCCTGATTCAGGCAGGTGCATAAATCAGGTGTGCACAAATATTTGCAAGTGCCTTATTTAGGGAATCAAGCACTGACTATACAAATATAAACTACATTTTAAAAGTTCTCTTAAATATGTTGCAAAATAATGATAATTTCAGAAACTATTTTACTCAGTTTTACTTATAGATGGTTTGAAGCTGTGGAATTTAGATCCAGTTCTGAATTTCACTAAAGTTAAAGGAGATTCATGTCTGGGATTCTTGATGGGGCCCTTCTAATATATTCCACTGTTGTTAATATTTATAAAGGTACCAATTTGAATTGCAGAATCATGCCTACATGACTCTCATGCAATTTTTCTTTACATAAATTAATATAAAAAACAATTCCAAGTTTTCATCAGTACTTATAACCAAGGCATTAGAACTTCATAATTTAAATATTAGAAACTCAAAAGCAATTTATAGTGTAGGAAAAATACCCCAGGCCTGCAGTCCTTGAATATCTTGTATTGCACTCAGTGGGAATTTAGGGTGCTCAAGAAATGTAAGAGCTGATATATAATTAGCAATTCATAGACCAGTAGAACCATACTATGTTTTTAACAAAATGTTGGTGACCTTATTCTGCCTACCTTTCAGTGAGATAATCTGGGAAGTTGCTAAAAAGAAACAGATAGCAATGCTGGCATTTATTCTCATGGTTCTAAAAATAGGGGGGGATATAATTTTAAGAACTTAATTGAATTAACTTTGTTTTGGGGCACAGTACAGACATAATGGCTGGTTATTTTTTTTATTGCTTTCATGGTACATCTCAATATTTTAGATTAATGAAATCCTTTCATTTTTAATATAAAAATCCTAAACAGTCTTTTAAATTCTTCTCGGATGCTGCTCGTTTCACCAAAAATTGACTAAATGTTTCCAATCAGCTATGTATATAGGCCTCAGTTCAGCAAGGTACGAAAGCGTGTGCCTATCTTTGAGCATGTGAATAGTCCAATTAAATTCAGATTTAGGCACATACTCAAGCACTTGCTGAATCAGGGCCACAGCATGGGAAAAACAGGCAATCTGAGCTTTTGCAGCCTGGGTATGGCAAAGATCTAGAGACCAGACATTTTTTTAGAAACATCAGACAAGTCAGAAAAACTGTGAAATTTGTCAAATAATTCAAAAATATTGTTTGACTAGTTCTAATCATGAAGCTGGGTTCTGGAACTTCCCCCGCTACTATTGTATGTTAGAAATACACAAAAGGGGCGGGTGGGGGTGGGAGAGAAAGAATGGATGGTCATATAATTAAGGCACTCGAGTGGTGCTAGGAAGATCTGAGTTCACTTACCGGCTGTGTCATAGACTTCCATTGCAACCTTGAGCGTGTAATCTAATCTCTCTGTGCCTCAGTTTCCTCTCTGTAAAATCCTTTCTCCTCACCATCCATTCTTTATCTATCTTCTGATTTAGATGTCAAGCTATTTTGGGTCAGAGCTGTCTGTTTGTGTTTGTAAAGTCCTGCCCGAACAGGCCCTACTCTTGCCTGGGGCCTTTAGGCACCAGTGTGATGATAATAATAATACCAATAAAATGAATGGGAACTGGGAAGCATCCTGAGGATTTAACACAGGGGTGGGCAAACTACGGCCCGCAGGCCACATCCGGCCTGCCAGACTATTTAATCTGGCCCTCAGCTCCCACCGAGGAGCGGGGTCTGGGGCATGCCCTGCTTCTGCGCTTCAGCCGGGAGTGGGGTCGGGCGTTTGCCCCACTCCGCGCTCCTCCCAGGAAGCAGCTGGCATGACCCCCCTCCGGCTCCTATGTAGTATGCGGAGGCGTGGCCAGGCGGCTCTGCACGCTGCCCCGTCTGCAGCCGCTGCCCCTGCAGCTCCCATTGGCAGCAGTTCCCGGCCAACCTGGCTGCACCTCACAGCGGGAGGGGGGATATGCTTCCGGGAAGCACCATCCAGAGCCTGCACCCCTGAGCCCCTCCCTGTGCCCCAATTCCCTGCCACAGCCCTGATCCCCCTCCTGCCCTCCAAACCCCTTGGTCTCAGCCTGAAGCCCCCCTCCTGCAATCCAAACCCCTCACCCCCAGCCCCACCCCAGAACCCCCCCCCGCACCCCAACCCAGAGCCCCCTCCCGCACCCTGAACTCCTAATTTCTGGCCCCACCCCAGAATCTGCACCCCAGCTGGACCCCTCACCCCCTCCCGCACTCCTACCCCCAATTTCGTGAGCATTCATGGCCTGCCATACAATTTCTATACCCAGATGTGGCCCTCAGGTCAAAAAGTTTGCCCACACCTGTTTTAACACATAGGCACAACTTTGAGTTAGGGATCAGCAGCCTGGAGTGCGCCTCACAGAAGTCTGCAGTTCTCATTTTAAGCAGTTGAAATCTACTGCATTCATTTTTTTTACCCTGAGGGGGTTAATTTGTGAATGGACATCTTCTAAAATCAGCAGGGTATTTACTTTGGGATCCTCCTCCTTAGCACTGCACACAAATGGAGCTGCTGATTTTTAAGATGGAATTCACCCGTATAATCTCCAGTAAATTCTTGGAAAAATTTTGCAGTCGGGTGCATAATTATTAGATGCATTTCCCCAAAGCAATCTGCACATTGACTCCAGAAAGCTTTCTACCAGCTTGGAAACCTGCAATTTAGTTATAGACTCAAAGGTAAATATTGATATTGGTATCTGAAGAGTGCTCAGCAGTCATAATTAAGTGCAGTGTTTTAATGCCTCTGTGTTTCATTTATGCGGGTTCAACAATTGCTGTTGAATCCTTATTATGAATGTGAAAGCAGCCTTTTTTCGTTGAGAACTAGTTTATAATTTGAAAGTCTGAAATATCATGATCATATTACGTTATTCTTGATAAAGATTGATATCACAGGTTTCCATTTATATTGACATTCTACAAAAAAAATTGAATCACAATGAAGCTTTAATTGGGCTAATTTCATCTCTCTCGAATATCTGTCAAGACATGGCAGGTAATATTAGATATGCACTTGGTAATATATCTCCCAAAGCAAATTATCCACAGATAATATAATTTCCCTTCTTCCAGCAAGTAATAGTGTATTAATGTGTTGCATAAAAGGTCTTAGGCCTGTGAAACATGTAATCCAGGAGCAAAGGAGAGGAAAAGAGCGTTGGGGGTAGGGTTGCCAACGGGAATTAAAGATTAATCTTTACTCAAAGATTATGTCATGTGATGAAACTTCCAGGAATACATCCAACCAAAACTGGCAAGCCGAGATGGAGGGAACATTAGTATGTGGGGAGAGACTTTGTTGTTTTTGTTGTTGTTAATTATTGCATACTACTTATGTTCTTATGAGGCATCTTACAAAACAAAAGGAAAGTCACAGGTGACTGCCCCAAAGAGTTTACAGTCTAAGGCTCAATCCATTCTGGCAGGCCCTTATGCCTGTGGTTAAAGTCAGAACTGCCCAATGGATAATGGAACAAGATGAAGAAGAGACCAGTGGGAAGAGCAAATGGACTATAAGGCAAGAGAAGGGAAAGGGACAACAGGGAGCTGGGTGGAGAAGGGCAGGGAGGGAATTGAAAAGAGGAACTCTGAAACAGAGGGAACATTTACACTGCAATAAAAAACCTGCATGACTAAGTCTTGAAGCCTGGGTCAATTGACTTGGGCTTGCGGGACTTCAGTTTTAGAGGTAAAAAATCGCAGTGTAGATGTTTGGGCTTTGGGCTGGATCCTGGATCCTGTGGATTACCCCACAAGAGCTTAATGGTGGGGGGTAGGTCTCAGATCCTGGGCTCTAGCCCCAGCCTGGACATCTACGCTGCAATCTCAAACCCCACAGAGTCTGCTGACCCAAGCCAGACACAGCAGAGCCATGGATCTCTTGTTGCAGCGTAGACATACTCTTAGTCACTCTGTCACCGTGAACAGGTCACTTCTACCATTTTGTGCTTTCTCCATCTGTAGAATGGGGATAATAATACATTACTTAACTGAAGTGGTGTTAGTCTAAGAACTAGTCTACACTGGCAACGCTAAAGTGCTGCCACGGCAGTGTTTTCACACGGCTTGTGTGGTCGCAGCAGGGCACTGGGAGAGAGCTCTCCCAGCGCTCTAAAAAACCCACCTCCCCGAGGGGAGTAGCTACCAGCACTGGGAGTGTGGCTCCCAGCGTAGACAAATGCCAGCGTAGACAAGCCCTTAAGTGTTTTGTAAAGTGCTTTGATGGCTAAAGGTGCCTTGGAAGTATTAAGTGTTAGTAGTAGTAGAGGGGTGTGTTGCTTCTTATGGCACCTCTGACACAGGGCCGTTTCCGAGTACAAGAGAACTGAAGATAGTAGCCAGGAGAGCAGAGACTTCCAGGCCTGCTGAGACCATGTTATATGCTTGGCAATATATCAGCAAAGGAGGGGGTGTCTAAAGATGAAAAAGCCCAGTTAGCTTTGTGATAAGATACTGTCCCAGATGGAGGATCTGGTCCTTCCATCATGTACCTCCATGTCTTAGCTCAACTCCCGTGCTCTCAGATACTGTCTTTTTTTCCCCCCGTGAGCTCTGTACTAATTTTGTTAATTTTTTTTTGCTTTCTTTTCCTTTATAAAGTTCTATCTGCCTCTGAGAAAATTTCTGCTCACATAGAGTATGTACATGCAAGTCCCACAAAAAGAATGGGATTTATATACAAATAGTTGAGGGGAGAACTTTGTTCTTATACCCATTGTGGTAGGACCTGTACAAACACATAGTGAGAAACAGTCTCTAAAGCTATAATAAATCCAAGACATGTAGCAAATTCCACTTAAAAATAGTGTTTAGAAAAATTACACTTAAAAATAGGATTAGAAAAATGCCTGATACATTACTACTAAATGCTGTGTACAAAAAGCAACCATGGGTTTCCCTTTAAAATGCAGGAGGTGTAGCTCTTGGGGCTGCGGCCTTGAAAGCCAAGGCATCTCAGGTAGTCCTCACCCTACCTAGTCGGCTTAGTGATCAGCTAGGAGGTATGGTATATGTTGCCCTTTTTGACCCAAGCAGCTAGTCTAAGTTTGGGGCCCTGTGGGTGTTCCAGTTGGGAGTAGACATTGGCGGTAGGGGTTTCTTAACACTTTTTTTTTTAATTCACAAAGAACATACAAAATCCTGTGTCACTCAACACAGAGGGAATTGGAAAGCAGGAAACAACCTCTTTTGGGCACAGCACCATGAGCAGTCTTTTCAGTCTGTAGCGCTGACTCCCAAACCCCCTCTCCACAGGATTCTTCCAGGATCAGCCACATGCTTTCAGCAGCTCCTTCAACCTCTCTTTCACTATTCTCACTCAGTCTGTTCTCAGTTTGTGTGTGTTCTCTCCCACACACCTGGTCACAATATCCAGTCAAAGCCTCCATCCACGTGGTGCTAGTTTCTGGGCAGGCTCTCTAAGGCTTTGTTTTAGGTGTGGCCCTTAACTGTCTCTTACAATTGACTTAAATGGGGACTCAGTCACACATCAGTTGAAAGAGATGCTAACTCAACCCATAACAACATTTCACCCAGCTCACAAGGTGAAGCATAATTTCCAAGCATAATTCTTCTGACTCCAATTAAAGGTTCCATTAAAAACAGGATAGTGTGCAAGTGAATAGCATCTTCTTCTCTGTTCTTGGTGAATTTCTTTCCTCAAATCCAGTGGTTTTAAATCTTCTTCCATCTCTTTCTCTGCAGATGAGCAGCTCTTCTGAAACCTTCTTTTGTCCTATTGTTGCAGGATAAAACAGACTTTTTTGGAGGAGATATAACTCAGTAGTTTGAGCATTGGCCTCCTAAACCCAGGGTTGTGAGTTAAATCCTTGACGGGGCCATTTAGGGGTGTGGGGCAAAAATTGTGGATTGGTCCTGCTTTGAGCAGGGGGTTGGACTAGATGACCTCCTGAGGTCCCTTCCAACCTTGATATTCTATGATTCTATGGCAGCTCCTCTTGCCCACCTTGAGATGTCACAAGCCACCATTGCTAAGCTTTGTCAAACACATATCTTCATGTAGTCCTGTCAGAGGCACCTCAGTTGTCATTATTACTCTTCTGTACTTCCAGTGAGCTGACAGTCGATGTGAATTTTTGTCCTAATGATGTCTAGAAATGGTTTAGCTTGATTGGAGAGCAGATAAGGTCATGCATGCCTTACGTGAGACCAGCTGATCAATAGTAGAGTATGGCAAATACTGCAAAAAAAGGTATGCATGAGCATTCATTGATATAAAACCACACTCTTGCTCTGCTGCTGGTACTCGCAACTCTTCATAAAAATTCACTAAAAATTTGCAAGTTCCCAGAAAAGACATTGTGAATCCTCCTGTGAATATATTTTTATGCTAATACTCACATTAATATAGCTTTGCATAAGTGTTCTCAATGGAAGTGTTCACATCTGAGAGCAGAGAAAATACTATGTGATTTGATTTAGGTGACAAATCACTCTGAAGCAATGATCTCAGGGCTGGATTATCACAGCCCTTCTTCAACTATGTATAAGGGGGAGTACTGTCTTCTTTACTCCTCTGATTGGTCCCACTCAGATTGTAACTGCATCCACACAATAGGGAGAGCAGGAGGCTGCTTCCACGATAATCCTCATGACAATCAAGTGGCAGGAGGTGAAAAGAGCCCTGCTTCTTCACTCCCTGCTTTGCCAGCCAGACTAATTTACTGGTGTGCATTGGGGGAATAAGCTGCTCCACCAACAGATGAAGTTATTTACTCCGCTCCCAGAGCAAGGGGGCAGCAGAGGAGGAGTTCTAAGGGTCCCTTAGCTATGTTGCTCTGAGCTGTGGGAAAATTTCATGCCTGTGCAATGTAGTTAGGTTGACCTAAGTCCCTCCATAGACACAGCTAAGTTAGCCTGAAGCACTGCAGCTCTGCAATGCAATTATCTAGTCCTTGGTGAACAACCTATAGGCTGGAATATATTTAAATAACACATTCATCAAAACAGGGTAGGGAGGACTTTTGGCAAATATTTTGTCCAGCCCCAATCAGCACACACTATTTTCTCCTGTTTCATGTGTTAAAAGATGCAATACATCAACCATGATATGTGTTATTTTTAACAAACAAACAAACCCAGCATAGCATTATTTTAAATACTGGGAAGCAGAATAATTTATTTTGTTCAGTGCTCCCCAAGTACTGCAGAAACAGCAATATTTAGCGCTTTTTCTCTTCAAAACGATCAACTCACTAATTTATTTATTTATTTTTATTTGCATTATCATGGCACCTAGGAGTCCCCATTATGCACCTGGAACTCATTTTGACAGGTGATGCACAGACACGTAGTGGTGGACAGTCTCTGCCCCAAAGAGCTTACAATCTAATTTAGCTGTCTATTAATACAAAGGATGACCTGCCCTTTCTTTGGAGAAAATATCATCATGCTACCTACAAAATTTACCCCAATAAGTTTGCAAAGTCAAGCCCTCAAAAGTTAGGAACTTCCAGAATTAAGATTGTGCCAAAAGCATAGGGAATGTCCGCGCTCCGCATCTTCTCTCTGCCTGAGGGAGCTGCTTGCTTTTCCTTGGCTGAAAGCTCCTTCTGTTTTCAATCTACTTGAGCCACTATGCAGAGCTTTTTCTCAGAGCAAAGCATGTGCTCCAGTATCTGGAACTCAGCTGTGTAAACCATATGGACCTGATTCTTAAACATCACTTTGCAAATGTAACTTTTCTTTTAACCTGGTGGCTCCTTTGTCCTTTGGCTGAGGACCAAAATGGCAACCCCAGTGACTGGGAAATGCAATGGTGTCATAAAGTCAGCCATGGTTGTCCCCTGCCTGTGCTGTGCCCTGCTGCCCCATGCACAGCTAGTCTAGACCGTTGGGAGATTTTTCACATGTGGATTATCATGTGTGTTAAACACTGATTTACAGCATCTCAGAATTACTAAAAACAGCCAGGCCCTGGGACTGCCAGCATTAAAGAATCTTGTTTGAAAATGAACCTCATTTTCTTCAGGGACAGAGGTCCTAGAGTTTAATGTAACTGGTTAGCACTAGGGATATACCTTTAAATAAAATGAATAACTTTAACTAATGCTGTACTTCCGAAATAGAAGGTAACAAATATATTCAAAGGCAACATATTTAATCCCATTGTTTCTACGTATTAAAGGCTTTCATGATTTAGTAAGGGAATCTGTTTGAACCGGAAATGTATGCAATAACAGATGGGTTTTTTAGCTGAGTGTGCTAGTTAGTTCTTAGAGGGCACCATTACATATGATCCTGACCAGCATGATTGATGCATGCAAAAGGATTAAGCTGCAACTATTAGAACATGAACCGTGTTCACTTACAAAACAAACAATCAAACAAAAATACCTCAGTGGAGACCTCTGAAATAAATATTATTGTATGCATTAAAATATGAAAACTAATCTTCTTATCAGCTTGCTATTCTAGGACATTAAAAAGGCCACAATTTTCTGTTAGGGGAGAAAATGCAATTTTCCTTTTAAGATTGAATGCAGCAATTTTTAAAAATAATTATGATAAATACTTCAAACAGGTGGAAAAACTCATCAGGCCACTCCAGCATTTGTCCAAAGCCAATTAAAGAGGGAAAAATCCACTATATTGGCTAGAAAATACAAAAATCAAGATACTACAATTATTTCTGCATCAGCTCTGACCTGTCACAGAGTCTGCCATGCATTATTCTAGTCAGTACTGTCAGGAGCTGCATTTCCTGTGGCTCAGGAGCAGGAAATGATCCATTCAGAATAGCCAAGGGGCAGCTGAGATGTCTGTAATGTGATGGATGTGGCACTAGAGTGAGTTACACATAGTGGAAGCCCAATGTTTGGGTCATTTAATACTGGACTGAACAAAACACAAGGCATTATATGTAAAAATACCTGCTTTGGCAGGGGCTTGGTCTATATAGTTGCAATAAGTCTTGTCCATCTCCGATTTGTGAGTACATCAAAGTTGGCTGTGGAGTATGGTGTTGAGGAAACCCGGAGGACAGTCTCAAGTAGGAGAGCTGAAGGGTAGGGCCTGCAAAGGAGGTAAGTAATCTGGGATTCATTTACTACTTATTACACTGGTCTTTGTTGTGCATTTTAAATTGATATAGCAATAACATTGAAAATTATGAGTTAGTTACTCCTTGCAACAGTAGTTTTCTCCTCTGCAGCATCTGCCCTCTTTGCAATGGCACATGCTCTTGAATGAGTGGTAGCTAGAGAGCAGTATGGATGGATGGGTGAAGGCATCTCTCTGCATGAATAGGCTAGGATTCATGTGTCTTAAACCATGTTTCCCCTGGAATGTCAGGGCATCTGTGCAATAATAGGGTGGTACTTCTTACCCTCCTATCCCCCATATAGCCATTTCCTCCTGCTGGAGGGGAAGGTCTGCCTGGTTTTCCTAAGTATTCAAAATCACCGTATTTTTAGACTACATTGTACCCCCTCCCAGAAACTCTTCTGTAGGAAAGTAAATACAGACCTAGCATCCCTTCTCCATTATGGAAGTATCAGCTGCATTTCCAAAGTTAAGGCTAAGTTGAGTTTTGCACTTCTAAAACAGGGTTACCACCACTTAATGTTACATATGAGGAATACAGCACATCCACTGCAAAATTACAGCACTTCGTCCTGCAGTCACATCACAGAGCAGGGAGGCAGTGGAGGAAAAAGTATTTTTAGAAATAAGTTTAATTTCATTGGTGACTACAAACATCTATGTACTAATCATAATTGTATGGTGGTGCCAGGCTATAACCATAGGGCAGGGTGCCTCAACTGTGCATTTCCACACCTTAACATGTTTGCATTTCTCTTGAATTTAACTTCAAGTTTGAATGTCTTGGATATGTAGTGTTGTTTTGGGGACAAGTACAGCATACCTGGGATGTTTTATCCTTAATGACATGTACTCAAAGATTCTATATAATGGGCAGAAAATAGATTTGACAGAGCCCTGGCAGCTGACAATAGACAGAGCCTGAAAGCAGAGAAAAACAGGAGTGGAAGCCAAGAATGATCAAGCCTGAGAATCAGAGAGTGGGTAAGGTCCTGGAAGCACATAAAAAACCATTTCTCAAAGCAGATAGAGAGACCCTGGAAAATGAAGCGAAAGTCTAAATGAAATTGTAGGAATCCAATCCAGGGAGATCTTTTAGTGTCAGCTAATGTAAATGACAGCACCATCTCCTATTATGTAATAGTTCTTTCTGGGGACAAAAAATGGAATATGGCTATGGAAATTTCCTGTGCATTCTTAACGGAGAACATGCAGGTTCCCACTTGCACTTAGCAAGGTAGCTGCTATAGTTCTACTCTGGGTGAAAAAAATGTTTTTATAACCTCAAAGTAATCCCACCAAAAATATGTTCTCTGAAAGCATAGGCAGTAAAGCCTTATAGCTCACCTTTAGAATCCATACCCAGGTTCATTAGGCTTAAACTGATTCCTTCTTGTACATTTGTTTCCATGTTTCAACAGCAACAACACAGGCTCCCAGCCAGATGCAAAAAATTACACTTATAATTTCTTTGGAAAACACAAAGGGGACGATTCATCTCTGGTATGTTTTCTACTCAAGCTGGTTATATCAGGCATGCATTCTGTCCAATAAGAGCTTGTGGGGGTATTGAGAGTCTAGGCAGTGAAACACAAAGAAAGAAAGATAAAATATAAATTAGGACAGATTATAGCAATGGAAAGAGAAGAGATTTTTAAAACACCAAACAAAAGCAATCTGCAAAGTTTGCAACTCTCATATCCTGAATGATGCCCCATTTTCTCATATTACTATCTTTCCCTTGTGTTATCTGTTAATACAATAGACGGCCCTTTTCCTCTAATTGGATACATGTTGATGGACCTTCACACCTGCACAGCATCCCATTGAAGTCAATGGAACTCCACATGGATACAGGGGCTCCTTCACACAGAGCTTATTGCAGGTACAGGGCCATATATTGTAAACTCCTTGGAATAAGGATCTTGTTCTAGTTTGTGCCTGTAAATCATCATGCATGTTTATGGTGCCATGTAGTAAATAATAATATTACACTCAGTGCAGATTCCTTATTTAAAGTACTGTTACAATTTGTATTTAATTTTATAACAGAGAATCCCATCAGTCACTTCTGGAAAGGACGTGGGGGACTTGAAAAGGGGACAGTAGAATATGGAGGAGAAATGTTCACAGAATAGTAATGAGAGAGAAGAGAATCACAAAATCCTAAACAAGAGAGAGAGAAAAAAGAGGTAAAAGACATAAAAAAAGCAGAGATAGCACCTAGTTTTTTGATAAAAGATCACATAAGATTTTCTGACAGATACTGAATTAATTAAATTAATTGAATTATTATCCAAAAGTCACTTGAAAATGAAAACATTTTAATATAAACCTCACTCTTCTTTCCTATTTCCTTTTTGCCTCCTCTTCCTCTCTAGATTCAGAGAAGTTTAATTCCGGAAGATTTTATCTTCCGTACATAGGAAAGTGAGGGGCTTAATATTAATGACTGAACAACGCTTTCTAGTCTGACAAGATACCACCAATACCATGACTTCAGAGTATATTCTGAGTATGAGCTGAGATGGTCATCTTGAGGTTAAGAAAAGGAATTTTCAGAAATGCCTGCCACGGAGGATTCCAACTTCCTTGCAGAGTAAATTATCTATATTGGTGATTGTCATCCTGGATGTATTCATCTGCCAAGATGGACAGCATTGACCTCTGTTCAGCAGTGCTGGCCTTTTCAGACTCTCATAGAAGCCCTGGCTGTCTCTGTGCTCCATCAGATTCTTGGTTCCTGGTTGTAAGGCTGTACTGGAAATTGTGCTGCTTTGTGTTCCATATCCTCCAAAGTTTGTAGTCTTCCTATAGAAACCTCTATGAAGGAGAATACAGGGGATGGAAAAGAACAACATATTGTAACAGAGTTGTAAATTTTCCTCTATTTTAGGAAATAGTGAGCTCTCTTCTCTTGAAATATGCATCAGGCAGCGTTGGAAACCTGTTTTTTCACAGCTGAACATTCTTTGGTACAGAAATATGGAAAAAGCTTACAAGAGAGACAGACAACTCGCCTCTTCCTCTGCATGCATGTACAGTGAAAGCACTAAGCAATGGCAACGTTTAACCCATAGTGGTAACTAGAAGTACGGAAGAGTTTGGGACTAGGAAATTTCACACAGTAAAGGCAATGACATATCAAGGCAAATGCTAATGTGTTGATATTTATAGTGGAAACCACCATGCATATGTGTGGTGTATTGTATATGTATCTAGAAAGAGGGAAAATATACAATAGTATGTTTAGCATAAAGGTTTTTATCAGTGTGTGTTTAGGATGGCTGCATTAGTCATCAGTGAGTTATGCACATGATCTAGAACAAGTATATGTCATCCAAAACAAGGGCAAATAGGATGCAGTTGTGACGGGTTGGATCACAGACACCCCCTGGGAGCTGCCACCTGATGTGCCAAGACTACTTCTGCTCCTGCTTTCCTGCCCTGCCAGCTTAGGACTTCAGTGCCCTGCCTGGTTTGAACCAGACCTGCTAGCCTGCTGCAAACCCAGACCCAGGTCTGAACCATGTCCCCTAACAGCTGTAGGCTTAACTGAAAGCAGCTTACAGAAGTGTTCCTGTCTTTATCACTCAGATGCCCAACTCCCAGTGGGACCCAAACCCTAAATAAATCCGTTTTACCCTGTATAAAGCTTATACAGGGTAAACTCATAAATTATTCGCCCTCTATAACACTGATAGAGAGATATGTACAGCTGTTTGCCCCCTCACCCCCTGAGATGTTTCAATAAGTTTCTTTCACAGACCAGACACCTTTCTAGTCTGGGCACAATACTTTCCCCTGGTACAACCCTTGTTCCAACCCAGGTGGTAACTAGGGGATTTCTCATGATGGCTGCCTCCCTTGTTCTGTTCCACTCCCTTATATGGCTTTGGCGCAAGGCAGGAATGTTTTTTCTCTCTGGGTGTCCCCCCTGCCCCAAATGGCAAAGCACCAGGTTTAAGATGGGTTTCAGTACCAGGTAACATGGTCACATTTCCTGTGAGACCCCAAGCCTTCATTCCTCCCAGCCTGACTCACAGGAAGGCCTGCCTGCAAACAGAGCCATCCACAGTCAATTGTCCTGGTTGATGGAAGCCTCAAGATTCCAAACCACCATTAATGGCCCACACTCTGCATAACTACAATAGGCCCTCAGTTATATTTCATCTTTCTAGTTTCAGATACAAGAGTGATACATTTATACAAATAGGATGACCACACTCAGTAGATTATAAGCTTTGTAACAATACCTTACAAGAGACCTTTTGCATGAAGCATATTTTAGTTACATTATACATTTAGTTACATCATCAGCATACTTTCATAAAATCATATAGAGTGCAATGTCACAGCAGTGCATTAGAAAAGTTCTGTGTTCTAGGTGTGTGTATGTTATATAAGCAGATGCATACTTGGCTGACCTACATGGAATACAAGAGCCTCCTTCTCCCTTCAACTAAAAAAGCTCAAATGGTGGATGTCTGTGCTTTTAGTGGTGACAGTTCTGTATTCTCTCCCAGGGAAGAGGGAAGTTCACTCGAGCGAAGTCAGGGATTACACAGACACATTTTTTTTTTCAAATGTGTTTGTATAATGCTTAGCAACGGGGTTCCAGTTATATTTAGGGCATTTGGACTCTACTCAATATAAGTATGAAATAATAATAGTGATTAAACTTCTTCACTGTGTGAAGTGCAGCATGTGAATATTTATTAGACACTGTCCTCCCATGCTGGATGGCACCCGTATCAAAAATGGAAGGAGAAAAAGCCCTCGGCGGTTAGAGCTCTTGGTAAGATGCCTCCTTGGCATGTCAGTTCAAGATGCTGCATGCCATGTTTCCTTGTTTTGAACTGAAAGCTGCATGTGAATAAACTGC
Organism: Eretmochelys imbricata; assembly: GCF_965152235.1. NCBI lineage: Eukaryota > Metazoa > Chordata > Testudines > Cheloniidae > Eretmochelys > Eretmochelys imbricata. Next base: position 39,431,861 of record NC_135577.1, read on the forward strand.
CTATGGTTTAGTCAACATACAGTTGCAAAAATACTATGTTCAGAAATAATGATAAATAGGTTACCTTTGTATACCACCTTTCATTCCAAAGGATCCCAAAGCACACTATCAACTACATACATACTAAAGGAATCACTCTATTAACCCTCCGTTAAAATATAGCCTCTTCTGAGGTGGGAGGGCAGATAATCCTGGAACTGGTGTAGATTTTTGGCAAAGGACGTGGGTAAATCCTTATTCTTATGTAAAATGCCACTGAGTCTTTAATGTTCATCCAGAGTAGATCGCATATAGGGCTTAATTCTGCAAACACTTACTACAGGGTATAGTGCTTACTACTATGAGTAGGTCCATTAACTTAAATTAGATTACTTGCAGTAACGGGGCAGTGCACCTGGTAGTTAGTGTTTGCAGAATAACGTGGTTAATTTTTGAGACCTCGGCACAGAGTAAACCACATAATATGGGAGGGTTTTAACATTTGAACCAGATATATAATATCTCCCACAGAAGGAAGATGGTCTGAGTTGACCCTGCTCTAGCATTTGAAGCTGAGATTCTAGGGAATCTAGGCATTTCAGAGCTGAAGCTTACCCCACTTGGCAATTCCTTCAAGAAGTGATGTCTAAGCCCTGGTCTACACTAGGAGTTGAGGTCGAATTTAGCAGCGTTAAATTGATTTAACCCTGCACCCATCCACACAACGAAGCCCTTTTTTCCCGACTTAAAGGGCTCTTAAAATCGATTTCATTACTCGACCCCCGACAAGGGGATTAGCACTGAAATGGGCCTTGCCAGGTCGAATTTGGGATACTGTGGACGCAATTAGACAGTATTGGCCTCAGTGAGCTATCCCAGAGTGCTCCATTGTGACCGCTCTGGACAGCACTCTCAACTCAGATGCACTGGCCAGGTAGACAGGAAAAGGCCTGCGAACTTTTAAATTTCAATTTCCTGTTTGGCCAGCATGGCAAACTGCAGGTGAGTACAGAGCTCATCAGCAGAGGTGATCATGCATAGTTCATCAGCAGAGGTGACCATGCAGAGCTCATCAGCAGAGGTGACCATGATGGAGTCCCAGAATCGCAAAAGAGCTCCAGCATGGACCGAACGGGAGGTACGGGATCTGATCTCGATATGAGGAGAGGAATCCGTGCTATCAGAACTACGTTCCAGTTTTCAAAATGCCAAAACATTTGTCAAAATTTCCCAGGGCATGAAGGACAGAGGCCATAACAGGGACCCGAAGCAGTGCTGCATGAAACTTAAGGAGCTGAGGCAAGCCTACCAGAAAACCAGAGAGGCAAATGGCCACTCCAGGTCAGAGCCCAAAACATGCCGCTTCTATAATGAGCTGCATGCCATTTTAGGGGATTCAGCCACCACTACCCCAGCCGTGTTGTTTGACTCCTTCAATGGAGATGGAGGCAACACGGCAGCAGGTTTTGGGGACGAGGAAGATGATGATGATTAGATTGTAGATAGCTCACAGCAAGCAAGCAGAGAAACTGGTTTTCCCGACAGCCAGGAACTCTTTCTCACCCTGGACCTGGAGCCAGTACCCCTCAAACCCACCCAAGGCTGCCTCCCAGACCCGCCAGGCGGAGAAGGGACCTCTGGTGAGTGTACCTTTTAAAATAGTGTACATGGTTTAAAAGCAAGCATGTTTAATGATTAATTTGCCCTGGCATTCACAGCTCTCCTGGATGTACTCCCAAAGCCTTTGCCTTATTCTGTCCCCCATGGTAGGACACTATACCACTCCAGGCCAGTAGCACGTAGTCGGGAATCATTGTAGAACAAAGCATTGCAGTATATGTTTGCTGGCGTTCAAACAACATCTGTTCTTTATCTCTCTGTGTTATCCTCAGGAGAGTGATATCATTCATGGTCACCTGGTTGAAATAGGGAGCTTTTCTTAAGGGGACATTCAGAGGTGCCTGTTTCTGCTGGGCTGTTTGCCTGTGGCTGAACAGAAATGTTCCCCGCTGTTGGCTAGGGGGAGGAGGGAAGGGGGAGGGTTGAGGGGGTAGCCACGCGGTGGGGGAAGGCAAAATGTGACCTTGGAACAAAAGCAAATGTGCTGTGTATGTAATGTTAACAGCAAGGTTTACCGTGAAAGAGTGTACCCATTGTTCTATAAAATGTGTTTTTTTAAATACCACTGTCTCTTCTTTTTTTCTCCACCAGCTGCATGTGTTTCAAGGATCACAGGATCGTCTCCTTCCCAGAGGCTAGTGAAGATTAGAAGGCGAAAAAAACGCTCTCGCGATGAAATGTTCCGTAAGCTCATGCTGTCCTCCCACACTGACAGAGCACAGACGAATGCATGGAGGCAGACAATGTCAGAGTGCAGGCAAGCGCAAAATGACCGGGAGGAGAGGTGGCGGGCTGAAGAGAGTAAGTGGCGGGCTGAAGAGAGGGCTGAAGCTGAAAGGTGGCGGCGGCATGATTAGAGGTGGCAGGATTCAATGCTGAAGCTGCTGGAGGATCAAACTAATACGCTCCAGCGTATGGTTGAGCTGCAGGAAAGGCTGGAGCACAGACAGCCGCTACAGCCCCTGTGTAACCAACCGCCCTCCTCCCCAAGTTCCATAGCCTCCTCACCCAGACGCCCAAGAACGCGGTGGGGGGGCCTCTGGCCACCCAGCCACTCCACCCCAGAGGATTGCCCAAGCAACAGAAGGCTGGCATTCAATAAGTTTTAAAGTTTTAAACTTTTAAAGTGCTGTGTGGCCTTGTCCTTCCCTTCTCCACCACCCCTCCCGGGCTACGTTGGCAGTAATCCCCCATTTGTGTGATGAAATAATAAAGAATGCATGAATGTGAAGCAACAATGACTTTATTGCCTCTAACAGCGGTGATCGAAGGAAGGAGGGGAGGGTGGTTAGCTTATAGGGAAGTAGAGTGAACCAAGGGGCGGTGGGTTTCATCAAGGAGAAACAAACAGAACTTTGACACCGTAGCCTGTCCAGTCATGAAACTGGTTTTCAAAGCTTCTCTGATGCGTACCGCACCCTCCTGTGCTCTTCTAACTGCCCTGGTGTCTGGCTGTGTGTAACCAGCAGCCAGGCGATTTGCTTCAACCTCCCACCCCGCCATAAATGTCTCCCTGTTACTCTCACAGATATTGTGGAGCGCACAGCAAGCAGTAATAACAGTGGGAATATTGGTTTCGCTGAGGTCTAACCGAATCAGTAAACTGCACCAGCGCGTTTTTAAACATCCAAATGCACATTGCACCACCGTTCTGCACCTGCTCAGCCTGTAGTTGAACAGCTCCTGACTACTGTCCAGGCTGTCTGTATACGGCTTCATGAGCTATGGCATTAAGGGGTAGGCTGCGTCTCCAAGGATAACTATAGGCATTTCAACATGCCCAACAGTTATTTTCTGGTCTGGGAATAAAGCCCCTTCCTGCAGCTTTTGAAACAGACCAGAGTTCCTGAAGATGCGAGCATCATGTACCTTTCCCAGCCATCCCACGTTGATGTTGGTGAAACGTCCCTTGTGGTCCACCAGTGCTTGCATCACTATTGAAAAGTACCCCTTTTCAAAGGGTAAAGTGCACTTTATGTACTCACCGGCTTGGTGCTCCAGTGCCAAGATAGGAAAATGGGTTCCGTCTATGGCCCCACCACAGTTAGGGAATCCCATTGCAGCAAAGCCATCCACTATGACCTGCACATTTCCCAGAGTCACTACCCTTGCTATCAGCAGATCTTTGGTTGCATTGGCTACTTGCATCACAGCAGCCCCCACAGTAGATTTACCCAGTCCAAATTGATTCCCAACTGACCGGTAGCTGTCTGGCATGGCAAGCTTCCACAGGGCTATTGCCACTTGCTTCTCAACTGTGAGGGCTGCTCTCATCTTGGTATTCTTGTGCCTCAGGGCAGGGGAAAGCAAGTCACAAAGTCCATAAAAGTGCCCTTATGCATGTGAAATTTCGCAGCCACTGGGAATTGTCCCAGACCCGCAACACTATGCGGTGCCACCAGTCTGTGCTTGTTTCCCGGGCCCAGAATCGGCGTTCCACCGCATGAACCTGCCCCATTAGCACCATGATGCCCACATTGCCAGGGCCTGTGCTTTGAGAGAAGTCTGTGTCTATGTCCTCATCACTCTCGTCACCATGCTGATGTTGCCTACTCGCCCGGTTTTGCTTTGCCAGGTTCTGGTGCTGCACATGCTGCTGGATAGTGTGCGTGGTGTTTAATGTGCTCCTAATTGCCAAAGTGATCCGAGCAGGCTCCATGCTTGCCGTGGTATGGCGTCTGCACAGAAAAAAGGCACGGAACGATTGTCTGCCATTGCTCTGACAGAGGGAGGGGCAATTGGTTGCTGCTGCCGTGTAGCAATGCAGTACCACATCTGCCAGCACCCAGGAGACGTACGGTGACAGTGAGCTGAGCGGGCTCCATGCTTGCCCTGATATGGTGTCTGCACAGGTAACTCAGGAAAAAAGGCGCAAAACGATTGTGTGCCGTTGCTTTCACGGAGGGAGATCCTGACGACATGTACCCAGAACCACCCGCGACAATGTTTTTTGCCCCATCAGGCATTGGGATCTCAACCCAGAATTCCAATAGGTGGCGGAGACTGCGGGAACTGTGGGATAGCTACCCACAGTGCAACACTCCAGAAGTCGACGCTAGCCTTGGTACTGTGGAAGCACTCCGCCGAGTTAATGCACTTAATGCCCTTAGAGCATTTTGTGTGGGGATACGCACAATCGACTATATAAAAACGATTTCTAAAAAGCCGACTTCTATAAATTCGACCTAATTTTGTAGTGTAGACATACTCTAAGTGCCTTTCATGCTACTTAACAGCATCCAATACCAGGAAGAAGTAACTATTTAACAACTAGAATTTTTTTCTTTAGATCTGTGAATACTGCAGGTCATTTGGTTCAAGGTGGTTATATTTAAATCCCCACCAATCATGAAGACTTAAAGGTACTTTATCATAAACCACAGCAGGGTGCTTAAAAGAAAAAAATGATTCAGCCACCTTGACTGGTAGCTTAGTTTATGAATACCTCTCCTCAGTTTGCTACGAGCCAATCCACTATACTGAGCAGCTTGAGGGAAGTTCCTTTGTTTTCTTTGCTGTTTTTCACCCTCCATAGGGCAGCAGGTCGTGATGACTTTGCTCTTCTCTTTGTGAGTTGTGAATGATCAGAATAAACCATCATTTTGTGAGTCAGCGCACAGTCTTCTAAAAATATCAAGAAACAATGTATCTGTAGAAAAAAGAATCATCTATAATTTATGAATAGTAGCTTTGTCTTTTTTTAAAAAAAGTAAATCTTTTCTTTGTATGTCAAGCCACTGACACATGGGAATACTAGGAACCCCATTTATTACGCATTTGTTTTTATATTCTTCAACTGCTTACATTTTAAAAGATGCCTTTGTCACGTGTTTGTCTTCAGTTTTTTAGTCACAGACATGAATACCTGGCATGTTAAGGTGGAGTAGGCATTCACACACCATGTTGCTGAATGCATATGTGGTAAGGGCCAAGCATCTCATTCAAAGATGATGAGCTATACAGAGATTTCTGCACAAGACAGTTATTCTTTAGTGTTTTACCTTGTGGCATTTGGACAGAGAAATCATGATCCTTTAATGGAAACTCTTAGAATTCAGACTGGATTTGCTACCTGGAGTTTTCTTTCTTTTGTGAATTATCCACCATAATAGCTGACCTTCCTTCCTCTTGGTATTGTGAAGAGGGATATGCGTTACCTAGAGACATGGTGGAATCTCCTTCCTTAGAAGTTTTTAAGGTCAGGATTGACAAAGCCCTGGCTGGGATGCTTTAGTTGGGGATTGGTCCTGCTTTGAGCAGGGGGTTGGACTAGATGACCTCCTGAGGTCCCTTCCAACCCTGATATTCTATGATTCTATGATATGTGGTGTTTTTTTTCCCCACTTCCACTCTTGCTTAATTTCTCACATTTGTAGATGCACTAACTCTATTCACTTCTAAAATATGTTGGCTGCAAAAGCATTTTTTTAAAGGCATTTGAAAAATTGTGAATATCCTTAGAAACTAAATGTCATTTTTGGTGGATAATGGTAATGTTTGTTCTCTTAAAACTTCCTTTTCCTGATAGGCTACTGAAATGTCCTTTTGACTTCTTTGCAGCCAGGAGTCAGCCCATTCAATTCTATTTCCCTGACCTGGCCCACTCCGCCCTCCATGCCTGGCTGGGCCCCAGGTCAAACTCTCCTCTCCTGGTTTCAGAATAGCAGCGTGTTAGTCTGTATCCGCAAAAAGAAAAGGAGGACTTGTGGCACCTTAGAGACTAACAAATTTGTTAGTCTCCAAGGTGCCACAAGTACTCCTTTTCTTTCTCCTCTCCTGGTAACTGCTGCTGCATCTTCCCGAGACAACACATGGGCAGGAGGGTGTAGGGGGAGGAATTCAGTCACATGCCCACCACCCCTAGATTTCTGCCAGGGTTCACACCAGAACGTGGCCAGCAACAGCCTTTCGGAACTGTGCAGGAGGGAAGGGATGGGAGCTGTTTCCAGCTGAGGGGGAAGGGATGACCTGGTCTGTGGCTTTGCAGAGCTCATCTCTTCCCTCACCCTCCCCTGTGGCTGGAAGCTGCTTGTCCCTTCCTGCCCGCACACTGTTGAAAGGCAGCTAACATCTCCAAACTGCTGCTGGCCACTGACATAACCCAGCTGCCTCCTGTCCCCCGGCTACAGTGTGGTCAGGAAGGGGTTAAGCCCTAAGGATGCATTGTGCACCAGGGCCCAGGGAACCTGACTGCAGGGGCTTCAGCGAACCCAGACAGAGGTGGCTCAGCAGAGGAGGGTGCCTAGGAGATGGAGCAGCTCTGCGTTCCCTGGGGGCAGGACTCAGGGCGGTTGAAGAGGGTGCTAAGCCCCTGCCCCGGGGGCTGCTGTGGAGCCTGCAGGGTCAGGGCGCGAACAGGCTGGAAATCGCTTCCCCTGCACCACCCCACTCCAGAGTTTAGCTGAGGGGCAGAGAGGCTCCCCCGGGCCAGCGCTGTGTGGGGCTTTGGCGCACGCAAGGCTTGGCTTCTCCTGGTCAGTGCCCAGGGCCGGAGGATCTTGGGCTTTCCTGGGGTGCCAGCCCAGCCAGAGGCAGTGGGGGAAGGAAGGAAGGAAACAGCGCGGGGAGCGGGACGCGCCCCGCTGGGGGGGATATGGAGGAGCAGAGGGGCTGGGAGGAGTGAAGGGGCAAAGCAGGGAGAGGACAGCAAGAGCGGGAACATGTAAAGGGCCAATAGATGGGCAGCAGAGATGACACGTCACTGGCTGCCGTCTGGCGCCTGCTCACACTCACCAGCCACCACAGCACGCAACCAGTGCCGGCAGGACACAGGATGGGGGGCGGGCCCTGCTGGCCGGGAGCCAGCACACACCAGGGGCTGCGCTGATTGACCAGCCGGGGGAACGGCCGGCCCCGCGCACTGCAGCTTTGCCCCGCCACCAGCTTTGCACACCCACCCCCATCATTGGCCACTGGACTCCCCACCCACAACTCACCGCTGGTGGGTGGGCAGCTGGCGAGCAGGGTTCAAGCCAGCAGCAGGATCTGCCAGTACTGATGCAAGGGAAAACAGAAAACGTGTCCATTTTTAAGAAAAAGTTGGGACACCTGCAGAAAAGCTTAAATATGGGACTGTCCCTTTGAAAACGGGACGTCTGGTCACCCTAGAGTTGAGGAACCTCCAAAAGTGCAAAGATTTTTTTTTCCCTTTGGGGCAAAATTTTAGCCCTATTGACATCAGTAGAAATGTCGTCCTTGATTTACAAATGAGCCAGCATTTCACCCATCATACCCATAATACAGGACTCATGTACTACTACTTTTGGGTAGGCAGGGAATTATGAGTGTAAAACCAGGTTTTGTCTAAGAGAACTGCCTGTATCCATTATGAAAAACTGCATCAAAAGCACCAGCTATTTCTTTGTAATACTGGTGGAAACAAACATATTTCTGTCAGTTTCTTAGCAGCACAGTTTTTGGTTTTGGTTTCCCCCACCTAGCTAAGCTAATGGCAGGTTTTTAAAAGCTAATACATAGCACCATTCATTTGTCAGGAAGTGTTTGGAGACATAATCATGAGAGCAATTAACAACAGCTCGTGTTCTCAGGCAAGATGTAAGGCATAACACATCCTTCCTGTTGTGGCTGTGTATATCCATAGTGGCTCAGGATTTCAAAAAAGCAAATTGAATGCTTCTGGATAGCCGCTGTTCAGGACGTTACAGGAAGTTGTTATATAGATTCTAGAGTTAATATGCGCCATGTGGATGCGCCATATCGGTTGTCTGAGATGTATATTCACATAATTTCTCTTCTGTATGTTAAGTGCTCTCCATCCTCCAACCAGAAGGAGATAACTGTATTTCTCTGTGATGAAATTCACCCTGCACAGGGTCACGCTCCATTTAAAATCCTATTTTGAGGGCTCTAATGGGATGGAGCGGTACATGGGGCTTGTGCCAGCCCTTTGCACAGGGGAAAGTTTCACGGATTGATTGGAGCAGGGGACTGAAAAAAGTTTCATGTGGAACAGTGACCAATTCAGTCAAAGGTCTACTGGAAAAAATACTCGGTGTCAAATCCCGGGCTTAGTTTAAACCTATGGGATTGGACCAGTGAGAGTAAACCTGATCCGTTGACCACAAGCTCGACAGAAAATTTATCAAGTAATAGTTCAAGAACTCCAACCTGGCTTAATTTGACTCAGGTCTAAGGACCCCTGTGATTCTGGTGGGATGGACTCTTATTCTAAATGGGAAAAATCTACTGGAATGTGAAGTAATACACTTGGAAATACTATCTATGGACAAATCCCATTAAACCTTGAGCACTTCCCCCCTCCCGGCCCCCCGGCCCCTTTGGTGACATTTAATGCTTGTGCATTTCCACTGCTGAAATCGACAGAAAGGGATGGTCAAATGCAGCTTGGCGGGGGACAAATGGTCCATTAATCACAGAACTGGAGCCCTGAGTTTGGCGTCTGAGCCCATCATCTGCCAATCAGATTGGCACAAGATGGGCACAGATTGCTTGATAATGATATTAAGACTGATCATACAGTACTGTTCTTCTAGCTGACAGGACCTGATCTTCTTTTAGAGAGGGTTAATTGGTAATTTAGCAGTGCCATATAGAGATGTTGATTTGCGTCATACAGTCTAATAGTGGGATTCACAACATGCATGTCTTACCTAAGGAGGTGTGTCTTAGAGCTTGTTCACACAGTGCATTAGTCTGCACTAGTAGGGTGTAAATTCTACCGTGCACCAGCAAGATGTGCACTAATTGTTCTGAGTGGATCCTGCTAGCATTCACTAAAAGTTCCTTAGTGCATGTTACTGTCCTCCTGTTTCAAACAGTTCTACCCCATCACAGCCAGTTCATAGCATAGGTACAAAAATGTTCCTAAGTAGTTCCCTCAGATAGAGGGGTTGGACTGCTAGGCATCAGGTGATAACTTAATGGACAACTAGGCCTTGATAAAGGGCAGAGAGCTCAGTCTAGAAGGTGGAACCACAGGGAGCAGAGCAATTCCTGTGAACGGTCCTGAGCTAGAGTCTGTAAAAACCCAGAGACCTCAGAGAGACTCAATCCAAGGGGCCAGTGCTGGAGCTGGGGGAGAAGACTCTGGAGTAGCTGAAGACTCATAGACTTTGAGGCCAGAGGGGACCATTATGATCATCTGGTCTGGCCTCCTGCACATTGCAGGTCACAGAACCTTGCCCACCCACTCCTGTAATAGACCCCTTGTTGGATCATATTAAAGAAGTTCTGTATTAAAATCACAAATGAGTTTGATTCCCCATAGTTTAAATTCCAGGGTATTACTAATTAAGAGGTCTCTTGGTTTTTGGTACTATTTCTCTCCCTCTATGTGTGAAACTTGCAAGCTGCTAATTGTGTTAGTACATTCTAAGACAGAGTCTATTCTCAAAGCAATTCACAGAGAGAGAGACTCAAAGCAATACTCTAACAACAGAAACAGCACCCAGAGACTCCCCGCCCTTTTGTTGTATTAACAATTGTGATTAAAATAGAGATAGAGGATGTATGTGGATGGATGCTTGGTGTGGATAATAACTGAATGATCAGGGAGGTGCCAGCCTAAGAATCCAGTGTCCATCGGCTGAAGAAGGCGTCAAGTGGAAATAACCAGAGGACCCCCCGGAGGGCAGACTGGAATCCACCCAACAGCCTCAAGAATGGGAGAACCAAAGAACAAGATAACATCTTGGAGCCGTCAGGAATGTGCTATCTGCTGATTGATTCAGCAACAGCATGAAGCAGCAATTCCCATAGACTGGCATAGGAAGAAATTCCTATAAAAATAGACTCTAAAAAATGAGAACTTTGGGGGTCTGATTCTGCAAACCAACTTCCAGGAGCATCAGATGAGCATCTGACAAGGCCCTGCTCCCTCCTCATGTCCAGGCCACCTGGCCAGTGGCTTGGCATGAGCAACTCTAAGGCTGGTAACTATGATAACAACCTTGCAGAACCTGTGTGTGTGTTTGTATGAATGAATGTGTGAATAAATATGAAATTGAATGGAATGTTATAACTATAACTAACTGCTTACTATGATTCTTTCTGTATTCACAATAAATGTGGTATTTTGCCTTTTTCCCTTTAATAAGATCCTGCTGGTTTTTATTTTATTGGTATAACACCCTAACCTCTGGCTGAGTCACTGAAATCTTCAAATCATGATTTAAAGACTTAAAGCAAGATGGAAGGCAGAGCCCAGGAAAGGGTCGATTTGTTGAGAGATTCTGATTACTAGTTTGAACATTTTGTTGCCCTGAAAGGGGTTGAACTGAGATGCTTCCTCAGATGGAGGGCGGAATTGTGCACAGAGAGATGGCTTGTGTGTGGTGCTGGACTTGCAGGTTCCTGCAACATTGCGGCTGGACACAAGGAGGTGCTTTAATGGTGAGAGTGCATCATAGCAACACGACAAGCAAATGGTGGGAGAAAGGAAGTATAATCTACATTTTACAGATGAGGAACCGAGGCACAGGGAGATTAAGTGACATGCCCAAAATCACACAGGAAGTCTTTGGCAGACCTGGGATAGGAACATACAACTCCTCACTGCTTTGACCACAAGAAGTTCATTCCTTCTTAACAGAATACTTGAATTGCCTTTGATTCTGCAAATAAGTATGCAAGTAACTTTACACACAGATGAGTAATCTCAGTGGATGTATGCTTGCAGGACAAGGTTTCTCTGTCACTTAATTCCTTTATAGATACTTGAGTACTCATCTGAGCATCTAACTCAGGTTTTAAATGCTCTGCCGTAGTAGCAGTAGTGATAATGCTCTTTTCATCAGACGAATGGATGTTGGAAAACTGATCTTGCCATCTCGTTATTAAGCTGATTTGCTGAGTATATAGCTGCATACTCTGGATTAATTTGAATGTTTCTGACAGAGCACCGTACTAAGTTTTATTTGAGCGTGCTCGACTTATGTGAAATTTATCTACATTATATGTAAACCCTTTTAAAAAGCCTTGACATTTTTACAAAATTAATATTTTCATTATTCTGTTACAAAATAGTCACAATACAGTAGGAGCGCAGTGTTATCAAGTACTTGTATTTAAGAGATGAAATCTGTGGTTTATTTTTAACCTAACTTGTTCAGGTTTAATTGGATCTATATCTTTTTTGTCCATACTCCTGAGCTTTTACTTATCAACTGTATTTGATGCTTGCTTTTCCAAACATAAAACATGAATTGGATATCTAAACTGGGCAGATGGTATTTGGACCACAATTTCCTTTGAGAGGAAGGACGGTGTTTTGGGTAAGATGCTAGTCTGGGACTCAGGAGTCCTGAGGTCAATTCATGGCTCGTCACACATTTCCTGTCTGACCTTGGGCAAGTCACTTCATCTTCCCTTGTCTCTGTTCCCCATCTGTAAAATGGGAATAATTTCCAAATCCAGCTGTAGGCCAAGAGTGGTGGGGCTGGGAGAAGGGACAGGGGTATGGATGCCTACAGTCCCTTCCCTCCCCCGCATCCTTCTCCCACAGAAATAGACAAGGAATCTACTCAAGTGGTGATGCAATCTCAAGCCTTTTGCAAGCAGCATGCCTACACTGTGAAATCCCCTGCCACGGGGACTCTGAGTAGGGTGACCAGACGTCCCTGTTTTAAAGGGAAAGGCCCGTATTTAAGCCCTCCTGCAGGTGTCCTGACTTTTTCTTAAAAATGGGCAAATTTTCCCGTATTTTCTGTCTCTCCCTCTGTACTGGAGGGTCCTGCTGCTGGCCGGATCCCTGCTCGCTAGCTGCCCTCCCACCAGCGGGGATCCAGTGGCCAGCGTTGGGGGTGGGTTTGCAAAGCTGGTGGCAGGGCAAAGATGCAGCGCATGGGGCCGGCTGCTTCTCTGCTGGTCCGTGAGCACAGCCCCTGCTGAGTGCCGGCCGGTGCTGGCCGTGCGCTGCAGTGGCTGGTGAGTGCGGGCAGGCATCAGACAGCGGCCAATTATGTGTCGCCTCTGCTGCCCCCCCATCCGCCCTTTCTCTGTTCCCCTTCTCACGGTCCTCTTCCTGCTTTGCCCCTTTGCCCTCTCAGCCCCCCTGCTCCTCCATATCCCCACCAGCGGGGCACATCCCACTCCCAGCGCTAGGCAGAGAGCCAGCCCCTGGTCGGAGCGCTCAGCTCACCAACAGCCTGGCCGGCAAGCTCCTTCCCTCCCCCACTGCCTCTGGCTGGGCTGGTGCCCCAGGAAAGCCCATGGCCCTCTGGCCTGGGGCGCTGGTCAGGAGGAGCCGAGCCCCACATGTTCCAGAGCCCCACACAGTGCTGGCACGGGGCAGCCTCTCTGCCCCTCAGCTAAGCTCTGGAGTGGCAGGGGGAGGAGCGGCGAAGCGTTTTCCAGCCTGTTCACACCCTGACCCTGCAGGCGCCACAGCAGCCCCATGGGCAGGGGCTTAGTACCCTCTTCACCCGCAACCCCCCCCCCGACACTGGGTCCTGTCCCCAGGGAGCACGGGGCTGCTCCATCCCCTAGGCACCCTCCCCTGCTGAGCCACCTCTCTGGCCGGGTTCGCTGGAACCCCTGCAGTCAGGTTCCCTGGGCCCTGGTGCACAATGCATCCTTAGGGCTTAACCCCTTCCTGCCTGCACTGTAGCTGGGGAACAGGAGGTGGCTGGGTTATGTCAGTGGCCAGAAGCAGCCTGGAGGTGTTAGCTGCCTTCTGACGCTGTGCAAATGTGCAGGCAGGAAGGGACAAGCTGCTTCCAGCCACCATGGGGTGGGGGGACAGAAGAGATGAGCTCTGCAAAGACACAGGCCAGATCATGCCTTCTTTCTGCCCCCCCCCCTACAGCTGAAAGAGGGGTGTACTGGGGGGTGGGGGTGTTGCCTCTCCCCGTGTATATGTGTGTGGGGGGGTAAGTATGTGTGTGTGTGTGTCACCCCTTCCCTGTGTGAACCCTGAAGCCTTAAAGATAAGAAGGTAAATAAAAAGAATCCAACTACGCATTATTTCTTTTCAACAGGGGCTCAGTCAACTTCATGTTAATTTGAACGTTTGTACTTCAGAGTTCTGCTTGCCTTTGAACTCGCTTGAATATGAGTAATTTTACCAGTTGTCCCGCATTCAGCATAGGGAAATATGGTCACCCTAACTCTCAGGCATTGGTTAGTAGAAGCAGCAAAACTTCCTCACTGACAAATGCAAGTAGTGGGGAGGAACCAGAGGGGGCTCCAGCAGATCCCCTGTGATCCCTGGGTTCTGAGGGCTGAACTCCCTTCCCATGCTGCAAGGAAGCAAACCTGACCTTCCTCCACCCCAGTGGCATGATCTGTTGGCACAGAATTTTGCAGTTTTCCTTGACTCTGGTCCCTTCTTGTGGGCTGTCCAAGGAAGATGACAATGTAATTCTTATATACAGTGTTGAAGCTGTGTCAGTCCCAAGATATCAGAGAGCTGGTGAGTGAGGTAATATCTTTTAATGGATCAATTTCTGTTGGTGAGAGAGAAGTTTTCGAGCTGAGCTTGTCTCTCTCCCCAGCAGAAGAAGGTCCAATAAAAGATATTACCTCACCCAGCTTCTCTCTCTAATGTGATTCATAGGCTACCAAGCCCTAGATATGCTCCCAGATAAGCACCATCAGGTGCTCAGTGTAGGATCCCTGTTTGTGGAATCTGGTGTTTGTTTTGAAAAGTTTGTGAAGGAAGGCTGTCAGGAAGACCCTGTGGACATTGAGAGATTGGTTTCTTAAGTCATTAGGAGACTGACTTAACTCTCTTTAATAGCAGAGTTTAATGAAGCTGGATAAAGCAACACCCAGAAAGGAAATCTGAGTTTGATGGTGTTGAGTTTCACTTTATTTTAAACACATCTTGTTTGCTTTCACACAAATCTTCTTTGCTGTCCTCTTTTCAACAGCGAAGTGGTAGCCTTGATTAGGACAATAGTTATGGAGGGCTTTTGTTTTTCTCCCCTCCTAATTTTCTTGGTTATAGGAAATTTACAAGCAGAGGATCCAATTAACAATCTGATTGATTTATACAAATACATCAGACAAACTTATTGTACAGGATGCTCTTAGTTCTGCTTTCATATGACTGCTTTGTAACAACAGACACAGGCATGTGATCCCGAAATAAAAACTAGAACTCAGTTGTGAACAACTGCCCCCAAGCGGACCCAGCATATATCTCTACCTTGCAGGCACAGGCCCGTCTGGAGCCCTATTCTCCAACCCTAGATATAAGTAGCTTTTGTTGATGAATTTGTCTTTGTCATTTTCTCTGGAAAATGAACACTGCACCACAACAACATTTAATGACATTAAAAAGCATCAGGGTTGCAAAGTCGAGCCCCTTATGTCCATGCAGTATGACAGCTTTGAACTACGTGGTCCCATGCAACGTACATCCAGTGAATGTACAGCTGTTCAGTACTGCTTTTTCTCCACCTCTGGCCCCGGGCCTTACTGAAAGCACACCATCCGCACCCGGCATTGAACACAAAATTGTTAATTTCCTCTTGGACGGTTCTGTGATAGTCTCACCACAGCACCTGGCATACATTGATTTATTCTCACACTGCCTGTGTGAGATGAGATTATTATCCCTATTTTACAACTGGAGAACTGAAACAGAAATTAAGGTCAAAAGTGCCCACTAATTTTGGATGCCCAACTTGAGATGACCAGGACCTGATTTTTTTTTCCAGCGTAAGTTGCAGTAGACTGCACTTTATATGTTCAAAGCACAGCTCCAGTTGACTTCAGCTGCAGCTGTAAGTGCTCAGCACTTATGCAAATCAGGCCCCAAGTGTGTCCCATTGAGCACCCAGTAAATGAGGAACAGCCAGTTAATAGCCACCTGTGAGAAGTTTGATTTAAGTTATTTGCCCAGCGTCACACAGGAAGTCTGTGGCAGGGATATAATCCAGTTCTCCTGAACTATGAGATCATCCTTTCTTTCTGCA
This sequence comes from Eretmochelys imbricata, assembly GCF_965152235.1. Taxonomy (NCBI): domain Eukaryota; kingdom Metazoa; phylum Chordata; order Testudines; family Cheloniidae; genus Eretmochelys; species Eretmochelys imbricata. The sequence continues at coordinate 39,447,361 of NC_135577.1, forward strand.
AATCCCTGCCTCATTCATCGCACACCTTCCAACTGCTGCAACAAACAAAGCAGGCATATTACAGACAACAGCCTCCTTCACAACCATATTTCCTTCCCAGAGCGCCATCCATCCTGTGGGGGGGGCGGGGGGGGGGGAGTCCTCAGTTATATGACCTCCTGCTATCATCGTGCAGTCAAGAGAGCCCGATTAAGGTTACAAAGGCAACCTTGACTCTGGCATTTCCTAATGTTGAGTGCTTAACTGTGCAACTTCAATGTTTTTAACGTAGTTTTTAAATGTAATGTCTAGAGCCGTGCAAATAACGGATTCTTTTCTGTTCACTGGCTGAATCAAAAAATAAATATTAAGAAAAAATCATTTGGGTCAAACAAAACAGTCTGACCTGAAATGAAATGTTTTGTTTCTACTCTTTTATGCTTTTTTAATTTTAACAAAATTGAAGTAAATTTTGAAACAAAAAGGAATTTCAAATAAAAAAGTTGTTTTGTTTAGAAAATGTGAAAATAAAACTTTTCAATTCTTTCAGAATTTTTTCCCTTGACTGAAAGAATTTGGCAAAGTTGATATGAACTAACAAAATGCTTTGGTTGACCTGAATCAGCATTTCTCAGTGGAAAAACCTCCTTGGGGGGCGGGGTGGTGGTGGGTGCCCAGCTCTAGTAATTTCCTAATAATAAAAAATCCTGTATTTTCAGTTTGCTTTTTATCACATGGACCCTTATTGAGCCTTAATTTAAATAATCTGAAGCATTCAGACCTTTCCATCCACAGCACAGGTCTCTACCGCCTGACCTAACAGAGTAACTGGCAGCAACAGCAGGCTGTTATCTGGTATTTGCATGAGCCACTAGAAAGGGAGGAGAGAGACACTTTGCCAGTGGGTTTCACAACTTCTGCCTTTGTCGCCCCAACCTCTGCGCCTGTTGACTCCACTTCCCTGACCTCAAGCTCTTTCCTCTTCCCTTCCCCACCAAGCCATCTTCCCCTGATCCTCGTTCCTGCCTCACTTGTCCTCTCGACTCTTATACACTCCTCCAGCTCCTCCCCCCATCCCAGCTCCTAATCATTCCATACTCCACAGCACCTATCCCTCTTCCCTTGGCTCTTATCTTTCACCCCTTCCATCCACAGCTCCTGCCTCCCTTCCCTTCTGCTCCTATCTAACCTCCCCTGTCCCTCCCACTGTATTCCCCCATGAGCTTCCCCCCTCTGTCCCTATAATCCTGTTGCTCCTCCCTGCCAGTTCTTCACCCATCTGGTTTTAGTCAGGGTGACTTCTCCTCCTTCTCCAGGCTGCCCAGGCCCAGTGTGGGGCAAATCCTGAGCTGGTTAAATGGATGTAGGTCTCTTAAAGACAATAGAGCAATGCTTATTGACATGAGATGAGGATCTGGGTCTCTCTGCTCTTGTCTAACGCATCTGGCCATCGCTTCCTGGTCAGTGCATCTCTTCCCCCAGCGTACCTCTTTTCACACTGTGATGCAGCTCTGGCTCCGTGATCCTGAACTGGACTTTTACTGTTGAAGAAAAAGTTCAATGGCTAGAAAACCAATAGTTTTAGAACTAATCTTATACTGCCACATGCAGGCAAAAAGGGAGAATCTCAAAATTGGACTAAAACTCTTCTGCTTTCAGGATTCCGATGCTAGGGAAGAATTTCTTCAAGGTTTCTTACTAAGCAGGCTCTGCATCAGTCTCTATTTCTCTGAGTCTCATTTCCTTATCTATAGAATAGGGATGAAAAATAAGTCTGGACCATGCAGGATTCATTGATCAATGTGTGTAAAACTTTGGGTGAAATTAACCTGTTGGCTGGGGGGCCTCTGCACTGCGGAATTACTGGAGAACTCCAACCTGGGTGTGGGGGCAAGCAGAGGTGGAGTGGCTATTACCCTCTACTGTGTAGGACTCTACTCCCCCTGTATACTTACAGAAGAGCAGCTATACTGAGTCAGACCAATGGGCTATCTAGCTCAGTAAGCTTTCGCTGACAGTGGCCAGTGCCAGATGCTTCAGAGGGCATGAACAGAACAGGGCAACTCTGAGTGGTCCAGTCCTAGCTTCTGGCAGTCAAAAATTAGGGACATCCAGAGTATGGGATTGAGTCTTGGCTAATAGCCATTGCTTGACCTATCCTCCATTAACTTATCTAATTCTTTGTAAAACTCAGTTATACTTTTGGCCTTCACTACATCTCCTGGCAACAAGTTCCACAGGTTGTGTGTGTGTGTGTGTGTGTGTGTGTGTGTGTGTGTGTGTGTGTGTGTGTGTGTGTGTGTGAAGTATTTCCTTTTGTTTGTTGTTAAACCTGCTGCCTATTAATTTCATCAGGTGACCCCAAGTTCTTGTGTATGTGAAGGGGTAAATGACACTTCCCTATTCACTTTATGAAATCATGAATGGTGTGGTAACACCTCTAGCATATCTCCAACCCCCCCTTAGTCATCTCTTTTTGAAATTAAACAGCCCCAATCTTTATAATGTCTCCTCCCATGTGAGTTATACTTTACCCTAATCATTTTTGTTGCCTTTCTCTGTACCTTTTCCAATTCTAATATATATGTACACATACACATGTGAGATGATCAGAACTGAATACAGTATTCAAGTATGGGCATACTATGGATTTATATAGCGGTATTATGATATTTTCTGTCCTATTACCTATCACTTTCCTAGTTGTTTCTAATGCTCTGTTAGCTTTTTTGACTGCCACTGCACATTGAGCAGAAGTTTTCAGGGAACTATCCATGATGGATCCCAGAGCTATTTTTTTTGAGTGGTGACAGCTAATTTAGTCCCCATCATTTTGTATGTGTAGTTGGGATTATGCTTTCCTACGTGCATTACTTTGCACTTATCAGCATTGAGTTTCGTTGGCCAGTCATCCAATTTCATGAGATCCCTTTGGTCCTACTTGTGGGCCTCTTACTTCTCTTTTGGTCAGAATGGAGTGAACATGAGATTCAGAAGCATGGATCCAATCAAATAAATGTTTTTACCACCAATCTTGCTGAATCAATCTGGGTCTGAAAAGCACCCAGATTTACCTCTAGAATTACAGATTGTCATCACCAGTAACCACGCCCGATCTCATTGCTGGCATGTGTGGCCTGCAGTGGGAAGGATACAAGGGTCAACCACAATCCCTGTGCGGATTGCCCCAAAGGGGGATAAATGGTAGAAGTGTGGCCATATAAGCTTTTTGGGTCAAGGACTGTATTTTACTATCTGGTTGTACAATGCCTTGCACAAAGGGGCCCTGTTCTGGCTGGCCTATAGAAATGTTAAATTTCATACCAAAAAAAGGATGTTGAAAGAACGTTGTTGTTGCAAAGTTAGGCACTCAAAAATTAGGAAATGCCAAAATTAAGGTTGCTTGTGGACCTTTAATTTGTTCCTTTTGTGCACATGTATTATGATAGTCTTCAATTACCTGATCACTTACTGATTTTTCCACAGGGCCCCTGCCTTATTCAGTGCACAGGGTGGATGGTGCTCACTGACTAGATTGTTGTTCAATATTTCTTTTTATCCTCATCATCTGGTGTGTGGCCCTGTGCATTATCTACCACACACCATCCAAATACTGCACTTAATGCAGTTTTTTCTAAGGTGCTCTCGCTATAGTAACTCGTACTTTGCAAACATTAATGAACTGAGGTGAAGGGTTACTGGTATTCCCATTTTACTGATGGGAAACTGAAATAGACAGAATTGTCAAAACTGTCAGCTAATTTTGAGCATCCAAACTGAGATGAGTAAGAGCTGGTGTTTTTCTTTGTTTTTTGAGTACTTAGCATTGTAGTGCACTTCCTGTGTTCAAAACATAGTTCTGACTGACTTTAATTGCAGCTGTAAGTACTAAAATTTTCTGCAAATCAGACTCCATGGGCTAGATTCACAAAAGGACTTAAGTGCCTAAATCCCAGAATCAAGCCCCACTGGATTTGCAAAAACCTCGCTCAGCAAACTGTTGCTGAACACTGTAGGTGCCCAGACTCACTCGGTTGCCTACATTTTTGCAGTAAAAGTTTCCTCGGTGCCTATGTTTTTGCCTGTGGGTATGTGAAGTGCAGCTTATTCCCAGGCATCCAGATGAAATGCATGAACCAGAAGAAGATAAGCAATTTAAGCAGAACAGCACCTGCAGGGTATGATCCCGTATGTGTGTTCAGACCTCTCCTACTGGACTGGGCCCCCGTAGTTGAGTTCACACAAAATGGCTGGGAGAGAGGAGGCCGAGCACCTTCCTCAAACATTTAGACCTGTGGTTAGGACATTTGGGTTGTGAGAGACAACTCGTAAAAGTCCCTGTCCTCGTGCTCACGCCCCCAGCCTGAGTGGGAGAAGGGATTTGAACACGGATCTGTCCCCTCTCAGGTGAGTGCTCTAACCACTCGCTATAGGACATTCTGACTTGGAGTACTCTGATCTCTTGTGTTGAAACTCTTCCACGGAGGATATAAGGTGGCCAGGTGTCTGATTTTTGACTGGAAAGTCCAGTTGAAAAGGGGACCTGACAGCATCCAGGCAGATCTACTGACCGGACACCCAAAGTCTGGTTACTGCAGGCAGGGAGGCACCAAGTCATCACCCGTGCCAGCCTCTACTCAGTCAGGGCCACCTCCTGTCTGCATCGGGCAGCTGCAGCTCCCAGCCCCTGCTCTGCAGGCAAGTCCCCCCAACCCATGCAGGGATGGGGAGAGAGAGGAAAGAGGAGTGAATGGAGGGCAGGGCCTCGGAGGAAGGGGCAGAAGCAGGGCCTTGGGGAAGAGGCAGGCCAGGGGTGAGGCCTGGGAGAAGGGGCAGGGAAGGGGAGGTGCCAGCACTCCTGCTGGAGTGTCTGGTTTTTAAATATTACACAGTTGGCAACCCTATAAGGATAACTAAATTAAAGTTATTGGAGCAGAAAGAGAGAGAGTACAAGCATGAGTGACTCTTTAGCCTAGTGGTTAGAGCACTCACCTGAGAGACTCAGGATCTAACATTCCCCCTGACAAAAACCAGTCGCTAAAACTATTCACTGAATTTGACCTGAATTCAAGAATTGTTTTGGATTATCTGAAACTTTATTTTTCAGCAAATAAACTATTGGATAAATTTCACCCTTCTCTAAGTAGGACACTGGTTACCCTAGAAGTAGGGAATTCTAAAAGTGCGTGTGAAAGCAAACTGGATCGCAAGGAAAGTAAACCAAATATTTACTTACTTTCTTAAGATTTATGAAATGGACAAAAATAAAGCAGCCATTCTAAGCCTCAGGCACCCTTGACTATAATTTATCAGGACACCTAAGCCTGAGGATACAACCAACTATTTACTGCAGTTAAACCTTACAGTAAAAGAAAAAATGCAGTCAATACTCTACCTCCACACTATATTAGGCCACCCTTCTCCCCCCCCCCCCCCCCCCCCCCGGCGAGGAAAACATTTCCTTCCCTATGAAAAGATGTGGCTTTCAGTGTGCCCCAAAGGTCAGCACATCGGAAAGATTGCAGACCCAGTGGATGAGAGAATTTTAAAACCCAAGAGGATCTCATGGAGCTTGCTGTGCCATCTTCTCCTAGAAGGCTCTAGAGGGAAAACTTTCAATGATCTTCAGCTACTCAATGGCAGTATAGTAAAGGGAGAGATGTGACCTCTCAGGTCTTAAGTCACTGAGGCCCTGATTGAAATTAATAGACTTTCACTGCTTGCCATGCAATTTGAATTAGGCCCATAGAGTTCAATAGGATAAATCAATCTCTTAACTTCAATGGGAAACCTATAAGCAGCTAGTGCAGATCATGGAGCACTGACGTAAAATGCTCCTGGTTTGATCCTCTGTTCAACAAGAGGACTGTCACTGTCCATATCAATGTTGGTTTCCAAATGGGTTTAAGATGTGTTACCCTTCAGGCTCCATTGCAGCAATCTAGTCTGAACTGACAAAGGCATCAATCATAGTGGAGTGGTCCATAAGCAAGGAAAAATGGCAACATTCTAGCCAGACAGAAGTGAAAGCAGCTGTCTTGTCTACCCTAACAGATGATCATGCACCAATAATTGGGAATCTAACCAGGCTCCAAGCTACAACATATGTAACATGCAGCCGCAAAGCACCTTAAACCATGGGGAAAATATAATCTTTGCGATGTCATCCAGGTGTTTTCTCCAAACTACCACTATCAGCTGATCAAAACTCCAGAATTTCCATTCCACAGGAAATTCTGACATTTTTAGGGAGGAAAATAGTTCTAAATTGAAATAAAAAGTATTAATGTTGATACTTCCCACAAAACTTCTGAAAAGAAAGTTCTGGCTCAATCAAACATTTTCTTTCAATATATCTAATTATTTTGTTTTGATTTTTTTAAAATCGCAGGGCTAATTGTTTTTAAAGTATAATATAAAATTGGTGATTGGTATGCTAATTAATAGTAATTACTTTAGTAACTGGTATTCTAAATAGTACTTGGGATTTTTTTTTAAATTTGTAAATGTCCTTGGTAATTGTAGCTGGAAATGAATAGGAAGCTGGTTTGTTTTCTTGAGAATTGGTAGTGTTATCTGAGCCCTGGTCTATACTATGAGGTTAGGTCGAATTTAGCCACATTAGGTCGATTTTTATAAGCAATGCATCTCCACAACCAATCCCATTCCGTCGACTTAAAGGGCTCTTAAAATTAACTGCCGTACTCCTCCCTGCCAAGGGGAGTAGTGCTAAAATCGACCTTGCTGGGTTGAATTTGGGATCGTGCAGATGCAATTCAAAGGTATTGGCCTCCAGGAGTGATCCCAGAGTGCTCCAGTGTGACTGCTCTGCACACTACTTTCAACTCCGATGCACTAGCCAGTTCACAGGAAAAGCCCCGGGAACTTCTGAATTTCATTGCCTGTTTGGTCAGCTCAGCAGCACAGGTGACCATGCAGTCCCCCCAGAATCGCAAACGAGCTCCAACATGGACCGAAAGGGAGACACAGGATCTGATTGCTGTATGGGGAGAAGAATCTGTGCAGGCTGAACTCTGATCAAAAAGAAGAAATGCAAATATATATGCCAAAATCGCACAGGGCATGGTGGAGAGAGGCTACAATAGGGACACACAGCAGTGCCGCGTGAAAGTTAAGGAGTTCAGGCAAGGCTACGAAAAGACAAAGGAGGCAAACGGTCGCTTCGGGTCAGAGCCCCCATATGTGCTGTTTCTATGATCAGTTTCATGGCATTCTAGGGGGGGGGCCCTACGACTATCCCACCACTGTCTGTGGACAGCAATGGGGGCAAAAGGCCGATCTGGCTTCAAGGTTAAACTTGATAAGTTTATGGAGGAGATGGTATGATGGGATAACATGATTTTGGCAATTAATTGGCCTGTGTTGGAATGTTAGATGGGGTGGGATCTGAGTCACTACAGAGAATTCTTTCCTGGGTATCTGGCTGGTGAATCTTGCCCACATGCTCAGGGTACAGCCAGTCAAAGAGTGGAGTGCTGCTACCCCTGGAGGCCCTGGCCACTGTTTATAACTGGACTCAAACTAGAGAGTGGGAGTTTTAGGGGGAAGGAGCTGTGGTGGTCAGGGACGAACTACCTGTTAAAGGTGACCTGGGAAAGTTAATTATTTTTTCAAGAGCTGAAATTAAGACTCTGGATGGGGGCCCAAGCTTTTTTTTTTTTAAAGTTTATTATTCAAGAAGGCCCCATTTTGAACCCTTGTTGCTGCCATCAATACCTGGCAGAAGAGTCACATAAAGCATATTGCAATAATTTGTTCTAGACGTCATAACGCATGGGTTACTGTGGCAGGATCTGGAACTAAAAGAAAAAACTCCTTGATGCCATCATGTGTCTGTCCCTCAATTCTGGCCTCCTGTACGGCTGTCCATCTGGCTGATTCTGCTTAAACAGCATGGAGTCTTTTCTGTCTAATTTCCTAGTAGTGCTATTAATGCTGTGTTTGTGGGCAAGCTGAAATGCACTATGGTACTTCCAGTCCATGCTGCATGCTTCTCATTATTCTGGCATGCATTTCTCACAGTGAGAGCAGGCTGATATTGTTAAGGGAGGAGGGCTTCATAACTAATAACAGAAAACACATTAGGAAGCAATCTGTTCAGACTGCGCTATTAAGCACACAAAGATTATGAATCACAAGTTCCCAGAGAGAGATGCCTTCTCAGTGTCCTGACAGGTGGGACTCTGTACAAATAATTTGCATCCTGGACTGCTTTTTAGTGATTTCTGTATCTTATGGCAGCCACATCTAGGGGTCATTTAAATTATCTTAAGAGGGAACATAAGTTGCGATTTGTCAACAACACGTGTCAGAAATGTAGAACACTGCCTGGTGCCAGCTGGAAAGCATCGGTTGAGCTTGCCATTTGGTGTGCACACCTGATTCTGTTTGGGATGATAACAGAGAATAGATTGTGGTAAGAGAACAAGACATGCTGTTGCTGATGTGGCTCTTATTAGTCTGAAGCTGGACATTGGCTGTCAAATGGAGAACAGCTAATCTGTTTGGATTCAGGAATTTTGACTTTGATAACTAAAATATTGTATATTAGGCATGAACCACTTATATTAATTCTTTGATTCACCCACTGGATAGATGAGGCATGTTTGTGTTAGTTTGTCTGTTGAGCATTTTTGTTTGCCTCTTAATGATGTACAACAAATCCTATGTCACAATTTATATTTCACAAAAATTTAAGGAAGATAAATTCCTTAGAATTATCCTAGAGATGATCAGCCACATCCCAGCCATAAAAGAAAACTCTAAGCAAGAGTCAGGAATTGGTGAAAAGAAGCAAATTGTATCACCACTACTATAAAATCCGGCAATAGCCTTTTATTGCAATGAACTTGTACAGTGTCTAGACAATGTATATTTCTGCTGTGGGAATGCTACAGAGCAGAAAGGAACTAGTACAGAGCCCACCTGTTTTTAAAACAAAATTTCAAAAATAAATGTAATAATTGCTCTCATCACTATTGCCCAAACCAGCAGAAAAGATGGTGTAAAATTGGACTCTTTCTATTTTGCTTTAAAAATGTTACATTCCTGAAATGCATCACATTGATATCTGACACAAGGCATTCAAGAGTTGAGTTTCCTCTGTAAGTGCACCAAGCATCAAAAGGAATGACGGCTGCATTTCAAGTTTTTGTCTTTGTGATTTTGTGTTGGGGCAGGGAGCCTGGGTCTTTCAGGGGATTCTGCGTCCCTGTAAGCCAAGCTCTGGGATAGTTCTGTACAGGAGTACAAAGGATAATAGTGTGGGTGGGCTAGGAGAATGGCATAGGTATAGCTGGCCCCCAGCCCAACTCAGGTGCACTAGAAACCTGGGGCTGCTACATTTATCCACGGGCTATAGTAGCTGCCATGGTCCCAGATTCCTTGGTGTCCTATGATCTTCCTCCAGCTTGGTGAAGGATTCAGTCCCTGAGCTCCTGCATAGGTTAGAATAGGAACTAAGGTTTACTCATGGTGGGAGGATTTTTCCCCATTTGTACTACAACCAGTATTGTATTATCTCTCTATCTCTCTACAAAAGTTTCCTCTTGTATTTTGGATGGGTTTATTAGATACCCAGCCCCAAAAAACGGAACAACTTTGTTAAGCTGGAGGTAATGTTGCGAGCAGGTATCTTAAACTTCAAGGGAAAGAGCTTCCAAGAACTAGTACTTAACGTGCCCCTCCCCCTAAAAAAAAGTGGAAAAAAACCAACAACCCACCGTTAGCGACCCAGGAGATTCCAAGTTAAGATTAAATTTAAAATAAACCCAGGCATGTGAAAGTATGGAAATAGTTAGAGTATGCAAACAACCTTACAAATGATACACCATACTATACTAATGATACAAACTAATCCTATAGTGATTATCCAGTCATATAATAGAAATTGTTTAAGACTTCGTATCTACAGCACATACATTACTCAGGTTTCTTAGGGATGTTGTGCTTATTATTAATGTGTATTTTTATAGCACTGTGTATGGTAGGTGCTTTGCTGAAACTTCAATGCAAGAGCAAACTTGGCTGTTTTAATTTGTTGGACACAAAGGGCCAGATTGGTAAAGGTATTTAGACACTGGCTGATGCAGATAGTAGGGCTTTGAAAATCCCACTCTGCAGCTAAGTGCCTAAGTACCCGTCCACAACTGGCCCAAAGCAGCTGAAGTACTTGTAATAGTTATACTATTTCCCTCACTGTCTGAATATTTTCTGTGGAGTTTAATATGGGACTCAGGAAGAACACCACCAACTCTGGTCCCTCTTGTTCCATATCTGTAGCACGGATGGCTCAAATTGACGTGCCATGGGAACACGGGAGCACAAACGCTACTGTGCTCCTTTCAGGGGGCTGATTTCTCGTGAAACCCCTCAAGTTTCACCTCACTTAAAAACTACTTGCTTACCAAATCAGACATAAAAATACAAAAGTGTCACAGCACATTATTCCTGGAAAATTACTTACTGTTTCATTTTTACCATATAATTACAAAATAAATCAATTGGAATATAAATACTGTACTGACATTTCAGTGTATAGAATACAGAGCAGTATAAACAAGTCATTGTCTGTATGAAATTTTAGTTTGGACTGACTTTGCGCATGCTTCTTAGGTAGCCTGTTTTAAAACTAGGCAAATATCTGGATGAGTTGATGTACCCCCTGGAATACCTCTGCATACCCCTGGTTGAGACCCACTGCTCTAGGGGGAAGTGGGGAGTCTTGGTGGAGAAGGATAGGCCAGTATGTGTGCAAACTGCTTGGCTCTCTTACCCAATAAAGCAGTGTGTGAGGCAAGCAAGAGTCTGTTGCCACAGCTTCTTCTGCAAGGCAGCCTACAGTTCCAGTTGCATAACTAACTACTGGAGATTGGGACCAGTGAGTTTGGTTCCTGCGAGCTACCAGGCACATGTGAAGCACCTGGCGGTGTGCCTGTTACCATGATTTCAGTGTCAGTCTGCATGCATTTACTTACATGTACAGTGAGTGCAAAATTCAGAGCTGCTCTATACCCCATGCAAACCTAGTGATTTCAATGAGATCGCACACTATAAGGCTGCATTGAATTCAGGCCATTGTCAGTAGTTTTTACACAAACAGCCTCATACACTTGCTTTCAGTGCCATCTAGTGGATTAAGCTCATGATTGTGATTCCTTTATTGGACCAACTTATATTTTGATGCACTGGCTTTTAATATCATTGTAGCTTCCTTGTTGCCTCTTTGGGGACAAACCCATCTACAGACAATTTCTGCTTAATTCTTAAGGGCTAAAATTTGCAGTGCAGATGAAGATTAGAGTCTACCATGCTCAGAGGATAAAATACAATTAACCAGATTTACAGCAGTATGCAAAACATTTGGTTCCCCAAACACTTTCTTGGCTCCTAATGCATAAAGGCTTTATCATCCAATAAATATCAGTTAACATTACTTGTTCATATTCGGAGATAAGTGGTCCCATACCATCATTAGTTATGTGCCATATGCTAGATTTTGTTCTATCTAGATTTTGCTGTTTAATTTACAGAAAAACAGCTTCCTGCCCGTCTTAAAACTTTGCGTATCTTGGATATTTCCTTCAGGGCCGGCTCTAGGTTTTTTGCTGCTCCAAGCTCCGAGAGCGCAACTGCCCAAGGAAAAGAAAAAAAGAAAAAAGGATGGCTGGAATGGGGCCCCTGGAATTATGCCGTTCCCCAAGCATGGGCTTGCTTTGCTGGTGCCTAGAGCCGGTCCTGATTTCCTTTCCAGGATGCTTCACATTTTTAGGCTATAGTTTAGACTCTTATGATTAGAATGGTCACCTGCACCAGACCAAGAATACAAATTGGATTATGTTCTCAGTACAAATGCATGCTGATATCAAGTTTAAAGTATGTATAAAGAAATAGTCTGAAGTACTTTCAGGTCTTGTAGCTGCCTCAAAGGCCCACTGCCAGTTTTTTTGGCAGGGTGGGGGTGGTTGGGTGTTTTCCAACAACACTTTATTTGTTTTTAAAAACATATTTGTTTCTCCCCATTGCAGCGTGAAAGATTCTTAAACAGATCAAACTGACTGGAGAGGTGAAACAAAGGATGCACGTATCTATGAAATGCTGTCAAAGGCACAGAGTAAATCAAGTGGAAAAAATAGACTGTGCTCGTCTCGCTTTGGTACAACAGTGTTAGGAGCTGTAACTCACGAACAGCTTATGCTGAAATCAATGTGTTAGTCTCTAAGGTGCCACAAGGCCTCCTGTTCTTTTTGCGGATACAGACTAACACGGCTGCTGAGACCAGTGTTAGAACAGATAACTCTTTCTCATGGGCCCATGTGTTATATTTAAAATATAACATTTTATAAGATCGATGCACGCTACATAGTGTGCTGTTCTAAAGCGATATACTGGCAAAGCTGCCGTGTGAAAACTGGAGATTTGACTCCTTGGAGCTCTATTCAAGGCACAAGGTCCATGCAACAGTGTGAACAGGGGACTGCCCAAGGGGGCAAACAGGGGCATAGCCCCCTCCCTCCAGTCAGTGGGGGCACAGAAAACTCCTCCGGTCCCAGGGCTGTGGAGGGAGGAAGGGAGAGCCAGCTCCCCTGGCACTGGGGCCGTGGCGGAGTGAGGCAGCTCCTCTGGCCTCCAGGGGAAAGCCAGTTCAGCCACCCGTGGAGCTGCTGTGGGAGGGGGTGAGAGCCAGCTTCTCCAGGGCTGCAGCGGGAAGAGCCAGCTCCTCCTGCAGCTATGGGAGGAGGACACAGAAAGTGCCCCTCCAAAAGCAGCAAAATTTTTATTCCTGTGCATACCACTGAGTGTGAATGAGCGGTGGGAATGGGCTGAGAGGTGAACGCTAGAATCCATGAGAGAGGAGCTTTGAGCAGGACAGAGTACTGCTGTCAGCAACCAGTTTGGGGTGGATCAGAGAGAGGTTCAGCGAGGTGGGCCAGGGACAACCAGCAGCGTTGGTATAGTTTGAATCTTTTAATCTGGTCATCTAAGCTACAAAAACCAGTGTCCACATACCAGTTGAAGTTGAACTGCCAGCCGAATGGTGGCTATCATAAGGGAGGAGCAAACTTCTTTGCCTTGCAAAGACAATGGGCAATTTTGCCAAACGCACGTGTGTAACTACAATCGGTTCCATGTGAGTCAACATTATCATGGCTACAGATGCCGCTCTCGCTCTCTCTGGTGCCTCTGTTTGTGCTGGAGGAGTGAGACGTGCTTCCATGGGGAGCATAAAAATGAAAAATATTGGTATCTGGCAGCCAGAGTCCTTGGTTGAAACTTGGTAAATGAATTTTTACAGTCGTCTTTCAACATGGTCTTGTGGCATTTGCTACTGAAACTGCAGGAAACTAATTGAAAGCCAAGAGCATATCCATTTGTCTACTTGTGCAGCTGCTTTAAGTAAGCGTAACAGAAGGCTTTTTCCCTCTTGATGTTTGCTAGTTTGATGCTGATGGTGGAGTAAACAATATTCTTCTGGACTTTTATGAAGCACCTGAGAAGACTGCAAAGCCCATAGTGCTAGCATTTTAGATGCACTGAACCATCTAGGGCTGAGGATGAGAAATGGCATTGCCTGCCAAGCAGTTAATGTGCCCATCAATTAGGGTACAAACTTCTCTGGCTTTTGGAAACTGGAGGAAAGGAAGCGGAATATCATTCAGGTGGACTGTAATTGCATTGTTTTGCACACCACCACGACACGCTGCATAAAGTTACTGAGTTTTGATGTTAAAAACATAGTAATAAAGGCCTTTAAATGAGTTTGCATGCAGAGCAAAGAATGATAAGTGACTGAAATATTGTACCATAAAGTTCTTAAGCACATTTGATTTTGCTGGTAAAATCTGTTCCTGGTAGTTAAGATGCTGATTCTTAAGTGAAAAACTATAAAAAAGTGGGGTGGGTTTTTTTTGTTTTTTTTCTGTTTTGCAGTTAGAGTTGAAATGTGACAGACTGTGTTATCCTGGTATTCATCAAAGAGCAAGGGAATGGAATCAGCATGAAGCTAACAATTCTTGAATGTTACAGCACTGTGTGTGACGGTAATGGTTCCTCCTGAAATGGCAATGCAACACTGCTGTAACGACAGGCACCTGGGTGCGTTAACCAAGAACAGAGATTAACTTTACTGGTTTCTTAGCCAGTCCACCCAAGGAGCCAGTAGGGAAGCTAGGCCGGAGGGAGCCAGTGATCATGACACTTATGCCCTAAGCCAGAGGTGGGCAAACTACGGCCCATGGGACTGTCCTGCCCGGCCCTTGAGCTCCCAGCCGGGTAGGCTAACCTCGGGCCCTCCCCCGCCCCCCCCGTCCTCGCAGCCTCGCCGTGCCGCCAGCGCTCTGTCAAGGTGCCTATTCATGCGCATATGCGGGGCAGGATTAGCCCATAGCCTGTTTATGGTTGGATTATTTAAAACATTAACCAAATGGGCCGGAGTGGACAGGGATGGCATTGTCTGATCTACTCTCCTTCTCCAGTGCCTGGCCACATCAAAGGTAGCCATGACACTGGTTCTCCACCTCAGTCTGTCACTTCAGGAAGGAAAACCCCTGAGAACAACAGTGTAGGAACATGTCTGAGCTGCAGTCCAAGGGGTCAGCTTCTGGGCTGCTCACGCTGAAGCAGAGCCAAATGTACCTTTAAGGCTCCTTTATGCAATAGTGGACTGCTCCAGGGGGCCAAACTGATTTCCTCCCCTCCCTCGGTCCTCGAGATGTTACTCAGCCTTCAAAGTGAATCACATCAGGCTGTGTGAGCCCTGCTACTCACAGGGCTGTTATGGGGGCAGAGCAGCATTTGGGGGGAGACACCTCATGGTGTCTTTCCAAAGGGTCAGCACTAGCAGAAACACCCGACCTCCTTTAGGGATCGGTTAGGCAGTGGCAGCAGCTCCTGCCTCTGCTCAGAATGAGCTAATGCAAGCGGAGTGTTAAATTAGGATGCACTTACGAACTATTATATCTTTAGGCTGCGTCTTTCAGAGTCCGTTAAATTTGAGCCAGAGTCTGCATTCAGTTATGTGTGCCCAACCCCAGTGACGTGGAGCTGTGTGTTATGTCAAATGATGATGTTTGTTGCCATTCCCCATCCCCATTATTCTTTCCACATTCGAGTTGTACACTGCAGTACCTATGGTTTTATACCTTCCTTTTCCCCCCATAAATGAACAATTTGCATTAGTCTGGTGAACAGAGTCTGCTTTGTCATGCTCCTACATCTGTTTACCTCAAGTGGGCTGTGTTGGTGTGTCAGGATATGTTGTCCCCCTGAGCTAATACTGTATACTCCAGTAGTTACTAGGGTGACCAGACAGCAAATGTGAAAAATTGGGATGGGGTAATAGGAGCTATATAAGAAAAAGACCCAAAAATCGGGACTGTTCCCATAAAATTGGGACATCTGGTCACCCTAAGTAGTTACTTAGAAAGCACTCAAGCTCATACCATGCCTAAAAGGGCCTTTAAAACGACAGCACTGACGTTAAAAATATTGCCAACTTCTTGAAAACTGGCTTTCAAGTATTCTTGCTTGCTTCATAATAATCTCCTTTAAACAGTTAATCTGTATGTAAAACTAGATAACTCAGCAAGTAACGTAGAGTAAGTTCATCGTGGTACAAAGCTAGCCTTTACTATCTAAACAGCGACTGAATGAAAACCTTAATTGAGTGGAATGTGGTGACTATCATTAGCCAAATCCCACTCACCTGAGTCCTGCTAGTAGTTCCCCTCATTTCAACAAGCCTACTTGTGTGACTAACAAGGGCCAGATGTGGCATCTTTTGTTGATTAGTCTATGACATTGGTTCTCAATGGGGGTGGAGAGGTACACAGTGGTCTTCCAGGGAATATGTCAACTCATTTGCCGAGTTTTACAACAGGCTACATTAAAAAGCACAAGCAAGGTCAGTATAAACTAACATTTCATACAGATGACTTGTTTATACTGCTATATATATTATACACTGAAATGTAAGTACAATATTTATGTTCCAATCATTTTATTTTATATTTATATGATAAACATGAGAAAGTAAGCAATTTTTCAGTAATGTGCTGTGACATGTTTATATTTTTGTCTGCTTTTGTAAGCAAGCAGGTTTTCAGGTGAGGTGAAACTTTGGGGTACACAAGACAAATCAGACTCCTGAAAGGGGTCCAGTAATCTGAAAGCCAATGGTGTATGACATATGGCAATGTACATGTAAAAAACTGATCAGTCCAATAGAAGCTCATACAAGCAATGGAATTTTCATAATAAAGATGTCTTTATTCCAAAATAATAATGTGTTAGCCAGACAACTACAAAACATCTACACAAGACTTTGGTAAGAAATAGATTCATGACTGCTTTCTCAGAAATTCCACAGGAAACAAAAACTAAAAACAAATGAACAAATTTTTTTTTTAAAAATTGTGTGTTAAAACCTATTGTACATTTAAGCCCCTAACTTTTCGTCCATTACATGTAAAGCTACTATAGCTCATGTTAGAAAATATAACATACACAATCTGATACGTGGGGTGTACAAAACTCTGGTGTGAGACCTGTGCTTTCAGTTGAAAACTGTATAATTCATGAGTTACAAGCAAGAACCATTTAAATGTTTTATTGATTTGATATGCAGTGAATATTATGCTACTGGAAAGTTTACATTAACAACGCAATCATTCTACATACTATATATCAGAACTTTTTGTTTTCCTTAGAAAATCAACCTATTTTTTTGTTTGTGTATATATATAGATTTTTTATTTATTTTTTTTTTTACAAAAAGTAACAAGCTTAAATATTTTTTTGTATCAAGGTAGAAGAAAGTCAGCAAAGTGAACTGGGAAAAATGGATCAACAGAAAAATAATACGCTAAGCTGGATCTAGACAGAAACCACCACATCTCTAACTGCAAGCTATTTTGTGATTGCTAGTATTAAGAATGTGAAAACTCAAACATCCATAGCCTTGGTGAGCCGAAGAGGAATGACTGGAAATAACAGTGAGCTGTCCTGGGTAAGGGAAAATAAAGGAAATTGATTATTGAAATTGAACTAGAAACACAGTGTAAGGATTGCCAGAAGTTTTTCCTTTTAGGCATGTTCAAATAATATCACATTTCATACATACTCGAGTATATATTTGGATTCAACTATCGTCAGAACATAGCCAAAGGGAATAAACCTAACATTTAAAACCATCTGATGACATGGAACATACAGGAAGAATGCTAGTGACTGGGAACAGAGCATCGACAATTGATGACATTTTGTTACAGAAACTGGAGTGGCCTTTTACGTAGGTTTTGCAGAAGCATGAACAAGCCAGAAGGGCTTGCGAAGTAGCAGCACCCGATCCAGGAGAAAACAAAGAACTCTCACAGCCGACAGGACCAGTATGGGCTTGTCAGGTTAAAGAGGCACAAATCTGAGCTTCTAATGACTACCATCGACTGCTTGGCACCTGTTGGTGTAGAAGCTGTTACCAAGAGCAAGGGCTTGTAAAGAACATGTGGCATGGTTCTCATTTGCATCTGTGTTTCTACCCAGGGACAGCTCCTGGGAACCTCAGGGTTTAGTCTGGTACCCACCCTTTCTCCTGAAGAGGCTGTCTGGTCACTCCTGCAGTATTTATGATATTCCATGGGGTCTTTTAGCTCAGATGGCTGCTTTGGATAGAATAGGCCAGGCAGGTAGGGACCATACATTTATTTGTGCAAACTTAGTGATCATGATAAAATGACCTGAGCTCAGTCAAATGCAAAGTGTTTGGTTTTCAGAGGTTAGTGAAAAACCTTTTTCTGGTTTGGCTCCGCAAGGTTTGCACCCACTGCTGCATTGGTCTTAACTTCATTCTGGGGCCAAGAGATGCAGCAAAATGTACTAAGGTATTAGGGAAGGCCCAGCAGGGGTTTTACAGAAAGAGGATGAAGGGGGAAGAGCCTCAGCCAGACACTCCGAGGGGCAGGGAAGGCTTCCTGCTGTTGTTGGAGAGAGAATGACACAAAAGTGGCAACAGTCCACATGAATTATGAAATTCAAAACCAGGTGCTCGATTTTGGGGCTTGTGACCAAGTATAAATGATCTGAATAAATTATCTACAGCTGGTTTAAAAGGAAATATAAAGTTTCATTTTTTCCCTTCATTTCTCTCAAACTTGTTTTTAAAAAGAGTTATCAATGAACAGTCTTTATTCTCAGTGCATCATTATTGATAAATAGGTTTATAATCCCTTTCTTGCACAAAAGTTACAAATGTACCTTTATTTCCCAATTTTAAATGTTGAAACCTTAAGAAATGAAGACTGACCAGTGCATTAGCAGGCCTGGGATCCAGCAGCTGGTCTGTGTCCGGGGATAGTACCGGATGCTTCAGAGGAAAGGTGTGAAAAATCTCAAGGCAGTAACATACATTAGGTATGAGAAGTTACTTTCTGACCTTTGGCAGCTAGTGGGTGGCTTACGCTGTCAGGCATGATTTTTATCTTAGCTAGTGAAACTTCAGGCCATAGTCCTATAATTCACAAATGTCTACGCGTTTTAAAAATCCGCATAAACTGTTTGTTGCAAGCATATATTCTATGGCCGTGAATGTCACAGACTGATTATGCATCAAGTAACACACAAAAATCCTTCTATTAGTTTTCAGTTGGCTGCTCCCCCCATCTGTGCATAAGGTATATCTCAGCACCTTTTCAACACCATTCATTGTTTTATATACCTCTTCACTAAACTATTCCTAATTTTTCAGTCTCTCATATGGAAGTCCTTCCATGCCATAATCATTGCCTTTGTCTTTCTTTAGACCTCCTTGTCTTTCTAGACCTCCTTTTGGAGATGGTGGTGGGCAGAACCGAACATGGTGTTCAGGATTAGGGTTCACACTATCTGTATTTTTCCTGTGTGTGATTTTTTTATCACCACTGCTCATTGAGCAGACACTGTTACTGAGCTATCCAGACTGATGCCTTTGTATCTGAGTTGTTTAAAGAAGTATGGGGATCCTCATGAAGAAAAATATATAGGATAGTAACTATTCAATACTAGTTTAACCCTCATGGTGGGAAGAGATAAATATGTATCTTTAATATTATTGAACCAGCATTATTGAAATTATTCCTTGGCACAGTTGTGTAATCACATAGGCACTGCTTTGGATATTTTGAAATCAAATCAAATGAGACAATTCCTTCCACGTGTGAAATATGTCACTTTAACTTAGTTACGTTAATATGCATGCACCCCATGTCTGTACAGGAAATATTTCTATATGGCTATTGCATATCCACAGAGATGTTTTTATTTCAGAGTTAAATGACTCACAATGACTTACTAGTTTTATGCATTAAGGGCTAGCTGGAGTATCAAGGAACCACTCTCAGCATACATTTGTGAGGAAATATTTATAAAATATATTTCTTGCACCAGCAAGACTAAGAAGCAACCCACACTGCAAAAATGAAGACTAATATACACCATTTGTATATATTTTTTAAAAAAATCAAACCATGGTTGACTTTCCATTTAGCTCAGACTCCATCACTTTGCAGCCTAGGGTTTTGCTAACAAGGGTGAACATTACATGCTCTTATCTCCTTCTTGTCTTTGCAGCTGGTAAACTGAGTGCTTTTGAACCTCTTCTTTACTGTCATGAAGCGTTCCTGAATTCCACCGCCACAAAGTTTGGTACATTCTGACCAAGCAGTCCATGGTCTCATCTTACAACCTAAAAATAAAAACATTTATCAATGCTATTTTAGCTAGCTTTTCATCTCTATCTCCCCGGTGTATGTACGCATACACACTCTCAAGATTTTATTATTGTAGCACTAAAAGGCTCCAATCAGGTCCAGTCTAGGCCCATTGTGGTAGGTGCTGTACAAAAGACAATTCCTTCCCCCAAAAGTTTTCATCTACCTGTTATAACCTAGACTGTAATTACCAGAATGTGCGGAACAAGGTATCATTCAAACAAGCATATAATAATCCAGCAAGCGTTAGCATCGCACATGATATAGCTAATCTTAGGGACCATGTCTGAAAATATTACGCCAGTCGAGAGCAGCCCGAGCATTAGAAATTTGATCCCCATTTGGATTAGAACGTCCCCGTAGACCAGGGATGTTGGTATTGGAGTTTTGCTAAAGCCTAGCATGAAAAAGATGCTAGCTAAGACATTTATAGCTGGATTTAGGAGCAAATTTTGCCACAGTTCAACTTAATTGGAGCTGGAGTTTTTAGTCAGTGTTAGCTTTTTTGGTGGTCTAGCAACAAAAGGAACTCTCTGCCAGATGAGTCTAATAGCTGAATGTTCCACAACTCATTGTTTGTACGGAAGGACCTTACTGAGAAAGAACAAGATATTCTTAGAGATGCACAAACATACCCCGTTTTCTTTCGGGAACGGGTTAAAAGCTCTCTAGTTGCAACTTGCTACTGAAGTTCAGATCTGACCTTCAATGCTGAAAGATGAAAGCCAAGAACACAAGCCCACTGTAACTTGATTGAAGCTTTTTCTAGAATGTAATGCTATTGCAGTGGCGTGCTGCTACTCACAGACTTGTGCCTGTTATGAACAAAGGTCAAGCTGCCATGAGTAGCCTAAGGAATGTGGATAACACACACCTGGATACAGCTCACCATCTACATCTTCCTTGGCATGTTCACTTCTCCTTTTCTCACGGGCTTCTTTCCACCGCCTTTTCTCTAGACCTGGACCTCTCAAGCATTTTCTTATTCGGCATTTTTTACGTTGGACAGTTTCTGGGCACGGTGCTCCTCCAAACTGTGGTTCCATTTTAATCATTCTTGTCCTGATCATATGACCTTTTCCACAGGATTTATTGCATTCAGACCACTTGGACCACTCAGTTAATTCACAGTCAATGGCTGTAAAGAAAGAAATACTGGCAATTGTAACAACTCTTTGGGACCTTACCAGATGATGTAGAAGCAACATATGGCTTTGCCTAATGAGCTTTCATATCCAAAATACATGAACATGACGATTCACCCAGTCTTCAGAGTAAGTTTTGAAAGAAAACACATTAAAAATCTCTGCGCAATCAGGAGGAAATACTTTGCATTAGCTGCCACTCCCTCAACCATCCCGGGAAAGAATAGTGCTGAGAGGTCACCAACTTTAAAAAAAAAAAATAGTCCTGTTCCTCCTTAAATGCTCTGCTCTGGTGGCAGGAAAGAAGGTTTTGACCATCTATTAGTCCATTTTCAATAGTTCCTCTGGAGTAAGGCACACCACCCCAAACATCATATGAGTAAGGATGTTAAATAATGAATACGGTGCACCCGTATAGGACCTGCTCTCCAAGAATCTGAAAGCATTTTACTAATAGTAATGAATATTAAGAATAGTCACATGATTGAAGCAAGTATTGTTATCCCCTTTTTACAGCTGGGGAAACTAAGGCACAGAGCTTTTTAACTTTAGTTTTTTTACAGTCCCAGAACAAATCAGTGAAAGAGACAGGACTTGAACTTAGATTTCCTGAATCATAGTTCCATACTGTAGGCACAGGGCCATTGATACCCCAAAAGTCTGTATTCAGGACTTTCCAGCATTGCTTTAAAAATCAAACTCTCACTGACTGACTAACACTCAAAAAGCAGAAATAATCATATTTATTCCAAAAAAATAATTTGTAAATTATTTAAGAAGCATTCAGTTACAAAATTGCATCATAAGAATTTGTGCCAGGGGTTATACCCAATGCTGTCTCTGGCTAAAAATGCAGGTAGTTTTATGCAGGGCATTACAACACTTGGCTGGCAAAGAGTACAATAAGAATATTTTATCACATCCATCAGTAAGGGCTTCCTCTCTGCCTTGCTTTTCTTAAGAAGTGCAAAGCAGCAATAAGAGGGCAGCTGGGGATTCTGTCATGTGCGGGAAACCCCAGGTGGTGTATGAGGCTCTGCAGCACTTGGTCAGAAGCTGCTCTAATTACACACACAGAGATCAGAGAAACAGGAGCATAGTTTTAAGCCACACTGCCCCTGGGTGCTAAACTTGAACCAA
This sequence comes from Eretmochelys imbricata, assembly GCF_965152235.1. Classification (NCBI taxonomy): domain Eukaryota; kingdom Metazoa; phylum Chordata; order Testudines; family Cheloniidae; genus Eretmochelys; species Eretmochelys imbricata. The sequence goes on from NC_135577.1 coordinate 39,469,385, forward strand.
ACCCAAGGCCCAACATTTTACTTGCTTGCTATTGGAGACTGGAAGAAATTATTCATTTGGAAAAAATCATGGTTTCACTAACTAACTCTTTACTGGCCTGGCATGGAGTTGGGTAGGTTGAACTAATTTCCAAATCCACTATCATCTGAACTATTCGTAGACTAAACTGTGTTTTGCCAAAGTCCCCCCATCCACATCTTGTTATTGTCTCTCATGGCCTATGTCATGGTGTCAGTCAAGTTCCTAGTGCTCAGGAGACACCATCACATCAACAAAAAAAAAAATCACATCAACAATTGGCAAGAAGTGACACCCTTAGTGGTAGACTCAGCAGAGGCCAAGAATGCTGGTCCTTCCACCCCTCTAGGTTTAAGATGGAAGCTGGGGTTGCTGCTTCCCATACTGTCCTTGTTCCAATAAGGAGAAGATTGTGAATGGCTGAATTTTCATTCATACAAAGAGGTCCATGGACATGCTATTATATTTCATAACTACAACAATAAGCAGAAAGAATCCAGTTATATTTCCTTAAAGGGAACAGTTAGTAAGGAGCTAAGATGTGGCATGAAAAGACGGCAAGGTGTTCATTTTTTAATAAATCTGGCACTGTGGGAAATCTGTATACTTTGAGTGAAAGGCACTGCACATGCTAAGTGCCCTCTCTATCTCACATATTAGGTGAGGGTAACTTTGCCTGGACTGGATTACCTGTGGAGATGAAGCACACTGGATATTTTAATAATGGGTTATTGCTCATTTAAGTAGTATATTCTCAAATATGCACATTGTATGCAGGTCACACAATATGTATTTGAGTACCAGGATAGTCTAATGTAGCTCATGGAGTATGAAACAAGAAATCTATAAAGCACACAGAACAGCCCTTTAAATATTCATAGCGCCATTTGGGGAGGCCCTGGGGTTTTTTCCTCTGCCACAGTGGATTACCCTGTGGGGCATTTATCTTCACCATGATGGGCCTGCTGTCTCTCCCAGCTGATAGTACCCTTTATAGGTCCTCTTAATCAGCTGTGCAGACCTCTCAAAGTCCTTCACGCTGCACATATTCAGCATCTTCCAGATTTCATTTCCGAAGGACTCAAAGTTACAGACTCTCTCCCCATTAACCAGATGGGGTTGGGCAGCCGAGGAGGCAGGCATCCCGTCAGGTTCCAAGCAGCAGGCAGTGGGTCTGGAGCACAGCCACCGCAGCCCTGTCCAGGCTCCACAGCACAGACGAACCATAGCACCACGTGTTGATGCTTAGGCTACGTCTACACTATGGGCTAGGCATGTGATTCCCAGCTTGTGCAGACATCCTAAAAATAGTAGTGTCGTCATGGTAGCCTGGGCAGCCAAGCCATGGACTAGCCAGGCCGAAAGCAAACCTGCCTGAACCGCAGGGGTGCGTACTCAATACGGCTAGCCACCGCTTGTTGCTGTCCACACTATTTTTACTGTTCTGGCTCAATGAGTGCAAGCATGAGTGTATTTACACAAGCTGGGAATCACACCCTCAGCTTGTAGTGTAGATATAGCCTTAGTTTGCAGAACATGTGAAAACAGCCTTCCTCTTTCAGAGCTGTTCCTACACTTACGGCACTCTGGAAGCATGCACTTCTCCACTTGCTCCAGCTCCTCATTACAGTCTCCAAGCTCAGCTGCAGATTTCAGCATCCTTTGCCGGGTCCTCATTCCCTTCCCACAAGTGACACTGCAGTCACTCCATTCAGACCAAGGGGAGAGCATACAGGGAATGGTATCTAGTGCATGAAAAGAATGATTAGCAAAAATAACGAATCCCCATTATGCTGACAAGTTATTTAAACACAAAGCTTTGAAAGAATTAAATCTGAGCATTTGAAGAAGGGAAGCAACCCCTATTTCTTGTATTTTGCTGTTAGCTTGCTTTTTGTTTTATTCAAGTGAACTTGATGTTCCTACAAAAGCTCAGATGAAACCAAAATTTTTTTCAGGTTAACTATTAAAAATGTTTCTCTGCAAACTTTTTTCCACTTTGTTTCTGCAGAGACTTAATGCATTAGAATCAAAATACTCAAGAAAGGTACTTGTGGGCCCATTTGAAACTAGGAACTTCCTGTGAGAGAGCCTGATCTTGTGTCATTTATAACAGTCCGATTCCAAAACAAAGAACTCATCAGGGGCTGGAAATAGTATTTCATTCTAGACTTTTTTATTCCTTTATAGTAGGGGTGGGCAAACTTTTTGACCTGATGGCCACATCTGGGTATGGAAATTGTATGGCGGGCCATGAATGCTCAGAAAATTGGGGGTTGGGGTGGGGGGTGAGGGTAGGGTTCTGCCTAGGGGTGCAGGCTCTGGGGTGGGATTGGGGATGAGGGTTTGGGGGTGCAGGAGATTGCTCCAGGCTGGGACAGAAGGGTTTGGAGGGTGGGAGGGGGATCAGGGCTGGGGAAGGGGGTTCGGGTACAGGCTCCGGGCTGCATTTACCTCAAGCAGCTCCCAGAAGTAGCAGCATGTCCCTCCTCTGGCTCCTACGCAGAGGTGCAGCCAGGCGACTCTGCACGCTGCCCTGTCCGCAGGTGCCGCCCCTGCAGCTCACATTGGCTGCAGTTCCCGGCCAATGGGAGCTGCTGGGGCAGAGTGCGGAGCCTTCTGGTTGCCCCTACATGTAGGAGACGGAGGGGGGACATCCTGCTGCTTCTGGGAGCTGTGCGGAGTGGGGTCCAACCCCGCTCCGCGGCTGGACCGCCAGAGTGGGGCAAGCCCTGGACCCCGCTGTCCGGTGGGAGCTCGAGGGCTGGATTAAAACATCTGGAGGGCCAGATGCAGTACCTGGGCCACAGTTTGCCCACCCCTGCTTTACAGCAACAGTAATTACTTAAGGCAGTGGGTATTCCACTATGGAATACTTATGGGTGCCAAAAGGTATTTTGCTAATATACATGTGTATAGCATCTGGCAATGATACTGTGATATTCTGAAAGCATTGTTCTGAAAAAGTAATACGGCCATAGCAGTGAATAATTTTTCTGGAACTGATATGTCATCCTTCGGGTGGAAGTGGTACCAATGCATGTTCTCTTGAGGTAGGGAATCTGGTGCAGGGAAAAGTTGGGAATGTTTCCTGTTAGACACATTATTTGATGTGCTCAAACAATGTGTCATAAGAGTTGTCATACTTCTGTGTGTGACAGGTGGCTCGTAGACACTTACGGCACTCTGGCATCATGCATTTCTCCACCTCGGTAGTTTCCGTATTGCACATGGATCCATCAGCTGGAGTCATCTTAATCATTCTATGTCGCTTTTTCATTCCTATTCCACAGCTAGCACTGCATTCATTCCACTCTGCCCATTCCGTCACAAGGCAACTACTAGGAGCTATTTATAATGTAAAGAGAAAAAATCACTAATAGTACTCATCTAAGAAATGGTTCATTTAGTGCTTTTGTTACGGATTGGATTTTGCAAGGCTAAATGAAATACTTACAACACTCCTCATTTACAATACATTTCTCAGTTTCTTCAGTAGGTACTTTGCACATCGAGCCATCATCAGGAAATTGTTTCACGTATCTCTCTCTAGATCGCATTCCCATTCCACAGGAAACAGTACAGGGGGACCATGTAATCCATTCAGACATCATGCAAGTGGAACCATCTAAAATACAGATGAGAATTTCAATTACCTACACTGAGATTGCCACACCTTTGCCTGATAAATCTCATCTACCCTCCCCCCCCACCCTTCTTTTCAGATTTCCATATTTCTGTTTATCCACTGTATCTCATTTCTGTCTCCTGTCTTATTCTGCCATTTCCTCCATTCCTCACTTCACTCCTTTCTTCTTGCTACTCCTCCTTAACCTTCAAACATACACTCAAACAGCCTACTGAACTGCAGTAGTGAACACAGAGGACCGCATTTTCTAAGGGCACTCCATAATTTTCCACATGGGTGTTTGCAGTTTTGAACACACAAACACGTATGCATGTACTTTTCGTCAACCATCATCACTTACATCCAGAGGTGGGACCATGGAGTTACAATAGAAGGTTGGACCTCCAAGTTAAAATGCCCTCCCCCACAAAAATATTACATTTTATCCCCTCCACTCTTTCCTGTTTTGTTACCTTCATCACTACAGCCTGGGCCCATACATGGCTGAAAATCCTGGGTATCTGGACAAGGCACACTGAGGTCCAGCTGGGCTTTAAGCATTCTCTGCCTCATCCTCTTGCCCTTATCACAAGTGGAGGAGCTGCAGGCTGACCATGGGGACCAGTTTGAGTAAATGCAAGTCTCAGGGGTGTCATCTAAAATCAATCAAAAGCAGAACATGTCAACAATGGGTTAGTCTCCATTTATGCCTCTTCATTTGGTTGGTGACTTCACGAGATGTTTAACATGATTGGTTCCTTGCTGGCTAATGAAGTATTTCACTGTTTTAAATTTCACTCAGCTGGCACCTTTGTGTGATGCAGCTTGGAATTCTTCCTTGTGTTAGGATATTAAGAAGTTTGTTTTAATTCCTCCCAGATAGTCACCTGTACTGTACATTTCTAACAGATGGGACAACTGTTGCTAAACTTCTGTGGGCACCACGGTGGTTCTGTGCAGGATGCCACGCCAAAAAGCCGCAACAGAAAGAATGGAAAACTGCATCACTGTGACTTTCAGTGGGACTTGTGCTCTTAAGTCACTTAAGTGCTTTTGAAAACCCCACCATTGTCAAAAAAATCCACATAGCAGAATGTAATTAAGAAGTACCTTCTTCTTTCTCTTCTGGAACAAGATCTGCTACAATGTCATCTACATTATCAGGGATGATATTGCATTGCTCTCCCTGCAAGGAAAGAGTGGTAAAGATTTAAATGAGGAAAGTAATGGGAATAAACCAGTAGGTGTTGGCAGGATGTAAAACCAGTTGCTAGAAGCTACACAGTAACACAAGCAGGGTTTGTGCTCCAGTACCTTAACAGTTGTAAAACTACAGGAGTTATTTACGCTTGTATGCAGGGGGCTAGCACAAATCCTGTAACTCACTCAATTCCAGTAAGGCTTAAATGCTGCATACACATTGTGCTGGCCTGTTTCATAGTGGGGAATTTCACCTCTAGAGAATTTAAAATATAGGCAAGAAATGGCAACTGGCTATATAGGTTGGGATTTCCAAAAGCGTATATATACATCTAAGGAAAACAACCTGAAACGCTGATATGCGAAGAGAATGGGAAAGCTGGCTAGAAAAAATGCACAGAGAAACCTAAGTGTGAGAGTAGAGAGCAAACTAAAATGCCTGCAGTTTCAGACAGTGGCAGAAACAATGTAGTTTGGGACTGCATATGCAGGGGCCTTATATCACAAAGAAGGATACGAATGGCACCTCTGAGTACTCTGGTGGTGGGGTTACATATAGAATGCAGTGTACAGTGAGCTTAATAAATTGGAAGGAATTTGGAGAAGAGCAACACCAGTGATTAAAGGTCTGCATATATTCTTTTGAGGGAAGATAAAAAAAGTCTATGCCCAAACCATAACTAAGGACCTGCAGGTTTGAATCGGTGCTGATGTGGTTCTAAATTACAACGAAGACAAGAATATATTCAAGTGGTATAAAAAGCAGAAAGAGCAGTGATTCTTTAGGAGGATCCCCTATGAAATAACAGAGACAAATAGGATGAAACTAAGCCAAAGGAAAAGTAGCTTGAGTGTCAGGAAGCATTTCTTAACACAGGGATCCACAAGACCATGGAATAAGGTCCCATTGGAAAGTCCATCACTTGAATCATTTAACGGTTGGATGGGCAAAGAACTGGAGAACATACTGTAAGGTTCCATTCTGCATTGGCAGGGGACTAGATTATGTGACTAACCACATTAGGTTTTTCATTTCTAATCTCCATGCTTCTATGAAAAAGAAGTACTAAAATATGCAGCAGTGGACGTTTCTATCAGAATAAGGAACAGTAGATTAAAAGGGTTTCAACCGATTAAAAAAATCCATAAAATATATTTAAATTTTATTTCGTCTTTACTGCTGCCTTTTAGAATTTTATATTGCTACCTTTCGTGCAATTCTCTCAATGACAACTCTGGCCACCACTGCTATAGACCCTCCTTCTGGATCATAAAAGGGACTTTGAGGGTGATCAAGGCTCGTTAGTGGTCTTATCTTCTCTTGAGGAATTGTAGGCTTGTTGGGTGACTGCAATCAGAAAGAAAGAGATACAAATATAGATTAAAAAGGAATAAAAACACATGTATTTTGAATAATAGAATTCAACACAATGTAATTCATATACAGAAGTTAGAGCTGCTTCTGAAATGTTCAATAGGAAAATATCCCTTTTCAATGGAATGCATTCTCCCATAGCAACGACCGTCCATTATGCAGTATTTCTGTAAATCTGTGGAACTAGAACTTAACTAATAATTCTGTTCATGGTATGTGAGGTACAGTAGCACCCAGGTCACCCTACAGAACTGTGTTGGCTCTGCTGCTGTAACAGGAGAAAAATCAGTAAACACTTATTTTTGTCCTTGAAGTAAGACAGTTATTGCTCTGAATACATACAGGGAGCAGATCTCAAATGAGACCATAATGTTTTTATTTGTAGTCACTTTTCCATATGGAACTTCCCTTTAGTGTCACAAAGAAAGAGACCAAAAAGAGGAGAGAATGCATCTGTGGATGGAGAGAGACGAAACCAAAGACATCCATACTGAAACCTCCCTCACGTCAGTGACTTTACAACAGAGATGAATTTGTCACAGCATGTTTAAAATTACAGGTAAGAAACAAACAACTCAATATTATTTCTTCAGCATATTTCAAAGCTTCAACTTGTTTTTAAGTTTTGTGACCCATAAATGACCCTTAGTAATTATTTCTTTAAAATAGTAGTGGCTAGACTGAGAACCAGAATTTGACTGGAAATCCTGGGGGGAAAAGGGCACATTGTGGGAGAGGATTTTTTTTAAATTTAATTATTTGTTTCCTCTTTGTGTAGAAAGCTGGACAAACACTAGGACCCAAGCTAGACAACACATTGTTTAACTGTTTATCTTAGAGACGTATTTAAGCTATTGCACGTAAGACAAGTTCAGGACAAATGGTATGCTATGCTATTCAGTATGCTATTTCTTCTCTTGCAGATTAAGAACAAAATCCTACTCTTACTATTTGGAGCCATAGTGGGGAGGGGAAGAGAAAACAATCTTATGAACCCAATAAATTTAGAACATAAGCATTTCACCATCCCCTAAATATTTAGGTTGCAGTTGAGAGAGACCAGGTAGGGTGAGAATATAGATCTTGAAAGCAAATCCATCCTAATTCCTTGCCCCTGACATTTTAAATGCATAATTGTAATCACTGAAGTCCTATTTTATATTACAATACATTGTAACCAACAACAGTTGAGGAGAGCAAAAGCTTTCTGAGCTTAAGTTACATTTTGAACAGCACATTAGGAGACAGATCCTCAGCTGGGTAAACAATAGCTTCATTGAGGTCACTAGGGCTATGACAATTTACACCCCCGGTTCTTTATTCTAGGTACTTTATCTTTGTCTTCCTAACAAATGTCTTTGTTTTTATTATGTCATATACCAGGAGAGGGGGGAGAGGCTTCGTGAACCTAAAACCGAACTCAAAAAAGTTATGAGACTAAAAACTAGGCAAAAAGTTTTTCTTTTGGAAAGCATGCTATATAAATGTGTGAGGGGCTGGGCAAAAGTATTTGGTGCCCAAACAGGCCTGCCTATTCCTATTCCAAACCTATTCTGAGTCTCTGCATGCACATTCTCATTAATTGAGATCATATATATATTGAATGTAAACTCACAGTTAATATAAAAATCAAACCACGATTGAATTCTTCTGTTGATCCCTAGCTAGTGTCTGATACACTTTGAAGTTTACCTGACCATGCTCAGAATGCTCTTCCAGGTCATAACTATTTCAGAACAGTGATGGTGTCTGATTTCAGAAAACAAACCAAATGGTTTGCTTTGCACATAATTGCATTGCATATTTGTCCTGCAGTCTGCCTCAAGACATGAAAAACATGGAATGGCTAAAATGGAATGGAGAACACTTTTTTTTTCCTTCTTGGACGTTTGTTTTGTTTTACATCTGAGATCAGTCAAGAGGTCAGCAATAAAAACTTTGTATGTCTGAATATTGCCATAAAAACTCGTCACTGAAATGGGTAGAGAACTAGAGCAATAGCTAGAGAAGGGGTGGAAAATTTAGTATTGACAACTGTCTTTTACATCAACTTTGTTTTCTGACAAAAACAGAAAAAGTTTGTTAAAAATGTCCACTGTACATAAAAAATGTGTTTTGGGACAGTCACAAGTCCAAAATAATTTTTATTAGCAAACACAATTCTGTTTGGAGCTAGAGAGTAAAATAAGGCATTATTTTAACTGTGTGAATTCTCAGGGAACATTCATCAACCTAATCACTTTTGGGGAATTTACAACATAAATATGAGCATCGTTAGTTACTTGTATTAAGGTAATACCTAGAAGTCCCAGCTGAGATTAGGGACCCATTGTGCTAGGAACCATACAAACATATAGTGAGAGACATAACTAATAAAAGGCAAGATGAAAAGAACAAGATCTTTAGATCTTCACCTGTATGCACTACTTTAATTACAAATTGCTTTAATTCTTTATATTAAATAGCACTAGCTTTTATAAATTATTAATCTATTTTTTGTCCTGATGCCTTTTTATACCAGAAGCCCAGGGTTTTGGAGTTAGTGGATTTCATGAATGGTGTCATATTTTACTGTTGGAGGATGAGTATAGTTAGCAGCCAGGTGGCAGGAGAGGCACATTTTATGTCAGCAACTGATGAGTGAACGTAATCTCCTGATTGCTTTGCTTTACCACAGAAGACAGGAATCTTCCACTCGATGCATACATTATTTTTGCTTGTTTGTTTCTTTCAAAACAGATTTACTGTATTGCAAACATAACCATGCAGGGGACAGTGTAAGAACAGAAGAGCTGCAGCTGAAAAATAATTCTGGTGATAAATGGAAAGGCAGGTCTGTGGAGGCACAAACATATAGGAATCAACCAAAAATCTCAACGGCATTTTCTCTCTGTGCAGTTACTCATGATCATTTAGGTAGCTGTAGTGTGATCACTCCACAACAGGATATCTGAGTGAGCCAAAACTTCAATTCTTTTGGTCCCCTGCAATTCTGTTCACATATTTCTCAAGAATCTTATCTCGTCCACGCACTGAGGTGCACAAGTTCTTGTCCCCAATCATAATTTCTTTGCAAACCTTTAGGATGGTTCTTTATTCTATGTGCCTTCCCCCATGCTGTTGTTTTCTTTTTTATTTCCTCCTTTTCCAAGAATTTTATCTGTTTTTGTAGCTACCTGTCTTTGCTACTGGAGCATAAAACTTTCTGGGAGATGTGGTTGGCTTTTGCTCAGCTTTTGTTGGCTGAGTCTATATGTTTAGCTCCATACACCATCCCAAGGATCACACAGATGCTGCAGACTGTTATCTTATATATCCATGGCTTGATATAGAGTAATTATTTCCTTGCTGGTACAGATTTTGTAACAGATAAGAAAATAAGAACGGCCATACTAGACCATACAGGCTAGACTAGGCCATACAGACCAATGGTCCATCTAGCCCAATATCCTGTCTTCCAACAGTGGCCCATGCCACATGCTTCAGAGAGAATGAAAAGAACAGGACAATTATCATGTGATCCATCTTCTGTTGTGCAGTCCCAGGTTCTGGCAGTCAAAGGTTTAAGAATACCCACAGCATGGGGTCGTATCCCTGACCATCTTGGATAATAGCCATTGACAAGCCTATTCCCCAGGAACTGATATAATTCTTTTTTGAACCAAGTTATACTTTTGGCCTTCAGAACATACCCTGGCAACAAGTTCCACAGATTGGCTATGCGTTATATGAAGAATTACTTCCTTATATTTGTTTGTACTTGCTGCCTATTAATTTCATTGCATGACCCCTAGTTCTTGTGTTATGTAAAGAGGTAAATAAACCTTCCTTAGTCACTTTCTCCACACCATTCACGATTTTATAGTTGTCTATCATATCCTCCCTCAGTCTCTTTTCTAATTTAAAGTCCCAGTCTTTTAAATCTCTCCTTGTATGTAAGCTGTCCCATACCCATAATCATTTTTGTTGCCCTTCTTTGTACTTTTCCCAATTCTCATTGTTTTTTGTTTTGTTTTGTTTTTGAGATGGGATGACCAGAACTGCAAGCAGTATTCCAGGTGTGGGCTTACTATGGATTTATATAGTGGTATTGTGATATTTTCTGTCTTATTATCTATCCTTTTCCTAATGGCTCCTAATATTGTGTTAGCTTCTTGACTACCGCTGCACATGGAGCAAATGTTTTCAGAAACCTATCGATGATGACTCCAAGATCTCTTGTTTGAATGGTAGCAGCTAATTCAGACCCCGTCATTTTGTATTTATAGTTGCAATTGTTTTCTAATGTGCATGACTTTGTATTTATCAACACTGAGTTTCATCTGCCATTTTTTTGCCCAGTCACCCAGTTTTGTGAGATCCCTTTGTAACTATTCAGTCAGCTTTAGACTTAAGTATATTGATTAATTTTGTATTGTCTGTGAACTTTGCCACCTCACTGTTTACCCCCTTTTCCAGATCGTTCCCCAACATATCGTTTTCATCTGTGCGTCTGATAATACAGTAATTTACTATAGTTTCAACCAATTTTCCTGGTACTGAAGTTAGATTTACCAATCTGTAATTGCCAGGATCACCTCTGGAGCCTTTTTACAGTTAGGCATTACATTAGCTATTCTCCAGTCATCTGGTACAGATGCTGATTTAAACAGTAAGTTACATAACAGTTAACAGTTCTGCAGTTTCACATTTGAGTTCCTTCAGAACTTTTGGGTGAATACCACCTGGTCCTTGTGACTTATTACTGCTTAATTTATCATTTTGTTCCAAAATCTTTTGGTTCAGGTGTGTGGCTCTCCCTCGTGTCCTCTGCAGTGAAGATTGATGCAAATAATTCATTTAGGTTCTCCACAACAACCTTGTCTTCCTTGAGTGCTCCTTTAGTGCCTCAATCATCTCAATCAGCCCCACTGATTGTTTGGCGGGCTTCCTCTAGCCAAGTAATTGCTTTGGTCACCCAATGTTATTCTGTGTCCCAATATAATTGAGTTAAACTAGCACCCTGGGATTTTTGATGGCACATGGGTTAGTGTTAACACTTGTTGGGAAACTGAGTACTTATCTGTACCTAATTTTTAGTAACCTAAGTTCATTTTTCTTCAGAGAGCGGGGTCATCAGTGCACAACAATGTCACAAGAAGCATCTAAGAGCTCAGACTGGGGAAATCAGGCACAATAAAAGACAACAATTGCTACCAATGTCTGTTCCAATTGCCTTTCATTTTCCTATGAAAGGAATGATTTGCCGAATATTAAGAGGTTTTCACGAAGTTGTGGATTATGAGCTTTCACTCTTAACAGCTATGTTAATTAAGGTAGAGCTTATGTTTTAAAGCCATTACAAGTATTACAACTACCTCATAGGTAACCCCACTGTCGGTACCAGCATCCCAGGGTATCAGATCCTGAACAACTTTCTGAACCCAGCCACAATCCTTGGTACAGAGGTCTTCGGCTGACAGGCCTACATTCCAATCAGGACTGGGGCCTAGCATGGTAAGGAAAGACATCAGGTGACGAGTCCTGTCCACAGAAAATTCAGCAGAGGGAGCAGCTCTCCTGCAAATAAGAAACAGGAAGATAAAGTTAACCGCTCAAGTAAAGTTTGCTATTTGAGCAGCAATGAGATTTGTTTAAATGGAGAAAAAATTAGTCAGCTCAGACACAACATGTATCTGAAATCTAGAGATAAACAGAGAGATGTGATAGGGTGAAGGCACAACCCGACTCTCATAAACTGTATCCTTTTCAGCAGTGAGACAGCCTTTGCGTATTATATATTGAAATGGCTCTTACTTCATTCAAGCATGTTTATGGTTTATTGTGTCTCAATGGCTTGGAATTAAGAGTTGTGGCAAGTGTCCTTACTTCATAGTCATGTAACAAAAAAGCCTTGTCAATATGTTCTCATATACCATAACAAATTAAAAGCTTCAAGCAACATAGTAGGAAGTACCATGAAGTAATATTCATTTTTGACTGTCAGGATATTTTTAATCAGCAATGCATTGTGGCTTCAATTTAAAAAGTGTCTAGAATTTGCAACTTAAAAAAATAATCATTAGTTAGATTTTCGTGCTCATGTGAGTGATTCACAGCACTGGCTAGACCAAGAGAATAATGCAGCCAGGCATTGTGCAAGTTTCTGCTAATATACATCAGTGATGATGTGCAAGCACCCCTACTTGTCCCATACTTGCCAAAGATTCTCTCAAGGAGAGACTGTTAATTATGTGGTGCTTTGTGCTGTAGACCAATAACTATCAAATTCCTATTCAACTGGAAACTAAAACCAAATCTGAGCCAAAATCTCCATTCACATGTAAAACATTAGAATATTAACTCATTTTGTCATCTTTCCTATGAACAGCAACTGCTAGGTTACTTTACATATAATTAGGGCTGTCAATTAATCACAGTTAACTCACGCAATTAACTCAAAAAAATTAATCACGATTAATCACACTGTTAAACAATAGAATACCAGTTGAAATGTATTAAATATTTTTGGATGTTTTTCTACATTTTCAAATATATTGATTTCAATTACAGCATGGAATACAAAGTGTATAGTGCTCATTTTATATTTTTTTTATTACAAATATTTGCACTGTAAACATCAGAAAAATAAATAGTATCTTTCAATGCACCTCATACAAGTAATGTAGTGTAATCTCTTTACTGTGAAAGTGTAACTTACAAATGTAGATTTTTTTGTAACATAACTGAACTCAGAAACAAAACAGTGTAAAACTTTAAAGCCTACAAGTCCACTCAGTTCTACTTCTTGTTCAGCCAATTGCTAAGCCCTGGTCTACACTAGGAGTTTAGGTCGAATTTAGCAGCATTAAATCAATGTCAACATGCACCCGTCCACACGATGAAGCCCTTTTTTTGACTTAAAGGGCTCTTAAAATTGATTTCCTTAATCCACCTCTGACAAGTGGATGAGCGCTCAAATTGGCCTTGCCAGGTTGAATTTGGGGTACTGCGGATGCAATTAGACGATACTGGCCTCCGGGAGCTATCCCAGAGTGCTCTATTGTGACCACTCTGGACAGCACTCTCAACTCAGATGCACTGGCCAGGTAGACAGGAAAAGGCTCACAAACTTTTGAATTTCAATTTCCTATTTGCATGGTCACCTGCAGCTTGCCACGCTGGCCAGAGCTCATCAGCAGAGGTGACCATGATGGAGTCCCAGAATCGCAAAAGAGCTCCAGCATGGACCAAATGGGAGGTACGGGATCTGATCGCTGTATGGGGAGAGGAATCCGTGCTATCAGAACTACGTTCCAGTTTTCGAAATGCCAAAACATTTGTCAAAATCTCACAGGGCATGAAGGACAGAGGCTATAACAGGGACCCGAAGCAATGCCATATGAAACTTAAGGAGCTGAGGCAAACCTACCAGAAAACCAGAGAGGCGAACGGCCGCTCCGGGTCAGAGCCCCAAACATGCTGCTTCTATGATGAGCTGCATGCCATTTTAGGGGGTTCAGCCACCACTATCCCAGCTGTGTTGTTTGACTCCTTCAATGGAGATGGAGGCAACACAGAGGCAGGTTTTGGGGACGAGGAAGATGATGATGATGAAGTTGCAGTTAGCTCACAACAAGCAAGCGGAGAAACCGGTTTTCCCGACAGCCAGGAACTGTTTCTCACCCTGGACCTGGAGGCAGTCCCCCCCGGACCCACCCAAGACTGCCTCCCGGACCCACCATGGGAAAAAAGGGACTCTGGTGAGTGTACCTTTTAAAATAGTATACATGGTTTAAAAGCAAGCATGTTTAATGATTAATTTGCCCTGGCATTTGCGGCTCTCCTGGATGTACTCCCAAAGCCTTTGCAAAAGGTTTCTGGGGAGGGCAGCCTTATTCCACCCACAATGGTAGGACACTTTACCACACCAGGCCAGTAGCACGTACTCGGGAATCATTGTAGAACAAAGCATTGCAGTATATGTTTGCTGGCATTCAAACAACATCCATTTTTTATCTCTCTGTGTTATCCTCAGGAGAGTGACAGCATTCATGGTCACCTGGTTGAAATAGGGAGCTTTTCTTAAGGGGACATGCAGAGGTGCCCGTTCCTGCTGGGCTGTTTGCCTGTGACTGAACAGAAATGTTCCCCGCTGTTAGCCGGGGGGGGATGAGGGGCGGCAAAATGCGACCTTGGAACGAAAGCACATGTGCTGTGTATGTAATGTTAACAGCAAGGTTTACCATGAAAGAGTGTAGCCATTGTTCTAGAAAATGTGTCTTTTTAAATACCACTGCCTCTTTTTTTTTTCCTCCACCAGCTGCATGTGTTTCAATGATCACAGGATCTTCTCCTTCCCAGAGGCTAGTGAAGATTAGAAGGTGAAAAAACCGCACTCATGATGAAATGTTCTCTGAGCTCATGGTGTCCTCCCACACTGACAGAGCACAGATGACTGCGTGGAGGCAGACAATGTCAGAGTGCAGGAAAGCACAGTATGACCGGGAGGAGAGGTGGCGGGCTGAAGAGAGTAAGTGGAGGGCTGAAGAGAGGGCTGAAGCTGAAAGGTGGCGGCAGCGTGATGAGAGGAGGCAGGATTCAATGCTGAGGCTGCTGGAGGATCAAACCAACATGCTCCAGCGTATAACTGAGCTGCAGGAAAGGCAGCAGGAGCACAGACTGCTGCTACAGCCCCTGTGTAACCAACCACCTTCCTCCCCAAGTTCCATAGCCTCCTCACCCAGACGCCCAAGAACGCGGTGGGGGGGCCTCCGGTCACCCAGCCACTCCACCCCAGAGGATTGCCCAAGCAACAGAAGGCTGGCATTCAATAAGTTTTAAAGTTTTAAACTTTTAAAGTGCTGTGTGGCCTTGTCCTTCCCTCCTCCACCACCCCTCCTGGTGCTTCTCTCCTCCACCACCCCTCCTGGGCTACCTTGGTAGTTATCCCCCTGTTTGTGTGATGAATGAATAAAGAATGCATGAATATGAAGCAACAATGACTTTATTGCTTCTGCAAGCGGTGACTGAAGGGAGGAGGGGAGGGTGGTTAGCTTACAGGGAAGTAGAGTGAACCAAGGGGTGGGGGGTTTCATCAAGGAGAAACAAACAGAACTTTGACACCGTAGCCTGTCCAGTCATGAAACTGGTTTTCAAAGCTTCTCTGATGCGCACCGCACCCTCCTGTGCTCTTCTAACTGCCCTGGTGTCTGGCTGTGCGAAACTGTGCAAAACCAGCACAGCAGCCAGGCGATTTGCCTCAACCTCCCACCCCGCCATAAACGTCTCCCCCTTACTCTCACAGAGATTGTGGCGCGCACAGCAAGCGGCAATAACAGCGGGAATATTGGTTTCACTGAGGTCTAACCGAGTCAGTAAACTGTGCCAGCGTGCTTTTAAATGTGCAAATGCACATTCCACCACCATTCTGCACTTGCTCAGCCTGTACTTGAACAGCTCCTGACTACTGTCCAGGCTGCCTGTGTATGGCTTCATGAGCCATGGCATTAAGGGGTAGGCTGGGTCCCCAAGGATACATATAGGCATTTCAACGTCCCCAATGGTTATTTTCTGGTCTGGGAATAAAGTCCCTTCTTGCAGCTTTTGAAACAGACCAGAGTTCCTGAAGATGCGAGCGTCATGTACCTTTCCCGGTCATCCCACATTGATGTTGGTGAAATGTCCCTTGTGACCCACCAGTGCTTGTAGCACTATTGAAAAGTACCCCTTGCAGTTTATGTACTCGCTGGCTTGGTGCTCCGGTGCCAAGATAGGAAAATGGGTTCCGTCTATGGCCCCACCACAGTTAGGAAATCCCATTGCAGCAAAGCCATCCACTATGACCTGCACATTTCCCAGGGTCACTACCCTTGATATCAGCAGATCTTTGATTGCGTTGGCTACTTGCATCACAGCAGCCCCCACAGTAGATTTGCCCACTCCAAATTGATTCCTAACTGACTGGTAGCTGTCTGGCGTTGCACGTTTCCACAGGGCTATTGCCACTCGCTTCTCAACTGTGAGGGTTGCTCTCATCTTGCTATTCTTGCGCCTCAGGGCAGGGGAAAGCAAGTCACAAAGTTCCATGAAAGTGCCCTTACGCATGCGAAAGTTTCACAACCACTGGGAATTGTCCCAGACCCGCAACACTATGCGGTGCCACCAGTCTGTGCTTGTTTCCCGAGCCCAGAATAGGCGTTCCACTGCATGAACCTGGCCCATTAGCACCATGATGCCCACATTGCCAGGGCCCCTGCTTTGAGAGAAGTCTGTGTCCATGTCCTCATCACTCATGTTACCGCGCTGACATCGCCTACTCGCCCGGTATCGCTTTACCAGGTTCTGGTGCTGCATATACTGCTGGATAATGCGTGTGGTGTTTAATGTGCTCCTAATTGCCAAAGTGATCTGAGCGGGCTCCATGCTTGCCGTGGTGTGGCGTCTGCACAGAAAAAAGGCATGGAACGATTGTCTGACGTTGCCCTGATGGAGGGAGTGGCGACTGACGAGATGGCTTACAGGGTTGGCTTACAGGGAATTAAAATCAACAAAGGGGGTGGCTTCGTGAGAAACCGAATGGCCCTCTCAAGGATAGAACTCAAAACCTCAAGGACAGAACTCAAAACTGGGTTTGGCAGGCCATTGATTTCACAGAGGGAAGAACGGAGGGAGGAGAAAATGAATACAAAATAAATCTGGTCTATTTCTTGTTTTGAGCCACTTCATCTATCTTTATACATCTTGCTGGCAGCAGACCATGCAGTACAACCGCTAGCCATCATCGTCTTCTGGGTGCTCGGCAGAAGACGGTGCACTATGACGACTAGCCATCATCTTCTGCTAGCTGCAGGTTAAAGGACAGTGTACTGCTGGTAGGACTCAATTGCCACGAGACAAAACAAGGGAAATGACCTGGCTGAGTCACTCCCATGTTTGCCCAGGCACCTGGTTAAAAGAGCACCCAGGACTACGTTGATGACGGCTACCAGTCATACTGCACTGTCTGCTGCCAAAAGGCAATAAAGTGCTGCTGTGTAGCAATGCAGTACCTCATCTGCCAGCACCCAGGAGACATACGGAGACAGTTAGCTGAGCTCCATGCTTGCCGTGGTATGGCGTCTGCACAGGTAACTCAAGAAAAAAGGCGCAAAACGATTGTCTGCCCTTGCTTTCACGGAGGGAGGGAGGGAACGGGGGCCTGACGACATGTACCCAGAACCACCCGCCACAATATTTTAGCCCCATCAGGGACTGGGATTTCTACCCAGAATTCAGCTGAGCAGCGGAGATTGCGGGAACTGTGAGATAGCCACCCACAGTGCAACGCTCCAGAAGTTGACGGTTGCCTCGGTACACACTCCGCCGACTACATGCACTTAGAGCACTTGTGTGGGGACACACACAATCAACTGTATAAAACCGCTTTCTACAAAACCGACTTCTATAAATTCGACCTAATTTCGTAGTGTAGTCATACCCTAAGACAAACAAGTTTGTTTACATTTACAGGAGATACTGCTGACTGATTCTTATTTACAATGTCACCTGAAAGTGAGAAAAGATGTTTGCATGGCACTTTTGTAGCTGACATTGCAAGGTATTTATATGCCAGATATGCAAAACATTCATATGTCCCTTCATGCTTCAGCCACCATTCCAGAGGACATGCTTCCATCCTGATGATGCTCATTAAAAAAATAATGCGTTAATTAAATTTGTGACTGAACTTCTTATGGGGAGAACTGTATGGCTCCTGTTCTGTTTTACCTGCATTCTGCCATATATTTCATGTTATAGCAGTCTCGGATGATGACCCAGCACATGTTCATTTTAAGAACACTTTCACAGCAGATTTGACAAAACACAAAGGGTAACAATGTGAGATTTATAAGGATAGGTACAGCACTTGACCCAAGGTTTAAGAATCTGAAGTGCCTTCCAAAATCTGAGAGGGAGGAGGTATAGAGAATGTTTTCAGATGTCTTAAAAGAGCAACACTCCGATGTGGAAACTACAGAACCCGAACCACCAAAAAAGAAAATCAACCTGCTGCGGGTGGCATCTGACTCAGATGATGAAAATGAACATGCGTGGGTCTGCTCTGCTTTGGATCGTTATCGAGCAGAACCCATCATGGGCATGAATGCATGTCTTCTGGAATGGTGGTTGAAACATGAAGAGACATATGAATCTTTGGTGCATCTGGCACGTAAATATGTTGTGATGCCAGCTACAACAGTGCCATGCAAATGCCTGTTCTCACTTTCAGGTAACATTGTAAACAAGACATGGGCAGCATTATCTCCTGAAAATTGTAACCAAACTTGTTTGTCTGAGCGATTGGCTGAAGTAGGACTGAGTGGACTTGTAGGTTCTAAAGTTTTACATTTTTATATTTGAACGCAGTTATTTTTTGTACATATTTCTACATTTGTAAGTTCAACTTTCATTATAAAGTGATTGCACTACAGTACTTGTATTAGTACTTGTAATTGAAATGTACTATTTCTTTTGTTTTTTACAGTGCAAATATTTGTAATAAAAATAAATATAAAGTGAGCACTGTACACTTTGTATTGTGTTGTAATTGAAATTAATATATTTGAAAATGTAGAAAACATCCAAAAATATTTAAATAAATGGTATTATACTATTGTTTAACAGTGCGATTAATAGTGCAATTAATCACGTGATTAATTTTTTTCTTGCTCGTTACTATGACTCAAATCTGGCAATTCTAGTCAGTGAAAACTTTCTGACATCAGCAGAGGGGATTCCTTTTGTTACATGCTTGAGACCAAGGCAGCCTCTTCATTTTCTTTCACTCCTATACCAAAGCAATCTCTGTTTGATGGGCATTTGAAGATTACAAGATATTTTTGCTCTAATTCTTGCTACTCTTCTTCAGCCTGCCTTTTCTGGGTCATTGCATTTCTTCCCCAGTCAGTGGAAGTTTACTTTTTCCATTGGTGCTCTTATCACTGAAAAAAATGTAGTGACTAATTTGTATATTTCTCCTAAATTTTACCGTGGCTCCTAGAACTCCTAGTACATTAAGAATCGTAACAGACCAAATACATTTTTCTCTATTACTTTTCCTTAAGTATATATGGTTCAGAACTCAAGTTTCAAACTTGATTGCCCACGTTAGGGTGCCCAGTTCCCCATTTGAGAACCCAATAACAGATAGAGGTGGCCTAACATAAGAAGAGGGCTCCAAAGTTTCTTTACCTCAAGAAAATTAACAGTAATGTGTTTGGTTTTGGTTGTTCTTAGTCCTGAGCGCATAGAGCTGTTCCTATGCTGTTCATATGCTTTATGGTATAAAGTGTTTATTGGATTTTCTTATAGACCCCAAATAGAAAACTTTCCAACTGTTTGGTGAAATATCTGAGTGCTTTATTAAGGGGTGGATTCATATGACCTGACTCTTGTTAGGTACCACTCTAGATTGAATAGTACCTTAAAAGACAAGTCAATGTGAGGAAATGTATCACAATCTGGTCTGAATGAAATATTTCTGATGAAACATACCTGTAAGTCGTACAGGAGCAATCACTCTTAAACAACCTGCCAATTGCCATGGATAACTAATGACTGTTATCTGCGTATCAGAAACACCTCAATTTTCCCTATCAGTATTATGGTGAATACTGAGATAATTGAGGTAACCTTATCTACTGCGTTTATCTAGGGCAAAATTAATCAGTTTTAAAGGCAAGCACTATACAGTATAAATAATGAATATATGGCCATTTTGTGCACAGTCACAATATGAAACTTGTCATCTTGTCTTTGGCTTTCTTTCATTTCAGGTCCTGATGGAGGCATTCACACACATGCCCTTCAGACTCAGACAACAATGAGAAGTAGACTCTGTCCTAGTGGCTGAAGACAGATGATTAGAAATCCACAACAAAGGATATTTCAGACACATTTTGATGGAAACCTTTTGTAAATTGCTATTCCCTGTTATAAGTTCATGGCAGTAGAGTTGGATCTTTGTTTGAATCCACTGTTAGAAAAGTAAATATTAATCATGTTCTCAAAATAATATAAAGTCAATCAACTGCACATCTGAGACTAACTAAATCAATATTGAACCTGTTTATAAGTCTTTGTGAACACTTTGCTAGTAAGATATTTGCTCTTTTCGTACAGATTTCTGTTATTTCACACATACTGTATAATATTGTTTAATAATAATATTTGGCACTTCATCTTCAAAGCCCTTTGCAAACATTAATTATGCCTTAGCTCCCTGGGCGATGGTGTATACCTTGGAGGATTAGTATCAAAGAACAGGAATTGTGAAGATGACATAAAATGAAGAATCTAGCTAGCTGCTACTATGTGTGGAAAACTCTGCAAGATCTGGAAGGCTAATGACATTGAGATAAAAAGAAAAAAAAATCAGTTTAGATGAGACAACTGTCATGCCTACACTTTTGAACAGGCTGGAATGCTGGAATATGAGGAAACACAATGAACAAAAGATTTCAACTGCAGACATGAACTGGCTGAGGGGCATACTGATTGTTTCAAGACTGCAGAAAATAAAAAAAAAAGTGATAATGTAACCCACACACCACCTGGTGTGGTGGTCTGTCCCATCTAGTGGCACAGAGACCATTTAGAGATTAATGGCTTTTAGCTCATGCAGTAGAGGCTTATGCACTAAACTCCAGAGGCCCCCGGTTCGATTCTGCCCACCGACGACTGGGGTTTGTGGTTTTACAATAAGAAAATGGCTAGGGCACGAAATAATGCTAATACAGAAGATTCAAGAAAGATGACTATGATGGTTTGGATATGCCAAGAATGGACTTGGGAAGGATGCCATACCTGGCGATACATACTAGACCATAAGGATCTAGTAATAGAGGAAAACTGAAGAGGTGTTGGATAGACACAGTGAAGAATGACACAGAACAAAAAGGTTTCAAGTTTAAAAAGCCAGAAAGCTGGTACAAGACGGAAAGTGGTGGACAGACTTCATTTGTCCCACTATCACTGTTGAGAGAATGGCCACGAACCAAAGTAGTAGTAGGTAAGTAGCTATTATGCCCATTTTACAGGCAAAGAGGTTGGTGCCTTTTACCACCACACTTTTCAGAAAACAGCTGATAAATTCCATTGTACAATATCATGTAAGGTTGATCATTTATTATTTGCTTTTATACACAGAGTGTGGTGCTAAATCCTTCCCTGACATTCTTGTACATAATTGTACATGATGTAAGTTCTCCATATTAGAGCTAGGCAAATTTTGGTTTTGGACAAATAGCTTATTCACAAAAAAATGCAATTTTGGGTTGCCTGAAACTGTTAGTGAATTCAGGTCAAATTCAGCAAATTTTGTTTTCCATTTTTTTCTGGCAAAAACAATTTCCAAAAAAGTTAAAAAGTTTTGACTTTTTGTTTTGAAATCAATCCTTTTGAAATGTAGCTAAATTCAACTAAACAAACAAACAAAGGGTAAAAAACACTTCTCAAACCAAAACAAACTTGTTTGGGGTCAAACAAAATGTTTCGTTAAGCCCTAAATAATTTTTTCCCCCCTGTTTGGCTACCAAACTGAAAAATCACTTATTCTTCCAGCTCTACTGCATAGTCCAATGTCAGTTACCACAACGTATCTGCCCAGAACGTAAACCAGAGCAGAATCTGGCCCACACTGTGTATGAGAATATAAGACATGACTAAGCAAGCTACCATGATAGGTCATGTTATAACTGATAGTTATTTTCTGAACAGTCTGATGGTGAGGGAAGTCCTAGGTTTTAATCCTGGCTGTGCCACTGATTTGTTGCATTGCATTGAGTAAATCACTGTAAATTACTGTTATCCACAGAACAATTTAGCCCTATAACAAAGAAATACTTTCTCTGTCCACTCTTGCTGTCAGATTAGTTTGGCTGTCCTTTTGATTTAATTCTAGAAATTATCATGTAATTAGCACATTGATATATTGCATTAATGTGAATGTTGTACACAAAACCACACCCACAAATTATTGCAGTGACTACTCTGTCCCAAGCGTACAGAACATAGCTCCCTGCAGAGACTACGGGACATGTCTGAGCATTTGGCTGGAGGAACTTACTCAAGGAGATTCATACACTTTAAAGCCAGTTCGCAATGAAAGACAATGCACCTAGTCTGAGATCCTGTAGCATAAGGGTATGCACTGGTAGAAGTACAGAAAATGCCCTTGAATATATATGGCACATGAGAACTAGAAATGATCCCAAACCAAAACACTTGCACTTTTGGAAAGTTTTGATCCAGATACAAATTTCATGACAAGCCCCATTATCAATGGCTCAAGCCAAACCCCTAGATATGAACACTAGACACTGGGACACTACCTATCCTGATCTGAACTTTCTGGCTAAAGGCATCCCTTTGATAACACATTAGCTTGGACATTTTAAAAGTTTATCATCTGAGATGCAGAATTAAAAGATTATTTTAAGTACATTATCAGACAAATTATTTGTGGAGCTTGTTCCTCTCTACTGCTAATTTTGTTATAACTGGTAGTAGAATATTCATTGCAAATTTGGACCACATTTCAATAATGTTGCCAAAGCATTCAACATTTGTACTCTATTTCTAGGGCAACTGTCATTCAGAAGGGGAGGTGGGTTACTCTAAGACATGGGTAATGATCACTGTCTATGTGTAAGTGGGGGTAATGTCTCATGTTTTTAAAGTGGAAAATTTTAAAACTTTCTAGTGACCACAAAAATAAAGATTTTGTAATACTGACTAGAAACCAAATCCTTCCCCTCCACAGCATTGCCAAAACATCTGAATCCTGGCCTGAAGCATTTTCTTGTTATAGTGCTAATTATTTAGTGCATTAAAGCACACAAGTTGGAAAAAAACAAATGTTAGCTGGAACAGATCTACAAGGTAACTCAGTTGTTCATATGGGAGCAAGGGTAGGACTGCTGTCTGCTTTCTAGTGCTTTAGGATTCCATTACTTCTCTTAGATGGTTGTTCCACCTTTCAAAAGATCTCATCATTTAGAAGATTTTCCCGATGGCCACCCTAAATTTACTTTATTTCACTTCACTTATGAATGTAGTCAGATGTGCCTCCATGTCTCGAAGTGAAAAGCCAACACAATTATTCACTTCACACATTTCTAAACTCTTATCCTTGCACTTCTTGGGTCTGGTAGTGTTATTCTTCAATGGATGATGACATCACTGAAAGAAGATCTTATCACATACAGTAATATAATGTAAATGGATCATTTCACAGTAAGAATCTACCATAGTTTTAACATTAAACAATCTCTGTTAATTATGTGTTCTAAAGGAAGCAGATGGAACCAAAATAGTGTAATCCAGGATGTAAATGAGCTCTCCCCTGCCATCTATTGATGTGCTGAAGGAAAAGGAGCACGCTATATTTGCATAAACACATGTACTTTGCCTAGGTGACCAATTTTTGCTGTTTGGGATTAAAATTCACTTTAGACTTGAATGTAGGAGTAATGAAATGTTATCCTTGTTGTATGCCTTTAAGGGGGTCACCCTAAATGAAAAGTTTCAGACTAGCAGCCGTGTTAGTCTGTATCCTTTACTTGTATCCTCACACCTTCTTGTCAACTGTCTAAATGGGCCATCTTGATTATCACTACAAAAGTTTTTTCTCCTGCTGATAATAGCTCACCTTAACTAATTAGCCTCTCACAGTTTGTATGGCAACTTCCTACTTATCTGTCTGTGTGTATATATATATATATATTTACTATATGTTCCACTGTATGCATCCGATGAAGTGCGCTGTAGCCCACGAAAGCTTACGCTCTAAATAAATTTGTTAGTCTCTTAGGTGCCACAAGTACTCTTGTTTCTAAATGAAAATTTACTTGCTAAGTCAGGGGTAGTAATGCAACATCCAAGTGAAAGTCAGAGGGGGCGTAGGGACAGGTGTTCTTACCATGGATGCTGTTGAAAGAGTTCTATATACAATTGGACCCTCCTGCGCTGGTCAGACCCAGTTCAGTGTCCTTGGTTCTGCTCAGTGATTAGAGCTGAAACCACTGATGAACACATGGGGGGGGGGAGGAAACACACGGGGACAGTGTCACAATGCAGAGAATGCAGCCAAAGTGAGGTTCCCCATTACTCGATGAAATCACTAAGAGGTGAAAACACTAAGAATTGGGCTAAGTAGTGGAACCTCAGAACATGGCATCACAGTTAGAGGCAGAGGCAGCAGAGAAGTTGATGAACAACAGTGAAGGTGACAGAAGCAAAGGCAGTAGCAAGTTACAAGTGATGGCAGAGAACCCCTGACAGCAGGAGCAGCAGAGTAATTGCTTGAGTTCCCCTTCGGGGTCATCTGTTGCTGTTTCACCATGCAAGGTGGGAAAGTGAGACAAAGGATTACTGTCCAAGATACTGTGGGGCAAGTGTTTACTTATGGTTTGCCGCCTTTTGAATCATTGTTGTGGTGTTTCTCCAAGTTAATGCAGAATTCCCACTCCCTTTTATTAAAAGTTTTCTTTTGTTATACACAGACTCAGTGCTTTTGAGTGGGGAAGTATTGCCTCTTAGAGGTGCACAGGGGTAATGTTTAATTTTTCTGGATTTCTGGGTTGGGGCTCAAGTCTTGGTGGGGGGCTCAGTTCTTTTTTGTAATGATAAGAGGAATCCTTAGAATGGATACCTAATCCAGTCCTTGTTACTTCCAACACCATCTGGCAGAAGGGTTACAAGGGGAACAGAATTTTCTTTCCACATTGATGTTAACCTTTCTCTCAGTAAAAAGAAAATATTACTCTTCCATTACCCCACCTAAGAAAAAAAAAGTAATTTCAAAAAAGTTTCCTCCAGTGAAACTTGGATCCTGTTTTGTAGTGCCCACGAAGTCAAAGGTTCAAAACTGAGTCTCGCTTTCCGTGAGACACGTATACAGAGAAAGAACAAATTGCAAAGCAAGTCCAACCTCCCCGCTCCCTGATAAAGTGCTAGGTGACAACTTTGATTCTAAAGCTACGTCTGGGATTTCCCCCATCTGTAGTTTTCAGCAGACACAGTATTTTTCCACAGTGGGGTTGAATCTCACTGCTACTGCTGTCAATTCCTGTCACATAATGCTGCATGAAGGAAAGAAACAGATATTGCCCTGCATTCTAATTTTCTTATTCACCCTCTCCAGTCTGTTTTTTCAGCTCTCACTGTGATTTGGCCCACCACTGGCTATTGGAGTTGTGCAGTAGGTTTCCCATGCAGGGCAAGACCAGTGAACACTGTTTTTCTTCAGTTTCCAAAAACGGTTAAAAGCAACACAAAAGTGTTTTTACTTTGTGAGGTTTGCAATAGGTGATAAAACTACTGTTACTTACATCACTGAAGTAGGGAAATGGGGCAGGCACTGACAATCCAATGGAAAATCGCATTTACTCCTATGTGTACTAGCATTTACAGGGATACTACTGAGAGCTTGGTGAGGAGAAATGATTCTGAGCGTGGAGGAACCCTGAATACTGGGCAGAAATATTGAAAACAATATTATACAGGACAAAACCTGCTACACCAAAAGTATATTTTTGATGGTGGTTCTTGTTTTATTACTCTATTAGAATATGAAGGAAACAGGAGGATGAGTAGGGAACTGAAGTCTTTGGGACTGAGGGGGTACGAATTTGCTGACCGCAAACACAATAAAAAGGTGAAGCTAATAACGTTAATAGTTTTTGCATACAGTCTTGTTATTTATTGAATGCGGACACTGTGCTCAAAGATGTACCAAACACAGATGGTGATACACCCCCCGCCTCAGGGACTTGAGAATCTAAAATAATATTACCTTTCATCTAAGCATTATGAGCAAAGTCAAAAGTGTGGCAGGTGCTTTTGCTGCAGCAATGGAGAGAAACTTGAGTCTTAAAGAACTTTAGTGATGTTGAGGTGACTATGGGTCCTTGATAATTATCACAGCCTCCATTTTGGTTGTGGCTAAAGAATGATGCCAGTGTGAGTAAGTGGGAGAATGGGAAGGGGAGAAAGAGACGTGTAAGTTTGTTATGATAGTTGTTATTATATTGGAAAGGACTTCCAGCTCAGGTGGCAGAGTCAAATACTATTGGTTTATCTGGGGAAAACCAATGTAATGGAGTCTATGGAATGTAATCAGCTAAAAGGGGTATTTGGCAGTTTTGTAATAGCTGGCGCTGCTCCCTCTCTAGGGTTATTGACAGGGCTGGATTAAGGCATCAGCATTATAGACCAGTTCCTAGGGCCCAGCTCCTAGAATCACACGATTACATCAGAATCTGAGATTTAATTTAAACAAATGGTAAATTCTGAGCCCTCACGGATATGAAGAAAAACTTAAAAGCATGATTTGGGTGTGACTGATGCAGAGATATCCACCTGAGTGTGCAGACAGCCTGAAATAATAGCTCTGAGATATGAACTGCACCACGCATTTCTACGGGTCATTAACTCCAAGACCCATTATTTTGGGATGCTTAATCAACACCACCTCAGCAGCGGCCTGTGGGGGTGTCAGGAGCAGAAGAGTACAGTGAGCCAAGCCTTTTCTCTCCGCAACTCGGATATGCCAGCAGTCAGGCTGTGAGTACTGGGAGCCAGCCCTGCTGCCCCCACGTGTCTCCCCCCCCCCCCCGCTGATCCGGAGGCAAAAGGGCCTCTGCTGCCACCCCTGAATGGGGAGTAAGGGGCCCCATATCCCTGCCCCTCACCCTCTGTGTGGGAGTCCCTGTCACTTGCACTCCAAATGATGAGGTGAAATCCTCATGGCGTGCGTCGTATCCTGGCTTGCCTTCATTGGCAGAGGGAATTTTTTGCTACTCAGAAAAATTTCCCCAAGTCCCCAGGGTGGATATTTGACTGTGTTCCTGTGGGTTTGGTGTGTTTTCTCCCTTCTCTGACACATTTTTGAAAATTTTTTTACAGTGTTTACAATATAACTTTTTAACATGGTAGTTACAGGATGTAATGACAGTATTATCAAACTGATTCTAAGCATGAAGGGCTCATGGACTGTCCTGGTTTTACACAACTAGGAAATTATGTGCATCATGTCAGACAATTCACCAAAAAGAACTACCTCAGCAACACAGATAAGATACTTTAATGTGAGCTCCCAATGGCAACTTACAAGTCCCTATTACAGCACAGACTGAAACACAATACTGAAGTAACTGCTTAGATAGCCTCTAGGAAAAGAACTTGAGTAGAGCTAAATAAATCAAAGTGTCAACTCTAGTAATGCAGGTTTCAGAGTAGCAGCCGTGTTAGTCTGTATTCGCAAAAAGAAAAGGAGTACTTGTGGCATCTTAGAGACTAACCAATTTATTTGAGCATAAGCTTTCGTGAGCTACAGCTCACTTCATCAGATGCATCCGATGAAATGAGCTGTAGCGCACAAAAGCTTATGCTCAAATAAATTTGTTAGTCTCTAAGGTGCCAAATGTACTCCTTTTCTTTCTAGTAAGGCAGTTACTAGGAGACTGTACATCTAGAAGTCCTAGGCTGACTGTGCCTCTTCTCACAATACCTAACAGCTTCTTGGGAGTCAGTTAGCACACATTAGCAGCCCTCAGTAAATACCTTCTTCTGTGTCTCTTGGCAGCACACCAGCAAGCTAAAGGTGAAAGGGTTCTCCTTACCCCATGATGTATCCCTGGAGCTATCCTGTACCTGGACTAAACTATTTATAAGAAGTTTGCCTCCAGTATCCCTTGGAATGCAATTTAGAGTGAGATTAAATCTGGTGAATCATGGTATCCAGTATAAAAGCATGGCAGTAGCTACAGAAACATCACTTTGTGCTAATACAACAATATAGACACTCTTCCATTCTTCTGTAGGTGGTATGTGGGGGAATTAGCTGATCACGAGACAAGGAAAACTGCATGTCCACTGGACACTGTAAAAGAATTAACCATTATACTAGAGGCTTAGTCAACAAAACAGGCATCTTTGTACTCAAAAACGCTCGCTTCTTCAAGAGGACAGCTCCCAAGTGACTGGTTGAAAGAGGTGTTTATTCAGAGGTGTGGTTGATTTTTCACTAACACAAATGCCACTATGCATCCGATGAAGTGAGCTGTAGCTCACGAAAGCTTATGCTCAAATAAATTGGTTAGTCTCTAAGGTGCCACAAGTACTCTTTTTCTTTTTACAAATGCCACTGTGTGAATGGAAGCACATCTCACATATTGCTGTTCTTGAACTGCTAGCTCTATAGTTCCCAGCAGCACCTAAACTAAATCAATTTTTATTGCCTAAAACTTAAAGAATATGACATCCTGGAATCACGTACCAGGAAAAAACCAACCTCTTCATGAGAAGAAAGGAAATGAACAAGGTCTGGAATTGAGTGTAAAACACTGATCCTAAAACCCAGCAGCTGACAGAACAAATAAGACAGCATACTAGGAAAAGCGTTCAGAAAGCCATGTAGAAGAAAAGAAACACCAAAAGGAAAAACACAGAATTTTATCAGCAGACATTGACACCTGAACATCAAGATAGCATTTCATAGTCACAGAAAGAGGGAGAAGCCTGCTTGGAGAATGCATTTAAGCAGAACTTCAGAAGTTTCCAAATCAGGTGAGCGTTTAACCTGCTGAATAATTTAAACAGGGATGTGCCCCCAGAAGACTCAGCAAAAGTAAACAATTAGAAAAAGATGAACATGGAGACAATAAAATATGACTTGACACTCATATAAAGAGGAAGAAAAGTATTTAATGTTAAGCTGTTATCAACATTGTCTCTCACAGGCCCAACTTAAAGGAGGCAACAGTAAGGCTTTGGACATTTTGTTTCGTAGTAAAGGTAATAAAAGAAGGCTGCACAAACTCTTGGTCACCTACCTTTCAGGCTCCCAAAAGAGCTTGATAAAAACACTGACACTCAAAAACATTGGACTTCAACTAGCTGAGAGAATTGGCTATACAATTGAGTGAGTGACCATCTCATTAACACTAGCATAAAGAGGTTCTGAGACAGAAATCTGTTCTGAAATGAAGGCTTTGAACGTTTTTACAACCTTACAAACTGAGGGACAGATTCTGCTACTACTACACTGAATAACACCTCAGTCTGCAAGTAGCCCCAAAGAAGTCAACTCAGCATAAGGAAGCACTGAATCGTGCCCAAACTTTTGTTTTCACACCATTGAAGGGGTTCTCACCCTTTTTCTTTCTGAGGCCCCTCCAATATGCTATAAAACTCTATGGCCCAGCAGTGCCACAACAACTGCTTTTCTGCATATAAAAGCCAGGGCTGGCATTAGGGGGTAGCAAGCCGGGCAATTGTCTTGGGCCCCATGCCACAATGGGCACCACAAAACTAAGTTGCTTAAGCTTCAGCTGCAGGTGGTGGGTCTCAGGACCCCAGGGTGCAGTCCCGCCCAGCGGAGCTGTGACTTTCTGCCCTGGGCCCTAGTGAGCCTAAAGCCGGCCAGGCTCGGCGGACTCCCTGAAACCTGCTCATGGCCCCCGGACCCCTGGTTGAGAACCACTGTGCTAGAGTACCTACTATGCCAACATAGCGTAGTATGTAATATGCAATATAATATACATATGTAGACTGGAGACAGAATGTAATG
The DNA here is from genome assembly GCF_965152235.1 of Eretmochelys imbricata. Lineage (NCBI taxonomy): Eukaryota > Metazoa > Chordata > Testudines > Cheloniidae > Eretmochelys > Eretmochelys imbricata. Next base: position 39,499,199 of record NC_135577.1, read on the forward strand.
CAGCTTCATTATGTATTAACAAATGAGGAATTTTCCTTTATGTAGAAACTTCTCAAATGCTCCCAGATATCTAGTTTTATAACATGGTGGGTGTTAATTTCATGTCCTCTGCAGTTTGGTCAAAAACCTTGGCAGCATGGTATTCCCTACTGATTTCTGTTGACCTTGGTTCTGTTTAGAGTCAGTGCTTATTGTTAACTACAGCCAAAGCACATTTTAAATGTCTTTTTGTGATATCTGGCATTATAACAGAGTACCCAGGCCAGGAAGAATAGAAAGCCAAAAGAATATCCCCGTAAGAATTCTGTAGATTTTGGATAACAGACCCATGATGACCTCACCTCTTCACTCCGCAAACAGAGTTGTAGCAGTAAAGAATCCCGTTACAAAAGAAGGGTTTGTTGGCCCGTGTTTGGGGAAGAAGGCATAGATATTCTGTGGTCTAGAGGGAAACCCTGTGGATCTCTGGTCATCCAAGTCTTGCTCCCACCTTAGAAACTGTGTTTCCATTAACTCCCTGCCTACATCTGCACCCTGTCTTGCTTCTGAGGAACGAAAAGCTAAGAGAGACACTTCGGGGTACTTCAAAAGGAATTCCTGCAGGATCTCAGAGGAGTGTTATTACTCTCCTCCCCATGGCAACTGACTATGCCCCCAAAATCTGCAAAGCCCTGAGCATGTGGTGTTTGCAAGCAGGAGTTTTGGAGATCTCCCTTTTGTCAATTTTGAAGGCACCGCAGCGGAATTTTGGATCCTTTCCTCTCTGCACATCCTACAGCAGGGCAAATAGCACAGTAGGCAGAAACCGCACGTTGCCTCTCTCTGTGAAAGTCATTTCTTTGCCGAGGGCCAGAACAAGGTCTATGCATCTCTTAAATCCTCATGATGAGGGGTGAATTTCGTCCTCTGTGATGAGCTTCATGACACGCAGCCCTCTAAATTTTTTTCAGCTGGCATATTTACACACAAACTACACTGGGCCATATGCTGCCACCCTTCCTCACATGGGGTAGTCCGTTCTCTGCAAGCTATCACACTGATTTCAATAGAATTCACAGAGTCAGATTCTGATATCCTTGCTCATGCTGCACAGCACTCTGTTCACTTCCTGGGACCATTCATGGAGTAAGGTACTACACGATGTAAGGTGGGGGGGGGGGGGCAGAATCTGGTCTTGTCTGATTAACAGCACAAACTTTCTCTCTACTCAGAGAACATAATAAATGAGATCATTTACCTGGACTTAATTTGGAGGCAAGCTCCCTATTAATTAGTCTGATCATCAGTGAAAAGAAGATCAATACATGGTCTTTTTTAGAAAAGGTGCCTGAGGAATCTATGGAAATTTGCCTTTTCCATTGCTTCCAAGGGAGGTTTCAGCAATTACAGTATATTAATTTTCTGTATAATCTGTTTGTCACAGCTCATTGGGAGCAAGGGGAGTCGTGGAGTGAGCCCCTTGCTAGTCCTGTAACAGCTAGCTGAAATTCAGCCCAAAATTGGCCACCTGGGCTTTTAACTAGAAAACAAAAATAAACAATTTTTCACAAGGTGCAGTCAGCTTGTGAGGCCTGAACCTGGGTGTTCTGAGTTAAGACTAAGGCGCTTCTCTCCTGTCCCAGCTTCATCCAGCACTCCCCCTTAAAAGAAACAGGCAGTCCTTCTTGTCTAGCCTGATTGGTCCTCATTGGCTACTGCCTCCTTCCGGCCCTTCTAACTGCTGGAGGGTCAAGTCTTGTTGATTCTGCCAGTATCAGAGCCTAAGTGCCTCTCTAGGCAGTGCTTGGAGGTCTAAACTCATTGCTCCTCTTTTCCAGGTATCACTTTCCCTTTGGGCAGTTGTGTCAGAATGACAACAGAGGCAGAGAGGGCAGAAAAAACTTGTTACACACTGTCACACATTTCCCCATAACTGTTATCCATATGGCGAGTGAGATATCATATGAAAAGTAGTTCCTAGATTGAGGCTGCAGGCATAAAACTGATGGGACAGAATAGATCAATTTTAAGCCTAGCCAATTTAATAAATAACCAGAGAACTTCAGAAAGGAAAAAGAACAAAGAGGATTGAATAATGGTTGTTGAACTCAATTCAAAACTATTTTGTCCACAGTCTCTTGTAGATGGCATATTTTCATTTTCTTTCTCACCCATTTCCTGAGGACATAAGGTTTCTGGACATTTTCTTTGCTCCAGCCCTTTTGGAAACTATTCCAATTCCTAAACACACTGTGCCACATTGTGAACCCCTTGTGATGCTGTCAGAGTAGGTGCCAGCTCATGCCAGAGCCCTACGTCAGTTCACTTGTGTAGTAGTATAGATCAAAGTGATTGTTGAACGTACAAGAGTGTATTTGGTGTTTAAACTTCACAAAAACTAATGGACTGTTACTTGCATTATTTCCACTTATCTGTATCCCATTATACTGTAGTTGCAAACATTTACATTGTGCATACCCTTGTAACTATATAACCCATCAAACGAGAAAGAAGCCTTGTGAAATGCAAATGAAGAACTTTTAACTGCAAAGCACTAATTTCAAAGCAAGTGGTCATTGTGTGTGATGATTGGAAGTCAAAAACTCAAAATGCATTCCTCACTCTGAGTCATCAAAGGAAAAGCCAGTGTGTGTAGTGGCACTGGCAGCTTGTTTTCTGTGAAAAGAAGCTATAAATATGGATTCAAGGAAAAAGTCTGCATCTTTGGACTGTTTCGGCTCTTACTGGGAAGTGTACCAGACGCAAAGCGGAGATCCCCAGAGACAATATGGGAACTCTGAAAAGACTTTTGGGAAACTGGTAGTTTTTTACATCACTGCCACCATTTAGAATTACAAAAGAGAAGGTTACTTACCCTGTGCATTAACTGAAGTTCTTTGAGATGTGTCCCCCTATGGGTGCTCCACTGTAGGTGCAGTCATGCCTCCTGTGCCTGGGATTGGAGATCTTTGGTAGCAGTGTCCGTTGGGCCGCACATGTGCTCCTCTGCATCTCGCGCTGTGAGCAGCATCTATATATAGCACTGCACAGTCCAACTGCCCTAAGTTCCTTCTCTGTTGGAGCTCTGAAGCAGAGGGGAGGAGGGCAGGTACTGGAGCACCCATAGGGACACACATCTCAAAGAACTTCAGTTACTGCACAGGGTGAGTAACCCTCTCTTCTTCTTCCAGTAGTGTTGCTATTGGTGCTTCACTGTAGGTGATTGTAGAGCAGTGCCCCTAGGTGGAAGGCTGGGGCTTTGGAGTAGCGTTCAATAAGGAAGAGAGGACAATAAGCGTATCCTAGAAGGACATCAGATGCCACGTCATGAATAATAGCATAGTGTTGGCTATAAGTGTCCATGGATACCCAGGTGGCCGCTTTGGAAATGTCAGTGATTGGTACATTGTTGAGAAAGGCAATCGAGGTGGATAGAGAGAAAGTGGAATGTCCTCGAATTCCAGGTGGAAGTATTTGGTTGTGCAGTTGATAGCAAAGGGGTATGCATGGTGAGATTCACTGGGAAAGCCATTGTTTGGAAACTGCTGCTTCCTTCGAGGGTTTGGCAGTTGATAGGAATAAGCTTGATGATTGTCTGAAAGGCCCCCATCTATGGTGTGTTGCATAGCTTTCTGCTGGTGGCTGTGTGGCTTCAGGAAGAAGCAGAGAAGGTGGATAGGTTGGTTCAAATGAAAGGAGGAGGGCACCTTAAGTAGGAATTTTGGGTGCGTGTGTAATGTGACCTTGTCCTTATGAAAAACTGTATGGAGGATATGCCATGAGGGCTCCTATTTCTCCTACTCATCAGGCAGACATGATGGCAATGAGAAATACTCTTTTCATAGATAGGTGAAAATAGGACCATGTTGCCATGGGCTCAGAGAGTGGTCTGGTGAGACGAGGCTGGGATCCCAAGGTGGGTGGGATGTTATTTGTGATGGTAGGGATTCAAAAGACTCTTAAGGAATCTCTTCATGATGAAGTGGGTAAATATGGAATAACCATCTATCTTCGGGTGGAATGCTGTGATGGTGGCCAAATGCACATGAATGGAGCTTGGTGGACAGGGCAGATCTTTTAAGACGTAACATATAGTCTAGGATGAGTGATAAGGGAGAGTCCTATCTGAAGTGATCTGTCACTATGATGGATAATTGGGACCAAGATGGTCACAAAACTGGTGGGTTGTTGAAGATGGTTGCAGCGACGAGAATGCGGAGAGGCTTCTCGGGGCCTCGCCCAAACCTTTAAAATTGTTTAGACGAAGGTAGAGGTAGTGCCCTGAGGTGATGTTTGTCTGCCCTTTGGAGGGGGTCTCTGTCACCGTTGTTGTGTATCATACTGTCGGTATGGAGCGAAAGGTGGCAGTTGGGATCTTGGGGTAGCTTGGTATTTCCCCTGACGTCTCTTTGGAGCTGATGTATATATGCTGAGAGAATGGAGAGTCGCCCTAGAGTCCTTTAGGGAACGTAGTGACTCATCCATGCACTCAGCAAATAGTTTGGAGCCCTCAAAGGGTAGATCCTCGACTGTGGTCTGCATCTCTTTGGGGAATCCAAAAAGGTGGAGCCATGATGCTCGTCTCATTATGATGGCTGTTTCTATAGAGTGAGCAGCCATGTCCATGGAGTCTAGGGAAGCTTATAATGTTGTGCGGGCCAGAAAGTATCTTTCAGACACGAGGGCTTGGAATTGCTTCTTTTTGCCATTAGGCAGATGTTGGCAGAATTCATGAATTTTGGAGTAATTGATGTAATTGCATTTAGCCATAAGAACCTCATAATTAGTTGTATGGAACTGGAGTGTTGCAGAAGAATAGGCCTTGTGACTGAATAGGTCTAATCATTTGTCCCTGTCATAGGGGGTTGTTCTGGAGTGGTGTTGATAACCCTTCTCATGTACAGCATTGACAACCAATGCGTTAGGTGTAGAGTGAGAAAAGAGAATTTCTAAGTTCTTAGCAAGGGTATAATACTTCTTGGCCACATGCTTACAGGTTGGCAGGCTGGATGCCAGAGTCTGCCAGACTACTTTGGCAGGGTCCAACAAGGTCTCATATGGAGACATGTACAATATCGAGCAAGTTATGTTGTTGCTTTTTGACTTCATCTAGAGGGATCTGTAGAGTCTCCACAATCCTGAGGAACTGTTCTTGAAAGACTCTGATGTCATCCTTTGATGTAGAAGGTGGTGGCATGATGGCCTCATGAGGGGACGAGGAGGAAAAGTGGAGTGGTGGTATAATCTTCTCCTCAGTTTCTTTGTGTTGTTCCTCCATCGTCAGTGGCTTGGCCTCATGTGGTCAAAAGATGGTTGATGAAGGGGAGTGTTGGTGTGTCTGCTATTGTTTTATGGGTGGTTTGGGAAACTGTGTCCTGTACATAGCCCATGGACCACAGCAGGGCCAATGTGGAGGAACTGGTCCATGAGGTTGCATCCAAGGGGGCCCATACCAGGGTCTTGGTTCGGTTCCGGGTATCAGGTACAAGTGGCGGGTTGTCTCTGTGCATGATCTGGATATGCAGATGGTACAAAGTATAACTCCTCCTCTTCATCTTCTTTATCACTGGGTAAGGATGGTGTAGTCCCTGGGGTGAAGGAGAGTATTTTCGTGACTCTGGGGAAGAGGCATGAGCTATGGCAGGGCTTGTTGCAGACGAAAAGGGACTCCAGCACATCAGAGACGATCAGGTCCCTCGGATATCTGAAGTCCTGTGGAACAGGCAGGAGCATCAATGGCACTGGTGGGTGTTTGGCAAGTGAAGAAACTGTCCATGCCAGAGGCAGAAAGTATTCTCTTGAGCAGCCAATAGATAGCTTAGAAGGTTTGCCTGGTGCCAAGGGCTTTGTTGGTGCTGGGGCACCCGGTGTTGTCTTAGATGAGGTACTCAGAGCCGGTTTAGCAGGTCTCGTACTGTGCTTCTTGGTCCCAAGAGACCTGCCCCTTTATGGTTCTTGGACCTCATTTTAGCTCCTGAATCAGAGGTGCCTGAATGGTCATGGAAGCTAAGTCTCACCCCAGAAGATGATGTGGCTATTGACCTCACAGGGGAGGGCTTTTTCTGAGGTGGTTCCTGGGAAAGCAATGTAACGATCTATTTCTTCCCATCTGAGCAGCAAAGAGAGGATTTTTTCTTAGATGGTCTTGGTGAGTGGGGATGGGCTGATGATTGAGATGATGGTGAAAGCCACGTAGGAGAGGTATCCGGGCGGGATCTGAAGCTGGTCACAAGGAATTCTCCATAGGGAGAAGTGTTAATTTAAGATCACCGTCCTTTTGGGCATGGGCAGTCAAGTTGATGCAGTGGGAGCACTTCTGTGGGATATGACCCTCACAAAGGCAGCGGATGCACCTTGAGTGGACATCACTTACTGGAAATCCTGACAGGAAAGGCACCTCTTGAATCCGGGGCATCCTGGCACACTCGAGAGAGGAAGAAGTCCCAGTTGGGAAGGGTGGGAAGATGGGAAGCACAGTTAATGGGGAGGGAAGAGAATGCAAAGTACTTTTTTAGGGAGAAAAACAAATTGAAACAGCTAAATACTAAGGCAAATGAAGGAGAGTGCAGCTAAAGGCTAAGAAAGAAGGGCTCTGCTTGCAGATTCCCTTCCAGATCAAAGGTGCTTGAGAAGGAATGTAGGGCAGTTGGACTGCACGGTGCTATATATATATAGTTGCCACTCACAGCGCGAGATGGGAAGGAGCGCATCTGCAGCCCAATGGGCACTGCTACCGAAGATTTCTGATCCCAGGCATGGGAGGTGCTGCCACACCTACCGTGCAACACCCATACCGGCACTACTCGAAGAAGAACTGTGACTTACCTGTGTATATATATATATTGTATCTACTGTATATATATATATATAGTATCTCTCAGTACTCATTTCCTTTTCTTAGCTAATAAACCTGTAGTTAATTTACTATTGAATTGGCTGCCTGCATTGTCTTTGGTGTAAGATCTAGAGTACCAATTGATCTGGGGTAAGTGACTAGTATCTTGGGACTTGGAGCAACCTGATGTAGTGTGATTTTGATAGAAGTGACCTTTTAGCACAAAATCCAGTTTGTCTGGGTGGCAAGCAGGCTGTACGGGGACTTGTCTGTGACTCTCTGGTAAGACTGGTATAGTGATCCAGGAGTTCACATTTGTTATTGGCTTGGAGAAATCTAATTATAGAACACACTATAGAACCGGTTTGAGGTGTCTGCCCTGTTTTCTGACCATCTGCCCTGAAGTAGGCACTCGCAGCTGAGCCACTCCAGACAGCGTGACACCTCTTCTTTATATTGGTGAGTGGATACTCACATGAGGATTCCACTGAAACCAATGTTACAATTTGTGAGACTATTTGGTCCGACCCCCCAGCCCCCAGCAGTGGAAGAAAAAGGCTCAGAATCTGGCACAATCATTTTGGGGGTTGTCTTTAGTGTTTATAATCACTATTAAATTTAACCTGATGGGTCAGCCTTGATTCTGCCAAAATGAATACTGCATGCTACATATTGAATGTAGAACCACACTTTCATTCCTCTTTAGAGAAATGTAAAGGTCCAGATTCTCTAGTCTGCTAAATTCACTTCGCACCACATAAATGAAGAAGAAGTGGGGCTGAAAGCTTGTTTACCCTTTCTAGTTAGGGCCAGACAAGCCTCCAACAATCATTCTGTTTAAATGCTAATATTCTGAGGAGAATGCTCCTAATAAAGACCTGTATTGTGAGCGCCTTAAATTTGCCTATTTTGCTTTCATTCTTTATCGACTTGTTTTCTGCAATATCAGGTATTTTAGGTTACAATAGCATCCCTCAAAACACAAGGTAAACATATTTATTGCTTAGCCAAAACATTTGTTTATCAATTTGATTTAATCTAAATATTCAGAATTGCTGCAAAGCATTGCTTTAGCCAGGAATGACGAGGGGACTGCTGCCATATCTACAATGCGGGATTTATTTAGAGCTACCACAAAAGTTTTCTCAGAATTTAGAACTCCCTCCCATCTGAGGAACAACTGCTTTTATAAATAGCTAAAACCTTGCAATTGTATTTTATATTCTCCTGTTCCCTGTGTAATCTCTGAGGATGCCAGGCATCTGACGACCTTTATTAAGACTATAAAGACGTCACCTCACTCAGTATCTCATATTTACAAAAGGCTCTCGCAGCACCTACCCTATACAAGCTTTTTTTTTAAAAAAACTGTCTGGGAATAAATTCTAGAGAAGAAACGTAATTTAGGTGTTGTTAAATTAAAAACCATTTAGTGAACGGTACAATACCAACATTTTGCACAAATAAACATTTTGTGAAACGTTCCAGTTTGTTACGAAATTTAAAAAAGCAAAATCTGGAAGTGTTTTCTTGCTCCAGTTACCTGCTGATTATTTAGAAAAGTGTCATGAGGTTGAATGATTAAACAAGTATGTAAGCGTATGATAATATATACAATATCATTCAGAGAACTGTAAATGGAAATTATTTTGGCCCAAGGAAAGAAACAGATGGTCAGAAATAATCATATAATAGTAACTACTAATAGGAGGAACACACAAAGAAAAAGACAGAATTATATGATTAAAATTAGATTTTAACTGGATGGTCATTAATTTCCTCAAAGAATTTGAATAAAGTTCTTTTATAGTGACCGTTCTTGTTTTGGTTAGGGCTTTTCTCTGTTTCCCTGCACTTCTGCCCACAATTAAATCTTGTTATTAGTGTTCAAATGTGTCAATGTAAGTTTTGCATAGTGACTTTTGAATTTTAAATAAAAATTGAGTGATGGGATGTGGAACTGCCATATGTGCTTGCTGTGAAAAAGTGATTGATAGGATTGTTTTCTCTCCCAACAAACACACACATACATTTCCCTCAATCTTCTGAGACTGAATAACGCCTTTGTTGCTGTGGGTGTTGGACCATCTGTCAAACAATTACACTTCTGTAACTCTCAATAAATTGCATAACACTTACAAAACAAATTCCCTGTATGACCATGATGAACAGTTTTGTGATTAGGGTCTAATCCAGTGGTTCTCAAACTTTTGGGGCTCATGACCCATTTGTAAATGTTTATGGCCTGTTGCGACCCAGTAAATAGTCTGGTGGTGCAGGCCCAGAGGTAGAGCCGTAAGTAGGCATTTTAGTACACATGGGGTCATGTGTCCCCACATTTTTTGGTTGTGTTCCCCCCACTCAGACAGGATGAGTGGCCTGCTGAGATGAGTCAGGGGAAGGAGGTGGTAATCCCTCCTCGACCCCTGTCCTACTGGCCTGGCCTGAGCCGCCTGGCATCGCTGGCCTGAGCCACCCCAGCAGCTGTGCACCCTGGATGGCTGTCCTGCTTGCCCCGTCCTGGTTACAGCCCTGCCCTGGGTTGGTTTTGGTCAGATCCTGCCCCCTCCTCTCCCCGGAAGTGGGCGTTGGGTCATGTTGGGCACTCACCCCATAGAGGCGGCTCCTTCAGCTCCTGTGCTCGGGGCTGGCTGGGCTAGGCTCTCCACTCTGAGCTTTGCAATCTCTGGGGTTGCAGCACCGCTCAGGTTTAGGCCTGCTCCCCTGACTAGACCAAATTTGTGTGAGTGGAGCTGTGACCTGGCTCATGGGGTTGCAGTGCCACTCACTCAAATTTTGCCTATCTGGACTCCTGTCATCATGATGGTGTGACACTGTATGAAATATGTGGGACACTTAATGATATTATTGACACTAGTATTATAAAATTGCAATGAATCATGCCAGATATGCCATGTGAGGTATCTGTGAAAAATATTATAATTTTCCAAGTATGATAATCTTGTTTATATATTTGTATCACCTTTGTATTATGAGTTATAGATATGTATGATATATCTGTATTTCCAAACTTGTGCTGTGTCTCTGGGTGACACCCCCAAACAGATTGGCATCAGCAATGAACCTGCTTGAGGGCCCATCAAGGGACATCAACTGTACAATGAACCCATTGAAAGGGCCAGGGACTACACCTTATGACTTAAATGTGTAGGAATGCAAATATTAAGAATTGGGTAATTATAGTACTTTACAGTGGCATGTGAACAGTGAAACTGCTGGATCTACAAAAACACCACTGTAGAGAGGTGCAGAGGACTATCTCAGCCTTCTGATAACAATATGCAACTGCAACAATATGCAACAGTATTATTAACTGTACAAAAATTGGGAGCTAGACTCTCCCTTCATATGTACTATTAAATCAATGGATGGGATGACGTGGGTGTGATGGCAGCATTTGACCCTCTGTTAAATTAGTATAACACAATATACTTGTTAGGTCTACCATAAAACCACCATAGAATGGTCACTTTGTCTTTATTTCACCCAGAGGTGCTCATGTATCACTAAAGTCTAACTGGTGTTATATAGCGTATCATACACTTTGAATTGAAACCTGATTTGAGTGTAAATTTCCTTGCTTATATCAATTTAAAAGACATATTGATGATTAGAGCTGGTCAAAAAATGTCAATTATTTTCTGTGGGAAATTAAAAAAAAATTATTTAAGAAAATTTCCTGCAAACATTTATTTATCAAATGGTTTGGTTTACAATAACAAATTTCCATTAAAAAACCCTCCAAATTTGAAACCCTCCAAAAATTTCAAAACTTTTTTCATGGGAGTAAGGCACTTAATACTTTTGGAGCATCTAGGCTTGTGTGCCCTCAAATCCCAATATATTTGTAAGAGCAACCACTGAAGCAATAAGAAAGCATTCCTTTTGGAACGTTTTCTTTAAAGCAGGCTATTCAAGTTTTGGTATCGAGAGCAGCATACCACAGGCTGATTTTTTCAATTAGGGTTTTTAATTAGGGTTAGAGGTATACTGTATAATAGTCTCAGTAAGGATTACTATGATCATGCTTTTGTTTTGTATTAGCCAAAAGTAAAGCTGAAACAATCACAATTCTTTTACGGTCAAAAAAAGGTTTATGTCTTTGCCTTTGTATTATCGCAAGTCACAGTGCATAACTCTTCCCCTACCTATTCTTTCGTACATCAGATAGCCCCTCCTTTATGCATCACTATGTCTCAGGAAACTGGGGGTCAGGGAGAACACTTCTATTTTTGGCAACATTAAAGAAACGTTTCTGCACTGGATTCATACCAAGCTATCTCTAAAATGATAAAAGGAGAAAACAGCTGAGCTAGGCACACTACTGTTGCCATAGAAACAAGCAACTCTGTCTGGCCTTGTTTCTCATAGAGCATTCCCACACTGTGAAATTTTTTCTTTAATACTATAACATACAATTTTGTGAAAGGTTTCTGCACTCATATCTGGATTGACAGATATTGGTTCTTGCAAAATATTAGGTTACACTGCTCAATGTGACAGTAGAAGATAATAAAAGAGCAAAGATTTGGAAATAAGAAAAACCCAAAGATTTGTAGAAATAAAAATAGTTAAAAAATGCATGCTGTAGCTCTCCAATAAAAGTGAAATCCAGTCATGCAAGATCCAGAAATATTAGCGGAGAGGTATTTATAAATATTTTTCAGGAAAACAGTTTTGGCAACAACAGCAACAAAACTCTTATCCTAACACCTCTATTTCCAAGGTGTATATTAAAATATCTAATGGCTTGGCTACACAGGAAATTAGTATACAAGGAACTAGGGCAGCAGTTCTCAAACTGTGGGTCAGGACCTCAAAGTGGGTCATGACCCTGTTTTAATGGAGGTCGGCAGGGCTGACATTAGACTTTCTTTCAGAGTAACAGCCGTGTTAGTCTGTATTCGCAAAAAGAAAAGGAGTACTTGTGGCACCTTAGAGACTAACCAATTTATTTGAGCATGAGCTTTCGTGAGCTACAGCTCACTTCATCAGATGTATACCGTGGAAACTGCAGCAGACTTTATATATACACAGAGAATATGAAACAATACCTCCTCCCACCCCACTGTCCTGCTGGTAATAGCTTATCTAAAGTAATCGTCAGGTTAGGCCATTTCCAGCACAAATCCAGGTTTTCTCACCCTCCACCCCCCCACACAAATTCACTCTCCTGCTGGTGATAGCCCATCCAAAGTGACAACTCTTTACACAATGTGCATGATAATGAAGTTAGGCCATTTCCTGCACAAATGTGCAGGAAATGGCCTAACTTCATTATCATGCACATTGTGTAAAGAGTTGTCACTTTGGATGGGCTATCACCAGCAGGAGAGTGAATTTGTGTGGGGGGGTGGAGGGTGAGAAAACCTGGATTTGTGCTGGAAATGGCCTAACCTGACGATTACTTTAGATAAGCTATTACCAGCAGGACAGTGGGGTGGGAGGAGGTATTGTTTCATATTCTCTGTGTATATATAAAGTCTGCTGCAGTTTCCACGGTATACATCTGATGAAGTGAGCTGTAGCTCACGAAAGCTCATGCTCAAATAAATTGGTTAGTCTCTAAGGTGCCACAAGTACTCCTTTTCTTTTTTCATTAGACTTTCTGGGGATAAAGCCAAAGCCTGAGCCTGAGGGCTTCAGCCCTAGCTGGTGGGGCTCAGGTTATAGGCTTTGGCTATATGGGCTTTGGCTTTGGTCCCCCCTCCTGGGGTTGTGTAACAATTTTTGTTAGAACGGGGTTGCGGTGCAATGAAGTTTGAGAACCCCTGAACTAGGGTGTACATTTAAAGTGCACTAGGTACTCCACATTAATTCCCCATGTAGACACTCCTATTGCACACTAAGAGTGCCCTGGGGCAGTTTAGCTTCATACACTTCCAAAGAGCATTAAGGTAATGTGCACAAAGGCACTTTTAGTGTGCAGCAAGAGTGGCCCCACGGAGAATTAGTACAGAGTAGCTAGTGCACACCAGCTAATGCAGACTTTTCCCCCATGTTGACAAACCCTAAACTGATGTGAATACACCTGATACACTTGAATAATATAGATATTCCCATCTACATTGGTCAAACATTTCCACTGGAAAGTGGCACAGGACAACTAAGTTCTGGTTGTTTTGAGTTTTATGACTTGGGCTCTTGGCAGAAGTTAGAGCAGAATCTCTGGAACTTTTACCATGAGTCTGGTGTTGTACACAACTCAGCAGAAGCTGGATAATTTTCTAAATGCAGAAATATTAGTTATTTCAAGTACTCTCCTAAACTGAGCTCTGAGCAATCAGCATGAGATCTGAGTTCTTTAAGTATAAAACGTTTCCCGCATTTCTACCCAGCAGACCACAAGTGAGATATTCTGCTCTCCCTGCAGTACATGAACATAGCTCCCATCAGGGAGATCCTACCATGAAAATCTGAGGAAACAGTTTTACCTATATGCAAATCCCCAAGAATTCAGCTTCTTGTTATATTTCTTTAGCATTCTTCCTTTTTCTTCTACTGAAGCTATTACTTTAAGAGGTTGGCACAGTTTAGTTGTGAGACTTCAGGATCATTTTGTGTTACCTGAGATTGATGGGAAAAAAGACTTATCATAGACAAATTCTCAGAGTGTGATAGTGAACTACATTCACATATGTGAGATGTGAAATTAAGGTCCTGATTCCTACAGTTTGGTTCATAAGGGGAGACACAGGCACCTGACTGCCACTTTAGGCACCTAAGTCCAACATTTAGGCACTAATGTCATTCAACGCCCCCCCCCCACTGCTCAGCTGCTGCCTAAGGCTGTAGGCACCTAAGTCAAGTGGAAAAGTACCCTAGATACCTAAATTCCTGCTGCTGAGCACACACACAGCTGGCTGAGTCATGTCACCACATAGCAGCTTGGCACCTAAATCATGCCTAAAATCCCTAAGGATTCACAAACTAGGCATTCCCTTCCAGGGCGCAATCTGGCAGGCAAGCTCTAAAGCCACCCAAGAGTACACCTACTGGTTTGGGCCTTGCACAAAATGAGGAGGAGGAGGAGAAAGATGAAGCACTGGTGCACCCGGCCCCTTTATATGCTATTCTGCAGGGATTAGAACGCTCACCCTGGGTGTGGGAGATCTGGGTTCAAACTCCCACTCTGCCTGATTCAGAGCAGAAACTTGAACCCAGGTCTCCCACATCCCATGTGAGAGCCCTAACCATAGGGTTCCATGGTATTCTGGAGTGGGTACCTCAATCATTCCTGTTGAAGCTTTTCTACTTTTTATATAATTCTTTAGTATGCACTGAAGCAGGGACTGGATGTGGGTCCCCCACCCAAGTGTGTTAATCACTGGGCTAAAGGGTATGGGTGAGTGGGAGGGGCAAACCTCCTCCTTGGTTTTTCTTGAGAAAGGGCTGATCTGGCTTAGGCACCTAATTCCAGGAGAGAGTTCATGACTTAGAATACTGAGTAGAGATAGGTGCCTAACTCCAGGTTGGAGAGAACTTAAGCCTCACACTTCTCCTCGGCATTTCCTACTGGCTAGCTTACGTGGCTCCCCCCTCAGCATGCTGGTTCTGTGAATCCTCAAGTCTCCGTGTAACAGGGTGCATTGCCCTTAATGGCTGGAGCGTTTCGGCTCAGGAAGTCCTAATTACTGAAGGCGCTGCAGCAGCGAGGAATTTGGTGACTCAACTCTAAGGGACAGCTGAAGGGGGAAAGTTTCGGAAGTTGTGGCAGAGACTGAGGAAAGCCTTTGGCAGGGAAGACCTTGAGACCAGATGAAGTGCCCATGGCAGAGAGGCCTAGGAGAGACCATGTCCAAGCAGGGAAGAAACCACAATGCCCTCCAGGCAGGAAGGGCTGGGAGGAGGATGAGAAACCTTTGTGATTTTGAGTTTTATTTGACTTTATTTTATATTTTATTTTATACTTTATTTTATATTATTTATTTTAATAAACCCAATCTTCAAGGAGGGGTATTTTTGACCAAGAAAAGACTAGATGAAAAGTTTTCATTAAACAGTCCAAAAGGGGAAACTGAGGCAGGTTGCCTGCAGTGTGATCCTAGGCCACAAAAGGACACATGGGAGGCTGCCAGCTCAGTTACAACCCACATGCATTGTACAGGGAGCCTGGGCACTAACTTGGGGTTGTGAATTCCTCTAGGTGGCAAGGTCCAGCCAACATCCTCATAAACCAATACCTAGTTCTGAATAAATTCACTGTTCAAAATGTAAAGCACTATGTTAAAAGAATTGAAAAGTCAAGTTAGAAAATTCCAGGGCAACCATATTCTCAGTGCACAGGGTGGATGGTGCTCTGGGGATGAATCAAGCCAACCCTAGTCTTCCTGCCCCCACCTGGGGCTCCTCATCCTACTTGTAGTCTTCCTCTTCTTCCTCCCCTGCTTCCACTCCGTCTCCTTATCTGAGTTAGTAATTGTTCCTCTATGGGCATGTCCACTGCAGAGAGAATCTTCAGAGAATTTATTTACCAAATTCTAACAAGGCTTTACTGATCATGTGCAAACTAAGATTTTTCAAAGGCTTATAACGTGTTCATATTCTCCTTTCACTGAAGGAGAAAAAGGCATATCCCTGACATTAGGCTGACCCTCCTGCAAAATATCAAGCCCTTGTTCTGAAGTATGGAGGTGCTAGAGCTGCTCAACAAAACTGTTTTAAAAATGTACATGCGGACGTGATTGTATATTTAATATATACATGTACATTCTAGAAGGATGGTACTATTTTAACCATACTAGTATAGTAAAAGCTGTCTGACTCTTGTATGTAGACCAGGCCTAAATCAGTTGGGTGCTTTTGAAAATTTTTCCCTGAGTGCCTATCTGAATGCAAAATATGGTCCACAGAATGCAACATTTAGGAGTACAGGTACTGAGGCCTCACTAGTTAACAGATATTCTATAACTGGATGAATACAACCAATATGTTCCATAGCATTTACTGTGCAAAACCCATATTATTGTACCTCATCTATTAGACCACACCATTCATCATAGCAGACCTTGCATGGTTGTCAACCCACTTACATTGTTCTTGAGTATACTGCTATACATAAAAATATATATTTAACTGTATATATGTGTTTATGGACGTGGCATGGAATGCCATCTACTGGCATGTAAGAATACGTAGCATTGTTCAAAAGCGTATAGGTTCAATAAAGTTGTTATGCAATGAAAATGTCTTCCTGATACAACAACTCTTTACATGGTGAGGACTGTCTCCAGACTGCATCCATTTTGGTGGCAGACAGATGCCCAAATATTACTTTAAGGAGGAACCACTCAGGAGTGGTTTACTTTAAAGATCTTTCAAATTGAAAAGAATTTCAAAGCAACCCTCTCCCCAAAAAAACCAAGCCACCTTGTAACTGTCACACAACAAAAAGCCAATCAAAACAAACCCCCCAAAACAAATAACTCTCCTGCCTGGGTAGTGTAGACCAGATGAGATTCCAAATGACATAGCTTTCCACTCACCCCAGTCTGCAATATTGGCAAGTCAGTTAGAGAAAATACATAATTCAAGCAGTTTATCAGCATGAACCTGGTTTCCTCTTTTTCATGCTTTAGCTACTAATGATTTTATGTTTTATATGCTTTTTGCTGCTTTCAGTTGCTTGTTATCAACAGGTTAGTCATGTTCGTACAGCTCTTTAATTAATTCTTTTCCAGATGTTTTATTTTTCTTGGCTGCAGCTATTATTACAGTGAAAATAATACATCCGATGAAGTGAGCTGTAGCTCACGAAAGCTTATGCTCAAATAAATTTGTTAGTCTCTAAGGTGCCACAAGTACTCCTTTTCTTTTTGCAGATACAGACTAACATGGCTGCTACTCTGAAACCAATGAAAATAATGTATTGTTGGCTTTGATGCACTTCAGGTGAACAGCTGTTACTGTGTCAGTGAATAGCTTGTTTGTTTATGAGAGATTTCCCTATTGTATATTATGCAAGTAACATTCTCAAAACTGTGGTCAAAAGTCTGTTGATGCCTTCATACTGGTAAGGCCCACTTACTCCTGGATGTGATAGATGACAGTTTTCTTCATCAAATCATCACTGAACAAACAAGAAATGATGTAATTTCAGACTTGGTTTTAGTAAGTAGTGAGGACATCGTAGAACAGCTGGTTTTAGGAAATAACCTTGGATCAAATGATCATGAGTTTATTCCATTTATATTAAATGGAAGGATAATCAGAACCAGGTTGTCAACTATGATTTTTTTTTCCAAAAGTCAGACTTTGGGAAATTATGGGAATTGAAGAAGTCAGCTGGACTGAAAAGCTCAAGGACTTAAATGTGGAGGAGGCTAGGAATTTCTTCAAATCAGCTGTGCAAAAAATATCTGAAATTTGCATTCCAAGAAAAGGGAAAACAAACTTATAGGAAAAGGCTCCAGACCCACCTGGATGAATAACCACATCAAAAAAGTTATTAGGCATAAACTGAGAGCCTATAGGGAATGGAAAAAGGGGCTGATCAGCAAGAAAGCTACAATGTAGAGGTTACAAAAATGTAGGAATAAAATGAGAGTCACCAAAAGTCAAGCTGAATTAGCTCTTGTCAAAGAAATTAAAATAAATAAATGTATAGTTATAAAAAGAAAACAAGGACGGATGAGGTTGGGCTGCTCTGCAGTGTGGATGGGAATGAGATTAAAGACAATCTAGGTACAGGGTGCGGCCCAAAAAGTGAATTAATATTTTGCCTCAGTTTTCAATAGCAATGATAATATGGAACATGTGCACGAAAGGAGTACAGTTGATGGCTATGGGTGTCTAGAAATGGAAATTAACACATCTGAGATGGAAGAAAAACTTAATGGACTCAAATCACGGATACTGGAAAATTTTCATCCCAGAATCCTGAAAGAACTGACACATGAAATTGTTAGTCCAGTAGCAAGAATTTTTAATAAGTCTATCTATTCGGGAGTAGTACCATATGACTGACTAACATCATACTTATATTTAAGAAAGGGAAAAAAGTGAACCAGGGAATTACAGATCTGTTAGTTTGACCTCAGTAGTATGCAAGGTTTTAGAACACATTGTGAACGTAAATGATAAAGGGGATGTAATTCAACATGGGTTTACCAAAGGTAGATCATGCCAGACTAACTTGATTCCATTCTTTGAGAAAATAACTGACTTTTTAGATAAGGGAAGTGCAGTAAATCTAATATACTTGGGCTGCAGTAAACCATTTGACATGGAACCCCATGGGAAATTATTAGTTAAATTAGGGAAGATGGGCAAGCATTTTACTGTGGATATAGAATTGGCTAAAGGGGAAAAGGTAATGGGGTTGTGCTGAAAGGTGACTTGTCAGACTGGATGGCGGCTACTAGTGCAATTTCTCAAGCATCAGTCATGGGACCAATCTTATTCAATATTTTCATTAATGACCTTGGCACAAAAAGTAGGAATGTGCTAATGAAATTTGCTAATGATACAAAGTTGGGAGGCATCGTCAATACAGAGGAGAATTGGAATTACATACAGGAAGATCAGGATGACTTTGAAAACTGGAGTGACAGAAATGGAATTAAATTCAATAGTACAAAGTACAGGGTCATAATAAGAATTTCTGCTACAAGCTGGGTGATCATCAGTTGGAAGCAGCAGAGGAGGAAAGTGACATGGGTCTATCACAGGATGACTGTAAGTCACCAACATGATGCTGCTGTGAAAAAGGCAAATGAGATCTTAGGCAAGGCATTTCCAGTAGAGATAGTGAAGTATGAACGCCACCGTACAAGGCATTGGTAAGACCTCATTTGGAATACTGTGTACCATTCTGGTCACCCGTGTTCAAGAAAGATTAATTTAAACTGGAACAGGTGCAGAGAAGAGCTATTAGGGTGATCAGAGGAATGGAGGGCCTATCTTATGAGAGGAGACTGGAAGAGCTTGGCTTGCTTAGTCTAACACAAGGAAGATTGAGAAGGGATATGGTTGCTCTCTATAAAAACATTAGGGAGGTAAATACCAGGGAAGGCAAAGAGCTACACCTCTACCCCGATATAACGCGACCTGATACAAGACGAATTTGGATATAACGTGGTAAAGCAGTGCTCCGGGGGGGAGGGTGGTGTTGAGGGAGCTGTGCGCTCCAGTGGATCAAAGCAAGTTCGATATAATGTGGTTTCACCTATAATGCGGTAAGATTTTTTGGCTCCAGAGGACAGCATTATATCAGGGAAGAGGTATATTTAAATTAAAGGACAATGTTGGCACAAGAACAAGTGTATATAAATTGGCCATGAAATAATTATTCAGGATGGAAATTAGAAGCAGGTTTCTAACCACCAGATTCTGGAACAGCCTCCTAGTGGGAGATGTGGGGGCAAACACCTTAATTAGCTTTGAGAGAGAGCTGGACAAATTTCTGAGTATAATTGTAGCACAGGGTTGTTTGTGATGGTAGGGGGCAGGGCTCAACTGCCCTAGGGCTCACTTCTGGGTTATGTCTTAAACTCACACGTCATGGTTTCAGCTGGCCATTGGCAGGGCTCAGGAACGGATTCCCCCCTCCATGTATTCTCCGAGTTTTTTTAAAATCTCCTTCCTCTGAAGCATCAGGGATGGCTACAACTGGAGATGGGACACTGGCTGGGGTGGGCCAGGGCTCGGAGGTGGCACCGAGCATTCCCTCTTTTAGGTGCTTGGCTGGCAGGTTCTTGTTCACAGGCTCAGGGTTTAACAGATTGCCATATGTGGGGTCAGGAAGGAATTTTCCCCTATTTCAGATTGGCAGTAACCTTTGGGTTTCTTCACCTTCCTTCCTATTCTCTCTCTGTGGCACATAATAGTCTAGTCTTCTGTGGACAGTAATACTTTGGTCTAGTGTCAGTTGTTGGCTTCAGCGTGTGGATGCTGTGGCCTGTGATATACAGGAGGTTAGCGTGATGTACATAGATTTTGCTGTCACTTGTGACAAATATTAATTACATGCATATAACTTTACTCATCTGAGTAAAGTTACACACATGCAGTTGTCTCACGTGAGTTGCAGTTACACACACTTATTATCATTAACTAAGTACGTTACATACATGAGAGAGAGGTTTGCATGACTGAATTCTAAATCTGGAGTAGTTCCACTGAAGCCAAGGGAACTGTATTTCAGATGGACACAGAAAGCAGAATATAACCACAGTGTGTCTGTCTAAAATGATCTTTCAGGAGGTAAGCTAAAATGGCAGAGGTGTTAAGGTTTGAAATGTAACTTTCTTTGCTATGAAAATCCATGTCTCTGTCACCTTATGGAGTGCCTCGTGTATCTCTTGCTGAATGCAAGTAAAATTGTATTAAAGTAGGCATGTCTCAATGAACCAAAAGGTACCATCCTGTCGCCTATTATAATTAATCAATTTAATATATATAGGATGTGTCTTCCAGTATATTTCTCTACTCATGGAGTGGATCCACCACCGTGCTTGACTTTCCAGTATAAATGTGTGGCCATGGGGTCTCCCTGAATAGGCCACTCACAATACAGCCTCCTCAAACAACAGCACCATTACATAGAATCCTAGAACCATAGAGTTAGAAGGGACCACAAAATCATCTAGTCTAACTTCCTGCCAAGATGCAGGGTTTGTTGTGTCTAAACCATCCAAGACAGAGGGCTATCCAGCTTCCTTTTGAAAACCTCCAGTGAAGAAGCTTCCACAACCTCCCAAGAAGTCTGTTCCATTATCCTACAGACACTCTGCATTTACTCATAGGGTGTACAGAATATAGCACAGCAAGTGAACAGGACACCTACAGTGTGTTCTACCACTGTAATGAAAACAATGACCCTGCCTGAAACACTTTTTTAAAGCCCTTTTGCATTCAACACACAATATGCAATTTGGTAACTGCATAGCCTTCTGACAACCATCTAAGCATTCAAGAAAACTTTACGTGGTGCAATATGCACACTGAGTACGGTGGTGAGTATATTAAATGTGTTTCTAGGAGTACAAAGATCTTAAAGGAAGTAAAAAGCTGGGCCTTACCTTTTTCCCAAAATTACAGAAATAGCAGAGCATAAATGCAACAATCAGGAAAAATGTCTAATATAGACTGCAAGAAAAATGGGCATTGTAAAATGTCCTGTAACATTAACTATAAAATAATAACTTCCCCATTTCTGTGTAACCCCCAGCTGACACTCACTGTAGGTGAAATTATATATGCATGATTTCACTTTCAAATTATTAGGTGGAACAGGGTTTATAAGCAATTTGTATAATCAAATGCTAATGATATACAGTGGATGGGTGATTAAAGGACTACGATATCAGCTTTCCTCTTTACTTTAGAGGAAATAACAAATAAAAATTAAAATGTGCACATTACAGCCAGTTAATTAGAGTTCAGAATAAGTCTGCATTTTACCTTCAGCTGCCATTTAGTGAAATCTATAACAAACCATTTGAAGTTGTGTGTGTATTAAAAACACATCTTTTCCCTATTCTAATTGTACTTCTCAGCTGGATAGTCCAAGGACTTGATTAATTGAGCAAAACAACCATTCAGAAGCTAATTTGTTCATTTGTGATTTACACTTTTATAAATTAGTTCTCTTGATAAAACATTTTACTCACTGAAAACAAAGTAAGCTTTAATGGGCAGTGTTTTGTGTTACAGTACAGTAGGTCATTTTAGCACTATAATATAACAGGAAGGTAAGAATTACATTAACATAAACTGAGCAAATATCCTCAGTTTATTTACTTGAGTGTTTTGCAAAACAAAACTTACTCGGCTACCTATTGTTTAAAAAGACACCATGCTACTACTGGGTAAAAAGTGTAATTTATTATACAAATATTTTATTAGGAAGAACAGAAACTAGACTGACAGCATGGAAAGTAAAATAAATACTTTCCCAAACTCATGAAGTTGTTGAAAGGAAATGTTTGGATACCGCACTGTGTGAATTTTAGTTTGTATGGGGAACTTGGTGTGTTATAGTGAATAATTTTATTCATTGTTTCATAGAGTATTCTTAAAAACTAATTGACACTAGTGACTTAAAGATGTTCCCAGAACTCTAGGGTATAGACTTTGGGAATTACATTATTTTTTACCTAACTCCTTTCAGTTTTCAAAACTGAATCTTCCCCTCTCAATACTGATTGATATAGATTTATCAGAGAATAAGAGTTGGCAGATATAGTGTAATTTTAAGTTAGATTTCCTGTTAAATGGTTATATAAGAAAATACGATGGAATGGTTTCTGCCAAGATTTGGGGAATAGGTTTATCCAGACTGAACCAGGTGGTGGCAGCAAGCTAATGAAATAAACCGCGCATCCTCTTGCTGAGACATCACCAGAACAATGGCTACCTAAACAAGCGATTTAGTATCATTATGCTATTGCCAGCAGGAACACATTTCAGAGACATGGACTTCTTAAATATTTAAACAGAGCACTATCAACTTTGTTTCAGTAGTGTATCTTCCTCCTTTAGGGACAATATATTACATACCATCCCTGTAGAATGCCGTATTCAGTTTTGTTCTGTTCTCTCTCTCTCTCTCTCTGTCTCTCATTCACACATATTAATAAATAATTTCACCTCAGTATTAACAGTAATTAAGGTGTCAAGTATCGGGGGTAGCTGTGTTAGTCTGTATCCACAAAAACAACAAGGAGTCCGGTGGCACCTTAAAGACTAACAGATTTATTTGAGCATAAGCTTTGTGGGTAAAAACCCCACTTCTTCAGACGCATGGAGTGAAAATTACAGGTGCAGACATAAATATACTGATACATGAAGAGAAGGGAGTTACCTCACAAGTGGAGAACCAGTGTTGACAATCAGGATGGATGTAGTCCACTCCCAATAATAGATGAGGAGGAGTCAATTCCAGGAGAGGCAAAGCTGCTTTTGTAATGAGCCAGCCACTCCCAGTCCCTATTCAAGCCCAAATTAATGGTGTTAAATTTGCAAATGAATTTTAGTTCTGCTGTTTCTCTTTGAAGTCTTTCAGAGTAACAGCCGTGTTAGTCTGTATTCGCAAAAAGAAAAGGAGTACTTGTGGCACCTTAGAGACTAACAAATTTATTTGAGCATGAGCTTTCGTGAAAAGCTTATGCTCAAATAAATTGGTTAGTCTCTAAGGTGCCACAAGTACTCCTTTTCTCTTTGAAGTCTGTTTCTGAAGTTTTTTTTGTTCAAATATAGCTACTTTCAAATCTGTTATAGAATGTCCAAGAAGATTGAAGTGTTCTCCCACTGGCTTTTGTATGTTATCAGAACTGGAGACTCCTAGAACCACACCGCCCCTGTACTTAGGGGTGTCAAATGTACTTTTCTGTTACTTCTATTTCCCCCGAACATTGTAAACACAGCTGGCAGGCAGAAACTGCTTTCCCAGACAGGCATACACTGTATAGTAAAACTGCAAACAAGAGGCACTGGTAGTGGAGTGGTTCACGGCTTGTCTCATTTTAATTTTTGATTTTTAACCCTGTGCAGGTATCAGATTGTACTGCATGTTTAATGGAATGCCTATTAAGATGAACAGTATTTAAAGATCTACCTGATGTGGCCAGATTGAAGCACTGAATAAATGCTGGAATGTCTTGCAGCATTAAGGACAATATGGTGCCTTCCTGATATTTTAGTTTGTTAAAAGCTGGCCCAAGTAGGTTTTTCAGGTCATGTAGCAGAAGTCGCTGCTACCTCAGTAGGAGCAGTCAGGCTCCATTGCCTGCCCCTCCCACTGCAGAGGGCGAAGCAGCAGCAACAGGGATAACCAGAGGGAGGAAGCAGAAGACCAGCAGTTCAGAGAAAGCTGCCAATTTTCTGCCCCCACTACAGGGAGCTCCTGTTGCTGTAAGGGAGCAGATTAAAGTAGCTGCCAGCTCCTTTGAAGCTCCCTGCCCATCTGGCTCTGTATGCTGCTTCCCCATATCTCTGTAGCTCCTGGAACAGCCAGCTGTGGAAATGACAAGTGGGAAGGCAGCCAACAGCAGCCTCTTTTGCCAGCCACCATGTGGTAAGCAGGAACAGATACTGGGGGCATGTGTAGAGACTGGAACATCTATAAGGGCGTTGAGGAGAGCGGCAATACCAGCAGAGGCTTGGGAAAGTGGAGATGAGGAGTGGAGTAGGTACACCAAGGACTTGTGGAAAAGAAGGTGGTGCAGGTTAGTATGGACATTTTGGGTGAATGGCAAAAGGAGTGCATTCAATATGAGTAGAAGGGCCCCACTTTGTATTTGTGCTTGGGAGTTCATTCAGATATTTTGTATGTCCCTTTGCCCCATCATGTGCATGGTATTGAATTACTGGGGACCAATGAATGAGAAGTAAAAGGATGTGAAAATTCCAGAACAGCAGTGGAACCAGATTTCAACACTAAATCAAAACTCAGGCCAACTTTGCCAAATGGTTCAGCTGGGCTGAGTTTCAAAAGAGCTTCGGCCAATTCTAAGTGAACCTGGACTGATTTATGGTTTCATTTGGGAACTGTTGGGTTTTTGGAAGGTCACAATCTGAACCCAAGCAAAATCTGTCAGCTTCCACTGACTTTTGCAACCTAAGTGATTTCCTGCAAAGTGTACCAGGAAAATAGGTCCATGCCTGGGAACATATTCAAGTGCTCTGTTTCTCACTCAGCTAGCTCTCAGTTTACCAGAGTATCTGACTTGCAGTAGAGCAGTGTAAAAATGAGGACATTTGCAAGGAGAGAGACAGGTATTGTGAGCACAGGCAGAAGCAAGGAAAGATGACAAAAAAGAAAATTTGCAAAAGCTAGGGAAAATCACCTCATTATCTGGACTTTTTGATGCTGAATTTAAGCTTCACTGAGTATAGCAAAGTAGCTGTAAAAGTTATTTTTGGTTCAAACTGTGGTAGAGTAGAGTTGGGGGTGGGAGAAAGTGGGGATAAAAAGAAATACCACAAAGACAAAAAGGAAAAGATGCAGAAGAGCATCTGCATCTCTTTCTCCAGTTAATATTGAAGTCCAGTTGACTTCAATAGACTTTGGATCAGGCCCTTTGTTAGCATCTCTCATGAGGTCCTGGGCCAACTCTTTTTCTCTCTCTCTCTCTCTCTCTACTGGATAGTATCCTACTCTGGATGGTGACACAGAGCTGAGTGACAAGGCATGCTGTTCCAGAGATCATGCTCAGCCTGAGAGGAAAAGCCTAATTTTCTAGTGGTAGGCAGAAGGAGTAGTATCCATCTCTCCTCATTCAGAAGGAGACTATCCAGGATATGTGGCATCTGAGAGGAAGTAAAGGGGTAAAATATTGAGTGTATTCCCATGTGCACAGAAAAGTGCTTTAGCATAACCCTGCTTATTCCTGTGTTGAGAATGACCTGTTTGAACTAGAAACTTCCGGGAGCCTTTGAAGAACCCCTCGAAAAGGGCAAAGGAAGATTAACCACAATGCTGCTGAAGGGGAATACATTGGTGTTACTTCAGAAAAGAAACTGGCCTCACAATCAAGAGATTGTAACATGCCATAGGTAGCCAAGTGTCCAGACAATAGCAAGATGTGGCTATTCACTCAAGCTACACAGAGAACTGTAGGAGCAAACAGGATAGGCAAGAGGAAGGAGATGATGAAGTTTTTGATCCCAAGAAAAGGTAATAAGTCAAAATCAGCATTAAACAAATACGACCATGGCCGTGATATAGGGTTAGCTGTAACAGAGTCTCAATAGGTGAGACTCACGGGACAGAGACATTAAATAAAACACAGAGGGCTTTCATGTCAGTCAGAAAAAGAGAGTAACAAATGGAAGAGAATGACAAGCCTGCACCTCCGTCCCTGGCATTCTCAGCTGTCAAACTAAGTGAGGCTCCTTAGGGCGGCAGACTGGAGTTCTCTGGGCTAAGTCACAACACCAGAGGTCCATGGACCAGGCTGTGGAGGACGAAGTTCACCTCTTGCAGGTGCTCCAGATAGTAGTAGCAAAGGCTTGCCTTGTAAACAGCCCAGGGGACAGCAGTGTCAGAGTGAGATGAAGTGGAGGTTATGGAGGGGCACTGTGAGTTGCCTTAGCTGGACATCACCCAGTTCTGGAATATGTCCCTCAGTGTCACCAGATTGCTCATTTTTGGAGGCTTGCTGCTGCTGTGTTAGAGTGGGTCCCTTATGGAGTGAGTATAGGTGCACTATACATTTCCAGGATAGTGGAAATAGCTCCCCAGCATGGATTCTTCATCTAGGAGAGCTATTCTCTGTTAGATTAACAGTGGTGAGTAGAACAGGGAGCAGGGATATTAATTTATTGTACTCTGCTTTTAACTTTCATGTTTTCCTGAGTGGCATACAAAGGGAAGAATAGTGGGTGGAACGCATTGACTCAGATGCCTCACGACAGAGTCACCAGTAACAACATGGAGGGAGGATTTGCCTATAGACCTCAGCTTATCATCAAAAGATTTTAAAATATTTCCATCACCATTTTCTAAATATTCAAAGAGAAGCTGTTCTTTTGAAATATCTGCACATTCTCAACATTGCTAGATGTTGTGTCGAGATCTGGAAAGTGAAATAGGCAACTAATTTTATTATACGCGCTGAAGACAAATGCAGAGTAAACAGACAACTGAAAGGCTAGATCAGATTTTCTTTCAGTTTTTGTACTCTAAAGCATTGTTACAAATGCAGGAAAAGATGTTTGCTCATTCAGTATCTAAAAACTTGATAATGGTTATGCTGCTGGTGTGCTAAAACCACATGCTGACCAATATTGTCTCATTGTACTTTTGTATTCTTCCATCTGTCTATGTCCATCTGTCTCTTTTCTTACACTTACATTGTAAGCTGTTTGGGACAAGGACTATCTTTTTTGTTCTGTTTGTACGATGCCAAGCACAGCTGGGTCCTGGTCCATGACTAGAACTCCTAGGTATTATGATAATATAGATAATAATAATTAAGTTGACCAGTTCCCTTTAGTTTATCGTAAGCAGACTGGCTGCACATGTGACGATATTTGGAAAGATACTGTTTATCTGCTCCATGATTTATAGGTTATAAAATACCCAGCATTACAGTATCTAGATGCATAGCAGTTTGGCAAATTGCTTCTCTCCCATGTCCCATCTATGCTTTTCCCTCTGATACAGCCTAAAATCTTTAATTGAGATTCAAGGTGATACACAGTGGTGCAAGCTCCCTGGCTTGCAATAATCAAACAAAATCCCTAGGCACTGAAGTAAGGATTCAAACATCTCCTGTTGGCCCCAGCTAATGATGAGCAAACTGATCCACCTGTATTGGAAACATTCTGGTAACATCTTTCAAGAGGGAAAGTTAATGAGCTATGCCTGTCCAGCTGCATGCTTTCAATGTCCAAGGCTTTTCAGAGAGCTAGGAACTCTGCGGTGAAAGGGTATCCTTTTTTCATACATGGTGGCTTTGCCCATAAGTCCAGATATTTTGGAAAAGCATCAGAGACCTAACTGAAGAAACTACTATCTCCTATTGCATGATTGTTGCCATTTTATGTACACTGATTTTATGTACATTGATTTTATGTAAAAGATCTTGTGCCTGTATGATAACCTACTTTACTGGTGAAGGCTCACAAAGAGTGGAGGAGGTAATGACCATGGAAAAGTGCACAGCTGTAACAACAACAAATGAGCTGACAACATTGCTACCTGGCTTGGATTTCACAGCCACATTGAACAAGAAAACTCTGCTTGTGCCAAGTTGTGGAGTTCACACTTTTTCCAGGCCTAGGGGTTTGCTCTCCTCCATGACTCGCCAAAACAGGCTGATTTCTCCCACTGTAATGTACTACATCAGGTTACAGAATTAGAAAATGCTGGCTGATCTGGTCTTGTTTTTGTCTAGTGATATGTTAGATTAACTGTGGGACAAATCCTGAAGTCCTTGCTCAGGCAAAGCTCTCATTGAAGAAATGGGAGTTTGCCTGAGCAAGGACTTTTGGATTTGGATCCACAGATAGAGCAGAAAAAAATGTTTATTTGGGGGATGGAATTCTGTACCCCAAAGTTCTGCTGTAATGGATTGATTATTTCACAATAATACAGCTAGCAACTTCTGAGACTGTCTTTTTTTCCCCCATGTCAATTTGTTAACCAATCAGACCGCTCCCGTTTTTCCAGCCCTGGGAGTCACAGGATCCCCTCACTCTGTTGTGATTTTTTAATTAAAGTTGACCAGATAAATAGTCCATCTAGTGTAGCACTCTGAATACGAAAATCTGTTAATATATTTACAGCAGTCAACACTTAATTACAGTGATTGCCCTTAGAATATCAATATTTGTGAGCAGTTAAACATATTGGTGCCTGAAATACCAGCTTTTCCCCCCTGTACTGATTTAAGTTTGTATTAAAACTAGAATAGGAAGTTGCATCCTGATCCCATCAAGGGATAATCTTGCACTTTGAAGCATGAGAAGACTGATATCCCTTACTAAAATTTGTAACTTTATTTCCAAGGCTCTAGAGTTATGTTTATTAGTGCTACGTATTTCATAATGTTAGTGTTTTATACCTTACACTAGGATCTTTTGCTGGATGTATTATGATATATTGTGACATGGCTTTCTATTAGGTGACATGATGCCTTGACAAATCAGCTTTATGCCATAACAGGAAAAGACATATCATTCAGGATTACTCAAGAGAAAATTATCCATGCCCATTAGTCAGTAGAAAATTAGCAATGCATGCTTGCCATGACTAGTTAGCTATCTTATGCATAATAATTGACTAAGCATTTGTCAAGGTTCCTTCCCCACTCTGAACTCTAGGGTACAGATGTGGGGACCCGCATGAAAGACCCCCTAAGCTTATTCTTATCAGCTTAGGTTAAAAACTTCCCCAAGGTATAAACTTTGCCTTGTCCTTGAACAGTATGGTGCCACCACCAAGCATTTTAAACAAAGAACAGGGAAAGAGACCACTTGGAGACGTCTTCCCCCAAAATATCCCCCCAAGTCTACACCTCCTTTCCTGGGGAAGGCTTGATAATAATCCTCACCAATTGGTACAGGTGAACACAGACCCAAACCCTTGAAACTTAAGAACAATGAAAAATCAATCACGTTCTTAAAACAAGAATTTTAATTAAAGAAAAGGTAAAAGAATCACCTCTGTAAAATCAGGACGGTAAATACCTTACAGGGTAATCGGATTCAAAACATAGAGAATCCCCCTAGGCAAAACCTTAAGTTACAAAAAGACACAAAAACAGGAATATACATTCCCTCCAGCAAAGCTTATTTTACCAAGTGATCTGGGTCAGTCTCTGTAAGTGACCTCCCCCCATCACCATTTTCCACTCCATCAATTTTTGTCACTTGATAATTTTACCAGTACTGATTTTATACTTCAAGCCACATCATTAGTAAAAGATATTGACTAGCAATTGCATTGGCCCAAGCACAGATCACGTGTGGGGGAAGATACAGAAGATTTAAGGTTCAGAAGCCTGGAGCGAATGAAATTCTACCCTGTCTTGAGCTGAGAGCACAGGACCCAAGAGCAAGAATCCTGTGAGGATGGTGGGCCAGATGCTCAGCTGGTGTAAATCAGATTAGCCCTACTGTAGTCAATGTCACAGTGGCAGTGTACAGTAGCCGAGGATGTGGGCCAGTGTCTTTAATCTTTGTTTTTAGATCTCTTTTCTGAGATACAAAACCTCACGTTTTTGTGTCATCCGTTCTTTGGACACAGTTGACAAACTAGACATGCCAGACCAAACAATACGACAACATAAGAGAACATGTTGTGATGCTTGCACACCAGATGCCAGCTCCTGCCAAGGTCCCTGGGCCTCACTAAACACTGAAAAATGCACAGCTGGGAGAGACTGGCCTGCCTGTGTGTTAATATTGTTAAAATAGATAGTAGAATTATAAGAATGTATTTACTGTTTAGACTTAATGAAATGCTTGTAGGGTGCTGCATGTATTAATCTTACATACAATATCTGTATCCCATGTTTAAGGTAATATTGAAGTGTTTGCTCTGTAACTATGAAAATGTTTACTAAGATTGTAAAACTCCCCCAGTCAGGAGAGAAGCATTACCAAGTGTGAAATGCTAAAGGAGTACTTGTGGCACCTTAGAGACTAACCAATTTATTTGAGCATGAGCTTTCGTGAGCTACAGCTCACTTCATCGGATGCATACCGTGGAAACTGCAGCAGACTAATAGTGGGCTATCCTGATGGGCTATTACCAGCAGGAGAGTGAGTTTGTGTGTGTGGGGGTGGAGGGTGAGAAAACCTGGATTTGTGCTGGAAATGGCCCAACTTGATGATCACTTTAGATAAGCTATTACCAGCAGGACAGTGGGGTGGGAGGAGGTATTGTTTCATGATCTCTGTGTGTATATAAAGTCTGCCACAGTGTCCACGGTATGCATCCGATGAAGTGAGCTGTAGCTCATGAAAGCTCATGCTCAAATAAATTGGTTAGTCTCTAAGGTGCCACAAGTACTCCTTTTCTTTTTGCGAATACAGACTAACACGGCTGTTACTCTGAAACCTGTGAAATGCTAGTTTACCACAAGAGGTGTCATCTTCTTCCCAACATAAGGCCTATACACACCAGAGAAACCACTCTGGAATATTAGTGGACAAAGGACTTTGTTGATTGATTCCACCACACTCAAGAAGAGAGATATGCAGGTGGACACATCCCATCACAGTTTGAACTCTGGGGGAAGGGAATAAAATACTTGTTGAGAAGGAACTGTATCACTATGCTGCTTGTAATTTGGACAGAGCAATATGTCTAAGCATAAGCCAGAGATTCCCAAAGTATTTAGGTCGAGGTAGCCAAAGGACATATAGAGCTTGCATATTACAGCAGTGTCTATTAGCTTTTGAAACCCAAGACTGTAACTTGTGTGTGTATGTTTACCTGCTTGAATCTTGTAAATCACTCTCTTGTTTCTATTCTTAGTTAATAAATCTGCAGTTAGTTTATTATTAGATTGGTTACAAGTATCTTTAGTGAGAGATCTAAGGTATAATGGACTTGAGTAAGTCCTTTGGGACTGGGAGTAACTTGAATATTGTTGTGATTTTTGGTGTAAGGAACCATCTCTCACAAAAGCAGTCTTGCCTGGGTGACAAAATAGGCTGGAGTGCCCAAGGAAACTTCCTGTGACTCCATGTTAAGACTGTTATAGTGGTTGAAGAGTTCACACTGGATACTTGGTTGATGAAATCTAATTATAAAAAACACAACCAATTTGGGGTTTGTGCCGTGAAGTTGGCACCCATGTTGGTGAGCCACTCCAGACCGCCTGACATTGGCATAGTCTTAGCAAGATTCACATGCCACAGGTCAATTGGATAGTTCATAAGTAAGGCTATGAGTCTGTCATGGAAGTCAAGAGACTTCTGCAGCAGCCAGTGCACCTGTTTCAGAGTGTAACAAGCTCCAGGAGGGAAGGAAGAGGAGCGGAAGGGTGCACACTCAGGGGAGGAGGCGGGGAAGAGGCGGGGCTGGGGCGGGGCTTTGGGGAAGGGGTTGGAATGGGGGCGGGGCAGAGGCAGGAGTGGGCGAGGCAGGGGTGGAGTCGGGGCAGGGCTGGGGACAGAGAAGGGTCGAGCACCCACTGGCACCAGCAGAAGTTGGCGCCTATGCTTTCGCCTAGGAGACAAGGGACATGTCACCGCTTCCAGGGAGCTGCGTGGAGCCAGACAGGGAGCCTGCCAGCCCTGCCAACCCCCCCACACCTTCCAGCAGCAGTGAGGGTCCTGGGCCGCATGCCACCAACTGCCTCCCCACAGCAGCTGTGGGGGTCCTAGGCCATGTGCCACTGCCCCCTCCCCCCCCAACAGAGCACCCAAGATTCAGTCAGGGTTATATAGAACAAGTCACGGACAGGACATAGGCCATGAATTTTTGTTTACTGCCCATGACCTGTACATGACTTTTAATAAAAATACCCATGACTAAAGCATAGCCTTAATCATAACCCAACGCTGTTAAAAGTTTAAATGTGATATTAAGAGTTTTAAAGGTTAAAGATTAGCCCCAATGGGTGAACCACGGTCATATGATGATCTTGACACAAAAGACCTTGAACAGTTAGGCAAGGAGAGGGGAATATCCTCTAAAAGGAAAGCCCCAGGTCAGGAACTGAGAGCTTTGCTCGTAAGTTTTGACCAAGTATCCAGTCACTCCCCTGCCACAGAGACCACGGTGATGGAACTGGCCGACTTCTGGACCTGAGAGCCCTGGTTTGTAACAGACTGTCCTGAGGGTGGCATTCACGTTTATGAGCCACTCCAGACAGCCAGACACAAGTATCTAACATATTCATGCAAACACTGAATGAACTCCATTGTTTAGTATAGGCAAAAACTCAATGAAACTATCTGCTTTTTCTCTTTCCTTGATTTAGTTAGTAAGCGCCATACTGCAAATAATAATAATAAAAAGGCACTTTTTGGCAGAATACCAAAGCATAAGACAAACTCATCTATCAACAGTACTTTTATATTGTTTCTTTGTGAGAGCAAACCATTGTGTAAGGCAATAAGTTTAGAGCACTCTGTAGATGATATTGAACAGGAGTCTACTGGGAGGCTCCATTCTCTACCAACTTACACGTTTAGCGGTTGCCAGGCAGGCCACTGTGCTTTCGCCTTGATGACAGTTAAAACCTCATCGCTCTGTAAAAGAAGATAACAAAATATAAAACAGTGATTGGGATAACTTTATTATGGGAGTAACATTCTGCAATGATTCATAGCAAATCGAGGAGGCACATGGATTCTAAATGCACCTCGGAATTCTGATGAAGACATCCCCTCGCTTTCCCTGCTGCTTGGGGGATGTATTGCCCTGCTCAATGTGGTGCAGAGAGGAGCTTACATGAACCCAGAGAAGAAAACCTTCCCTTACCATCACTGCATTGCTGCCTCTCCCTCTTCTGCAGGAGCTGAATTCAACGAAGAGGGTGGGGAGCAGAAAGCAGAATAGTTCAGTTCATCACATTTCCCTTTAAGAGTGGTGGAGTTTATGATGCAAAATGCATTGTAAGTTACTGCTGCTCTGGGTTATAGTTATGCTTCCCTCCATAGTTAGAACAAACTGTGGAGGGCAATGGATGTCCAAATGGCATGGACAAGGCCAGTAGCAGCATGGCATAGACAAGAGCTGTTCTGCTAAAAGTGTGGGCAACTTAGGAAGAGCACAGAGACCAAAATCCACACAACAGTGCTCGGTAGTTCACACAGATCTCCTCGCCATTCCAAAATACAGCCACTCCTGCCACCTTGAAGGGAAAAGAGGAGACAGCCAGAATACTGCCCAAACTGCACATCTCTGGTGGATTCTGTTACAGTTTTGTGCAGTCCTATGTGAGTACAGGCACACCTGACCCTTGCTGAGGAACAATAACAGGAATGGTGCTATTTGTAGGGTTTAGCACTGGACACAACAGCACTTGGGGAAGGAAAATGGGAATAGCAACTCCTGAGTTGAGGGGAATGTTTTCAAAGTGGCACTCACTGAGCAGGGCAGAAATGAGACACAGAGCCTTGCATTGGAAATTTGCCCTAGTCAATCAGAAACACCACAAAGATGGTTATTATTAATGGCAGAAACAGCATTAATAAAACTTCCTTATCTAGAAGGATTCAGTATTATGTAAACAATCAATGGATGCACCTTGATCGCCTGTAAATATTTAAATACAACTACTGATAGCGGTTTTACCCCACTTCTCCCTCACCCACACAAACTCATAAAAAAGTGGTGCAGTATATAACACACCTGTGGAAACCCAGACTGTGATTAAGCACCGTACAAAGATTATTTTTCTAAAGCCTATAAGAATTCCTGCATCAGCAGTTTTTAAATTTATATGTAGTGTAATAAACCCAGAACAAAAACAGGAGACTGTTTTAATGAGGCTCTGGTGCACAGAGAACATCTATCAAATGTTTCTTAGAGCCTTTCCCAACTCCCCCAGGATTCCTGCCAGTAAATTGTTCAAGAAAATATGAAGTTCACAACTCATGCTCATGATTTCTGCAGCCTTTTAAAATACTTCCCAATTAAACTAAAAAACCCGCCCATACATTACTGGTAATTGGCAGTTCCAACAGAGTGGTCGTTTCATTTTAGTGATAATCTTGCCATTTCCTGCTTGAAAGCAATGGCACTGATACCCCAGGCTATCTCTAATCCATATATGCCCCAGTTTAGGGAAATCAATTTTCACTGGTCATTTCTACCGCTGTCATTATTCTCAGTCTCCCTCTTTTTACTAAAGCAAAGCAATTACAGCACTGATGCGGCTTATCTGGAACATGGAAGCTGTTCAGCCCCAGGTGCTCATCCTCAACATGACCTCTTCCTCATCCTGAGAGAGCAGCTTGGACTAATCCATTTACTTTATGGAAGGATAATTTGCTGCTTTGGGACAGACATCGGCCAGACTCTGAGCTGGTGTCTGTTGGCATAGCTGCATTACACTCAATGGAGCAATACTCATGTACACCAGCTGAAGATCTAGCGTTATGTGTTTAAATAAATATCAAAAGATAATGACTGTCAGATTATTAGTGGGATTAGTATAAGGAATATTGTGCTGGAAAGGGGAACAATCATGCACAGCACACCGTGCGCATTGTGTAGTAGGGAAATCTGAGATCTGCAGAAGACCACATGGCTGCAGCAGTGTGATCCACCAGCCCTAACCTTGCTCATTCCCCACTCCACCTTCCAAAACTACTGTCATATTGGGGTAGAACTGAGCTGTGCTCTGCTTCATGCAGGGCATACAGCCTGATCCCAAATGCACCCAGAATAACCACACTGCTTCCACTGCATCCTGGGTCCCAAGTGCCTTCAGAAATAGGGTAGACAGTATTCCCCTGAAAGTATTTAAGGATAAGAAACGAAGAGCAAACACTGATCAAACCAGGAGAGTTAAATATCTGGCAGAGACTCACCGCCTCTCTCTGTGTACGTGTGTATATTGGGCACTGAGGATGGAATCTCTCTTAATTCTAAATTTCCTTTGCTTTTGGCTGTTTGGTTCAACATCCTAGCACTTTTTAAATATGTGTGTTTTAATTTATATTCTTTAGAACACATTTGCATTTAAAATGATTTAGACCAGTGGTTCCCAAACTTGTTCCGCCGCTTGTTCAGGGAAAGCCCCTGGCAGGCTGCGCCGGTTTGTTTACCAGCTGTGTGTGCAGGTTCGGCCGATCGCAGCTCTCAGTTGCCACGGTTCGCTGCTCCAGGCCAATGGGAGCTGCTGGAAGCGGCGGCCAGTACATCCCTCAGTCCGCGCCGCTTCCAGCAGCTCCCATTGGCCTGGAGCAGTGAACCGCGGCCACTGGGAGCTGCGATCGGCCAAACCTGCGCACGTGGCAGGTAAACAAACCGGCCCACCCTGCCAGGGGCTTTCCCTGCACAAGCAGCGGAACAAGTTTGGGAACCACTGATTTAGACACATATTACACATACCAAAGGGAGTCTGATTGTTATTAGTTAAATATACATATTTGCACTTTCAAAACGATGCACTGTTTACCCAACAGAAATCACAGCTACTTCAAGTCACTTATATAAGCAAGCGCTTGTGGCACTTGCATTGTAAATGTACATAGTACAGCACACTAAGAATGAATAATGCTTCAAAATGTAATATCAATAGTAGTTCATTATTCACAGAGAGAGAGAGAGAGAGAGACCCGACCCAGAAGGCTTGGATTCAAACACTGCTTTACTTCTGGGGTAGGCTGGAATCCAATCTGGGATTTGAATTTCATAGCCAAGACCCCCTTTACAATGAATCAATATCCAGAGCCGAAGACTCCAGAATCCAACACTTTGAAGGGTTTGAAATCCAGATACAAATTAACCCACCTCCAATTAAATGGGACTAGACTATAATATAGACTAAAGGCATCCCTACTGGTTCAGATTGAGACTGTGTAACAATTATTTGCTAGATTTAATTTTTAAATAATGACTGCAAATCATATCAGGGTTAAAGTAGTGCACATCAGAGATACTACTGATTTTTCAGAAGTTGCACAATTTTTAAGTGACTAATTTTTTAATTAAATTTTTCTGGTGATTTTTGTTGTTGTTGTTTTTAAACCTCCCTTTGACAGAGATTCTATATACAAAGAGCTAGCCAGGAGCTAGTTTTTACCAGAGGATAAGATTGAAAAAAAAAAAAAAAGACTTTTGTAGAATGTTGTTACATTTTCTCTTTCTGTAATCTGAAATCATACACAACCTTAAATGTAACATCTCCAGTATACAAATATAATCAGAGTGACAATCTTTAAAAAAGGGAGGAACTTCCTTAGTCCATGTGATTCAGCCATCTTGGTTAACACACCAGGGATTGAACCATGGCCTTCTAGAGCACCAGTCTCTAAAATATGAGCTGAAGATCTAGGCTCTCTTGTTAGGGGCTGTAACAGACTCACATCCTCTCTGGATTGGGCACAAAGGGCAACTCTAACACACGCGCACCAGTGGGTTGTGTGTACACATGTCCATGGTGTAGTATACATCTTTGCCTGTCTACTTCTCCTTCTGTGTAGGGTGGAAATTTGAGGGATACTTTTCAAATTCTCTTATGAGAATATAAAATGTCTGAGATTAAACCCACAAATGAATAATACAAAGAGTTGTCAGTCCAAAGTAGAATTTTTCCACTCCAATGTCTAGTATGTGGCTCTGTATTATCCAAGTGCAAAGACTTTCGTAGAGTTGAAAATACTGTCTATATTTGATTTCAATATGTTCTGGCAAACATTTCCCTTGGGTTCATTTTGCATCATTTGCCCACTTTTCTTCCTGCCCTTTCTACCCTCAAAGTTTTGCTTTGATTTTTACAGTCATGCAAGACCCCAAATTCATGTCAAAATGTGGAGAGAACCAGTAAGTTTGATCATCTATGATGCTTGTTGTCTAGCAATAATGCAGAAGTTTGAATAGGAGGTAATGACTAACTATTGAAACTGCTAGATTTTTACACTTACAGAAACCCAGATATTCTGCAAAATTGCAGACACACAAAATGCAACACCATCCGCAAGTGAAAAAAAAGAAATTGGCACCAAACATTTTTTATGGAGCTTCTGGAAATCCTTCAGGCTAAGCCTATAAAAGAAGAGGAAGAAAACCTTATCTCACCCTTCTGAGCAAGTGGGAGATACAAGAATGTGAATCAGCATCTCTCTGTCAGTTGTTACAGATACCTTATTAACTTTTCCTCTGTGTGTACTTGCTTTTAGGTGACTTTCTTCCCCTTATAGGAATCACACATTTTGTAATTGAATTTTCTTGGGTTCTTTAGACCTCAGTTCAGCAAGGTACTTAAGTATCTGCCTCCATCTTAAGCATTGAAGTCAATGGAACTACTCATGTGCTTAAATTTAAGTCTTGTGTTTAAGTACCTTGTTGAATCAGGGCCAAAATAAAGTACTGGAGAACCTCACTTTGGATCAGATCAGTGGGCTTTGGATCAGGTCCTATGGCTCAGATTCAGGAAAGCCATAAGCATGCACTTAAGTCCATCCCTATTCACATGCTTCAGGACTGTTCTGAATAGAGATGCCTTCTGGAATCAGGGCTTATGTCATTTATATTCATGACTAGGGGGCTCACAGAGGATGACCACATTTTACAAATTAGCAATTAAATGAACATAAACTATTACTGCATCACAAAATCTATGCAGTTAATTTAAGTTGACAAGAGTGGTTTAGATATAATCATTTATAATACTTTATACTGTAGCACATTTACAAATTATACTACAGTATGTTGACTAAAGTCATAGTGATGTTTTCAGAATTCATAGTGAACAATGCATCTGCCAGATAAAGCCATTTTTTCTGTTTGTCAGTTCTCTACAATCAGGTACAGTTTTTACATAAATAACTGCTAATTAGCACAGTTGTTAGTCTCAGTAGGAGGAAGTACTGGGGAAGGAAACTGAAATATCCTTTCACCCTAGAGACACAGTAATGGGGCAAGGAAATCTGCACTGGTGATGCTGTGCATGTTCTTTGTCTAAACAGGAGTTCAGTTTCTTGATCTGCCGAAATTATCTCTTCATCATACTCTTAGGGCCATCATCCAAAGCCCTCTGCAGTCAATGGGAGTCTTTATACTGACTTCAGTTATTCTGGAATTTTACATGCAACAACTTTTCCCCATCAAAATAGCCTCCTAAAAGAAAGCTTTAAAGCAGAATTTTATAACATTATGCTTCCACTCCGATACAGAATCCATTATATATATATATATATATTTATTTTTTAAGAATTAATAACTTGTATTACATCTGTTTGTTCTTGCAATTCACAAATGATGAAGGATACTGTAGTGGGGTGGTCACCCGTTCCAGCCTTAAAGGGCTTAAAACAGCCCAGGAGAGGGCTGTGGCTGGGAGCAAGCAGTTCCCAGGCTGATTGGGGAAGTAGGCTCACCTGTGGCCACACCCCAATCAGGGTTCAGTTGGCCCTTATAAGAGTGCAGTGGGCCAGGAGCAGATAGAGTCTCCTCTACCTGTTGAGAGAGATGGGCCTGGCCGCTGGGAGTGTACCAGGGTACCCGAGTTGAAGCAGGACACCATACATTAATCCCGTACTATGAATCAACCATTGAACTAAATCAGTTTATCATGTACATTACAAAAGGATTCAGAAAATTTCCTGGATCATGAAGAATTGGGGCATATCTCACTAGAGTAGCATTCAGAATATAGTTTGATTTAAAGTATTGCACAACCAATTTAACTAGTACTCCAATGGAATTTAAAGCAACTTGTTTAAAGTGTAATGTCAGTTAAAAATGTAATGGAAGCTTGTAGCAAAATTTTTAAGTCTTCCATTAGTATCCTACTGAATCAAAGGCGAGATTAGTAGGATCTGGCAAACTCTACAAACTTTCTCATATGCTCCTGCTGCTTTTTAATACTTGCCATGATCTGTATCTGGTTCAGTATTGAAAAGTACTGCTTTTATGAAGCAAAGTTTTAATACTGCTTTTATAATATGTAATATACACTATAACATTTTATTGTATTATGTAGAATTCTTAGTACTTGATGATAAATAATACTATTGGATTTAGTTCAACTAAACAAGTGACAAAACACTTTAGCAGAGAGCCAAATAATCCAGTCAGATTGAATAAATATGTTTTGAGCCAAGGTTTCATTTTACTGGTTTCAGACAGCAGTTGGTTGGGATTTGTTTTATTGGTTTAAAATACAGGATTTCTATCTATTGCTATAGTACCTATTGCCATAGTATCTGAGCACCTTTCAGACATTAATGAACTTATTCTTGCAACACTCCTATGAGGCAGATAAGCAATATCACCCCATTTTACAATGGGGCACAGAGAAACTGAGTGAGTTACCAAAGGTCACATAAGCGGTAAAGCTGGGTGAAATTTTTCAGCTGAAACTTTTTTGGTGAAAAATGCAGATTCAGCAACACCAACATGTTTCATAGAACCATAGCATTAGTAAGGACCACAAATGTCATCTAGTCTAACCCCCTGCCAAGATGCAGGATTTGTTGTGTCAAACCATCCAAGATAAATGGCTAGCCAGCCTCCTTTTGAAAACCTCCAGTAAAGAAGCTTCCACAACCTCCCTAGGCAGTCTGTTCAGCTGGGATACTGTTATTACAGTTAAGAAGTTTTTCCTGAGACTCCATCTAAATCTCCTATCCTGTAGTTTGAACCCATTGTTTCTTGTCTTGTCCT
Organism: Eretmochelys imbricata; assembly: GCF_965152235.1. Taxonomy (NCBI): domain Eukaryota; kingdom Metazoa; phylum Chordata; order Testudines; family Cheloniidae; genus Eretmochelys; species Eretmochelys imbricata. The sequence continues at coordinate 39,538,780 of NC_135577.1, forward strand.
GTCCTCTGTGGCAAAAAGAGAACAAATTTCCTCCATCTTTTTGTGGCAGCCTTACAAGTACCTGAAGACTGCTGTCATTTCCCCCCCTTAATCTCCTCTTTTCCAAACTAAACATACACAGTTCCTGCAGCCTTTGCTCATGTGGCTTGCATTCCATCCCTTTAATCATCTTTGTCGCCTGCCTCTGGATCATTTTCAGTTTCTCTACAACCTTTCTATACATTGGTGACAAAAATCAGACACAGTACTCCAGCTAAGGCCTAACCAGTGCCAGGTACAGCAGTACTATCATCTCCTGTGACTTACATGCTATGTCTCTGTTAATGCAACCTAAAATTGCATTTGCTTTTTTCCCCCAACAGCACTGCATTGCTGACTCATGTTAAGGTTGTGATCCACCACAACTCCCAGATCCTTCTCAGCAGTGCTGCTGCTAAGCCAGTTTCCCCCCTGATTCTGTACTTTTGTATTTGGTTTTTCTTCCCTAAGTGCAGCACCTTACATTGGTCCTTGCTGAATTTCATGTTGTTGTCTATAGCCTAGTTCTCCAATTTATGAAGATCCCTCTGAATTTAGCTCTATCCTCCAAAAGTACTGGCAACCCCCAGCTTTGTGTCATCTACAGACTTGATCAGCATGCTCTCTATAGCAGGTCACAAATAAAGATGTTAAATAACACTGGACCCAGAACAGATTCCTGGGGAACCCCACTCGAGACCTCCCTCTAATCTGACTTCATTCCATTAATAGTTACTCATTGTTTGTGGTTCTCTTACAATTCTGTATCCACTTAATGGTAGTTCTGTCGAGCCCACATTTCTCCAGCTTACTTATCAGAATGTCATGTGGGAGTGTGTCAAAAGCCTTGCTGAAGTCCAGGTATATTATGTCCCCGGCATTCCCCCTATCCACCAAATCTGTTACCCTGTCAAAGAAGGAAATTAAGCTGGTTTGGTGTGATTTCTTCTTGACAAATCCATGCTGGCTGCTAGTGATTACTCCTTCATCCTCCAGGCATTCGGAAACTGAATGTTTTATACATTACTCTAGTAGCTTCCCAGGTATTAAAGTCAGGCTAACTGATCTAAAGTTTCCCAGCTCCTCCTTCCCCACACTTTTTAAAGATGGGCATTACATTAGCCCTTCTCCAGTCTTCCAGGATCTCTCCTATCATCCATGAGTTTGTAAATATTATTTCATGAATGTGTGTTAGTTTCATCGGATGGTTTTGTTCATCCCCACAAGTGGTGTTTTTTTTTTTAACAAAACAAAACTAACATAGCATTAACTTGTAGATTTTTCATAACAACTCTTCAATTTGACATTTCCTTCAATTTAATTTAAAAAAAAAATTAAAGTGCTGAAAAATCAAAATAACCCACGCCCCACAAAAAACATTTGCCAAAGATTTTTTTTTAAAAAAACTGCTTTTGGGTTGACCCAATTCTTATTGATTTATTTATTCATTCATTCAGAATTGCCAGCAAACCAAAAAGTCACCTAGATGCATAGCTCTACTTGTGCCAAAGAGAAGAACTGAACCCAAATGTCTACATCCCAGGGCAGTGCCTTCACCACAAGACCATTCTTTCTCCCCACAAGCCTCTGAGGAAGGTGGTGGTGGTGAGAGGGAAGGAAGCAAAGAAATCAACACTGTGTTGTTGCACTTGTAGAAGATTCAGATACTATGGTGACAAGGATGTTATCAATATCTGGATGGGCGATGGACGGTAAGGTAGATAGATGATGGTACCCTAATCTAAGAAGAGACCAGGACACAAAGATTTCACTATAAGGATACACAAAATCACCCGTCCCCACACACAAACACAAATCACTATCTTGATCTGTGAAAAGCCTATATCAACTGTCCATGAACAATTTTCCTGAGTTAATGAACATTTTTTGTTTGATGACATTACTTTGAATACAAGTTTAGATGCTCACAATGCATGTACAGAGTATGCAACTGTGACAGAAGCTGTGCCAGGAAGCGTTCATGTTTCATAGATTAGAAAAGAAAATGTGCATGTGCAAAGAGGCAGGAGGATAAAGTGGTATGATTTTTGTAAGTATCTAGAAAAAACAGACCTTTCTCTGAACCATGAACTAATGCAAAATTAACTAACTACTGATTGTTCCACAAGGGTTTCTATTGATCTTAATGGAAGTTGAACAAGGCGCTTTGGTTGAGAAAATCTATGTGTAGTGTGCTGGAAATAAAAACATGTTTTCCCCAGTTCAGTTAGATGTCATTTTTTGAACAAAATGAGAACATCCACATACACGACTCTCCTGAAATTTGCCCAGATTTCTGAATAGAAGGAAGTTGTTAATTCAGATTTTTGAGACTGTATACGGCAGTAGGTTGTAGCTACTAATTACTTTTTATTCCCCCAAACTTCCCAATCTTTGTTTTTGCTTACAAGTTTATCTTGACATACACATTAACTTATAATAACTGTGCATGTGAGATCTAGTAGTGCACTCTGTATTTTGGAGAGAAGGCAGGTTTCATTAATTGCATAAGTAGTCAGCTTTGCCTGAGTCTGCTGAGGTTTCTGAGAATTTCTGGGTCACATTAGGCACATCAGAAGATCATCACAGCCATTAACATAAATATTATGTTAGCCCTGCACGATAGTAACGTATTACCTCTTATAGTGCGTAGCGCATATGTTTCCCTGTGGGTGTTGCTAAAGGTGCTGCCCCAATTACTTCAAGCCTCAATTCTAGGATGCAGTTTATTTTTGTATGCAGACATTTTTCTTTATAAGAGCTTGGACTCTAAGTTACAGGAAGCGGCTTTTATACATTATACAGAGGAGAGCATTTATACCCTAGGGTTAAGTTCTTTCATGTCACAAAAGATTTTTCTTTAAAAATGACAAAAATAGGAGACCATTGCTAATGGTTTACTATACATCATTGCTGAGATCGTTTCTCTTCATACATATTATTTTAAAATCCACTAGGACCAATTCAGAGCTATTGTAAGCCATTGTGAATCCATTTAAATTGGTGGATTTACTTCAGGACTGAATTTTACTTTGCTCTTATCTCAATTTATATGACAGTGATTTTTCAGGATGGAGCTGCTCTTATACCCTGACATTTTAAAAACTGGCATATAATAAAACCACACCATGAATGAGGTGTGCATATATACTTGAATTGAATTCAATATTTACAACTGTTATATATACAGAGATTGAATTACTCCCTGCCACAACTCAATTTTTAATGTATACGTTTTGCATTTCTTTTCTTCCAGAAAAAAAAAATCAGATTGATCTTAGAAACTATATGAACTACTTTTTCAACTCAAAACACTGAGGTATTTGTTTTGTGGACTTTGGAATTCCATGGAATTGCAGAAGCAGAATGGCATGATGGATGGATATATACATATATATGGGGGTGGAACTGAAAACCCTGAAGAAAGGGATCAGAATCTAACCCAGCTCTGAATGTTTAGCATGCTAATAGGCCTTGATGCAAGAAAGTAGGTAGTAAGCATGTGCTTTTGTCTGTCTCTATTCAGGACAGCACTTAGACAGGTGCTGAAAGGTATACAACTGTTTAAATTCTATGCTGAATAAAGAAGCTTTCCTGAATTGGGTCCATAATTCTTAGCATTTATTATATATTTAGAGAGAGAGAGAACATGTGCGCGCACACACACCCCCCTTCAAATGAAGTAGGTATGATCCACGTTTTAAAGATAGATCGATTAAGGTCAAAACTTTTTAAACCCATCAGCATGATGTCAGGCATCTAAGTTAGAAAATGTTGATCCAAGTGACTAGCCCCAGGCTGTGCAGTGAGCCAGGGGCAGAACCGAAGCTCAGATATACTTGGATCCCAATCCCAGGCCATTGTTTAGAAATGGAAATAGTGCTATAAAACTGCTAAAGCACTGGTTGAATGGATCTCTGTTCACAGTACATTTTAAAAATCCATAAAAAAATCAGTTTTGGATCATTTCTGGAGTGATCATGGTTTTGTGTTGTATATTATCTTGGATGACATAAAAGGAAAAGCATTTTCGTAATTACTGCTGTTACATATTCCAAATTATACATTCACTTCCAGGTACATCTTTCTCCATGACTATCCCTTGAGGTTTTCTTTCCATGAAGCAGATGTTTTGGGAAAACAATGTGGGCTGAAATTAATAACAGAATTGTTGCTAATGGTGACAGTGAAAATCTTGTGCCCTATTTTATTTTCTGTAAGCTGTTATACAATATATGAGGACGCTGCATCTTCTGATAGTGATATTTCGTTCTTACACACTAACTACCCTTCTCCCCCCGTATCTTGTGTTAATGATTCCTAGGTACATTGTAAATATTTCTGTTCTCATTTTCAGTTAGTGAACCAATCAGCATAATAGGAAAGTATTTATCTCCTGAGAGCTCTCCTTCATGTTTTGCTGATTGCAGGTTGCTATTCTGTTGCGTATCTTGCTTCATACTTTGTAGACTATCTTGCTGGGGGTAGGCTGGCTTTTCTTTCCCATCTCTTTAAGAATACAGAACACAGGTGGTGTCTTAAAGTCCCATGTGGCTAAAATAAAGGCTGGGTATTACAATGGGCACCATTATAAAGGATAATGTAAATTACATGTCAATAAACTGATGTAAGTGGGTGTAATTTGCACCCTCCTGCTAGTAGTTCTATCTGCCACTCTTCCCCATTTTCTACCTCCACCTGTAAATTTAATCCCTTTATACAAGTTTACCAATGTGTGCACCACCCTTGAATTATTTGGCCCAGATTGCTCTGGGGCAGGGTGGCAGTGCAATAGGCATATTTGTAACACATGAATGAACTATCAGTGGCAACGGCAGCGCAGTGAGCTGTTCCTCAGAGATTAGAAATACTGGCAAAACTGTCCTCATGCAATCAGATGAAAAAACTGACCTCACCCACTCCCAGTCACCTAGTAGGTTCACATCCAGCTAGCTATGCCCGCTTTACCTGACTGCTTCAGTCAGATGCAGAACAGTGTAGATTACAACATCAAAGATGTCCTTGACTATGCTATGAACCAGTCAGTTAAAACTAGATTGAAGGATCAGCAGTCATCTTAAGGAAAAGCCACAGGGGGAGGGTAGATTGTTCTGGGACATTATTTCCATGAACTGGGACTGAGGACACGGCTATTCTAGGATAGGGTGACCATGTGCAGAAGGCCCTTTAAGTTCGGCATGTATGTTTGCTACTGCTGTGTCTGGTATTTCTATTAGGCATTAGTGTGTGTGCCAACCACAGCAGCTTGGAGGTAGGAGAGGACATATTTTTCCATTAAGAGCAAGTGACTTTAATTAAGGCTGCCTTGCACTTGTAAGTTCAGTGAGCAGGAGGGTTTTTCCTAGCCTTAAAAGCTTTTGTGACAAATCAGCTTAATAGTGTTGTTTTCAGTCAGCGTGCACAACATAAATATTCCAAATGTGCGTCAGCTGCTGCACAAAGGCAATCACAACTCTTTCATTCCCCTGAACTGTAAAAACAGTGCCAAAAAAAAAAAAAATCCACGACAGAATAATTTTGGTTAAAGATTGAAGAACTGAACAGGGGTCCATTTATGAAATACGCTTTATTCAATCAGAAGAATGGGAATTAAAAAAACCCAACCTCCTCCAGCTCCCCCATAACGTTCAGTTATTGCAATGAATTTCAAGACAAGTTGGTTATGTTTTCAGGCACCCAATAGTGATATTTCTGCAGGGCTATGTAGCATCATGGTCCTAGCTTTCCGTGCTAGGTCAGTGCTTAGTTGGCTCTTAGAATTTTGTGGGCAAGAGCATCCCAACCCACATTAAACCTTATGGGAGGAGGGATTTTGGGGAGGAAGCTTCCTGAGGATCCATTACAGGGGCTGGGTTTATCACCTTTGCCCTAAACCTTCTGTGGATCCCAGCAAGCTAGGGTCAGCCACATGGACATATCACACTGCAACTGCCCCATCAGGGACTCATTCTGACAGCACCATGCATGTCGAGGAGGCGCAGCAGGCAGTGTAATACGGTACAGGGCTTTATTACTTTTTCTGAGGATTCTTGAGGATCTCACTAGGGAGTGGATGATTTTTGGTCTCCCTTGGCCTATCCAGTTTCCTTCATTCCCCACCACAGATACATTGAAAGGCCTCTGTTAGGTCCAAGAATGGGAGGATTAGTGCAGCAGAGATCCTTGCCTGGAGGGAAGCATGATCCAGCCTGCGTTAAGTGCCTAAGTGACTAATCTAGAAAAGTTTGCTTCATTATCTGTTCCTTCATGAAAAGTTCCTTGAGGGCATTGATTTATGCACAAGATGGCAGCTCACAGCTCTGAGGGCAAACCCCAGTTCTCTAGTGGCCACAGAGATGGAAATTATTATTTTATTTCTTGGCACTCCAATCTTTCCCCTACATAGGCTGGCCTGTTGTGGGTGGTTGGATAAGGTCATTTCTAATACTGCTGTTGGTATGGTTGGCATCCATATCTCCCATTGCTTGGAAGGCAGATACCTTGCGCTAGGTCCTGAGGCAGTTCAGTTAAATCCATGATTCATACTTGCCATTCGGTAGAATTAATGGTAAGAACGAATTAAACAATTATAAAAACTTTAATAGCAGAAAGAGCTGGTAGTACACCCTTAACAAAGATAATTGATATGGCAAGGCAGGGCTATGAAGGTCACCATAATGGGTAGACAGCTTTGGGTAGGGGTATGCTTAGTTGGAGGGGTGAGATGCAATGACAAAATAAGGAAAAATGAACTGAAACCCTTTAGCCACAGCACTGAATACTGAGTTAATCTGGGGACAGACTCTAGGAAACACTCTTTTGGGAATAAGGGCTGGTATGTAATAAACCTAGAACATTGAAGAAACCTGAAAGGTGTAACAGGGCTGAGAGAGGTCAAGGAAAGGAAACCTAAGATCAAAAGGAGGTATCTGACTGGCTTAGAGGCCAAAAGAGACAGAGGGGAGAAAGGACTCCTTAGTATTGTTTTTATTCACCGTAAATATATTGGCCCTAGGTGGGATTTTCAAAGAGGCCTGGGGCAGTTTTGAGGGAAGTTAGGGCTTTACACTCCTTTGAAAATCTACATGGGCTTTCCAGGGTTTCAGACTAGATCTGGTATGCTCACTGTTTTGTTTTAATCCAGTTTTCCTCTCTCCATTCTTAATAATCAATGGTTTAATTAGACCACTGGAGTCTTCTGAGGTAAAGTCACAGAGTAGTGCATCCTTAAAGGGAAGAAAACTTTCAGTTCTGCAAGGAGAGGAAGCCAGGAACAAAACAATACCTTATCTTGGTGCACTCAATCAAAGCAAACCCATTAAGATGTGCCAACTTGATACTGGCTGCAGTCAGTAGGAGCAGGAGAAAGTTGGTGGCAGTAATAGGGGTCCAATAGTATTCTTACCTGTGATACAAACATTTTTCATCTCATGATTACTTTCAAGAAAATAAAAAACATGACATTTCAAGCTGTTTGAGTAGCAGATACAGATATATAGTATCAAATTCTGTCCTCTGTGAAGTACCAGAGGACATTATTTTACCCACAGAATACAGAGATGGGAAAAAACCCTACCATCTTGTTCATCACCCAATAGTATTTTCAGGCAAACTTTAATTTTAAAAGTCTTTCTTGCTCTTAGTGTCATTAAATTTCCCTAAAAACTCCTTGTGAGGTGAAGCTGCTGAGCGTTGCATTCATATAATCACTTTATGACCAGAACAGCTCTAAAATTAGAGACTCATACAGTGGTTACATTTTCAAAGGAAGCATTTACCTTATTGTACTCATATCAAATCACCACAATATTCCATTGTTAGGGTAGGAAAATATTGTAATTTTTTTCAGTGACGTCAGGATGAAGGTAAGAGAAATGCTTTCTTTTTAACTGTACAATTCTGTAGAACTGACTACTAATGATACACTTGAAAATTTTGTGTGCCTAAATCTAGGGCGAAAGACATGCTCAGAATGGGTACAGTGACAGTGAACATCTTCCTAATTCCTAATGATTAGTTTGCATTGGCATGTACAATTGTATATATAGCTCCATGGTTTACAGTTATATTCTCAAATTAGGTGCACATTTTGTTGAAATTTGAGCTCCATAATCATGGCACAATAAAATGCATTGCCATGCCATGAAGCGGTGAAGGCCAGTACGGGCCCTCCAAACGTTCCATGATGCCAGAGGTGGCAGGGACACACTAACAGTTTTGTCTGTGACTCACCGTGCAAAGGGTGTCAGTGTGGCTGCTATTGATTTGCTTCTCTCTTTTGTGCTCCTATATGCTTCTAGAAGACAATCCTATTATTTTGATATTGTCTGATGATTCTGGAGCTCGAGGGCAGCACTGAAGGTTTGTATTTAGGTTTTTAAACCAGGAAGACTGCATGCAGTATTCTCTCCTTTGGTTACAAATATATTTTTCATCTTTTTTCCCCCAGCAAGAGGGTGAAATCTGTTTCTACACAAGAACTGTGTTAAAACAAACAAAAAAAACTCCACTCCAAATATTTTACCGTACATTCAATGTTATCTTCTGTATAAAAATCATGTCTGTGTGACTAGCCATTGCTGCATATATACAGACATCCTGGGGATTGAAACCAGGACATCCAGCACTTTAAACACGTGTCTCCACCATTCTACTACTCCTTTAGCTGTGAGGAAGTAGCAGGCTGATACGTTCTGCACTAGGGGGAGTCCTGATGCCATACTCTAAACCAGTTTATTAAAAATGTGATAACGTTTTTCAAAATAAAGATTAGAGTTGTTTTCCAGTGTACTATGCAAAGCTACAGATAATTTGCCCTACCTTGGTGGGACAGCTTCAGAGTACTGAGTAATTAGAGCTGCAAAACCTCCCTAGTTTCATTAACTAATAAACTTAGACACAGTTCATTGAAAGAATCATTAAGCTACTTTATCCTTCTAGCAAACTCGAGGTGATTGATGCATTGATACCATGTGAAATTCATGATTTTACATGGCTATGATGTAAAATCATATGAAACTTGCAGCTTGACACCCTTCCCCCGCCAGGTTGCGACAATTTATTGAGTAAAAACAAGGAAAATATTTGCACAAAGTGGAACTGCTGAGTGATGTCCTGCTGTAGGACATCATTTTGCAAAAGGCTAGTAAATATGCAATTAAATGTGGAGCTGCCTGAAGTCTTCTGAACTAGTTAATAGCATTTTGCATTTTTACAGTAAGTAACTTCCTCTTCTTCTTTGAGTGATGGTCCCTATATGGATTCCAGACATGGGAGAGTGGTGAGCAGCACTCAGCGTGGAGGTGGGCGCGGGAACTCGTGTGAGGTCACAGGTTGCAGGATGGCTTGGCTGACAGTCGCATCTGCCCCTGCAGCTGGGGCAATGGTGTAGTGAGTGATAAAGGTGTGGACAGAGTTCTAGGTGGCTGTATTGCAAATGCCCTGTCAAGGCATGTTCATGTGGTAGGTTGACGTGCCAGCCTCAGCCTGCACTGAGTGAGACGTGACTTTGGGGGTCGGGGAGGGAATGTGAGAATGGGTGTGGCATTCCACAATGCAACGGGAGATCCATTTAGACATGTGTTGCGAGAAGAGGACCTGGACCCTTCAGCATTCCACAATGGCGAGGAAGAGCCAGGGTGAAGCACAGAAGGCATGGGTGCATTGAAGGTAAAATACCAGTACCTGGCAGACGTTGAGAGAATACAATGTTTTTTGCCCTGAGGGAAAGGGGCAGAAGATTGGAAAACAGAATCTTTAGTTGAAGTGAAACGGGGAGACCACCTTGGGGAGAAACTTGGGGTGCAGGCACAGGGAGACTGTCTTTATGGAAGAAGTGTAGGGGGGGCTTCAGCCATCACATCACAACAGCTCACTAATGTGCCGCACTGAGGTGATGGCCACCAAGATGATCGTGTTCATGGAGAGGTGGGTGAGGGAGCAGGTCACAAGGAATTGAAAGGGTGGTTTAGTGAGGACAGAGAGGATGATGTTCAGGTCCCAAGAGGGGGTAGGTTTCTGTACCAGCAGAAAGGTGTTGAGCATGCCTTTAAGGAAGTGAACAATGGTTGGGTGAGTGAAGATGGAGGAACTGTCCACAAGGGGGAGGAAGGCACTGAACGCTACCAGATGGACCTGGATGGATGAGTGGCTGAGGCCCAATAGCTTAAGTTGGAGAAGGTAGTCCAGGTGGATGGGAATGGAGATGGAGTCCAGAGAGTAATGATGACGGTGCACCCACGCAGTGAAGCACTTCCATTTCACCTGATAGAAGGCCCCGGTAGATGGCCACTGCTGTGTGTGAGGATATTGCATACCACGGTGAAGCACACTCTGTCTACATGCAAGCCCTATCCAAATACCAAGCTGTGAGGTGGAGTGGGCCCAGGTTGGGGTACCACAGGCATCCCTGCACCAGAGTAAGGAGGTCTGGGTGGGTGGGAAGGCAGACTGGAGGATGAGTGGAGGGGTGGAGGAGGTCAGTGAACCAATATTGGTGAGGCCAAAAGGGGGTGATCAGGATGATTGTTGCTCAATCCTGTCATACCTTGCACAGGACTTGTGGGAGCAGGTGGATGGGTGGAAAGGCATAGTGGACTTTGGAGGTCCAAGGCAGGAGGAGGGCATCACCCTGAAAGCTGACCTTGAGGGCCCCGCTGGAACAGGAGAGGGGGAGTTTGTGGTTCTCTGAGATCATAAAGAGGTCCCAATGTGGGGTGCATCACTGGTGGAAAATGGAATGAAGCGTGGGATTGTGGAGCTCCCACTCATTATTTCCATAGAAGGGCCTGCTGAGTGCATCCCCTGGAGAAGGACATAGGGGGAATAGAACCCTTGGCCCTGATAATGGGGTGGGGGTGGGGGGGAGAAACACACGCTATAGCGCCCTTTCGGATGAGAGCATCCACTTCCTCTTGTAGATCACGATGGGAGGGTCTCCTCGGGCACCCTGGGGTGGGCAATGAGCGGGGAACGAGAGGAACTCTATTGAGCATTCCTGGTGAATGATACCTAGTACCCAGCGATCAGTGGTGATCTCACCCCAAGTGTGGGAAACTAGGGCCAGACGTTTAGCAGTGGCATGGGAGGTGGTTCGCAGGTCTTGATCAGAGAGTCAAAATTGCTGTTTGGATTGACATTGTGGGAGAGTCGAAGGAGCGGAAGAGGCAGTGGCAGGATAACGGACCTGCTGAGTGCGTGGATGGCAGCGAGATGGCTCTTCCAGCTGTTGAAAGTAGGGTTGGTAGGAGACATGAGGACGGGGACAAAAAGACAATCTCTACTGCCTGTGGGTCAGGACCAGGGCATAGATACCGAGCGACCGAAGTGTGGCATGGGAGTCCTTGAGGAAGTGGAGAGATTTGTCCATCTTATCGCCAAAGAGTTTCTGATTGTCAAAGGGTAGGACCTTGAGGGTGGTCTGGACCTCCTTAGGCAATCTGGAGGATTGGAGCCAGGAGCTACGGCAAAGTGCCATACTGTTCGCTAGGGAGCAGGATGCGATATTGGTGGCATTGACCAGTGCCTGGAGGGTCACCTTGGTAATCAGCTTGACCTCACCCAGCAGCGCCTGTGAATCCCATTGTTTGTCCGCCAAGAGAAAGGTCTGAAAGTCTGCAAGATTGGAATATATTAGGAAGTCATATTTTGCCAAGAGGGCCTGGTAGTTGGCAATATGGAACTGAAGTCCTGCAGAGGAATAAACCTTTCACCCCAAAAGATCCAACTTCTTTGCTGCCCTGTCTGGCAGTGTGGCTTTCAGGGGTTGCTGTCAAGTGTGTTCATTCATTGTGTGCACTGCAAGGAAGTAGGGTGGGTAAAGAGGAAGCCCATATCCTGAGATGGGACAAAATGCTGGTGACTCCGCATGCTTTGGAATGGGGGCACAGGAAGAGGGTTTGTGCCAGATCGACTGTGCCAGTTTTAGGATGGGTACATGGATAGGGTGGGCCGTGCAGGAGGGCCCAGGCAGCTGCAGGATGACCAAGAGTTGGATTTGTGTCTCCTAGACTTCTTCCACTGTAAGGTCAAGAGCCTCCACCACGCGCCAAAGTAGGTCATGGTACTCATGATGGTCATCCGGAGGGAAGAGTGAAGTCTGAATTAGTGCCTCATCCAGGGACAACAAGGCTCCTGTGAGAACTGGTGGTACCGGTTTTGCAATGACCTCTTCCTCTAGTTCATCATATGTGGAGGGGGGCACAGTGTGGGCAGGGGACAGCTGGTAAGATGGCAGAGGTCCAGGTAGGGGTCCTATGGAGGACAGTAGGGCCAAGCATAGGGGTTACCATGCATTGGCAGGCCCCGGGGATAACAGAATCAAGGCTCAGCAGAAGGGTCATACACACGTGGATAGGGTGGGTGGTGGCAGGGATCTGGGCTGCGAGAGTACGCAGGTGAGAAGGAGACTTCCAGCTCGGAGAAACACTCTGACTCCAAGGACGGATCCAGGAAGGGTGGAGGTGTCAGTGCTGTTGGTGTGCAGGTGGAAGAGGAGCAGCACTTTGGGAGGAGAAGAGGAGGTTCCTACACTATAGAGAGAAGCAGCAGGAGGTCTGCAGAGGGCAGCATAAAACCAGTGTTCGGGAGCATGAGCTCTGCCATGGACATCAACAGTTCCAGGTGGCATGGCATGTGGGGAGCTGGGCGTGCCAGTCTGGAAGGGCCCAGTGTTGTCGAAGAGGACAGGTGGGAGCTGGGGCAGGAGGCAAAGGCTGCAGCTCGTGCTGGTGTTTCAACTTATGCTCTGTCCAAGGCTTCTTGGGAACCAGAGCAGCCAGGTCAGCATGTGACTTCTCACCCGACTGGGCCCGGCTCAGGGAAGCAACACTTTGTTTAGGAGCAGACCCTATCAGGGAGCCGCCCTTACGCCCATGTCCATGTTTCTTAAGCTCACAGTGGGCCTTTGGCAGATGCATTGGTACCAAAGGTTCCAGTGCATGGAAGGAAGCCAGAGAAGTGCTCACTGATGGTGATGGGTGCTGTATCAGCAGATCCACTGGTCCCAGAACTGACTGTGCACATGGGCGCATAGCTGAAGTGAAGTTCCCTACTCTCCCAAATCCAAGACAGGAATGAGCGGCAGATGGAACAGCAGGAAATGACCTGGGCTTAGCCAAGACAGTAGAGACACCTCAGGTGCTTGTCACTCATGGAGAAGGAGCCCGGGCATGAGGTACAGTTCTTCAAGTCTACTTGTCAGGGCCTAATCCCCAGAGGGAGGTTGGGGGGATGTCTCCCTACTGGGAAAAGTCCAACAGGGGAGTCTGTCTAACCAAACTACAAGAACTATATACAACGCTAACAACTATATACAGACAGATGAGAGACAACGGACAAGAGTTCTCTTCGTAGAGCTAAGAGCACCAAGGAACAAGGATTCCAACTCTGGCCATGAGGTAGTAAGAGGGAACTGGAGCAGCACTCATCCGCATGGCCTCTTATAGCTTCAGATGCAGACATGCGGAAGACACTCGATGCACATGTGGGTCAACAGACACTATTTCTGAATAGTTCTGGCTTCCGGCTCATGGCGCACATGTGCGCCTATGTCTAGAATCCATATAGGGACCATCACTCAAAGAAGACTCTCAAAATGCTTTACAAATATTAATTAACACAACTCCTCACCTTATAGATGAAGAAACTAAGGCACAAAGAAGGTGATTAGCCCTATGGTCACACCACATATTTGTGGCAACCTTGAGAACAGTTGAATACAAAATATTCAGAAGTGTTGAAATGGCTTGTTTTGGCATTTCATTCTATTTTTTTTTTAAAAGGTTAAGCCTTCTGCTCCTCCCCCGCCGCCCCCAAAAACAAAACATGTAATTTTGGGGGCAAACTAAATTTTTGGTTTGACCTGAAAATAAATAAAGTGTGTGTGTGTGTGTGTGTGTCTGTCTGTCTCAGGGGTTCCCAAACTTGGTTCGCGGCTTGTTCAGGGGAAGCCCCTGGCAGGCCACAAGATGATTTGTTTACCTGAGCGTCTGCAGGTACAGCCACTTGCAGCTCCCAATGGCTGTGGTTCACTGTTCCCGGCCAATGGGAGCTGCGGGAAGCAGCGTGGAAACAAAGCGTCTCACGGCCCGCCAGGGGCTTACCCTCAACAAGCCGCGAACCAAGCTTGGGAACCCCTGTGTGTGTGAGAGAGAGAGAGAGAGAGAGAGAGAGAGAGAAATAAATAAAGTGGGGGGATAGCTCCCTTTGATGGACAGCCAGCCAACCAGTTAGTTGTAAAATCCCTCTTGGTAAAGGGTTAAAAAGTCCCCCAGGTAAAGAAATTAAAAAAAAGAAAAAAAAAAAAAAAAAGGTGGGCACCTGCCAAAAGAGCCAATGGAAAGGCTAGAACTTTTTAAAATGGGAAAAGAAACTTTCCCTTTGTCTGTGGTTCTCTGGGCTGCAGGGACAGAGCAGCAATACTATAAACAGGAGTGCTGTGTAAGGCTTAAACCAGGTATGAAAATTCATCAGATCATACCAAGAATTTCTCATTTGGAACCCCCCAAATACGTAAGTAAATTAGAGATGTTTAGCTAGATGCGATCAGGTTTATTTTCTTTATCTTGGCTTGTGGATCTCCTCTGTGCTAACCCCAGATGCTTTTGATTGCTTGTAACCTTTAAGCTGAACCCCCAAGAAAGCTATTTTGGGTGCTTAATTTTTCTAATTGTTTCTTTTAAGATCTAGCAAAAAGCCTAAGTTCCAGACGTATTTTTTTTCCTTTTTGTTTTTAATAACATTTACCTTTAAAAACAGGTGTGGATTTTTGGTGTCCTAAGAGGTTTGTGCATGTTGTTTGATTAGCTGGTAGCACAGCTAATTTCCTTTGTTTCTTTCTCAGCTCTTCCCCAGAGGGGTGTTTGTGTGTGAAAGGGCTTGAGGGTACCCCACAGGGAGGAATTCCCAAGTACTCCTTCCTGGGCTAAAAGGGTTTTTTTTTTGCATTTGGGTGCTGGCACCGTTTACCAAGCCTAGATCAGAGAGAAGCTGTTACCTTGGGAGTGGTTTCAGAGTGGTAGCTGAGTTAGTCTGTATCAGCAAAAACAACAAGGAGTCCTGGTGGCACCTTAGAGACTAACAAATTTATTTGGGCATAAGCTTTCATGGGCTAGAACCTACTTCATCAGATGCATGGAGTGGAAAATACAGGAACAGGAATAAATACATGAAAAAATGTGAGTTGCCTTACCAAGTGTGAGGTCAGCCTAATGAGACAATTCAATTAACAGCAGGCTACCAAGGGAGGAAAAATAACTTTTGAAGTGGTAATGAGAGTTGACAAGAAGGTGTGAGTAACAGTAGGGGAAAATTAGTACTGGGGAAATTAGGTTTAGGGAGTGTAATACAAGCTTGAAGTGGCAAATATTAATTTTTAAAATCCTTGCAGGCTTTTTTTTTTAAATCCCCTGTTGGGTTGACCTGAACTATATTTTTGCCATAGAACCAAAAAAATCAGCCATATTTTTATATTCAGCCATAGAACCAAAAAATCAGTTATTTGCCCAGCTCTAATCGTGGTAGCATTCAGCATTACTATTTGCCCAACTTCTACTTTCTGAACTCACACTCTTATATAGTATTAACTAGATCCCATCACTCTGACTCACAAACTAATCAACGTAAGTAAGGATATCTGAAACTAAGTGGAGAAAGAGAAGTCTAATCTTACCTCTTCCAAACTGACCAATGCCTACTAGACCGTTATGCCTACCAGATAGATTTTTATAGTTCAGCTTGGTGCTGATCTTTGGACCACTGAATTAGTACTAAAACTCCCAATGACTTAAATGGGCTTTGGGTCAGGCCCTCTGTGCTTTTCTGAGACATGAGGAATCCTGTAATGTTGTGTGCCCCATCCCTGATCAAACAGAATCAGCATTTCTCAAATAAGAGCTTTCCTAATCACTGGTTCTTGTGGATCAGCAGGAATTACAGGAAGCCTCAATAATTTTTACAAATTCTTCTTACCCATTCAGCTCTTCTATGAGCCAAATTTCTGCTGGTTTGTTCTGCACATTTTTTCTACAATATATCACCCAGCTTTATTGGTCCCACGTGGCTGCATGCCTTTCATTTCATACACTAAAATCCAACTTTCATATTGACTACAGCTGCTTTTAAATACACTTTATTGTCAGCAATGATTTTCTTTTTAATTATATTACATTTTAGATTAGAGGTTCTATTGTTTTGTTAATGAGCAATTTAATGGCAGTTTTCAAATAAATGAAATCTCAGCATTTGAACAGAGAGAACAGTCCATTTTCATTAACTGACAATTGTAAATCTCCTGCAAAACCCTTCTTAGAATCATAGAATATCAGGGTTGGAAGGGACCTCAGGAGGTCATCTAGTCCAACCCCCTGCTCAAAGCAGGACCAATCCCCAATTAAATCATCCCAGCCAGGGCTTTGTCAAGCCTGACCTTAAAAACCGCAAAGGAAGGAGATTCCACCACCTCCCTAGGTAACGCATTCCAATACTTCACCACCCTCCTAGTGAAAATGTTTTTCCTAATATCCAAATAGTTTCATCCATATCTAGATGAAACTAGCTCCATACTTCCCAAGTCTTTTACATTCTAGAGTGAATAAGCAGGACACATTTCTACTTGAAATAAATTATGCCACAGGAGTGCCTTTTCTCATAGATGTCAGCAGGGTCAGTGTAAGACAGAGATTATTTACCCCATTCCTGGCTCCCTCCCAAAAGCCACAGAGAGACTGTTTCACAGGTCTTCCATTTCAGCAATTGCAGAGATGTGTTCTGAACTCAATAGGAGTTTGGTACAATTAAGGATCACAGAATTGGGCCTTAGTAGAGGTTCCAATTCTGCCCTCCCACATGGATGCACGATGCCTGCTGTCTTTGGAGGAATATTTCCTGGTGCAGCTGAGGGACGAATTAATCTTATAATCAGGTGGGTTAGTATTTTCCCCAGGGGAAATCTATACCCAGTAATTATATAGCATCACAATTCATTTGCTGGAATTTGCTCTCTATATTGGAAATGTGCAGCTAGAAAATAGCTGTGAATCTACTCCTACCCAATGTTTGCTCTGCTAAAATCTTTTGGGAATGCACTGTATATTGCTTTTCTGACGTTATCACGTCATGTATGCAATATCAGATATTGTTGCATTATACTGCCGCTTGTGATCTCAGCATATGTCTTGAAGCGCTATCATGGCACTAAGAGACATGATAAATACAAATGATAAAAATTATCTCCTGGTTTTAAATCAGGTAACTTTCTCTCTGTTTCCATATGACTTTCCAAGATTAATCTGGCAGTCTAAAGCACTGTAAACTATAGGCAGTGGAGGTTATTTTGCACAGCAGGGCACTATTTTTTATACGATATGAAGTACTGAAAAACAACAAATATATTGTAAGCTAGTATGTCAAAGAAGGAGGGATGCCACTCAACATCCAAAGAACAATCAGTGCCCATAGTTCCCTGTGATACTCTGTTCACAAAATGCAGTTCACAAAAACACTAATCCGCTGTGTGATGTTCTTCTGCTTCTCACCCATCCCCTTATTAAAAAGTATTTTCTGTTTCTTACTTTGAACATCTTTCCAAAGGAAGGGAGGAGGAAAAGGAAGGAAGGAAGCAGATGATATGGAGAATGACTTATTTATTAAGTGCTGGAACTGTATTTAGCACTGCACAGCACACAAAATGATTCAAGTTCCTGACCCAGAAAGTTTGCAAGTGCAAAATTATATTTCAAAGAAATCTACCTCCTAGATCTACCTGCTTTCAACGACCTGAAAGGGGGTTCCAAAGAGGATGGATCTAGACAGTTCTCAGTGGTAGCAGATGACAGAACGAGGAGTAATGGTCTCAAGTTGCAGTGGGGGAGGTTTAGGTTGGATATTAGGAAAAACTTTTTCACTAGAAGAGTGGTGAAACACTGGAATGCATTACCTAGGGAGGTGGTGAAATCTCCTTCCTTTGAGGTTTTTAAGGTCAGGCTTGACAAAGCCCTGGCTGGGATGATTTAGTTGGGGATCGGTCCTGCTTTGAGCAGGGGGTTGGACTAGATGGCCTCCTGAGGTCCCTTCCAACCCTGATATTCTATGATTCTATGATTGACACGTCTCAGAATTCTCTGGGGTCTGGTCAGGATTTATGAACTAATTATTTGAAGCATTTTCATAAAGTTTAAGAAAACAACTCTAAATGTCATCATTTCACACCCTTTTATCACCATTTTAAAAAAAATCTACAAATTCAGCCAAGTTTTCATGTCAAAGTGCCACACGCTCTTATGAAAACATAGCCAGTTATGGTGAAAACTGTTACGTTACGTGCACATTAGATGTTACATGCATCTCTGTGAAAACAGAGGTTCTGCAAAGCACTGAGTGGTATGACCAGGAGATAACTCTGATTCTGGAGAGGAAAAGAATGACTTTTCTAACCACATCTCCTCTTGCTTTTAGATGTTTCAGGAAGGCAGTGGGTTGAGAATTGATATTTTTCTCTCACCGGTGCTGAATTTTGGAGAACAGAAATGTACTGTAGATATTTTTAGACCTTTAAGAAATGTAAGTTCCAGGTAATACACAGAGAGAGACCATTTAAACACTCAGTAAACTGTGCATTGCCAGCAGAAATTATGGGGAATTTACTGTCCACTATCACATTCTCCCTGTTTCTTATACTACATTACACACTGAACTAGATTTATAAAGACCCAGTTAAGAAGTGTATCTTTTTTGTGTGTTCTCATGAAAGCCTGAAGAATTTTCTATTTGTTTGCTTTGGACTTTGACTGTCAGATCTCTCAGGGAGATTGAGACTCTGAAATCTTCAGCAGGGACACCTGGTAGGAATAATAGCCCTTTCCAATGGATTCTATTTGTTTTGAAATTTATTGCAAGAATTTCAAATTTGCTTGTTCTGATTTTACTGTAAGCCTTCTCAGGAGAGTCTGGGTTATCTGGGGAAGGGAGGGGCTGTGTTTTTAGAAGAACGCAAAAGGCATATTTCAGAGTAGCAGCCATGTTAGTCTGTATCTGCAAAAAGAAAAGGAGTACTTGTGGCATGATATATGCCATCATGTGCCAGCAATGCCCGTCTGCCATGTACATTGGCCAAACTGGACAGTCTCTCCGTAAAAGAATAAATGGACACAAATCAGACGTCAAGAATTATAACATTCAAAAACCAGTTGGAGAACACTTCAATCTCTTTGGTCACTCAATTACAGACCTAAAAGTGGCAATTCTTCAACAAAAAAACTTCAAAATCAGACTCCAATGAGAGACTGCTGAATTGGAATTAATTTGCAAACTGGATACAATTAATTTAGGCTTGAATAAAGACTGGGAGTGGACGGGTCATTACACAAAGTAAAACTATTTCCCCATGTTTATTCCCCCACCCCACCCCCGCTACTGTTCCTCACATGTTTTTGTCAACTGCTGGAAATGGCCCACCTTGATTATCACTACAAAAGGTTCCCTCCCCTCTCCGCCCCCCGCTCTCCTGCTGGTAATAGCTCACCTTACCTGATCACTCTTGTTACAGTGTGTATGGTAACACCCATTGTTTCATGTTCTCTGTGTATATAAATCTCCCTACTGCATTTTCCACTGCATGCATCCGATGAAGTGAGCTGTAGCTCACGAAAGCTTATGCTCAAATCAATTTGTTTATCTCTAAAGTGCCACAAGTACTCCTTTTCTTTTTTCAAAAGGTATAGTCTTTGGCAAATATCAATTTGTATTCCTGTACAGCTCTGTGGAAAGTGAAATGCTATAGAAAAAGACCTGGCCTTGCACAAACTTATTCTTAAATTGCTATATCAAAAATATAGGCCCTTGTGTTTTGTTATGAATTACTGAAGAAAGCCTAAGTATGTTGTAAACTTGCAACCCTAAAAGATCTCATTTTCCACTACAGGAGTGAGATGTAAATTTTCCAAACTATTTGAGAGAACACAAAATCAACTGCACACGAGTGTGGGAAGTGTAGAGTCTTTAGGAACACGCAATAACTTAAGTTCTTCATTTTAAATCAAATATCTAGTAATTGGCTAATTTTCCCACCGAGCTCACTATAATGATTTTCATTTATAAAATTTCTCTATAGGGATGCACTAAGATTATCTGAATTTCCATAGAACATTCTCTTCTCCATGCTGTATATTGATCTATCAGCCTGAACTGAGTGGGACTTTCCCCAATATTATCTTCATCTACAGATTTCTCCCATAGTGCCTGACTGACTGATGATCCACACCATCTCACAGCAGCAAAAGGCCTCATCTCGTAAATGTATGCAGAAATTCACAAAGAAGACTCAACTTTAACACCCCATCAGGGGAAATTATACCCCCTAAAATTGATCTTTCCAGTCAGTTTTATATAACTAAGGTGTGCCTATTAATGTAAAAACTTGTCAAAGGGGAACAACCCTGTCATGAGGTTCTTACAGTCCAACAGTTGAAATATAAACAGGGAACCGAAACTTGAATCACTGTTAGTCTTGGGCAAGCTAATCTAAAAAGCAGCATTCTGACTTGTAAAGAGTGTAACGAGAACAATAGCCTGACAAATGATTTTACAAGAAACAACCCTCTCTTTAATGAAATAACAGTGTTAGCTGGAATTAGTGGTTTTTAATAGGTTGAAATTATTGTTAAATAAATCTACTCATTCTTTATATAAAATATAAAGCAGGCTTTTCAATAAAATTGGTTGCAATAGTTGAAATGCTATAATTTTGTCATGTATTTAATCTATACAATATATTGATTTGCATATGTCAGTTCTTGGCCAGTTGTGTTTGGATAAAAAGGATTCTAAAAAAAATCCTTTGAGTGTAGATAAATGATGCTATTTTAACCAATGAAAGGAAAATTATTGGCCTCTAGTCTATTGTACCTCACACAACTACTGTATAAATGACTTCATTCAAGTGTTTATTATTCTTATTTAAAATGGTAGGTTGCTGTGACAAACTTAAAGCGTATCCAAAGGGGGCTGCTATTTTCTCACAGGGGAAATGGAAAGAATGAAGGTTTGGGTACAG
This sequence comes from Eretmochelys imbricata, assembly GCF_965152235.1. Taxonomy (NCBI): domain Eukaryota; kingdom Metazoa; phylum Chordata; order Testudines; family Cheloniidae; genus Eretmochelys; species Eretmochelys imbricata. The sequence continues at coordinate 39,559,847 of NC_135577.1, forward strand.
TACTTGTGAAAACAGGTACACTTAGTCAGTGACACATAGATACATAGGGAAGGTGTGAATAGCCACATCACTACATGCCTCTGATTATGATGCACAGCTTATGGACAATCCAGTCTTTGGAAGCAGCTAATTTTATTTCAGGAATGTTGTCTCAGATCTAACTATATGGTGCCATTTCACAATTACTACATGTTCACACCTAGAAGCTACTATCAAGAAGAGGAGGTTGTGATGTCTTGATCACGTTAGGAGAATGGTAGGAGACAGTATCCCCAAGAATACTTTGTATGGCAAGATTTGGGATGGCTCTGGAAAGCAGGGTCGCCCTTCATGGCAGTATCATGATGTGTGCAAAAATTATATGAAGCTGTTCAATATCAGAGTGGAAGGCTTGGAAGAGCACACAGAATCCTGTCCCATCTGGAGGGAATATCTGACACCGCGTGTAGCTCAATACAAAGCGGCTTTGATCCAGAGGATGGAAGCAAAGTGAGAAAGAAGAAAGCACTGTGCTGCAATCTTGGACTCCATCTCCGACAGCACATGGATCGGTGAAATTTGTAACTAGCTGTGTCACTCCTGAGTTGGTCTTATCAGCCCTAAGTGGATTCATCAGGCACCTGACTAGATCTTTTACGTGTCCACCATGATCCAGTGGATTGACAGTTGCCTGTGTAATATGAAATATCTGGGAACTGAAATGCACAAGTGGAGTTGGTTCCCAGTGAACAGGTGACACAAACTAGCATAACTGGAACTAACTTACAGTCTTGGAACAGAGGCCAAGAAATTAAGAATGGAGACTAAACAAGTCTTTTTCCTCTAAAGGATAAGGTTGAGGCATGCTGGCAGAGCCACTAGGTAAGTTGGCATTACTAAGCTTTCTGGAGCTGCTCTGTGGAAAAATGAAGTGTTTCAGTCTCCAGAGCTGTTAATCCCACACCTTTCAAGACCTCTAAGGGAAATGTACCAATTAATTAATTAATTAATGTACCAATTAATATAATTCTCTATATTTTGCTTTCAGGAAAATGAACAAAATTAAAAATTATTTTCACAAAATTGACTGCAAACTTGAGTTTATATCAATTTCCTTCCTAGTCCTCAAGATATTTTTGCTAGTAATCAGTTATGGAAGCCTCCAACCTCTCTCTTTTAGATTTAGGAAATGGACAAGATTACTGAAGATTTTTTTCTATTTCCTCAGTAATGGAGGATTGTTCACAGCTGCTGTCTAACCTAGTCTAGTTTTAAATAACTGAATTTCTGGGCATTTTTTAATTTCCCTTCCTGGTGGGAGACTTCATAATCTAATAGATCTCACAGTTAGGACATTTCTCCAGACATTCAGAACATTTTCCTTACTATCTTGGCTGTCAGGTAGCTACCTGATGGGCTAGTGTGAAATTCTTGGAGTCTTTCCAGACCATAATCTGCTCTGTGGGTCTGTGATGAAGTTACATTACAGTACTTCGAAGACTCGTTAGCCTTCATTGCTGCAGCTTCCGTGATTACATTCTCCTGTCAGTCACTTTTAAACACGCAGGTCAATGATTTTCTACACTGAACCACAACTCAAGTCAATATTTATTGAATACATTAATGTTTCACTAAATGCCATCTCTAATTTGATAGGATATATATCTAATGGAATAGGTGGCCTGTTTGTTTCTATGGGTGATTTACCCATTTCACTGTACATAGTATCAAATTTTCCATGCAGTGGGCCTGACTACACTGGCATAACACTGGTGCAGCAGAGTGGAGAATCAGGCCCAATCTATTTAACTAAGTGAAATTCACATTTTACCTTTACTATTCTCTACAGGTCTATAGTAGGTGTATCCATTTCAGTGTGAGATACCCAAGTTTCCTGGATCAGCTCTATGCATCAAGGTGAAACAGGACTCGATAAGTCGAGATGAAACCACTCGGCAGTGCAGCACAAGCAAACATAACACGGGCTTTTCAGCAAATCTAGGCTGCAATGCTCCTTCCATTCTCCCTAGGAGCTGGGGGCACTCTGAGGATACAAGCTTGGAGGTGCTATCTGAAGCGGCTCTCAGGCTTTTTGTTTCTGATCAAAAAGAAAACTAAGAACAGGTCTCTATTTAACTCAAGAGTAAAGTGTATTTCTCTCACATACACACTGTTGATCAATTGTGGGAAGGAGAGGTAGGAGGGGACAGGAAAAATTGGTTGTCAGAGTTATGTTGTAGTTTTAGTTTATGTAACGGTCTGTCTCAAGGTTATGTTTGGCAGAGTCTAAGCTTTGTCACAGATGATTGCTTGACTTCTCATTCCCATTTCCCACTGCCGTTGATTACTGTGTCATCCTTTGTCAGTTTTACACCACAGCTGGCCACACTGTTCTCAGGTGCTAGTAACTATGCAGTAGCATATTGACCTGTAGTGGTGTGAAAATGATAAGAAGCCACAGTACACAACTGATAACACTACTGCCTCCAACTGGGAGGTGGACAGCAAGCTTCTTTTGCCATTGTGAACTGATCCAGGGAGGTCTGTAACAGCCAACCTCTTTATCCAGTCATCTGCTAAGACTAAATGTCACCTTCAGAAATACAAACTGATGCTATCACCAGGGCTGGCAAGATACAGCTATGAGGTTTGCTGTGGTCTGAGTGGTCTGCGCTAGCTGTACCTAACTTTAGGCAAATAGTTCTGCCTAAGACCAGGCAGAGCTAGAAAAAGAATAGAAATTAGTTTATCCTTGGCAGACCCAGTTCTTGGCTTTGAGTTCCATGGAATGGGGATTAGAAATGAGTGGAGGAAGGGGATGAGAAAAAAGAACTAGGAAGTGTGCATTCAGGAGATTCTGAGAGAAGTTAAGGTGTTGGAGTCTATTGAAGGATAACCTCAGTGAGGCTCCCAAAATCCTAAAATGAACCTTGGCTATACTAGAGTCTGGAAGATCATTCTCTACACTGAGATAGGTGCAGTTTGCTGAGGATTCAGCCTTTTGTATGTTGGATTTTAGTACTATAATTCTTCAAAACACTTATTTGTATTTTTATACCTAACATATGCAATTGTAGATTCTCTTTATTTTAATCCTTTAAACTCAGTTAAGAGCATCTGCAATACCTTAGATTGGACATCATCAGAGTTCCATTACAGTAATAACCTTCAACATATAAAAGCTGTTTTAATCTTATTAGCCAAATTTAAACATTACCATCCTATCAGACTCAAAGCAAAAATGGTCAATAAGTGAAATAAATGTAACTTTTTGCTGAAAGTGAAACATACAAGATCTAGACGTACTTTGATAAAGCTAGGGGGGTGTTAAAAAGAGCTGTGGAGCTGGCATGGGCTAGCCATGCAAGTACAATCCCACCTGAGACCCAAGGTAAGTACTCAGGAGGCTAGCCCACCACCACCATGTGGCCACCCTGCTTCTTGTAGCACACTAGCTTGATCAGAAATAATGCTTGCACATTTACCCAAACCAAAAATTACATCTTCAACTGCAGTGTAGACACACCTTAAGAACGGAAGATAGAGAATGTCCTGTTTCAGTGGAACTAGTTATCACCAAAGTTTCAGCTACTCAAATGCCTAAACCCCTATACGTATGTTACTGACCACATTTATCATAGTGCACAGGCTAGAACATCTCTTTTCACCTTCCAGTTAAGTAATATGTTATATTGCTGGAGGCAGGGAATAGAAATATCACAAAAAGAGAAAAAAATAAGATGATATTCACATTTAACAAGACTTAGCCAATGAATGAGAATAGAAGGCAGATATCAATAGCCTAGTGCTCCAGGGCAGAGTAAGAACAGCAGTTTACTGCGTGGGGAATTCTTTTTCTTGCTGATCAAAGACAATTGAAACTCTGAATTCCAGTACAATTGGATATTACCTGGAAGGCTTGTATAACCAAGAGACCTGTAGTGGTTATCAAAACAGTAATTGTTTTTGAACTTCTGTGGTTGAAAAGTTACTCTAAATTACAGTACACTGATTCCCAGAGCCTCCTTTCTAGCAGTGATAGTAGCTTTGAACACATGCTGTGATCCCGAATAAAATCGGATTTCTTGCTTTCTGTTTTAGAGAGCCTTCCTAATTCAGTCATAAGCATGCCTGTGACATTGCCTTGCTTATTGCTATAGATGAAAACACGCCAACGTTGGCATGCTAACAAAACAGCATTTGGTGGTCCTGTGTCTCTGTTCCCTTGTGGTCCCTCCGTCCACATCTTGTCTCTTAGCTTGTAAGCTCTTTGGGGCAGGGACCGTCTATTTGTTACATGCCTAGAACAATGGGGCCCTGTTTCTTGATTGAGCCTTCTTGGCACCACTGCAGGATAAACACCACCACCAGCTGGTCAGTATCCCTCCTTAGAAACCCACCTTTTCAAACAATCTTACACCTCCTCTGGCCCCTACCGTTAATAGCTTTCACTTTCCTCTTCTGCACAGGTGCCCTGTGGCTTTGTAACGAGATGTTGCTGCAGGCACACATACAAACCACAGTTATCGGAGGAGATCAAACCTGCACTAAACATGCAAGTTTCTACAACTTGATATAAAGGTATGACTCCATTCATCAGTAAGCAGCAAATTCTTATCCTAGCTGGAGCCAGACACAAGAGAGAGTTTTGGTCATATGTACTGAGCCAATGTGCTACATCTTGCTTTGTGTTTTTCTTATTTTAATTCTTCTCAGCAGAGAACATGTCTTCACCTATATATGTAAAGTAGTGTGTAAACACAGGGCCACTTGCATGGGCAGGGGAAGGATGTGAGAGGTGTTGAACAGTCAGAGAATACTCCTGGGCAAGCTCTAGGCCATGGAGGATACTGTTCCAGTATAAATAGATCATGCATTATTTTTGTCCTATTAACTATATTGTGTCCCAAATCCTACAGTTGCATACAGCTTGTATTCAACCCTTAGTCAGAACACACACTGCAGTTTGACTGAGTAACGGCTTCAGGATTTGGCCTTTAGAAATCAAATACCCCAGCTGCTCACCTGTGACTAGAAATGCTTGAATGTTTTATTTACTATAAATTGAAATTTAGGACGGACGTTTCTGAAGGGAATGTCACTGGACATTTAAAGAATGTCACTGGACATTTAAATTTTAAAGCCTGTTACAGGGGGCAGGGAGATGGGAAAGGAGAAAGGGCTCTAAAAATAACCTTCATGAAAAAAATGAATAGTTCAATCAGGAGTTTTAAGTGGCTCTTAATATGTGATGAGCTGTCAAATGGGTTTCTTTCCAGATGTACTTGAACTTCCCTCAGTAGCGTCTACGTTGACCAGGCTGGAGTTTTTTGGCCTGATGTTGAGTGTCCTTCACTTTCATTGCACTCAGAGGGAGGTGAGGTTGCTTGGCCCTTGCAGGATCAACTCCTAAGAGTGGTGGGTCCACCAAGTATTCTCACTGTCCCTCTGCAAATCATGAAAAGTCCTTCTGTCTTACACAGTCCTACAAGCTCCTGGCAGCACAAGACTACTGCCAAGCAACAAGTACTTGCCTGATTGCATATTACTCCAAGAAAGAGGTACTTACAGTTACACTAAGGAATGCAGTGGGTGCTTTGCATATGTATGTGGGGAGGGGAAGGAGGAAATATTTTAAGATGATGATGATGATGAAGGCAGAGGATGTTTGTGGGTCACCTTGATAATTCTATGGTGCCATTGACACGCCAGACACATTTACCGAACCCTCAGCCTTCCATACAATCCTCGGCAAAATTCTGTTCCTCCCCACTCACAAGCAGTAAGAGAATCAATGCTTGAGAAATAAACAGCTTACTGTATTCAGAGAAGAGCGACAACACTTATTAATGACAGGTTTCAGAGTAGCAGCCGTGTTAATCTGTATCTGCAAAAAGAAAAGGAGGACTTGTGGCATCTTAGAGACTAATAAATTTATTTGAGCATAAGCTTTCATGAGCTACAGCTAGCTCACGAAAGCTTATGCTCAAATAAATTGGTTAGTCTCTAAGGTGCCACAAGTCCTCCTTTTCTTTTTATGAAACTTATTAAGGGGCTTGAGGCATTGGCTTAAGAAAAAAGGATTAAAGGAACTAAATATGTATACTGTAGCTGGGCCAAACAACAAGCAAGGTGTGTCAGAGGGAGATAGGGGGACTCTCCATATATGAGTAGTTCAAGAGTGTAAGCTCTGAGTGGAAAAATCTATTCCTTTCACACAGCCTGTGTATCTCAGCTGTACACTGGAGAGATTCACTGTATAAAAGGCAGGAACAAGGAACCCGTACGCAGTAGTTGCAGAGAAGTAATGGAGACACCCTGTAGCCATTATGAAAGCTTTACAGCTGCTGTACGTCACTTAAATGTAAGGACTTTGTCACTGGCAGGTGGAACTGTGTAGCCATGCTAGGGATCCCACACAGTGCTGTGTTCTGCGAAATGCATATGTATCTATTCCTGCTTAGCTTGCCTGCAACCTGCCAGCACACAGCCCTGCAGCAAAACAGCACTGGTTCAGGTGCATTCAAGGCTTACTATGCTATTAAAAAGGGGAAGTGGGATAGGGTTAGTTTGGGAGGCAGGAAGAAGATAAAGCCCCAGATCCTCAGCTGGTATAAACTGGAATAGCACTTGTGATGTTTTCTGATTAAAATATGATCATATAGATCATTGTTGCAACCACTGTTATATATTTGCAACAAATCTTGTACAAAATGTGGCATGTAAGAGGTCTATGAAAAGGTTATGATTTGCTGGTTATGATTATGCTATCTTTATGCATGTATCATTTTTGTATTTGAAATTCTAAATATTGGCTCTATACCTCGATTTCAAATGTTTTCTCCTGGGGTAACACCCACAAGGTAGGTTTCAGAGTAACAGCCATGTTAGTCTGTATTCGCAAAAAGAAAAGGAGTACTTGTGGCACCTTAGAGACTAACCAATTTATTTGAGCATAAGCTTTTGTGAGGTACAGCTCACTTCATCGGTGAGCTTCCGATGAAGTGAGCTGTAGCTCACGAAAGCTTATGCTCAAATAAATTGGTTAGTCTCTAAGGTGCCACAAATACTCCTTTTCTTTTTACCCACAAGGTAGTTAGCCAGCACATGTTGAAGGGACTATTCAAATTGAGTGGCCCATCAAAAGGACACTTAACTCACAACAGACCTTGGGAGATGCCCATCTAAACTGAATGGACTTTCCTGCAGATGTTCCATCTGAAGTACAGGTAATGGCTTACTGCACTAAGTGAAAGCAGGCATGCACAGGGACTTGCCCATGTGACTCCAAACGCCCATCTTGTCATCTGTAATTTTCCAGGAGCTGTGCTGGAGGCTTTGTTTGAAACAGTGGGTTTCCCTCCACATGGCAGAAGCTATAAAAGGCCTTGGAAAGCCCTCCGTTTTGCCTCTTTTCTGCTCCATCATCTGGACTATGTATTTATACTAATGGGAGCATTCTAACCAATGGACTGAAGTCCTTCCAATGATTTGGAAGCAGCCAAAGACTTAACTTAAACCAGCAGTTTATTCCATCACTGCTACAAGCCCGAACCAAGAACTTTTCAATTATTGTATGTACTTGATTCCTTTAACCAATTTTAACTCTTGGCTTTCTTTCTTTCTATGAATAAGCCTTTAGATTTTAGATACTAAAGGATTATCATCAGCGTAATTTTGGGTAAGATCTAAGTTATATATTGACCTGGTGTGTGGCTGGTCCTTTGGGATCAGAAGAACCTTTTATTTGAAGAGATTGGTTTTAAAGAACTACTTATCTCTAAGTCTAGTGTTTTCAGTGGTCAGACAAGGACTGGAAAGCCTAAGGAAACTGCTTTTATAACTTGTTAGCTAGTGTGGTGAAGCAGAAGTTTACTTTTGTTGTTGGTTTGGTATATCCTATGGGGGATTAGCCACCAGTCTTGCAGTGTATCTGCCCTATTTCTCAGCAGTTTGTCCTGAATTTGGGACTCTCAGTTGTGGCCCACTGAGGCACTATTAAAGCACTATTTAAATTAATTGAGCCACATTGACTTACATCGACTGAGCAGCTGGCCCACAGTTTTTAGGGACCATAGTTTGGGATAAAATTGAAGAAAAAAATATTTAAGCTAAACATCAGAGAAATTTTCATAACAGTCAAATGCATTAACCTATAGGATGGTCTTCAATGAAAGGACTGGAGAATATACCACAGAGGACAGTCCTGCATTGGCAAATGATTGACTAAGTGACCTAGCACTTGACTTTTCCATCTACTGTCTTAGGTCCAACCATGCTTTTCTTCAGTTTTTGATTTTGTTGAAGTTTCTGCATGAACACTAAGGCCTAATTTCCGAAGGGGATTCAACCTACTCTCCACGTGCACTCAAGAAACATTGTAGTATACGCACCCCTAAAAACCATTTGTACTTAATTTGCTCGTGCAGATGGGGATGTGTGTATAAATGCTGGGACTTTTGTACACAAGTTACACGGCCATATGGAAGACTGAAAATGTGGCCCTGTATGTACTGTATTTATAATAATATATACCATCCCCCACCCCCAATGGGTATAGTACACAGAGCTATGTGAACCTATACAGTTTAGTTTGCCAACTTTTCATTTAAAATTACATTACAATTTACACAGAAAAACAGGTTTCAAAATGGAATTTCTCTATGGAACAATAGGAAGTTCTTACACTTTTCTTACACTTTTTCCCCAGATATCAAAAACTGTGTAGCTGGGAGCTGTGTTGATCTCAGGATATAGCCAAAAATTAAACTTTAATAAAATGTGGTTTAAGAGCTGCACACACATGCATCTGAATTTGCCCAAGCATTTGCGAGTGGGAACATGCATCTTTTGCCGATGTACACGTTACACACTGACCTTATTACTTGTCAGTACTTTAATTTTACTTCCTAACACAATAGCACATTACTCCCGAAAGAAAGAAAGAAATCATAGCTTACACCTGTCTCTCATTCTGAATAAAAACACCAACTCTCCAGCTAGAGGTTCCCAAAGTTCAACATTTTCTGAATCCATCACAGAACTGAAATTCAATTTCTCTCACTTTTAAAATGGTATAAACAGGATACAGAATGGAATAACACTTATTTTCACTTCTTTCAACTGACCTAAAACAACTCACTCATGGCTCCTTTTTGCTCTGCAACTCTATGAATTAGCTGATTGTAGCCAACTCATGAAAATAAATAGCATTATTTATTCTGCACTCTATTATTATTATTCTCTCACTCCCTACATTTGGTATGGTGCATGTATGGGTATTAATGTGCATGTATATATAGACAGCTAATGTTGCAAACATAGACAGTAAGGGCACATGCATATGTATACACATCTCATACACCCTATGTCTACGTAGTGATGTTAACAAATGAGATGCATGTACTTGAACCAAACTGTCAGTTTAAACAACTTCGACAAAAATGTTTCTCTTGGCAAGAAACTGCACTCACTCGCATATTTATAAACAGATTAATGCTGTTTTTAATGCTCTGGTTTTTTCCCCAGATGACAGGATAAACACTGAAATCTATCACCGAAGAGCCAAAATAAACCTTGAAGGAAAAAAAATAGCCCCCAAATGGAAAAACAAACAATTAAGAAACAGTAGAGGGGGGAAAAGAGAAACTATGGGCCAGATGCTGATATCTGTTATACCAGCATAAATGGGAGTAATTCCATTAAACTCAGTAGCCGCATTCATGGCCAGAATGCTGCTGCTTTACTTCAGTCCACTGCCATGAATCCAATGGGATCCGAGCAGGGAAGGATCCTTCTGGCTGCTCTAATTTAGGCCAGGGGATCAGGCTTGCCTCCAGTAGCCCTGGGATTGGAAGGATGCAGGCATAGCTTCAAGCTGCTTTTAGCCCCATTCACTCTGATACTGCACAGAGTCCAGTTTGGCTAGACTGGAGGATCTAGCCCAGAGGTGGGCAAACTACAGTTCGTGGGCCACATCCAGCCCTCTGGCCTGGCCCCTGAGCTCCTGGCCCGGGAGGCTTGCCCCCGGCCCCTCCCCCGCTGTTCCCCCTCTCATGCAGCCTCAGCTCACTGCGCCGCCGGTACAATGCTCCGGGCGGGGTTGCTGCAAGCTCCTGGGGCAGCGCAGCTGCAGAGCCCTGGCCTGACCCGGTGCTCTGTGTTGTAGCACGGCCAGCACGGTAAGAGGGTGGAGGTGGGGGTGGATAGAGCACAGGGGAGTTCGAGGAGGTGGTCAGGGGCCAGGGGTATGGATAGGGGTCGGGGTGGTCAGAGGGTGGGAAACAGGGGGGCTGAATGGGGGCAGAGGTCTCGGGAGGGCAGTCAGGAAGGAGAGGAGGGGTTGGATGGGGCGGTGGGGGGCAGTTAGGGGAGGGGAGTCGGGGGGCAGTCGGGGGACAGGGAGCAGGGGCAGGAGTCCTGGAGGGTCCGTCAGGGGGTAAGAAGCGGGGGAGGGGGGTCAGATAGGTGTCAGGGGCTGGGCCACGCCTGGCTGTTTGGGGAGGCACAGCCTGTGCTAGAGGAGCGTAAATTGTAGTGTGCGCTAGCATATCACACACTAACTGGCTTGTGTGGACCAGAAGTTCCCTAGTGCATATTAATGTAGTTCCATTTCAAATAGTACTACATTAATGTACACAAGGGAACTTTTAGTGCACGCCAGCAGGGTCCACATGGACCAGTTAGTGCGCAAGATGCTAGTGTGCATTAGTGTACACATCCTAGGGCATATTAACACACCATGTAAACAAGCCCTTTTATTCCAGAATAAACGTATCCTCATGCTGAGTTATTCAGGAATACTTATTCCTCAGTAGATATTCCTGAGTAACTCCATTTGTAGACAAATTCTCAGTGTAAATAAGAATCAGACCCTGAATGTTGAAACTACTCATAGTTTCAAACTAGCTGTGCTCATTAAAGCCCACATTTTCAAATGTGCTCACAGCTCCCTTCTGTATGTGAGCTGTGCACACACTACTGAAAGTTTGGATCCAGAAAACATGGGGTGAAATCCTGATTCCACTGAAGTTTTCCTTTGACAACAAAGGGACAGGAATTTCACCTCTGCTGTTTGCAGGGACACTGCTTTTACCTAAAACCACTTCACAATGATTTATTTTTAAACTTCTATTTATTGTCTCCCACTTCAGACACGGTGCTGTATTCTCACATCAAAAGAACATGAAAAAAAGAAAAAACATTCTGTAGTACCCAGGAAGAGCTAGATGTCATATTATTCAGACATCTGTTTTCCAGCCACCAAGTAACTTGAAGCAGTTGACTCACCCGTGTGTCTCCCACTTCTGATACTACTTTGACATTCATTGTGCTAAATGGCTTATTTATTCATTCCTCCCTTCTGACTTTGATTAGCTCCAACTCTGTCTCCTTTGTGTAAAATCACTCAGATCCAAAATGCAAATCATTCGGAACCCTGCAGTGCACCTTCTCACCCACAAGTACAAAAGTGGGTGCATCATCGCCACCCAGAAAAAAAAATCCACTGCTTCCCCAGCTGCTTCTGTATGCATTACTCAAATCACTCTTCTCATCCAGACGATCGTTCATGATTATGTTCCATTTACCTCTGTAATTGTGTGTCTTCCTACTGCAGCTCCTCCTGCTGCGTGACTACTGTCCTCCTCTGATTTCCTGACTCGCCCCTCTCACCGAGGCTAAGGGGAATATTTAAAGTTTTCCACTGACACGAACACCAGTAACCAATGTTGGAAGCCTAACGTAAAGGCTGTTGACAATGGCCGTTGACTTCAGCCTGGCCTGAATTTCACCCACCACTTTCCGCAATGTGTCAAGGAGATCTAGGTCAGTGGATTAACCTCAAATTGACACAGGTTCATTTTAGATCAGAAACTCGGCTACTGATTAAGATTAAACTGTTGTGCATTACATACAACAAAGCACATTAGTCTCAGTCATTAAAATGTAGAGGGTTTTTTTTCCTATTATTTGTATCCTTTTGCTTCACAGAATCTCACTCTCTTTCTATCTTTTTACAGTTGGTGCCCCTAATATAATTCTGCTGATTATGCTGGCCACATACGTCACGGCTGGAAGATAAAAAGGGAACTGATTGATTTCATGTCACAGGCTGTTTGATTTTCTGATAACCTAGATTGCACCTGCAGCGGTTAGAATATGGTTCAGGTATAAAATATCTAATCAGATGTCATGTATCCCCAATATTTGTGCTGTTATTGTAGTAGTCACTGTAGTGAACTCTAGCTTCCTTTTTCAATGACAAATATGAGATGGCTGTCATCGAGTGAGTAGTGCAATGTGCACTGACTCACATGCTGAATTGTAATTAAAGAATACCTTTATACATCTCATACAGTGTTTTTTGTCAAATATCTCCCTTACATGAATCTGACTGAATTGCAAGGCAGGGAACATCACTTTTTGGTAATGAGGAGTGTTCAGGATGATAAAAAATAAACAGAAAAGAAAAATTATAGTGGACTTTTATCCAATATCCTTTTAGAATGACACAGATGACATTATCCAGCTTCCTACCTTGTGCATTCTGAGGCGACCACAACCCAAGGCAGCACTATGACAGAAAGTAGGTCCAGGGCTAGAGTACCAAGGTTTAGAGAGCAAAGATGGTCCAATGTTTAGGGTGCTACACTGGGATTCAGGATACCAGGGTTCCCTGCTCAGACAGAGACTCTGTGTGACCTTGCATGAGTCACTTAGGGTACATTTACACTGCCACTGGGCATGTAATTTCCAGCTCAGGCAGATGTACATGTGCTAGCATGCTATAAATATCAGTGTGGCCATGGCAGCTTGGGCTAGCCAGCCAAGTACTTTGTTAAGGTCGTGGAAGGGATTATACTCAGGTGGCTAGCCGTCACTGTTGCAGCTACATTACTATTTGTAGGTGCTAGCTTGAAGTGACAAAGTTCCTCCTCTACCTTGGTGGGTCTTGCGCTTATTGGCGGATTTGTTCGCCTTGGAGCTTCACGGCAGCCCTCAGTTTGGCCATTTTCGTGAACCCACAGTCCAGGTCAACTCCTCCTGTGTCTGACCAGGAGTTGGGAGGTTTGGGGGAACCCAGGCCCACCCTCTACTCTGGGTTCCAGCCCAGGGCCCTGTGGAATGCAGCTGTCTAGAGTGCCTCCTGGAACAGCTCCATGACAGCTACAACTCCCTGGGCTACTTCCCCATGGCCTCCTCCCAACACCTTCTTTATCCTCACCATAGGACCTTCCTTCTGGTGTCTGATAATGCTTGTACTCCTCAGTCCTCCAACAGTATGCGTTCTCACTCTCAGCTCCTAGCACCTCTTTCTCCCAGCTCCTTACACACGCACCACAAACTGAAGTGAGCTCCTTTTTAAGCCCAGGTGCCCTGATTAGCCTGCCTTAATTGATTCTAGCAGCTTCTTGATTGGCTGCAGGTGTTCTAATCAGCCTGTCTTAATTGTCTCCAGAAGGTTTCTGATTGTTCTGGAACCTTCCCTGTTACCATACCCAGGGAAAAGGAACCTGCTTAACCTGGGGCTAATATATCTGCCTTCTACTACTCTCCTGTAGCCATCCGGCCTGACCCTGTCACTATATATATATATATATATATACACACACACACACACACACACCGAGTTGAGCTGCAGAGGAGATGTACCTTTAGTCTTTCTGTGCACTATTTCCCATTTGTAAAATGAGAATAATCAATCCTTCTCTACTTCACATGGGTGTTGTGACAATAAATACAGTAAAGATTGTGAGGAAAAAGTCAGATACTATGGTGATGAAGGCCATTGTAAGTACCTAAGAGAGATGCTATTCCTGAATAAGTTCTGTGTGCTTATCTTGAACATATGCATATTTCCTCTGTATACATTTCTGTGTATTTCAGATTCATGAAGAAAGAGCTGAAGGGCAGAAGTCTAGCTAGCCTCAACCAACTGCTGTCCAGAGTGAATTAATTTTCTTTCTATTTGTCAATAAACTTGCCCTGATGAGGGGGAGAAAAATAGAGGACAGCTCAAAGGCTTTAAATTCACATGTCAGCAGCACAATTAATCTTCTTGTCAAAGATGTAAAAAGTGATCACAGTCCTGTTGAAAACAGGTTACAACTAGAGTTACCATTCATGTTCATAAATAAATATTTCATGTACCCTAATTACAGAACCTTAAACAGAATGGTTGATATTTTTCTGCCAGCCTTCTGCCACTCTATAGTATTCCATATAACAAATTATACACTCTGTGCCTGGACCAGCGAAAATCTGGGGTAGCTCCACTGAAGACAATGGTATTATTCCAGATTTACACCCCAATATAACGAATAGAATTTAGCTCAGTATTTTTGAACTTTGATGGTTTGTTTTTTTCTTCCGTGTCACCTGGAGGTATAGAGTAGGCTTAATACATGAAGGGCCTGATTCTTATTTACACTAAGGTCTTTTTATATCTATATGACAGTGTAAAAAGGACTTAAAGTAGGTGTAAATTAGCCTGATTGGTTTAGAGGCCTTAGTGTAAATGAGAATCAGGTCTGAAGGGCCAAATTCACTGATGACATAAACACCTACTTATGCCAGCAGTGAACTTGGCCCCAGTGGGTTCACACAGTGAGATGGCCTGAGAACAGCTTAAAAAGCAAATGCACTCATGGAATTCAACTCAGATCCACATTTATTTTTAATATAGATGTATGCCCTGTAAGCTACAGGAAACAGCACACAGTGATCTATCTTGAGCCATATGAAAGTGGAGGGTAGTAGCAATCTGCTCTAATCTACATGAATAAAGTTTGCCCCCACAATGATAGCTGACTGATCAGACTCTGGACAACCCAGCTACTATTCTTTTTCTTTGACCGGGATTCACAATGCTTATAGTTCATAATACAAATTCATACATAAAGTTTAGGGTTGATTAAAAGGAAAAGGAAAAAAAAATTCTTACTGGAGTCACTTCCAGTAGAACCAGGAATGACTAATATGAGCTGGCCAGCATTCGATTTTACTCATATTGAGAGAATTAAAAGGTCACTTTGCATATTTTTCCAGCTAACTATCAGGAACGCAGTTTATAGCGGTTTATAATTTTGTGACTCTTTGGATGAAAGATTTATGAACTATAAATACCTCAGGAAATAATGAAAAACAAACATTTCCAATTCTTGAAATAATAAAAGATGAAAATATCATGCGTAGTGAGGTTTATTATTATTTGTCTTACCATAGTGCTTAGGCGCCATACTGATGGACCAGGACCCCACTGTGTTAGATGCTATAAAGTGCTCTGTACACATTTTTATTTACCTACTGAATTTATTTAATGATTTATATTGTACCCCACAAGGCATTATGGGCATGTTTACAAAAATTAAAAACAAAAAGAGTACTAGTTATTCCCCCGACTTGTCTTAAGAGTAAGTCTAATGGTATGGGAGAACTGATCTGAATAAAATCAGAATCAATCTACCACCAACCCAAACTTGGATGAACCCCACGAGATCAAGGCAATGTTTGGTGTTTTTCTTCTTGCATCACTTAATTTCCTGGTTTTGCCATAAGTAATATCCCACATAAAAGGCTATGCGTGTGCTGGCCATCTTGAAATGAAAAGAGACCATAAATCTCACAGAAAAATAAGATCCTGGATTTCTGACCCAAAGAGCTTTGGAAAAAATCAATAAAGCAAAATTCTCTGAGGCTGTAAATCAAACAGTGTACTATTGGTGCACCAGCAAAACCACACATGTATGTGAAAGTGTCCATTTGTGCATTCAAGGTGGGAAACTGTGTTTAACTGCCTGACCAGGCAGTTACCACGCCACAGTGCATTCAGCTATGGGTCTTCTACATGGAGTTCTGAGTCCAGTACAACTGGACAAGGTAGTGGATAAGAACTCAGGAGACCTGGGTTCAAATCTTTGGTGAGCCATAGGAAGTCAGTGTGACTTTTGGGGATTAACGTAATCTATCTTTCGCCTGAGCTCCTCATCTTTAAAATGGGGATAATACTTCCCTACCTCAGAGTTGTGTTGTGAGCATAAAATCCTTTAGTGATTGTGAAGCACTCAGAAGGTCTCATAAGTACATAGACAAAAATGCACGTGTATGACATTGATACTGGCTGAGAAAAAAACTAGACAGAGGTAAATTTCGGTGAGTGCATCAGCTGACTGCATTTGAACAGTTGACCCAGAAAGTGCATGTAGTATACCCACTAGATATGACAGAGCTCCTCTGAGAAAAAATAAATCTTAGAAATCTTCCTATTAGTCTCTGTTAATGTTATTTCTCATTGCCGCTAGTATATGGATAATTTAAAAATCAGAAAATGAAAAGCTACTTTCAGCCATTCCTCCACAGTGACATTAATAATTTTGTAAGCATAGCTGTATCATTTATATTAATTATTCTTAATGACATATGGGAGATTTTAGGTTATTGCACAGCATAATTATTGCAGAGCTCCATTTATTAATAACAATTCTCAAACTGATTTTTTCCCCAATTCAATATTCAGTTGTCTCCTTTAAAAACTTTGTTGACTAGATAGTTAAAGTTCCCACAGCATCTTCAATATTCTACATACTTCCCTTACAGAGGGAAACAGTACATATATTTTTTAATTATCTAAGGTAATTGTCAAGTTAATGGAGCTCACTAAAATTCTGATTAGCTATTGTGTACACAGTCCATATAATTTAAAATGATGCATATTTAAATCTATGAATTCGCCTCTGATATAAGTGACATAAATGGAGGTGTGTCAGCTGGGAATTTAGCTCAGTATATGTATTTTGTTCAGGCTCCCTTGCTTTTGTTGTTATTTGACTTCAAATTTATACACGTTCCTTAAAAATGGACTATTAATGCACATTACAATGTCTTTGGTTTTTTTACGTGTTCATTCACCTGGATACTTTCCAGAAATAATTATCTGAATGGTGATTACAGGGCAAAAGTAAAGAGACACCATGCTTGTACTCATTTCATCATTAAAACAAGTCACACAGTCACAGTCTGTTTTTACAGTGAATCCAGCGCTCACGATGTACTGACGGTGGTGGAAGCTGAGCTTTAGTCATTCACCAAATAGCAACAGCACAAGCAGTCGCAGTGCAATCTTCCCCATACGTCACCAACCTGCAGCTAGCATTAGCACCCAGGACGAGAGTGGAATTCATTTCCCATGCCAGCTCAGCCTCTCGGGTCACCTCAGAAGATAGACCAGAAAAAAGTGGCATTTTTGTACAGAGCACACCTGCCCATTAGGAACTGGACAGACACTAACAACTCATTTCATGTCTTTGAACAGTGACAATTTTCAGTGATAGTCAGTTCGAACTGGTGACTTGGAGACGAAAGGCTCCAGAGCCCATTACCAATTCCCATAAGCCTGTACCCCAATACAGTAACTAATCATCATGAATATTTACAGCAAGAGTCGGACTCAGAGTAGGTAAGGAACAGTCTGGACAGCTGAGGAGTGAACTAGCGGGAAACCTCCATCTTATCTCTAGTCATTCCCTATTCCAGGGGCGGGCAAACTTTTTGGCCTGAGGGCCACATCGGGTTTCCAAAATTGTATGGAGGGCTGGTTGGGGGGGGCTGTGCCTCCCCAAACAGCCAGGCGTGGCCCGGCCCCCAACCCCTATTTGACCCCCCCCCGGACTCCTACCCCATCCACCACCCCCTGCTCCCTGTCCTCTGACTGCTCCCAGACCCCCTGCCCCTGACTGCCCCATCCAACCCCTCTTCTCCTTCCTGACTGCCCACCCGGGACCCCTGCCCCCATTCAACCCCCCTGTTCCCCACCCTCTGACCGCCCTAACCCCTATCCACACCCCCGGCCCCTGACCACCCCCTTGAACTCCCCTGCCCTCTATCCAACCCCCCCCTGCTGCCTTACCATGCTGCCTGGAGCACCGGTGGCTGGCCGCACAGCTGCATCAGGACAGACAGCCGCGCAGCACAGAGCACCAGGTCAGGCCAGGGCTCTGCAGCTGTGCTGCCCCAGGAGCTCGCAGCCACCTCGCCCAGAGCATTGTGCTGGCGGCACAGTGAGCTGAGGCTGCGGGAGAGGGAACAGTCGGGGAGGGGCTGAGGCCTAGCCTTCGGGGCCAGGAACTCAGGGGCCATGCCGGAGGGTCCTGCAGGCCGGATGTGGCTCGCGGGCCGTAGTTTGCCCACCTCTGCCCTATTCTCTTCTCCTTCTGAAAGTTTATGTCTTTGAACAAATATATGCAGTTCTGCCTGTTCTACACTGGTGCCGTTTCATGCATCAGGCATAAAAGGGCAAGGTTCAGAGACTTACAACGCAGACTGCTCACTAATAGGTTTCAACTAGTCTACATTTGTGAGACAGGTCACTTCCTCCTGGTTAGGGGAAAAGGTAATTAATGGGGCCTTTTGGCTTGATCCTGAGAGGTACTGTACTGAACAGCTGCAACTCTCACTGAAGTCAAGAAGGGAGATTTTCTTTCGAAAATTAACAAGGCAAGAAAGCAGGGATGCATCATGAATGCCTCGCTCTTGCTTTCTGAGAAGGTGTTTGTGTCTCAGATGACATAGGGACCTAGAGGGCAGATGAGGGCAAGGAGTGATGGAGTGAAGAACTCTAGAGAAATCAGAGGAGAAGAGGAGGGAGAGAAACAGTACTTAGGAGGGGGAAAAAGAGAGAGAGTATCCAGGAAGCGAATGGGGCAAAAGGAATATATGTCTCATGCCAACCAAGTTGGCAGAAAGTCAAGACCTGTCAAAGCAATAACTGCTGTAAAACTGAAACTGTCAGGCATAGTTATTCACTCTGTGCATTCACTAGCACCAGTGGAAACATTTAAAGCAAATCCCTAGGATTGCTGTGTCAATTTTTAAACACTGGCTATCAAAACTCTCCCTCCAACAACATTTTTTTAAAAAATCATGCTGAACCATTTGTATTTTTGTCATGTGGATGTCATTCAAGGCTAGAAGGGAAACCACTCAGGCACTCTGGTGTGAAAGGGACATTGATGGAGTAAAACTCCCCTTGGAATTAAAAAAAAATAGGAAATAATAAAGAACAGTGAGATGATTTAGAGGCTGCAAAGAAATATCTGCATGATTTTGTAAAACAATACATGAAGCATTCTTCACATTGCCTTATGTTCTCGTCCTTCTGAAATAGGGTAACTTGTTTCTAGAGCCACACTATTCTTCCCAAACACTGTATGTCAGAACTGATGGGAAATTTTTGGAACATGTGAAGAAAAACACAAGAGTTTTTGACAGTAAAATCATTGACACATCATCTATGAGACGATGCCTGTAGCTATTACTGACTGAGGAACCGACCTGGCAAGCTCCTCCTTGAGGGCCAGTAAGACTTATCATGTGAGCAAGTCATGCAATGTCTCTGTGCCTCTGTCTCCCCATCTGTAAAATGGGGATATTAATACTTCTTACGTTAAGAAGGCACAAGGATTAATTCATTAGGTATGTGAGGTGCTCAAATCCTGCAGCAATGAGTATTGTAGAAAATCCTATACACAATAGACAGTGCCTCTAATTTCCTATTGCTCCAACCAAACCCAATTTATTCACTCATTCTCGAACTAAGCAGCACAGTGTGCCAGAAGATGGTTCAGCCTGTTCACCTTCCTCCCTATCTTACCCCAAGTACAAGAACTGAGAGATTTCAAAAGGTAATTGTAATTGGGAAATCATCATGGACTGGCTATTTCTAATGAGATCTGTCTTTGGCCCAGTGCTAGTGAATATCTTAGCAAAGAACTGGTAGAAAATATACAACTATTGCTGAACAAGTTTGCAGTGGACTCAAAGACGGATGGAGTGGTATATCACATATATGGAGTGATATGTACAGAACAATCTGGATCGCTTGGTAAGTTGGTCTCTTTTGAGCAACATGCTTTTTTAATAAAGTCATATTGAAAGCACTAAATCTCAGAACAAAGAAGGTAGTACTGTGATGGGGTGTGCTCCTCATACTCACCCTCAAGGGGTAACGTAAGCCAGATGGGCCAATTAACCTATTAGGCTGAAAAGCAGGGGACATTCAGGCTGACAGGAAAGCCCTAATCAAGGGAAGCTCATCTGTGCAGGAGCAGGCAGGGCTTCTATCAAGCCAGGGAGCTGGTAGCAGAAATGGGACTGCAGTCAAACTCCCTGGGACAAGAGAGAGAAATGGATTTGGACCCAAGCGGAAGGATTTATCTAGCAGACCCAGGACATAGGGTTTTAGCTAGAAGGGTGGAGAATATGAACCTGGGATAGGCAAGCTAGGAAGTAGTCTAGGAAGGTTTGTGCTTAGTTGATGGAGATCGGGCCCCTGTGCTGGAACTCAGAGTAGGGGACAGGCCTTGGTTTCCCTACCAGCCACTGAATGAGTGTCACAATCTGGGCAGTGAACCTGAAGACTGGGACCATTTGTTCTAGTCACTGAGGGAGTAGCTCATCCACTTAAAGACTTCTTGGGATGGCATAGGAGATTTTGATAGTATCCCAGAAGTGGAGGACTATTGTGACTTAACTGGAGGGCTAAGCCACGAAGACAAGGCGTGGCAGCTCCTGAGGAGCAAGAGAGGGGCCTTCAGAGTGAGAGAGCGAGATGACAAGCTGAGGAACTGAGAGAAGAGGGAGTCAGGCTGGCAGAGCTAATCCCCAGACACAACCAGAAGGAAGTACTCCACTGGTGAGTGAAGGTCCCCATGACAAGTACACACTTACAATAAGAGGGACTGTATCCTGGATAGCACTAACTCTGAAAAGGACTTAGGAAAGGGGTCATTGTGGATAGATACCCAAACATGGACTCCCACTGTGATGCTGTGGCTAAGAATCTAATGGTTATGCAGGGGAACACCCAAAGAGGCAGTTACATACCTTATACATGTATGCATGGTATTAGTGAGTCCATTACTTCAATACTGTGCCCTGTTGTGGTGTCCACACTTCAAAAAAGGATGCTGAAAAATTGGACAGGTTCAGAAAAGAGCTACAAGAATGATCTGAGATGTGGAAAATCTGACTTACAATGAGAGATTTAAGAAAGTCAGTCTTTTTAGCTTATCCAAGAAAAGATTACGAGCTGACTTGATCAGGGTCAAGTTATCTGGACAACAAGAAGATTTCTGAAAGTAGATGCTTCTTTGATCTAGCAGACAAAATCATAACAAGATCCAATGGTCAGAAACTGAAACTAGACAAATTCAGGGCTGGAGATAAAATGTACATTTTTAGCCCTGGGGACATCTTAAGCTAGGGGTATGGTGGATTCTCTATCACTTGAAGTTTTTAAGTCAGTATTGGATATCTTTCTAAAAAAAATGCTCTCGCTCAACCATAATGCATGGGGCTTTATGCAGGAATTAGTTGGTGAAAGTTTCTGGCCTGCCATATACAGGAGATCAGATTAGATAATTATAATGATCTCTTCTGGCCTTAAAATCCATTAATATATGAACTTGGACAGGCTCTTGCATAGGATATGTCTTGCACAGCCTCTCCAAAAGCACCTGTTAATCTAGCTTAATAGGTGAAGGGTTTTGTGTTTCATTTCAGTGAGGCATTGTGTTTTATTTAGGCAATGTCGCAGCTGTGAACCCTTATGAGCTGTTGCATGGCTGTCAGATTACTCAAAAGGCCCATCCAGCCAATCAGAATGAGGCTTCGGATAATCAGTGTCCAGAGTCATACTTTAATTGTTAATGTACAACATCCATACAGTAGATAAAGGCAGGAAATCAGAACTGAATTAGGTATATAGGGATTGATCCTGCTCCCATTCAAGTCAATGGAAAATCTCCCATTGACATGAGTGGTGCAGGATCAAACCCATAGTTATTGCCCTGGAAGGGTGTGCTGAAGTGGTATATAATGGTTAAGAACTCTACAAAATGATTCCCTGAGTTAGATATCTCTACAATATCCAAAACTCACTGTGCAATGGTTGCACTATAATTAAGGCAGCAAAAAATAACATGTAATTTTTAAGATAATTATTTAGTACATACAATCATAGAAATGTAGGCTGGAAGAGACCTCAAGTCCATCTAGTCCATCCCCTCTAGCAAAAGCAGGACGAAGTCAAGTTAGACCATCCCTGACAGGTGTTTCTCTAACCAGTTCTTTACAAACTTCCATTGATGGGGATTCCACAACCTCCCTTTGGATAAGCTATTACCAGCAGGAGAGTGAGTTTGTGTGTGTGGTTTTTGGAGGGGGGTGAGGGAGTGAGAGAACCTGGATTTGTGCTGGAAATGGCCCACCTTGATTATCATACACATTGTGAAGAGAGTGGTCACTTTGGATGGGCTATTACTAGCAGGAGAGTGAGTTTGTGGGGGGGGGGGGGGCGGGGCGGAGGGTGAGAAAACCTGGATTTGTGCTGGAAATGGCCCAACTTGATGATCACTTTAGATAAGCTATTACCAGCAGGACAGTGGGGTGGGAAGAGGTATTGTTTCATGGTCTCTGTGTGTATATAATGTCTTCTGCAGTTTCCACGGTATGTATCCGATGAAGTGAGCTGTAGCTCACGAAAGCTCATGCTCAAATAAATTGGTTAGTCTCTAAGGTACCACAAGTACTCCTTTTCTTTTCACAACCTCCCTTGAGAGCCTATTTCAGTGTTTAACTATCCTTACAGTTAGAAAGTTCTTCTAGTATCTAACCTAAATCTCCCTTGCTGAAAATTAAGCCAGTTACTTCTTGTCCTATGTCCAGTGGACATAGAGAACAACTCATCACCGTCCTCTTTATAATAGCCCTTAACTTATTTGAAGGCTGTTATCAGATCCCAGTCAGTCTTCTTTTCTCAAGACTAAACATACCCAGGTTTTTTTAAAACCTTTCCTCATAGGTCAGGCTGTCTAAAACTTTTATTGTTTTTGTTGATCTCCTGAGGTCTCAGTTTGTCCAGATCTTTCTTAAATGGTTTACCCCATGTTTGATATACTTGGGTTTTTTTATGTTGCAGAAGTTGTTATGCAATTAATATAGTAATAGTTTTAACTTCAGTATTATCCTGTGTACCATTAAACAACTCTATCCACCTCCATCTTTCATAGAATAAATTATAATAGCAACTTTTTCATTCGCATGCTCTTTAAAATTATTAATAGATTTCAGAACCTAAACTAAAGGGTCTTCTTGGTTGAGTAATTGACATAAATTAAGAGGATAATTTCATGATATACCAAAAATATTGACGAATGTAGGTAATCAATATTTTAATTAAGCTGTAAGACACAATAGGGTATGTATAAACACAGCACAAATCTACACTGGAGTATTGTAACTGCAAATATAAAGCATTAGAACATATATTTGGAATCTGTTTCAATTATGGAGGGCAAATATATCAGCATATTGTTTACTTGCAACAGTAGGCATTAGGTGGAGGATGTGAAGTAGAATGGAGGTCCTAAACCACTTCGATGCTTTTCAGTAGATTTACTTTCTAAAGCCTGTACCCGCTATAAAAAATACCAATTGCTGATCTCTGGAGAACTAAGTCTGCCTACAAGCACAGCCAGGGACAAAGTGTGTTCCGTATTGCTCAGAAATGGCTTAATGACGATCTAGGAAGCAGAGATCCAGAACCTGGCTTTAGTTTCAAACAACAGATTGAGTTTGTAGAGCAAGTAGAAAAAAGTTTCTCAGGACTTGTAAACTCAGCAAATTTCCTTTGGGGGTCAGGGAGAGACAATGTACTTTTCACAGAGTCACTTTTCCCAAGTATGACTGCATATTAAATACGTAAAACAACAGTTAACACTTCAGAAATTCTCCTCTCACTGACCCCAGATGAGGATCCCTGCCTCTCTAACTCTGCTGACTTCAGTAGAGTCACTCCTGATTTACACAGGTCTGAGAAAAGAGACAGGCTATCTGACTGTTATAACTTCTGAGCCCAATGGATTGTGCTGGTGTTATTGTCACTGCATTCAGAATTCTTATTAGCCAATCATATCACTCAATTCCCCCTGCCTATTTTGTAAACTAATGAGACTCGTGAATGCTGAGTTTCTTATGACTTGTCCTTCATTGCCCTTACTAATTTCAGAATTTTTACTTAGAATTAAGTGATGAGACTCATACATTTTGATCAGAAAATTGGGCTGCATTGCAGGCACAGCTCTGATAACCGCACCAAAGCACCTGCTGTCTCATTTCAAGTGACAAACCCCACCCTGTTCTAATGTGGCCTTAAAAAAACCGAAGTGTAGACCTCAACTAAGCTTGTGATTTTTGAAGGCAGCATTACGAAACCCTTAAACCACAAGGATCTTTGTAACAGAGAGGCTTATAATGAAGATCCAATGCCTTCTTTACGAATCTCTGTAAAATATTTTATAAGGTGGGTTCTGAGAAAAAGATTTATGGTTGGCACTATTGGCAGGAGGGCCACAGAAAGGACTTACATGTCAGGGACAAGTAGGACTCTCTCTGTCCCGCCTCATGATGCTTTTTCCCCCTCTGTGGCCTTGCAATTTCAGGAGTGAAGTTAGGCTACTGTGAAGTACTTTTCAAAAGTCTCCCATGCCCTTACTGCTCTGTTCATTTTCGCTGATGATCTGCAAGTGAAATTATTGAGGCAGGAGCAGCATTTGAGTCAACTAAGGAACTCACAGCAGGTATGTGAGGTTAGCAGAAGTCCTCCCTCTGGGGCACAAGGGTGCACAGTACCTCTCCGTCCTTAATCTCTCTCCTTTCCCACATCCACGCATCCTCCTTCATCCTCCTAGGCATAAATTTAACCTACATTTAAAAGGCCAGGCTTGGGCTTCAGTTACATGCATGCCATGATGCAAAGGTAGTGAAGTGCAGAGGTATAAGAAAGGGCAAGATTTGGTCCCAAACACCTTGTGGACTGTGCAAGATTGGGTAGAATAGCACACAGAGAGGTAGGCAGACTACACATAACTGTTGGGGTTTTTTTATTGGAAATCTTACACCCACTTTTTTATGTTTCATAATGAAAGAGTGCATTATCCCTTGGAAAGACTGGAGTAAGCTCTGCTGTCAGTTACAGAATATCATTCCCTCAAAGTCAGCAGGCCACGCTAGTATGTTAAATGATGGCTATTGCCTATTATGTTTGCATGAATGCACTGAGATCAGAGCCTGGGCCCACTTTGTTTAGTTCAGAAACCCTGTTGCTGCCGAGCATTACAATCAGAGTCTTACATGCAAAAACATGACACTGGGTAATTGTGTTGAAAGACATGTTTTAAAAGAAATGTGTTCTGAGTTGAACATCTGCCATGAACTATGTACAGGCATTTTTGATGGATAATTTACCAGATTGTGTGTCTTGTACAATACACTCTCTGAACACAAACATCTAGTCGAATGCTAGTCATCTTTGTGGTGTCTGTACTGTACCCTGCTCTTTCAGTGAGTGAAACATGAAGACTATCCTTTCCAACAAAACAGGTGTCTTCTTTGATCTAAGAATACTCTACAATACAATGCCTATTAAAAAAAAAAAGTGACCAGGAAAGATGCAATTAAGTGAAAGCAGCTGGCTATGTTTCTAAGCTCCATGTTTCTTGGCCAACTGCTAACTGAAAATTAATTACCTTGCTGAGTGTTAATTAGGCAATATTAATATGTAAATACCCCAATTAATTATCCTAAGTTAATATACAGACAACTGTCTTCAAATATATGTTTTACACTACTGTATGTGTCAAATGTAAATGCTCCCATTTGCTCTTCAAATCTTAGTTTAATTCAAACATTTTAAATATAAAATAAATCATTCTTAAAAATGAATTACAGTGTCACAAGCAATCACTCAAGGAAAAAAAAAAATCAAAGCTAATAATCCGATGCTTAATTATACTGCCAATTAGAGACAGTGACTGAAATAAATAGCTCATCGATTTCAGAATTTAAAAATAAAATGTTCATCAGCTGAAAGAATAAACTTGAAATCTAATCACATGAAAATGAACCAAAAAAGGTACATTTCTGCATCAGGTCCGTAATTTCCCAGCCAAGCAAGTCCTTTACTCTTTCACCAGCGTCCATTTTTATATAACACAGGGCTAACTGTTAAGAAGACAAATTTTGATTGCTATCATTTCTCCTTGGCTCCCCCAGTGTTGTTCATTGTATTTGTTTTATTGTTTTCAAAGTGGAGACTCAGTTTTGTTTGTATTAAGTTTCAGTACTTAATATCAGTGTGATTTATGGGGGAAAAACAGCAAATATAGTTTAATGCTTATGAAAAAAAATAACTGGAGTCAGTATTCAAAGGGTACTTCAACTAAAAGCTTATAAAATGGGTAAAAGCTGATAACAAAATCTTGATAAAAGCTCATAAAATGGTTATTCAGACCTTGGCTTTTACCCATATCTGTTAAACGCAGAAGAGATGTGTTCTGACAGTCATAAATTCTTAGCCCAGCTAAGAAGGCTATTTTCTTTTATGAAATTCCCCCCCCACAAAATAGCAATATAATTTTTGTTTTATGAAGGCCACATGGGGACGGATACGTTAACCTCCTATGCGGCAGGTATGCTACATCTGTGTATTTATTTATATTTATAGAATTCATACAAGAAACAGATGCAGGAGGATTAATAATAAGTACAACATAAGATTGGGAATAGAGAGGCACATCACAGAATATACTCAAAACACCATTTTGCAGCTGCATACTATTTCTGTTAACACCATTCAGTTTTAAATTGAGATCAACAAACACTTTTTTGAAACAATTTCAGTGGGATTTTTTCCTTTTAATTCCATTGTTGTTTTTACCCTAGCGTTTTGAGAGAACATGATCTATCACTTTCCTTATTTTACATTTTGCATACCTGCCTAGAACACACTCTCCCGATCTTAGACATGCTTTCATCCTTGCCTCCTTACAACACTTTACATATGTGAAACAAGAAACTACCTAGAGTCCACTCAACATCACCTGAACCCTTCTTACATTTCCTGGTGCCACTGACTTCAATAGAACCAGGATTTCATCACCTAAGTTCTGCAACTATAGTTCTCCTTGTGGCCCAATCTTGCATTTCTTGCACATTCAAAACTTTGTATGGCTTTGAGTGTGCAAGAAATGCAAAACGAGGCCTTTAGAATGCAAAGCCCTAACTTGTGGGCTCCTTGTCTCCTCTTTATTTTGCTCAGCACCTCACTCTCATTTGCTGACACACAAACAATGAAGTAAGGTTACCTGCTTCAGTGTCTGCCCTGGTCAAAAACATGTTAGTTCTTGCACAGCTCTGAAATTAGGACAAATGGGGCAACATAACTAACAATATTTATTCTAGGGACACATTAAAATGTTTTTCTCAAGGCACCTTCCAGCTCATTTCCTAACTGATTAAGTAAAAGCATCCCTAAAACATCCACAAATATTTTTTGGTTGCATTTTGTAGAAAAATTATTCAGAAAACTTACATCAGATCTATTCTTATTATAAAATAAAATAACTAAAGTAGTGAGCCATCTCCAGAAGAAGTGGGCCATTTCTTCTATCTGTGCGTTTATTTATTTGGAGTTGATGCTGCTAAACAGACTGATACTATGCAAACCAAAATTGATCTTCAACTATTAGCGGTAGATATGCCCAATGGCTTGTGATGGGATGTTAGATGGGGTGGGCCCCTGTTTTCTCCTTAGCTCGGCCCCACTCTGTCTGACCCAGGTAATTCCAGCTCACACGGATGGGGACGGAACCTCCCTGGCCTCTTGACTCCCTGATTAGCCTGCCTGCCCTGTCATTCAGGCTGACCTGGAGCATTGGCCTCTCCCCACTGTTCCTGGGGACTGTCAGTCTCAGGTTCCTGATTTCCCATGACCCTTCCCCCCTTTTAGTACTGAGAAGCTAGCAACTAAAACACCCCCACTGAGTGTTAGTAAGGGGGCAACAGTCCCCGTACATTAACTTGGTATTATACTTGAAGCCCATTTGTGACAGTTTAAATATTACCAGTATTTACCAAATAGCCCACACACAACACTCACTTTGAATTGAAGAAGTGTAATTAGAAAGGACTGTAGGGTCTGCATTTAGTTTTGATTCTCAGCCTGACGAAAACAACTTACATACACTGAAAATTAGAACAAGATTTAGCCTATTATGCCTGCTCAGCAATATTAAGTAGAAAAATATATTTTCCAATTAGCATTTCTGCTTTCTCTGAGTGACTTTTACAGGATTTGGCCCCTTTCTTCTGGAACAAAGACAGAAATGTTTCTACTAATCATTTATTTTTTTAAGAAAGTGAAAATATCTCCAGAGATGTTTTCCTAATTTTGGAACACAAGCTGAGGCAGGATGAATTGATGGATAAGGTAATTGGCTGTCAGCCCCCGCTGGGTTCTATGCCTGCTTCACCCACATCCTGCTACGTGACCTTGAGCAAATCACTTCATCCCTCTGAGTCTCTGTTTTCCCCTCCTATCCTTTTTCTGTCTTGTCTAGTTAGGTTCCAAGCAATATGGGGCAGGGATTGTCTTACTATGTGTCTATACAGTGCCTAGCACAATTCCATTTGGGGATTTAACTGGCTGACTCCCTTTAATGGCAGGGAGTCAGCACCTTCTATGCACCTATAGACCATTGCCTCACATTAGAATGGTGAATTATCTCTATGTCTTCAACGATCAGGTACTGTCCTCACCAAAATAAACTGGGCAAATGTAATGAGGTGTTAGTTAAGCAGTTTAGCACAGTGGACAGGAGCTGCACTGAACTCTTCATGGCTGTTAGATAATAAAATTATATTTAATCCATGTATTCAGAACTCACTAGCATCCAACCTTCTGTTGCCATCTCTGTGCCAAAAAGCTTGAAGCTTTTTAGCTCCACGAAGCATTGATTGAAGAACAGAATTTTTATACCTGAAAACTACCTATATGGGTTCAACAAACTAAAATCTGTAGAACTACTTTGAGAACATACCAAAAGTTCCACAGTATATATTTAAGTATGTGAGTTCAGTGCACATAAAAAGACACTGACTTGACATCCTTCCTCAGAACAAGTACAGCACAGACAGGAATTGCAAGTTTCTCCCACACAACCCCGCTTCTCTGTGCCTGAAACTTGAACTGCAGAGATCACCTTTAGAACAGTTTTTTGAACTGAGAAAGCAGTTCCTTAACAGTGTCCATTCAGCCACAGGCCTCTCTACTGAGATTGGCATCACAAATGCCAAATTAGCACCAGCTGTGGAAATTTGTCTGAGACAATGAAACTTATCACCAATGACCAGCCATCAGATGATATGCAACTTTCCATCACTGCCATCCTGGCTGGATTCAAACTGGGGCTGAACACCTTTTGAAAGGACAAAAAGGGTTGATATGTTCTTAGATTTTAAAGCCAGAAGGGATGGTTATGATGATCTAGATTATAAGTAAGATGATTTTAACTGTGCCTAGCAGCTCCACAAATAGAGTTTTTAAATATCTCCTATAAGGTGAACAAAGATTAGTGCTAAGTTTGAACTCTCCTTGCAAAAAAGACCATTACCAACCCACCATAGATGGACACCAAATGATCTGTATTGGTAAGGAGTATGTTACCGGCCTTCACTCAGAATAGATTTATTCCAAACTGCAACTGGTATCTCTTTCACAGACAGACACGCACAAATGTATACACACAGAATGCTGCATAATTTTTCTATTAGTGCATGTTTTATGTAGTGAAGGAATGAATAGTTAAAAAGAATTAACTAGCATGCTCTGCTACAAACATATGATCCATTATATGATTGCTGTTCCATATATTAGTATTGAGATGATGCTACCCTTCTGCTCAAAAGGCACTTAAAATTGTGGTTCTATTCTGACAAGTGATTATGTAAAAAAGGCACTGTCTCATCCAACAGACCTGCTCCCTGTGTATATGCAGAGTCTTATCCACTGACTAAAGCATCAAAAATAAGTTTTTAATGTTGTTCACTCATCTTGGCTCTCCAGAGCCAACACCAAGCTGTGGATGCTATCCCATCCTATGCCTCATCAACCAAATTATTTACTAAGTTCCCATCAGTTACAGTCGTGCAAGCCCACCTAAGGCAATAGGTTGGCACAAGTGAAATTGAGGGAATAGTTTGAAGACAATGGGGTTGCACAGGTGACACTGAGGTCCTAATTTCCCCGGAGGAATCTTTACTATTGTTGATGACACATGAGATAGAAAGAACCCAATTTGACTCATAGCTCAGATTGAGTTTGCAGCCATGACAGCTAGAAAGAAACACAAAACCTCATTCTTTTACTTGTAAACTAAGCACATTCTATACAGAAATCACGAGGGAGAATGAACATGGATGTCCATCATACTATAACGCTGAGCAGAACTACAGTGTTCTGGAATGGAAAAGTCTTTCATAACATCTATCATTGTGGAGCTATGATGTAGTCTCTTTTAATATTGGAAGTCGACACTACCATTGGCCTGCCAGAGCTATTAAATTGCAAAATACATACAGTTATGTGAACATAGTAAGAACCTTATACCAACTCTGAGCTATCAAGTGAGCTGTATTTATTAAACTTTTATGAACCAGCTATCTTTTTAGAGGAACTTTTCTGTATAGATGTTTTTTCCCTATTTTCAGGACTCTCACAGAATCCTTAGCCTGTGAGTATTGTGCACTTCACCAAATTCTCACACCCCATCTTATGGAGTGATTCATAAACCATTCAAAGATCTATTGAAACTCTCACATAACATACTCTACCAGCACAACTGTGATCACTGCTGGGATTCTATGAAAGGTTCTTTTAGAAAGAAATGCAGAGAGAATTTAGTACAAAGGATCAATATAGAGCAAGAGATATGATTAAGAGAAGACTTTCTTGGTGCAAAAGAAAAAACTCTTCAGTCAGCCTCCAACGATGGCTGAACCAACCTCTCTAAGTGATAGATTAGCATTCATTAAAGGAGAGGAGATATATATATATATATAAAATGTAGGGAAAATACTGCATATACTATAATAGTCTGAAAAAACATATGTCAGGCACAATCCCTCCCTAATTCCCCCAAGGCAATGTTGGCTCTGCATCTCCACAAACACTGGACCGTATTGAAATCACACAGTTTAGGACTAAATAGGCCTCTGATCTGCCAAAAATTGGGGCCTTCTCCCCATTACCCTCAAAATGAACCCAAAAAAAGCCATTGGGCCAATTCAACAGACTACTCCTTCTAGACAGAAGACGGACAGAGTGCTTCCTTTCTGTCTTTGAGAAAGTGTGATCTGAGCAATGGTCATTCAGCACTGTGGAAGACAAACAGACCGACAAACAGTATTTCTATTCTCACCATAGGTGGCAAAGTCTTGCGGCCTTGTGTTCCCAAAATCAGGACCAGGATTCTGAAGTTTCTTGCCTTAATCCACACAGCCTGGAAGGCCAAATCCTGAGGTCTTTATTCAGTTTTCACTTAGCCTTAATCAAACAAAACGCCCATTGAAGGTGATAGAAGCTTGCTTGAGTAAGGATTTCAGGAACTGGCCCAGACATTACAGAGGTACAAGAACCTGCTTTTCCCCACAACTATGCTAATTTTCAGAAATAGAGTTGAACAGACCCTTTTTTGCCTTTGAGTCATAATTTGTTCAATTTACAAGAGATACTACCTGTCTTAAGATACTCCTATCACCCCCATTACTGTAGTATCTGAGTTCCACATACTCCTTTTAATGACTCTATCCTCACAACACCTCTGTGAATCACTACTATCCCCACTTCACAGATGGGGAACTGAGGCAGAGAGAGACTAATTTCAAGGTCACACATGAAGTCTATGGCCAAACAGAGACTTGAAGCAAGTCCTGTGCTAATGCCCGAATCCCTGGACCACCCTTCTTCATTGCCCTCACAGGAAACAATGTAGATCTGATTTCTGACTAAGGAGATTTGTTAGAATAGCAGGAGACGCAATCACTGCCCAAGTTGGCTAGAGCACAGGAGGAGTCTGTGGGTACACTGTTCTACATGGCTTCACCTTCTTCCCACCCACTTTGGGGATGCTCTGCAACCCTAATGATGCAAACAGGAAGCAGTCACCACCTTCCCTCAAGTGCATGGTGTGGAGGGCTATAAACTCCTTGTACACACCCCCACACACCAATCTGGCCTATATTCTCTAATTCACTTGTGCATGATAACGTGACATAGTAAAGAAGAATTGAGAGGATATAATCTATCAGAACAAGATCAATTGCACTGAGCACTTACAGCATGCAATAAACAATGACTCTATTTGTAGTGACAAGGAACAAGGAACACTTGGCTCCGTGAGTCTCACGTATGGGCTGTCAACAGATAAAATGACAGCAGGTATGCACATGTCTCAAATTAAAAAGCCCCAGAAGTTTTCATGGGAAAATATTGTCAGGAGGCCCTAGCAGGACATTTGCAAATGAACAGTTTGCTGTTTTATCTGGATACCCACAAGTATTTAATCAGGGTTCTACATTTCATGATGGATGATGCCATGCTCTGTAGTCACCCCTTTCTAATTCCCAGTACCTATATTTCTCTTGTTCCTCTGTTCTCCCAATGTTTTCACAAACCCTGTCCCCCCTCCCAATTTTCAATATCCTCTGTGTATCCACCCAACCGCCTCACATTCTCTCACTCTCTTCCTCTGGGGACAGTCTCCCTAACAGCAGTGTCTGTCCTGCTCCCAGTAGAATCTTCTTGTCTTGCTAAGAAAAGATTAGGACCACTATTAAAAGAACTAGGTTGCTTCAGGTCATGAATCAGAAGATTCTTTGTGACCTTTTGTGGGAAACAGAGCCAATGGCGACAACAGAAGTTGGCCTCCCACAGAAGTCTTAGCCCCTATATTATTCAAGATCTACACAAATGACTAGCCAAGCTACCCTGGTGCAAGGTGCTTTATTGACAGATGATCTGTGCGTCACCACACAGCACAAGGAATTTGGCATATTAGAGAGTATTCTGCTGAATACACTTGTCCTAGTCAATGAACTGCATGCAAACCCAGCAAAGATGCAAGTCAATGCATTCCATCTCAAAAACTGAGAGGCCAAACACAAACTCAACATCAGCTGGCTTGGGACAAAGCTTGCTCATTCCATAAATCCGGTATATCTTGGCATTATTCTCGATCACATGTTCTTGTTTAGAGCCCACATTTAGAAAACTAAAGCCAAGGGTAGCATACAAAACAACATCCTCAGCAAGCTGATTGTGGGGTGCAGTCCTGTCCACACTGCAATCAACAGCACTGGTGGTTGTTACTACTTTGCTGAATACATTTGTGCAGCGTGGGCATGATCCCTTCATGCAAAGAAGCTAGACCCTACTCTTGACACCGCCTGCTGCTATATTACAAGAGGTCTTAAGCCTACCCATGTCAACAACCTCTATATCCTTTCAGGTATTGCTCCTCTTGACATACACCAGGAAGTTGCTCATCAAATAGCGCACACAAGGCAATGCACAGATCCAAGACATCTGCTACATGATATAACACCAATACTGAGTCGACTGAAGTCATGACAAATGTTTATTGCCACTGTTAAACACCTAACATTGTCACTCAAACAGACAAGGGTTCAGTTATAGCACACAAGAGTAGATAAAATAAGAATGGCCATACTAGGTCAGACCAGTCGTCCATCAAGCGCAGCATCCTGTGTTCTGACAGTGGCAAATGCCAGTGCTTCAGAGAGAATGAACAAAGCGGGCAATCACTGAGTAATCCATTCCCTGTCATCCACTCCCAGTTTCTGGCAGTCAGAGACTAGGGACACCCAGAGCATAGGGTTGCATCTCTGACCCTGTAGCTTGCATGCTATAGCTCCCATGAGTCAAGTACCTACAATCTGGTGCAGATCAGCCCTGGACTATGTTGTTTTAATCAACTCTGCACTGGAGTTGGCCAGTCTAGAGATGTGATAATCAAGTGGGACTACATCACTGGCCCCAATACGTGTGACTGCAGCAGAGAGCCTCAAAAATTAAGCACCTCCTGCAGTGCCAGCTGCTTGAGGGTGAATGCTCTTCCAGTGATCTGGGGGAGTGCATTGATCAGGTAATCACATATGCGTGGATGTGGCAGGAAGCAGTATGAAGACACAACAAGCACAATCTAGTAGGTTGCCTCTCACAGCACTACTCCCGGGACAGGGAAAAGCCTCCCATATCTTCCCTACCTCAGCTCCTAATAAGCTCAAAGTTCTAAGGGGAGGAAGAAAATGTTCTGCTGTCCCCCATTCCACTGAAAGTTAAGAAGGAAATGTCCCTAGGACCCCCGTCCCATAATTACATGCATGTATGCATATACTTTTCTAATCTTATTTTTCCATGTAAACAATTGCTGCAGTTGCCACAAGAAGTTACACAGTCATGAAGGGGAGAGGAAGTGGTCCATGAATTCACAAAGAAGAGAGGAGTCAATTCACAAAACTATCCTTCCCCGTTATGCACATGGTTATTACCCCTGTTGAGAGTACTGTGGTTGTTACCCTGCCAAGAGGTAGGAAGAAATAGGAGATTAAAAAGGATAAGATCTCCCCTTGTAAAATACCAATACAGTACCCTGAGGTAAAACCAGAACACAGATACTTAAAAACAGTCACCTGGGTCAATGGTTTATCACTGGGACTATTTTGTGGCAAGGCAATTTCACATTTGGCATGTGACTTCAGACCAAATAACTTTTAGCACAAGGGTATCTTGTGAGGCTTTTTACTATAAGGCCATTCACAATGCAGGCATACTGAACTCTGGCTCTATATCTGAAACAGTGCATTACAAATCTCCTTCTTTACAACACACACCTTACTGGAAAGTATTTAAAAATTATTTAAAAGCAGAACAATCACTTCAGAATGAGCAAAAGTCCACCACAAAAATGAACTACTTACAGTCTATTACTGTATAACCATTAGAATACATTGATAAATGAGCATATGATGCTGTTTTACACTAATTTTTTCATAGGCCAATACTTGGTGCTTTGAAAATTTGAAAACATACGGTACAAGACTACTAATAGCAGCAACAAGATTTGGATAAATGGATCCTATGAGCTTTTCTCCCAAAGGAACAGAAGGGTTTTTAGCTCTTGGTCTTTTTTTTTTTTTTTTTTTTTGGCTATTGCAGAAGAATTGTCTATGGATATATACAAATCACTAAAGACACATCAAAGAATGTTATGCTCAATTTTTTAAGTTACATACTCAGTTATAATCAAAAAGCACACAGCAAAAGTTGGTGGAAGTGGGGGACTGGGCTATAAAACTCAGCTTTTTATTCCTTCAGTTCTAGGACTGCTGCGTACAAAACCAGCAGCCAAGGATTGGCACAGACAAGAGGCCTCTTTGCCACACTTTCTTTCTTCCAGCAGCAATGCAATGATGCTCTCTGGGCAGATATACTGGCTGTATGACCAGAATCTTCTATCAGTATCATGCTAAATGCACAAGGGGATCAGGGCCCCTTAGAGTTGTGGCTGTTCTTGCAAAATAACACAGTTAAGACACTTTTCATTACCCCATCTCCAGCCTTTGGCTTTGTAACTCAAGAGCAAGTATTTTACTATCAATTTAGAGAGGGGAAGGGAAAACAGGAGATATTTGGGCAGGGTTGCAAAATATTCAGAACTTTGTGAGATGTTCCAATTGCCCTGAGAATATTTTTGAATGTTTATGGTTATTGAGTAATACTGATTGCTTAGAAAAATAAACAATTACTCCATTGAGGGTATTTCTTAATGTTCTGTGATACAAAAAAATTAATCATAGAATTCCAGTCAGTTCACCAGCAAATGAGCTCCCCACCCCCACCCCCACCCCTTCTCATGTCCTGTTCCACTCTCTTCCAGACACAGACCAAGGGGATTACTCCAGCTCTGGGGTAACACCTATGGTTACAGAACTTGGGGAGCAGGGCAAGAGTCAGGTTGCTGAACTGATGTTCCCCTCTCCAAATGCTCCTATATCCCGTTGTGGGAAGGACAGCTGAGGAAGCTGGGAGATGGTTTTGACGCCATCCTCCTTCATGACTGCCCTTGATATGAGTTCTTCAACAGTGATCATCTCAGCCCCTCTTCTGTATGTTGCTTTCATGTGTCAGCCAGGACACATGGCTGTTGTTAAAGGCTTCTGCGCAATTGTCAATCAGTATTGTCAATCAGTTGTAGGCTCCCACCTCTGACTCTCTGTGGAGTCAGTGAGGTTACAGCCCATACCCAGGACAGCTCAAAAAAACCTCAGGAAGGGTAATGAGTACTCCATGGCTTTGGCCATTTCACAGCTAAGTAGGCACCGTTGTGTGGTGCTCCATGCCCCACAGGCAGCAATGCTAGGATTTGGTCTCATGGCTGTAGTCATAACTGTGTTAATTAAGAGCAACCAACAATCTGGTGTAATAATGTGGAAAATGCCCTGGTGCTGGCAGAATAGGGTCAGCCCCAGGAATTACACACACTCAGGGCAAAAGCTACTGAACTTTTGTGCCACTATAGCATGTCTGGTGAAGACGCACTATGCTGACAGGAGACATAACATAGTGTGGACATCGCTTTAAGTCGATGTGACTTATGTCGCGCAGGGGGTTGCTGTTTTCACTCCCCTGGGCGACATAAGTTACATAGGCTTAAGCAGTAGTATAGAGCAGCCCTCAGTTTCCTGCTATTTATTTGACTAATGTATCTAATTATTGTATGGCAATGTAACTGCTATCATTTCTCTACTTAAAACTAAATGTAGACAAGGCTTTAACTCTACCAGTCCCCTTACCACTACGAGTTCCAACTTCTCCATAGCTATTCAATAATTACCCCCCTGAGGTGACCTTTAAACCAGATTGTTCTCTCTCCCTAATATCAACAACAACACAAAGGATTCTAGGTGGTGTTACAATTAAATACAAAGACTGCAGTAAAAGAGAGAGACAGAGAAGAGGATTCCTAATTATACTATATAATTTCCTTCTCATCTCTCTTCCTTTGCTTTATCAGGTCCTTTCCATCGCTCTCTTAATAAGGGGATCTTCCCTCCCTATTTTTCTCTCCCTGCTTTGTATCTGTGTTTCTTCCATCCCCTCTAATTTTAGTGCCCATCTGTTCCGCTTTGACCTCAATTCTCTCTCTAGTCTATAGCTTCATTTTTCTGTGTCTCCCGACTGCCAGGTCTTCTCTCAGCTGCCGAAACCTTTCTCTCTAACAGCTTCATGATCTCCCCTCTTTGCATTAAATGCTTGGACCTCCTCTCTCCATGCTTTGCCCTCCAAGAATGTAGAAATTGAAAGCCTCTTGGAACTCATTGCTGAGTTGTACAGCCTCTCTTGCTCAAATCTTTACCTTATAATACTCTGAACACCACTGTTTTATGGACAAATGTCTTATACTGGACCCTGAACCAATAATCTACAGTCACTTGCCCTCTCTTGTCATCCTATTATTCCGAACAGGAATCTCAGCTGCCAGCATGCCAACATATTGCAGATGTATGCATAATATACATTTATTCCGTTTAGGCCAGTGGTTCCTAAATTTGCTTTGTTGCATCTCATCGCATCCCCCTTGTGCCATGTCCAAGCACAGCAAAACCATTCATCCTTTTCACTGTCCAGTCTCTCCCTCTTTTGTTGCCTATGTTCTCCTTCTCATGCATGTGTATGTGTGTGTTTTCTTTCTTTTTCTTTTCCCTGTTAGCTTGCTATCATCATCCCTATTGCCTAGGGCTCAGCTTTTCCCCTTCCATCTTCTAAGGAGACAAGTAACTCCCACTGAAGTAAATGAGTGTTGTACTCTTGGTGGGGATGGGGAACACTGGAGCCTAGAAGGCTACTTGCTGCTGAGATTGGCCATTCATTTGTGGCTCTGTGAGGTTGGGCTGTATGCATCTTTAGGATGAGCTGAGAACCGTAAGGGAACAGAAGTTTTGGCAGGTGCCTGCTGCCTGAGCCTGCAACAATGAAAATGCAAACTCCTTCTAGACACCACAACAAGGACATGGAAGGAAAGCAGGAGGCCTTTACCTTCTTTTTTCTCATAGCCACAGAAACATGTTTGCGGGGCAGAGCGGCGTAGGTCATGAGCTTTCCCTTCACCTCACTGTTCTTCTCTTGTATCTTCTCTCACCACTCGACTAGTCCATGGACCACTAAGGTGCACCTACCAAAAACTGCTGCTTTAGAAATCATAAGCTTCTCCAGCTGGACATCAGTACATGTTGACCAAGAACAGTTGCCCCAAGTGTCTGCAAATACCAAAATGATGCGACTCTACAAACAAAGACTTACTAGCATAAATCTTTCCCATAAATAGCAGAAAATAAGCACACTCAGTTTTTGTTCTGCTCAAGGGCCTGCTCAGTTCCAGAGAGTTACAAAAGAAAATGTTGTTGTGGCAGAATATATTCACATTTAAATTAGAATCTCAGAATAATTAAAATAATCTAGATTTTTAAAAATATTTCTACACTGGCTGTATATTAACCAAAGGTCACACTCACCCTGAGCAAATTCAGATGGACAGTGATCATTTTACTGCTATAACTGCACTTAGCATTGTATAGAAGAGATATGTGCACCGCAAACACAGCAGAGCTGAAATGTTAAAAAAGTATCTGTTCTGCTTTTCCTTCCTCTTAGACTACAAAGAGCACAAAGAGAATCTAATTTACATGCCTAGTGTCTCTCCAAAATTGAATTCAAACACAAAGTATATTACCAAAAGCTTGAACATCAGACAGGAAAGTAATTTGGAATGACTGAGCTATCTCCACAAATACCTTAATTTTACTCTAATGGGTACATAAGAAAAATGACACCAAATGCAGTTAAAAGGAGTTTAACTTTAATTGCTTCTAAGTGAGACTAATAAAGTTAGTAGGAATTTTCTTTAACCTTAAAGCTGTTTTACAATTGTTGAGAATGTGATTCTATAATTTGATAAATGCACTGTATCTTATAGTATCATAAGACTAGATTTGTCTCTGACATTTTTTTCTCCAGAGAAACCATCAGCTCTTCTGTGGATCTTATAGGAATAATTGTAACCTTTCTGAGAGTTCCCAAAACCTCACATAATACTGTTGTACATAGGGTTTGTATCCTTTAAAAAAAAAATTGTTACAGAATTCTTCACATTGGATTCCAAACTATGCTGGTAGCATTTCCTGTCAAATGGTTACTTAACCATAAAAGACAGCTCCAATATTCTGTATTTATGCATTGTTAGACTCTAAAACAGGCATTGACAGTGTTTGTCATGTGCCTAAAGCTGGTATGTCATTTCAGTAAATACTACACGGTAAACTGCTAATCACAAAGATGAAAGAAATGAACAAGTAAATTCTGTTCCTTTCAGTCTCCTTCTTACATGAACGGAAGGAATCAAACCACCCAGAACCAGCAGAGTAAATGAACACTTATCATCCATCAAGTTTTTGGTGTTATAAAGATGCACTGTTCTGAGGACATTATAGCAATACTGATAAGAGGGAAATTTTTTTTTAGTCTAGATTTCAAAGAAATGTTTCCAAAAAGGAAGGTAAGTCTAAGGAACAGTGCCTTATCACCCAGCTTTTCTATTAGCATTTCTTCAAAGACACCTTCTATTTGGTCCCAGCTACAAAGACAAAATCTGCATTTGAATACAGATATTCAAAATGAAGTTGGAAATTGTCAGAGCCTCATGGAGGAGGAAAGAAAAGAAGGACATAAGCCAGAAAACTGAAATGGAGCAAAAGGAAACAATAACAAACATGCACAGAGAAGTGGGTGCAGTGCATTAACTACTGAAGCAGCAAGAGAGAAGAAAGGGGTATGAGTATGTGTCTCAGTCCTCATGCTTCAGCTTTACAATGATACTGTAAAATAGTTGCAAATTAAAATAATTTCAGATGATGGGTGGCCCAAACTCCCACTGACACTAAGGTCAGAATGGTCCCTCTACTTGCAAAAGTCCCAATTCTTCCTATGGAACCTCTATCAGGAACGTTGGAATATAGGAACTGCCATATCAAATCAGACTAATGGTCCATCTGCTCTCAGATTGTATTCTAACAGTAGCCAATATCACATCCCTCAGAGCAAGATGCAAGACACCCAGAAAAGACAACTATGCAGTAACATGTACTTAGGTAAAGTTTCTTCCTAGCCCCAGACAGTACATGGCTGGTTTCTGTCTTTCTAATACTAGGTAAAAGCATGAGGGTATATGACCATTCCTATTCAATCTTGTGTAACTAAATAGTCTTATTAATATGAATGTCTAATCCTTTTTTTAAAAACAATCTTATAAATTATTTGCCACAATAATAGCTTGTGTCAGTGAATGCCACAGGCTAATTTGAACTGTGTAAGCAGTTATTTATTTTTATCCAATTTAAATTAGCTGCCTTGTAATTTAATCCCTTGCTCTTCTACTACAAGAAAAGCTCCTGAATGATCTTTTATATGCCATTCATTATTCCATATTCACTGACAAAACACTATGTTCAGATGGACTTAAGGATGAGAGTACCTATCAGTAACTTAAGGGCAAAAAACATTACAGGAATATACTAAAATTATCCCCCCAAAAAGCACTGCAAAACAGGGACATTTAGAGTTAAGGATTTAAAAGAAATCCAAACACATTAAGATATGGAAATACTCAGGTAAGGCACTCAGATACTCTTCTATTTCTCCTCAAACTAAAACTTTGTTTTTCTTAAAAATATTATACTGCACATATATTCTATGACTTTTGATCTGGTCATAATGACTGAGATTTTGCATGTTAATTTTCTCAGCTAGAGGTTTTACCAGGAAGCTAGCTCAATCTGTTTTAAAGACACAGGATTTATATAATTCCTATAATTCATTCCTAAAATTCACTTTATGTTACATCACATGACTCATCAGATTAATCCGTCACACTAAACAAAATAATAAAGAGTTGTCAGGTTGGTGTTTCCCCATTGTCTTCTCTGGTGAAAATGGACGTAAATAAATTAAGCTTCTTTGCACAGTCCTCATCCTCCAATTAATTGCTCCACTTTCATAGGGTTCCTGATGTTGATATTCCTGAAGAATTTTTTGGTTTATGCACTTAGCTACTTGCTCTTAAAATTTCCTTTTAGCCCTTCTAATTTTAATTGTACATTTAACTTGCCTCAGTTTATGTTCCTTTGGGCTGGATTTCCATTTTTTGAAGGATGTGGTTTTGGTTTGAATAAACTCTTGTACAACAGCACCTTACTATTTAGCCATATTATGCTTTCTTGCCTTTCTACTCCCTTAGGGCAAAAGATACCTACTGCTGACAGAAGTTAGTTGACTTTCACACAAATTCCAGCATAATACATATTTTTCTAGATGACTTCTAAAGAAAACCTTTCAATTTATAGTATGAAAAGAGAAATATTTTTCTAACCTATGTTTTCTATAGAAGCTATCAAGCAGCTTAGGCCCCAGACCTAATCTACCTTAACACTGTTACAAATTTAGTGAGGAACGTACTCTGGATTCGAAATAGTCTTCAATAAAATCTACCATTGAGAAATTAAATTAACATTTATATGTGACCCCTACAGTATTTTGCTCTGTTGCTGCAGAGATCTCTGTCTAGCCTACAGCATCAGCATGAGTTAACTAAACTAGTTCTAGAAATGGGACTATGCCAGTATTACTGATTGCCACATTCTGCCCAGGCTCTGCTCTTTCAGAAGATCTGCATGTAGGCACAATAATTAACATTGAGGGTGATTAACCACTGGACCAAACTACATAGGTAAGGGGTGGATTCTCTGTCACTGTATGTCTTCAAATCAAGAAAGGGTATCTTTAGCCAAGAAACATATGCTTTAGCCAAACACAAGTTATGGGACCCAATACAGGGGTAACTAGGTGAAATTTAATGGCCTGTGATATGCAGGAAGTCAGACTAGATAATCTAAAGGTCCCTTCTGGCCTTAAACTCTCTGAATTTATTAAAAGGAATATACATGGGGATTTTTTCTTCTCTGTTGGTCAGCTCCTGAATGAATGAATAAAACTGCAGACCTAGCCCTTCAAAGCTGCCATTGATCAGGTCGGCCTGAGAAAAGACTGCAGGATCTGGCCTTTAATGGGACACTTCTGTTCTAGAAATCAGATGCATCCAGAAATAGACCCACCAAAGCTTTATAGGTGGCTCTTTGCAGTAAGAAAATAAGGAATATAGCATTGTCCTCTGGGCAGATGATAATCCTGTTTATCCATCAGATGCTAGTTACTCAAGTGCATATGTAGCCAAACATTCTCTAATCATGGTGCTGGTGGAAGTTTGTCTTTTACAGTAAAATTGCAAAGTTTAAATTTTGGGATTTACAAAGAAGAGTAACCCAAGCTAAATTAAAAAAATATTCCCACTGAAGCAGCAGAGTGTAGCACAATTGAACAAATTCAAACATAGCAGGAGCAAGCTTTTTGAAGCTTTGATTGGAAGCATTCAGATAAAGCAGACATTGTTTACATCATGATTCCCTAACTTAGTAATGCTTAGGCACACTCACACAAGGTTACACAAGTACTTGATTAAAAAAACACGCTGTCATAAAATTCAGCTCCATATCCATATCATAATCAGATGTGCCAAACCCGCAAAAAAATGCTTGTTTTTGGATTAATTGGATTGTGAGTTGCTTGTTGGCTAGTTTTTGGCTTGTAGCTTGTTGCTTATTGCTTTTTTTTTTTTTTTTTTTTATTGGCTTCCGAGAGAGCAGGGGCAAGGGGCAAGCAGGAGCATGGGGGGGATCTAGTAAGCGGTGCACAGCAGGCCCACCACAGTCCCAGACTACACCCTGGGGGGAATCTAGTCACATAGAGTGTTGGGGTTCTTAGGGACTGGCTTGTTTTGGCCTTGTTTTGAAATGGCATTAGCTTGATTTTTGGCTTATTGTGAAAGTCGGGTTGCTTATTTACTGCGTGAAAGTTGACAACTGTGATCATAATCAGTCTTCAGCCTGCAACAGCTAAATGTATGTGGATCAGTCAGTCGTACACTCATTAGAAGAGCACATCAATTTAAAAAGTGTTCCCCCTTCCCACATACTATTCCGGACATAAGGAAATGGTCACTACACCCATCTGGATACAGAAATACCAGTGACTGACAATATTATGTTGTGATTCATAACATTGTTTATAAAGATATGTTGTTAACAAAAGTGCCAGGAATGATCTTTTGTGACATATGATACAACCCAAGCAGTCTCTCTCTCTCTTTTTAAAAAAAAAAAAAAAAAAAACAGATTGGATTTGATTTGGGTTAAGTTAATTCAAAACCTGCAAGCTTGAATATGCTCTTGGGCAAAAGAACATTCACAGTAAATAAAAGGAAATGACTTTTATAGCGGGGAAGTGAATGAGGGGATTATGGGCAGGCATAAAGGAAGCAATATTGTTGATCAATGATGTTCCCAGACTCTGTGAATGCAGTAAGTAAAGAGTGGCCATCATAAAAACCTTTTCAGTTGTTGATTGCAAGTAATTAACACTGTGTCAGTATTTGTGCACCAGAGGTTCTCAAACTGTGGTCTGCGGACCACTGCTCCATTCAGGTGATCCGCGAGTGTGCACCTGGGTGGCTGCACTCAGAAGACTGAAGGGCCAC
The DNA here is from genome assembly GCF_965152235.1 of Eretmochelys imbricata. Lineage (NCBI taxonomy): Eukaryota > Metazoa > Chordata > Testudines > Cheloniidae > Eretmochelys > Eretmochelys imbricata. Next base: position 39,603,442 of record NC_135577.1, read on the forward strand.
CCACCTAATTAGTGGAGTGGCACAGGCGTGGCTCCACAAATTAGGGGCCTGGACCCTGGAGAAGATGCACATTTAAGGTGAAGTGGTGGCCTTGGGGGGAATAGGGGATAGTTGGAAGGGGGCAGTGGGGTGAGAAGGGGGGTTGGGGGGAATTTGGGATGTGCAGGGCTTCAGCGGCCAGAGAAAGAGGCGACTTTTCCCAACTCAAGGGCTGCAGCTGCTGGGGAGAGATGGCCCTCCTTCCCAGCCTCAGCTCTATGGCTGCTGTGGAGGGGGAGAGAACCCCCGCTCCTTTCCAGCCCCAGCTCGGGGGCTGCCGCAGCAGGGGGAGAGGGAGAGACACCCCCTCCCTTCCCAGCCCCAGCTCCGTGGCTGCTGCAGCAGGGGAGAGAGGGCACATCCATTGCATTAGAAAGGTAAGATTACTGATATTAAAATATGAGTTGTGTGCTTTTACTTCTAGAACAAAAAACTGTTGATTATTATTATCCAAACAGCTTTACAATAGTTAGCTAATGGTCCAAACAACATTTGGAAAGATCATTAAGTGGTCCACTGAGACCCTTGGAAAGATCATTAAGTGGTCCACTGAGACCCTCAGCAATTTTCAAGTGGTCTGCGAAAAAAAAAGGTTGAGAACCGCTGCTCTACACTAACTATATGGAATATGGCAAAAACAGTGGTAAAGTCAGTGATGCAAAAAAGAAGGTTTGTACAGTGACCACCATTTTAGGAGCATATAAATTGGGAATAATTAACTCCGTCATCCAGCATTGTACAATACCTACATGTTCCTCAGAAAACTGGAACAAAACCAATATGGAAATGTTATAATTCATTTCATCACTTTTCTTTCTGTTGCTTAATATAACTGTTACCGTGCTACCTTGTCAAGCTGGAGATAAATGGAACCTAAAGCCTTTAACAGCTTCAACTCTAGCTGTGTTGATGCATTAAGTAAATGATAGGAAGCTGCTGCAGCTCAAGGAGAGTCAGGGTTTTTGAGGAAGACCATTATTCCAGAAAAACACCACGTTCTCCAGTTCTTTTTTCTTTTTGAAAAGCTATCATCAATTGGCACCCTTCCTGTTCCCCATCTATGAACACATCAATGAAACGCTGCCTGAAGAAGATAAAAAGATCAGGTTGAAATGGAAAGTTACTTAAAAGTTGCTACAGGATTTTGTCTCCTACAGGATTTTTAGCCAATCTCTTCAGTTAAAATGTAATAAAGGGGGGGAAATAGTGAAGACAAAAATTCCTAAATATTAAGGGCCAGATTTTGCTATAATTATTCATACTGAGTAGTACCTACTCCATTGATTTTAATGGGACTATATGGAGTACGTACTATTCAACACAAGAACACCACAATTGGGAAGAATCTGGTCATACATACATAAGGGCATGTTTTGTATGGGCACTCATCTATGCATAGGTTAGATATTAAAAAATTTGGATTAACAGCTAAGATTTTAATTTAATAAAAATAAGAATATCATTTTATATACCAGAGTGTGCAGGCATTAAAATGTATATAAGAAAGAGTGGCTCCTGTGATCATGCTACATCATTCAGCTCTGGTGATCAACCTCATAATTAGAGATGTGCAAAACAAATTAATATGGCCCCAGTCCATGGAACTAGCAGGCTCACATTGGATATCTCTGTAGAGGGCCAGTGAATTTTCCCCATAGGTTATGGAACAGCTCTGCAGAGTCTATTTCAATTCAGCAGAGAAGATACTTCACCCCACTACCAAACCCCAAATCCAAGACCTATGTGGGCTGTGTGCCCTGCAGAGAACTCATGCCTTCAAAGTCCAGCCCCCTCTTTGCTGAGTGTAACCACTCTGCATTACTGTCAGGGGGACCTCCACAGCCTCAGAAGTGGAGGCTGGATTTGTTCCACGAGACTCAAGATTTGAGTGTTTTCATATTTTTGCAAATCCACAATTTGTCCCATTTTCATGATATTTATGGGAATGTACTACAAGGCTTCAGTGAAAGTGGACCACTCCTTGAGGAAAATGTTCTCTTATCAAACCAAGCAATATTTTTGCGATTGCACATGTTCCTGCATGCACATATCGCAAAAACCAAAACAAAAATAACCCCACAATATTTCAGCAGAAGGGAAGGGTGAGACTATTTGTAATTTTAGCTTGCAACTCAGCTGAGGGATGTGCAGATATTACAATATAGCCTATATTTTGCTATACCTTATACATCCATTCTCACATTTATGAAGCTTCTCGTTGTTCTCCCATTCATTCCCTATTCCTCATTAGGGCATAGCTATGATATATTGCACTGCATTGGCTGTACATCTGAGAAGATGATTATGGTTTGTTTTTCATGACTACCAAAATGAATTGGAGCAAGTTCTGCACATAAAACATGAACTGCTAGTTTAAATTATCAACAGATGACAAATGGAAGGAATACATAGAATACAACTCTGCTTATTGTATAGAAACTAGCTGTTTATCAGCTGACAAGTAATCTCTAGGAAGCCAAAATTATTCAAAAATATTTGTGTTACAGTAGCAGATGTCAGATTTTTCTTGTACTTTCCAAGATTTTTTTTTTTAATTTTCTGGATATACATAAAACTTACTAAAAGAACAGGAGTACTTGTGGCACCTTAGAGACTAACAAATTTATTTGAGCATAAGCTTTCATGAGTTTATGCATGCATCCAATGAAGTGAGCTGTAGCTCACGAAAGCTTATGCTCAAATAAATTGGTTAGTCTCTAAGGTGCCACAAATTCTCCTTTTCTTTTTGCGGATACAGACTAACACGGCTGCTACTCTGAAATAAAACTTACTGTGACATGTTTCAGAACAGGGGAATACAAAATTGGTTTACATCAAGCAAAAGCTAAATCGGTGGTTTTCTGGCATCCATGACATTAAGTAATAAACTTAATTGAAATAGCAGAGCTAGAACTTGTATAAACATGCCTTGTTCATAAGGAATATCATGTTCCAAAAAATATCCAAAAAGAGTCACAAAATCACATGCAAATACCCACCAAAGGAGTTAATGGCATATAATTTTTCTTACCCGTTGAGACCACCTAGTTTGGCATCCTGAATCCACCACTGTCCACCACTTCATTCTTCAGAAGAGAGCAAAATCCCCTATAATTCTAGTCCACTGTGTAGTTCTTTAGAAATAGAAAAAAAAATCCTTCCCTTTCCCCTATTTCTCTCCACCAACATCGCAAAAAGATAAAAAGTAATTCCTCTTATTAATAAAAAAATAATAATGATCACAGGTCTTTGGACAAATTTTATCAAGTGGGTACCTAAAGTTAGACACCCTATTTTGAAAAGTTTGGCCTTTGTTTTCACACTATTCAACAGGGCAAAAAGACTTCAGTTTTCACTACATCCTTCATAATTTTGAAACTCTCAGTCAAGTCCCCCCTCTCACTCTTCTCCTTTCTAAAGAAATGGATGAAAAATAATAATTACAAAGATAGATTATCCAGCTGCAGTGAACGCATTTCAAAATAATTTTTAAAGTAATGTGTAATAGGTCTGCTGTTCAGGTTTTTTCTCCTCATCTCTCTCTGCAATACTTTTGAGTGAACGTAATGCTCCTGAAACTGGGGGCTAATAATAAAACAGATCTGATGTAGGCAGCTTCTAGGCAATGTACCCATAACCTCTGCTGATGCACTTCAGCTATGGCTTGCAGCAACTGAGTCTCCCTTGAGCAGAGTCCATGAACTGAACCAAAAAGGCAGCCCTTTTGACAAGTGCACAAAGATCAGACCCATCAAGTTAATTTTTACTTATGACCTGAGGCACAATTTGAATTCAGACCTCAAGAGGTGAAAGGCCCATAAATTAGCCTACTACACAATTAGCTGTCTATGTTAGATGTATTTTCATGTCCTACTAGTAGCACATCAGTTTTTCCTTGAAAGGTATAAAAAGGTATTGTATCTATGCAGGAACTCTGGGCCTCAGTTTGATTTAGCTTATACCAATTTTACACTGAGTTCACTGAGGTTATTTCTGGTTTGCACTAATATAACCAAAATGAGCATCAGGCTCAAAATATTTATTATAAAAACAAATGTTGCATTCACCCCACCTTACAGTGAAATAACATTTAAACTTTTCTCAGTTATGCTTGCACAAACAAAGACACAATTACTTACTTGAGTGTGTATACATTCAAAGGACTGGAGCCAAGAACATATTCCTAGTTCTCACACATATTAAATTAATAGAGTAAAAAGAAACAAATGGGAATTTTTCAGACAAAGTTTGTATGAATTACGGCAGCCCTTGGGTACCCCTCACCACCAGTCACCAAGTTGCATGGATTTTATGTAGCTATTTATTCTGCTGTTCAGTGAAAACATATTTACCATGGCAATTCTTGCATCAAATTACCACATATGCCACCTCTGAGACAAAAAGAACTACATTTTAAAGAAGTACAAGCACATACATACAAGCCAATGTCTCTTGGAAACCTTTATAAATTTTTCGAATTGTTGACAATGGGAAATATGTATCACATTATGCATATTTTTCCTCATACTTTTATGAGCCCTTTGTTTTGATATTTTATTCCTCATTCTCTTAGTCTTACAAAAAATTTTTTAAAGGCAAAAAGGCAGATAATTCTATATAGACAGAATGGAAGCTGTGGGAAAGATGAAATACCACTTTGATGCTGCTGGCAAGGGTAGGTAAGAAAGGGTGGGGAAATATAGTAAAACAGTGGTTTCTGGCATTCCATTGTCATTCATAGCAGCAATTCACAGCCATTCTGAATGATAATGACTAGTCATTGGGCCAGAGAAAGAGAGTGAGAATGGCTCTTGCCTGGTTCTTAGGGCTCTCACTTGAGCTATGGGAGAGTCAAGTCCTTGTTCCAATAATTATTCATAAAAAGTGGAACAGATTCAACAGGAGACAGAGGGACCTACACCAAAATAACCCATCATTCAGGGGATAGGGTGATTCCCACAGTGTGGAAGACCCAAGTTCAAATATCCCTTCTTCACATCAGACAGAGGGGGGAAACTGGACCTGTATCTCACACATCCTAGGTGACTGCCTAGACATTGGGCTAAAAGTTATAAGGAGACTACAACCTCCTCCTGCTGTTTTGTGAATGTCTTCTCAGTCCCTGAGAGAAAAACAATAGCAAAAACTATTTGGCAAATTTGCATCAAATTCAGTGAAAAAATTATTCATGCAATTTTTTTGCCTACCTCTAATTATTAGTATTAGACATGGGTCCTAGCAATAGCCTGGAACAGAACACCATCAAATGTTAGGAGTTTTCATATGGATCCAATCTTCACAGCTGATGCCTAGTGTAATTGTAATAGGCTGATTAAAACCCCAGATCTGGGAAAGGTCAGATCTGGATCCAGACCCAATCTTTTTGAGTTGAATACATCTCTAATTGTTTCTGTGCATCATCAGACCAATAGAACTTTGGATTTGGATTTTGTATATCTGGGTGTGAGTGTGGTTTGCAGACTCATCTTTATCTGCAGATGGTCAATAGCTAACTCCATATTTGGAGTAATGATGTGTTTGTTCTTGGTTCAAGGGCTATCATCAGTGGCTAACACACACCAGATTTTTATTTACTTATTATGTACTTGCTACACTCTTTTCATGAATAGACATGTTGATAAAAGGGAACTTGATATGTTATGTGTGTGAATGGAAGACAGATATGGTTACTTATTAAATTAGGTGAAAGTGCAACATTACTTATATACAACATAGCTACCAAGGAAATATTACCTCCTTGCCTTTCTACTGCTATCATTCAACCAAATTATGTCAATACAACAAAGCCAATTGTAATCTTGTGTTTTACCTCCCTCACATCAAGTCCAACGGCAAAACATTGAACACCGAATGTGAAGTCCAGTAGTACGCCATTGGACAACTCAACTATGATTTCACTGGAGAGAATATCATGAAGACAATTCTTCTCCACATCTTCCAAAAGATCACAATACATATGATAAAGTGGTTGAGAACACTCCACAATCCCAAACTGATCCAATGTGAAAGAGTTATCCAAAATCAGAAAATTCAATGAATGCCTGATTTTAAAAGGCAGTTCACAAGTGCAGTCTTGCTTCATTAACACATACTGTTGGCTTATGATTCCAATATCTTATGGGTTCTTGAAGTACAAAACGGCAACACAAGAAACTACTAGAACGGTCTGAAGCCAAACCATTAGTGTTAATGGCAGATTTGGAAAAGGAACGTGTTATAGGTGGCTGCCTCACACGTGGTATTCAATACTGGTTGATGGACCACTTCCTCTAGTTAGCATGTACTTTACTTCTGTGTTTCTGGGTGCCTTCATGCGGAGTGGTGCACAGATCTTTTGCCATTTCTGTGCATAGATTTGAGTACCATGGACAGCTTTTCCTGTAATCATGCAAGAGACATATGGCAGTTAGACTGTACATGTCACAAAGTTGCCAAGCTGATTTTGTGAGGCTGTAGAGAGATGTATCCTTAGGGAATATTCACTTGATATTTCTGATTGCTAATGTTTACTTTGTGATCATTACACTATTGAATGTGTATGCACCAATATGTCACATCAAATTAGCAGACACAACGTCCATCCATTTCCCTTGTGACTCTGGGCCAGATCCTCAACTGGTGAAAATTGGCAGAGGTCCACTGAAATCCATGGAGCTACACCAATTTGCACCAGCTGAGGCTTTGGCCGCCTGCCTTTGTGGCAGCTGTTGCACAGACATTATTCCACCTCCAAAATGAAATATCTCTGACATCTTATCTGCCACTTCATCTTTTGCATCAGACAAGACTTTAAATTCAACCCATTACAGAATAGTAAGATTCAGGACAGAGGTGCTTTAGTGTTTTAGGGTATGTCTATACTTTTAACATGGGGCATGTTTTGTGTATCTGTGTTATGTGATCCACAACAACTGTCACATGATGAATTTGAACACCACACATTGTTATCCCACCATCAATTAATGTGAACTTGTATCTTTAGGGCCACACATCACAGTGTTGTTTTGCAACATTCTGCAATCTGGTCAGACAACATCCCATGGTGAATTGCTCAGCCATTTTTCTGTATGCTCTGTGGGGTTTTTCATGCTGTGCATGTGGAATGCCTAACTGGAACACAATGGAACTGTGGGACTTGGGGTCCAACTGAATAATTCACAATAACACCGCTTGTTTCATTTTTGTTTTGTGAGCCATTGCCATTTTCAAAGCAAGTGCTGTCAGGCAGCAATGGGGAAACTTTGGCTAACGCTGTGATCCTCATGGTGAGGAATAGAAGTGGCTGCTGCAAGCATATCTACAACCATGCAATAAGTATTGAATCAGGGCAATGAAGTCAAGGATCTCAGCACAACACCAAGACGATGCATGAGGCATGAATGCCAAAGGAGTGAATGGATGCACTTAATGCAGTGGCTAGCTACTATGTAAAGGATTAAGTGTTGTGCCCCAATGTAATCCTAGCCCATTAGATTCCTGTATTCATTTCTCATCCACCATCGAGGAATCAGGTCAATTGCTGAACCCCGCAGAGTCTGATCAGGACTAGGAAAGGCGGTGGTCTAACTGATGGCCTCAGGGAAGAGATGAAAGAGGCCTCTCATTTCAGGACAAGAGTCACATTCCTTGGGGTTTTGGCAGGCTTGGGAAGAGGGATGGCTTCAGGAGTGGAAGATGTAAATGATGCCTGGGAAAAGCTCAGAGAAGAGACTTACTCAGTGAGTTAGCCCAAACAGTGTGAATTGCATCAGTTCAAGTCTTTCAGACTTAGAGTTGCCTTGGCTGATGGTTGAGCCTGCAAAAGAACACCAAACTCAACTTGATTTGGGGTTCTATTAAAAATGTCAAGTAGCTGTAGTTAGCACTTACACAGTGATTTTCGTATTGAAAACACCATATACACATTAATTAACCCTTCCTGTATTTAACAGTAGGTATCATTTTTGCAGATGGGGAAACTGAGGCAGGGAAATTAAAGAGACTTTCTCAAAGATATAGAGGGAATCAGTGTCACAGCCAGGTGTTTCTGGTTTCTACTCCAGTATTCAGCCCACCATACCTCACCTCTCTCAAAGGATTGGGGTTCATGGACCACACCCTTGTGAAGACCTGTCCAGTTTAGGTAGCACAAAGTAGCTAACAGGGACAAAAAGGATCCACCTGACATCATGGACTTCCCATTGACTTCAGAGTGAAACTGAAATAAGCCCACAGTTTTTCACCCTTTTATGAATTATGTAAAGACTGCACAAAACTATGATTGTTAATACAACATGGCACGATAATAAAAACAATACAGTTTCTGTAATTATTCAGAAAAAAGTGATCCATCAAAGACCAAGACAGTCTTAACTAAAACCCAGAGAGGATTTTAAAATCCATTTAAGTATGTTTCCTTAATGAACTCAAATAAAGTAATAAATGCAAGTCCTCCAGAGGTAAGAGAACTATGACAGATCTACACTTATAGGCTACAGCCTCGGGCATGAAATTTGGAATCTGAAAGAATTTAAAACCCTTGGGAAAAAAATCATGGGTCATGTGACCTGAGAGTGACGATAAAATATCAGTCTGTAACTGCCAGTTGCTTCTGTTCCACAAGAAAGTGAGGAGTTTGTTGGACAGAAGTGATTTGGGAAGGAGTGTGGGGGAGGGAGGGTAATTTTTCTCAGGAAATGGGTTGGTAACTTATAGCCTATTTTCTTGTACGGTTCGTGTACTGATTTTCTTTCTGTAAGAACGTGGTTAGCTGAGAATTTTTATTTCACCCAAGTAAATGGGAAATTGTATCCAGAAAAAGGAGAAAAGTTTCAACAGCATGGAAATTCCAATTTGATCAGTCAGTGGTTGGAAACATTGTTTATTATTATTAATTAACATTTCTATATAATGACATAGGTTTACATGGTGCTATACAGAGAAAAAGACAGGGGCCAGATATCTGGTCCACCCATTCTATGTCACCTAGCCTTTGCTCAGTGCAGAATCAGAGGAGGTGGGGAAAAGGTGTTTGAAACCCACTTTTGTGTTCCTTCAATCCTGAGAGCAGCCAGAAGCCTTTCTGAAGCACAATAGTTGATAATAGATCTCTTCCAGTAGGTAGCTCTTGTAGAATTATGTCTTGAAGTATGAGGTTGGTTTATCTATAGTGTTAGCTTGCATAACTACAAATGATATAATGAGCAGCTAGCAAATGATGGTTCACAAAACATAACATGGGGCCTTATCCAAACAGTGGTGTCTTTCGAATGACTTCAGTGGATTATGGATCAGGTCCTTGGTCCCTACACAATGCATCGTATGTCTATATTTGATATTATTTGTAGGTCTATATAATTAATTTGTATAGCCTAAGTGATATTTCTAGGCTATACAATGGTTCTGCCATAAAATTAGCCTAATGTATGCAGCCAGTCTCTACGATACGTGTAATAAAATATATATTATAATGTATTTAGCTGCTTTACCTAAACATAGCACTCTTGAAAAGCTGTATTTCTCAATCTGCATCTTCTGGAGAACTCTGCCTATAGTGGTATGACAGTATATGTAAAACAGCTTATCAAATGAGTCCTGAGAGAACAAAGAATCTCACACTGTACTCCTGTCTTTTTTATCATTCCTCATACTGTATTCTGGGCAAGATACAGTACTATATACAGAGCCGTCCCTAGTGGGGTGCAGGGCCTGGGACATAGGCACTGAGATTCTAATCTGCTGGGAGGTGCTCCCCCCGTGCCCCACGCAGGCCCTGCCCCCACTCCACCCCTTCCCCCAAGGCCCCAACCCCACCCTGCTTCTTCCCACCCTGCTCTGCTCTCTCCCCGCCTCTTCCACACCCAGTTCTGCCCCCTGCCCTCCCCTGAGCACGCTGCGCCCTCAGTCCTCTCCCCCCCGCCCAGTGCCTCCTGAGGCCGCGAGACATCTGATCCGCAGCAGGTGGTAGGTGCTGAGAGGGAGGTGCTGATCAGCGGGACCCACTGGCGAGTAGGACGCGCTGTGGGGGAGAGGGAAGTTATGGTAGGGGGGCTCCTCCTCACCCCCCCACCTGCCTGCCACTCACCACCTCCCCGTTCACCTCCTCACCCCGCTCACCCGCCTGCCTCCTGCCTCACGAGTTTATAGAAGCATGGGGCCACCCAAAGCACGGGGCCCAGGGTGGCCGCCCAGATTCGCTGTACCCAACGGACAGCTCTGACTACATATCAGGGTGGCCAAATTTACTGACCCTTTGAGCTGCCTACAAAAATCTTCAGAAATGTGAGAGCTGGGGAGCACCTACCGGGGTGTGGGGCTTCAGCCCTCCAAGTGCTGCCTACTGGGTCTTGAGGCTTCAAAGGTTCCAGAAACATTGTAACCACTGAAGCTAAGAGAGAGATGTTTGAAAGGTGCCAATCTTCTTCACCCCCAAATAAATCCTCCAGTTAGCATTGACTGTTTAGATGAAACAACATGTCAGGAAGTATCATGGCCTTTGATTCTTCCAAGTTTTTGTTTTGTTAATGCCTTCACAAATATTATTTCAAAAACTAGTCTGGTGATGGTGCAGCTTTGAGAAAACGTATAACGACCAGAACAAGCATTGTCAGTGTACCAAATCCAAGTTAGTGAATCAGACAGAACAGGTGAAGAATAGCAGTCAGCTGTGAATAGCAGTGAGCCAGATCTAACAACAGGTTCTGGGTGCAGAAAAGCAGAGGGAAAACACACTCATATGGCCATTTTCCAAAAACTTTATACTTTTTAGAGTCTCTGCAGAACTAGCTATGAAACATTTTTACTGTCAATTTAACAGCTTGTCTCTGGCTGAGAGGTTGTATGCTAAATTGCTAATACTCTAACAGGCCTCTTCCCCCAACCCCAACTCCCCTGGGGCCTTATTTACTGAAACAGCTTTCCTGTCAAGTTAGTGTAAAACTGTTCTAACGTTAACTTGCAGGCAGCAGCAAATCCATTTTCAGAAACTGGCTGAATACTGGGCAATAGACTTTAAAACAAAAAATACACAGCTTGAAAAAAAATGTTCATGTCCAGAACTGGACACAGTATTCCAGCAGCAGTCGCCTCTGTGCCAAATACAGAGGTAAAACAACCTCTGTAATCTTATTCAAGATTTCCCTGTTTATGCATTGAAGATTGCACTAACCCTTTTGGCCACAGTGTCACACTGGGAGCTCATGTTCAGCTGAGTACACACCTGAGTACACCGCCAAATCTTTTTCAGAGTCACTGTTTCCCAGGATAGAGTTCCCCATCATGTAAGTATGGCCTAATCTTTGTTCCTACATTTAGCCATATTAAAACTCATTGTTTTTTCACGTGCAGTTTACTAAGCAATCCATTCTGTATCAGTGATCTGTCTTCTTCATGATTTACCCACAACTGTGTCTCTGCAAACCTTATCAGTGATGATTTTCTGTTTTCTTCCAGGTTATTCATAAAAATATTAAATAGTGTAAATCCAAGAATTGATCCTTGGGGACCACTCTAGAAACACCCCCATTTGATGATGATTCCCCATTTGCAATTACATTTTCAGACCTATCAGTTAGCCAGCTGTTAATCCATTTAATGTATGCCATCTTAATGATACATTTTCTAATTTTTTAATCCAAATGTCATGCAGTACCAAGTCAAATGCCTTCCAGAAGTCTGTGGGTCTTAGATCAGCACTATTACCTTTATCAACCACACTTGCAATTTTATCAAGAAAAGATGTCAGGAGTTTGACAGGATCTACTTTTCATAAGCCCATGTTGATTGGCATTAATAAAGAATCAAAGGAGGGTAATATAATTAAGTCCTGAATCAGCCACACCATTATCTTGCCCAGGATTGATGTCAGATTGACATGCCTGGGATATCCTGTTTTTCCTTGTTAAATATTGGCACGACATTAGCTTTATTCCAGTCTTCTGGAACTTCCCCAGTGTTCCAAGACTTACTACAAATCAGCATTAATGGTCCAGTGTGCTCCTCAGACAGGTCTTTTAAAACTCTTGGATGCAAGTTATGCAGACCTGATGTTTTTAAAATGTTTAACTTTAGTAGCTCATAAATGTCAGCTTTGTGAAATTGGCCCTTTTAAAGCACCACGTATTTATATTACTGGTTGGACTTTATTCAGTGTCTATGTTATAAATGCGATCAAGTCACAATCACTTGTACTTAGGCTACTATTAATTTTTAGTTCTGTGATCAGCTCCTCTTTATCCATCCAGATGAAGTCCAATATAGATTTACCTCAGGCTGGATGCAACACTTTTTGGGTTAGGACATTTTGGAACAGGACCAGTAGGCAATCTGTTAGCATATAAACTCCTCTGTAGAGGACTTGGGGGACTCCCTGTAGCATCAGCTTTGCCAACATGGTCTGAACCAGCCCTCTGCATGAGGCATTTCCTCCTAAAAGGGACTGAGTAGAGCAGACTCCAGTACATTGTATTATCCTGCTATTTATCCAAGGAGCAAGCTGCTGGAAAGGTCCTTGATGTCCAGTACTACTTTTGGTAACATTCTGATGCCTCTACATTCCAGTAAATTATTGAGATTGAAAAGTGAATTGAGAAGAGGCTCCTCTGACAGATATAAAGATTTTCATGAATGCTCTCTCTCCCCACCCCACCCCACCCCAGGCGGTATCACCCTATAAGTGCCAGCTCTTCCCCAGTCAACTGGTACTTGCACTATTATACAGCTGACTGTCACCGTGTGCTCAGGTTTCATATATTTATAATGAAGATGTGCTACCTTCTTAGACTGGCACAAGGAGATAGGACAAATCATGAGAGGTCGGCACAAAAAACTTCATTAATCTCTCTGATAGTAAAACATCCTGCTGCTATACTTACAAGTAAAACCCACAGGGTGGTGCATTGAAATGAATCCAGATAGAACTACAGTAGCACATGCTGCTTTCAAAGGGTAATAAATCTGGGGAAGCAAGGGTTCATTCTTAGTACTTATATACCTAATGAATCAAATTGTCTTTGTCAGACTTTGTTCCCAAAGTGGGGGGGTTCTCCTGCTGGAGCTATACTACTGTGTTTTAACATTTTGTACCTCTGCTGCTTACTTTTAAAGAAAGTTATAGGTGGGCTGTTCAGTTTAGCTTTGTACTGTTTAAACAGAGCGAGCAAACGGATGCTTTTCAAAACTCACTTAACTGGAACTGGAAACATCATGTCAGAGTCTGCAGCATGTCTGCCATATTGTCATCTCTATTGCTGCTCAAAAGTGACACCTGCATTAGAGGGAGCAAGGAATGTACACAGAGTACTGACCTTCAACAAGGTGTGGCATGCGCTCTCCATGTACCAGCCGTGCACGGTTGTATGTTGTAAAGGGATATGGCTTTGAGTGCTAGACTTCACACTCCACTTAACACCCACAGACTGGAAGAGGCAGAATTGTGGTTGCCCCTGTGAAAATGTCGAGACTCACTGCTCCTGTCATACTCATACAGGAGTTGACATGATCTGGTCCTATGTACAGAGGGGAGATGTGCAAATCACAGGGGGCGTCTCACAAGGAGGTTTTTGATCCTCTTCGTTTCGTTTAGGTTTGTGCCAATTTGCACCTTTCAGTTTTGGATTCAACCCACAACTCAAAGTGGCTCTGAGCTGAAACCATTGCATGTTTTCTGCCTGAGAAGATAAGACAGGACTCCTTTCCTCCAACAGGGTCAGTTTTGCATATCTCCATTCTTGGCATGCCAGGGTTACAGGTGGAGCAAGTGCAATCAGCAATATCATCTAGACCGCTCTGAGCAGGGTTACATGACACTGTGATTAAAATGTTGGCGATAGACATGTCTGCCAACCCTACACTTTTCCCCCATAGATATAGAAAAGCTGTAATTTAGGTCTGGGTGAACTCCTCCCGCTTCCCTCCAATTGGTTGCCTTTGTCCATTCCTCTGCCTCCTACAGAAGAGCAACCAATCAGAACTGCTGCGTGTTGCAAGCAGAGCAGTCCCCCTCCCCTCAGGAACAAACATAATATACTGTGCGTAAGGAGAGGGAGAGAGGAAGTAGCCAATACCACTCTCACGAGAGCATATGGAGAGAGAAGGCAGCAGAGAAATTAGCAACTCAGTGTGACTCCACTCCCTCCCACCCTCCTTTTGTGAATATCATGTTGACTTCTCTTTGCTCCTTTTCCTCCCTTCTGCTCACTTTTCCCCTACCCTGCAGGACCAGGCCTGGAATGGGGAGGAGGGTCAAGATGCAGCTGATACAGCTACCATCTCCTAGCCCTGATCTAGAGGTTGTGGGGGAGAAAAGAAGAGATCCCTGCTAGATCTGCCCCATCCTGCAAGACTTGGAGGTGAAGAACCAACCCCTGAGTTGCAAGGGGAGCCAACCTCTGTGTTGCAGATGTGCTGGGGAACAAGAAGCAGATATGTGGCTTGAGTGGAATGCAAAATTAATTGATATGGGTCTAGGATCTTTGGGGTGCAGAATTGATTGAGGGCACAGAACTGACAGACTGTAGAAATGGGCAGATGTAGGTCAGGCAGGTGGTCACAGAACTACTTGGCATTTGTGGGTTTTCAGAGGAGGTAGAAGCCCCCCAATAATCATCAGGACTTTATGCAAATTTGTGGGATTTTATGCAAATGTTACCATTTTAACGCAAATTTTAACCTTCCTTTTTTGTCGTAAGATGTTGGCAGGTACGTGCTGTTCTACTAATGCTACCAACATTGCTAAAATGGAGAGGAGCTCCACTCATGCTAACACAATAGTAGGGTATTTTAAGGAAAAAATCCAAACTGTCCTTTTCATCACCTATAAATGTACATATTCAATAATTATTAGCAGAACTATTCATTTCTTAGCTGGCCTTGAATGTCAAGAAACAGGAATGTCATGAATTCATTAAAATTCAAGGAACAGGAGACATCTAACTTGTCATCCTTTTGCTGAACACATCCTTTCAATACATACAACAGGTGTGCAAGTTCACTATTAACTTTTTTTTGGACTCATGTAATTTTCCAACTATTATTAGCCATCATAGTAAGATGAAGTGGATCAGAACACCAGACCTCCCAATGCAAGTATCTCCTCTCCATTATCCATACATCAAACTTTCATTTCACTATCCCTTTTCATTAAGCTTAACACTATTACAGTCAATGTGAAGAGAAATTAAATAGATTCTTCAGTAATTTCTGCTGTTGTCCTAACATAATACCAGCGACATTAAATTACTTTAACATAATAAAATACCAACTTTATAACATATTACAGATACAGTTCTGCGCAGCTTTCCTATTGGGATTTATCTGTTCATTATATTAAACACAAGGTTCATTTTACATGAGTAAAGTGTTATGAATATTTTGTTTATTATATATACAAAAATCAATTTCTAAGTTTCCTAACATATCTTATGACATATCCTATAAACTTTCATTGATTCCTTCTTTATTACTTGATAATAACATCAGAGTTAGATCATTGCATAGTAAAGAATGTAATTAATTTTATTTAATGTATCAAATTGGTTTTAAATTCTTGTGGCGCTACTGGGTTTATATAAATCACGGACATGTTGGAATTTAGCCATCAACATATAACAACCCCTTCTATTATAAATCCTGGCATGCAAATAGTGACCAACAATATTATTGTATTATTTTCTCAGAATTTTCATTCTATTAAGTATATTTAAATGTTTAATTGTTTGATACAATCACCAGTTCCTGAGGAAACTTCAATCCATCAGTGATCTTCCTGATAACACCATCCTGGCCACTATGGATGTAGAAGCCCTCTACACCGACATTCCACACAAAGATGGACTACAAGCCATCAAGAACACTATCCCCGATAATGTCACAGCTAACCTGGTGGCTGAACTTTGTGACTTTGTCCTTACCCATAACTATTTTACATTTGGGGACAATGTATACCTTCAGATCAGCGGCACTGCTATGGGTACCCGCATGGCCCCACAGTATGCCAACATTTTTATGGCTGATTTAGAACAACGCTTCCTCAGCTCTCGTCCCCTAAAGCCCCTACTCTACTTGCGCTATATTGATGACATCTTCATCATCTGGACCCATGGAAAAGAAGCCCTTGAGGAATTCCACCATGATTTCAACAATTTCCATCCCACCATCAACCTCAGCCTGGTCCAGTCCACACAAGAGATCCACTTCCTGGACACTACAGTGCTAATAAACAATGGTCACATAAACACCACCCTATACCGGAAACCTACTGATCGCTATTCCTACCTACATGCCTCCAGCTTTCACCCTGACCACACCACACGATCCATCGTCTACAGCCAAGCTCTGCGATACAACCGCATTTGCTCCAACCCCTCAGACAGAGACAAACACCTACAAGATCTCTGTCAAGCTTTCTTACAACTACAATACCCACCTGTGGAAGTGAAGAAACAGATTGATAGAGCCAGAAGAGTTCCCAGAAGTCACCTACTACAGGACAGGCCTAAAAAAGAAAATAACAGAACGCCACTAGCCGTCACCTTCAGCTCCCAACTAAAACCCCTCCAACGCATTATTAAGGATCTACAACCTATCCTGAAGGATGACCCAACACTCTCACAAATCTTGGGAGACAGGCCAGTCCTTGCCTACAGACAGCCCCGCAACCTGAAGCAAATACTCACCAACAACCACATACCACACAACAGAACCACTAACCCAGGAACCTATCCTTGCAACAAAGCCCATTGCCAACTGTGCCCACATATCTATTCAGGGGACACCATCACAGGGCCTAATAACATCAGCCACACTATCAGAGGCTCGTTCACCTGCACATCCACCAATGTGATATATGCCATCATGTCCCAGCAATGCCCCTCTGCCATTTACATTGGTCAAACTGGACAGTCTCTACGTAAAAGAATAAATGGACACAAATCAGATGTCAAGAATTATAACATTCATAAACCAGTCGGAGAACACTTCAATCTCTCTGGTCACGCAATCACAGACATGAAGGTCGCTATCTTACAACAAAAAAACTTCAAATCCAGACTCCAGCGAGAAACTGCTGAATTGGAATTCATTTGCAAATTGGATACTATTAATTTAGGCTTAAATAGAGACTGGGAGTGGCTAAGTCATTATGCAAGGTAGCCTATTTTCCCTTGTTTTTTCCTACTACCCCCACCCCAGACATTCTGGTTAAACTTGGATTTAAACTTGGAGAGTGGTCAGTTTGGATGAGCTATTGTCAGCAGGAGAGTGAGTTTGTGTGTGTGTGTGTGTGTGTGTTTCCGGGGGGGGGGGGGGGTGAGAAAGCCTGGATTTGTGCTGGAAATGGCCCACCTTGATTACCATGCACATTGTAGGGAGAGTGGTCACTTTGGATGAGCTATTACCAGCAGGAGAGTGAGTTTGTGTGTGCATGGGGGTGGGGGGTGAGAAAACCTGGATTTGTGCTGGAAATGGCCCACCTTGATTATCATGCACATTGTAGGGAGAGTGGTCACTTTGGATAAGCTATTACTAGCAGGAGAGAGAGTTTGTGTGTGTGGTTTTTGGAGGGGGGTGAGGGGGTGAGAGAACCTGTATTTGTGCAGGAAATGGCCCACCTTGATTATCATACACATTGTGAAGAGAGTGGTCACTTTGGATGGGCTATTACCAGCAGGAGAGTGAGTTTGTGTGTGGGGGGGCGGAGGGTGAGAAAACCTGGATTTGTGCTGGAAATGGCCCAACTTGATGATCACTTTAGATAAGCTATTACCAGCAGGACAGTGGGGTGGGAGGAGGTATTGTTTCATGGTCTCTGTGTGTATATAATGTCTTCTGCAGTTTCCACGGTATGCATCCGATGAAGTGAGCTGTAGCTCACGAAAGCTCATGTTCAAATAAATTGGTTAGTCTCTAAGGTGCCACAAGTACTCCTTTTCTTTTTTGCGAATACAGACTAACACGGCTGCTACTCTGAAACCAGTTCCTAGGTGAACATTCCAAACAAACCAACATTAGGGACCTCCTCATCGAGACGGGTTGCAATTAAAGTTTTAAAATGGTATTTAGTTGGTGATGCTTTCTGAAATGTAATTTTCTTCAGCATTAATAGACTTTTGATTTTCTTTAGGAAATTATTGATTAACCAGAGTGATAAATACCAGAAGACAAATTAAGAATGGCTGAAGTTAGGTTTGATAGGTTTGCAGAGTAGAAATGAGAATTCTAAGGCTACCTGTGTGGCAAAGAAGAATTTCTACACCTCTATGACTCAGTACTTCGAAATATTTCTTGCTTTCTACTTAGGTACTTATATGACCCTGGAAGAGATTATGTCTAAAGGTCGACCCTTGTGGAAAAGGGAGGCACATCACATACTTTATGTGTCATTCCCTGGGTGACAGTCCTGGGGTCTGGTCTTAGGGCCAGGGGGGTATAGCTCCAGTAGCACCTGTCAGTGAGTCTGCCCCCTTCTGGGTTCAGCATATAAAACACCCCAAATGAAAAAAAGGAAAATCATTCCAAGGGCCGCAGGCCCCTTCCCCCACATAAAGGAGGGGAAGCAGTCCATCAGACTCCACAGAAGTCTCAGCTCCTGCCCCTGCTACATGGCTGAAGGCTAAGTCCTAATCATGGGATTTCAACAAAAGAAACAAACTGTCCCAACTTTCTTTCCTCAGAGGGCTCAGACTGGCAGTGCTCTGAAGCTGTTCTGCAGCAAGTAACCTAGAGCCCTGCTCTGGGTAACTCTAGCTCTGCTTGTTTCAGAGCACTATCTCAAGTGTACAGAATTCCTCGTTTTTAAGACCTGCCCCCACCTGACAAGCAATATAAATGTAATGGGATAGGGCTACTGTGACTGCAGGAGTTCTTAACGCTTTCTTGAATGGTGGGGAAGTTATCTGCCCTACTGCTGCAGTAGCCAAGCACCTCAAAATCCTTAATGTGTTACTTCTTAGAGCACCCCAGTGAGATAGAGAGGTACTAGTATCTCAATTTTAGAGGGGAACTGAAGCACAGAGAGACACTAATTTACTTGCCCAAGGCCACAGAGGGTGTTTGTAGTAGAGCAGGAAATTGAAACCAGGTCTCCCAAATCAATTGCTAGTACCTAGCCACTGGGCAATCCTTCCTCCCTTTCCTTGCACTTATATAATGTGCTCTAATAACTTTCTCTATTGAACTATATTAAGAATAAGATCTACTGCTGACATCTGCTTAAAAAAGAAAGATAACATTCAATCTAGCTACAGATACATATTCCAGAAGCTATTTTTGCAGGCCACCTGAATAAAATTGTGTGTGATGGACAGTATGTTTGATGTGCTGAAAACAGGCCTTGCATCCTACAAGGATGATGGGCAGTAACTGAAGAAATAGGCAAGAAATGTTCTTCCAGAAATATTTTAAAATCCTGGTAAGATTAACCTGACAATGTTAGGCTGGGGTCATGAACATAAAGAGCATGAAGCTCAGAAGAACAGGCTGGAAAGATATGAGCAGTCACATAAGCAGCAAGACAAAGAAGTTTGCACTGGCATTTGAAATGAATTGTGTTATTTGAAGAAACATTATCTCCCCTCAGGTGTAATGAGGTAATATGACTCCTGTTGCTGAGTTTTTCTGGAGTTAATGGAAATTAACCATAGGCTTGGATCATGAATGTGAAAGTAAGCATCCCAACGCTCTGGCTGCTAAGAAAACGTATGTGATTACACTACAGTATCAAATTAAGCCTGCAGTTCTTTGTATGACTATGGTAGAAAATATGTCAAAAACAGAGTTATGAAGCACAGCTACTGTATGTGGATTTGCAAGTTATTTTGTCAAGAGTAAGAGTCAGACTAAGTCAGTGCAGTTAGACATTATCCAAATGTGGATAATTAAACTGGAATGGGATAATTAACATTGGGATATTGACTGTTAGGAAGGAACGTGAGAGGAAACGAATATATTTCAGAAGAAGGAATCTGAAAAGAAATAGGAAAGATAAGTCATTGTAGATGGAGGTATAAGATGTTTCATTGAGCATTCTGGTGATTGAGAATGTTATGGTCTTTCTGAAAAATTACTAACCTATGAAATGACTACCCAAAATACTAAAAACCTGTAAAATGGTAACAATGGTAGTATGGAGTATTGCATTACCCAGTCACAGACGGTATTCCATTAAAGTGAAGGAAATAAAGCTAGAGAGATGAGGATCTGATGCAAGACTTTTTTTCATTTTTATTGTGTTTGTTTATAAACCAAAGAAGAAAGAAATGACATTACACATATTACTGTTCTAGTACACAGAATACAAAAGGAAACATGAAGGAGAGAACATGAGAAACAGGAATCACAGGATCCTCAAGTTTAACAAAGTTATGAAGGAAAATTAAAGCAATATCAAGGAAAAAAAGAGGATGATAATGAATACAGGTAAAGAGAAAAAGATGAATGCACACACATTAGTAAGATGTCGCTGTAGCCCTAAATTAAATAAAACCAAATAATAAAAATAATCAGGAAGAAATCTGACGGAAGATCCTTGACTGGTGTAATTCCACATAGAGCCAATGAAGTTACATTAATTTATATTAGCAGAAGATCTGGTCTTAAATGCAAAAGAATCAACCCCATGTATCAGGTAAGTAGGCTAAAGAATCAACCCCATGTATCAGGTAAGTAGGCCATCCTTCCTCTTGCAGTTCTGCTTTCGGGTGATGTTCAACAAGTACAGAGGGCAAGAGTTTGGAGCAGACCCTGCCCTTATATAAAATTTCTGTCCCCTCTTTCAAGTGACTCACCAACCAGCTTCAAAGCCTCAGTCAAGTAATTAAAGTCCCAGCCCCTGGAGTCAAACTGGGAGAGCCAGTTTCCTGTAGCCTGGTCATTCTTTTTAGCAAATCCATTGTTTGATTGAATGAGACACACACCTAGGCACAAAGCACCCTAACACAAGAATGGTAGTGTAATTCAACATGGCAGTAACGGTATAGAAGGAAGGTCAGACTCGTGGTTACACTCAAAATGGAGGTCAGAGTCTTCAAAATGGTGGTTACAATGTAAGTGAAGGACACAATTTGGTACAAATTTGTCTAGATGTAACACTGACAGACCCTGATCATTGGCAGGTGGGATCGAACCTGGGGCTTCTGGAGCTTAGTGCATCAGCCTCTACTGCATGAGCTAAAAGTCAACTGGCTGTTAGCTAAGGCTATAGAGCAGACTCATTTTATCTCTTTCTTTAAGTGGTCTCAGTGCCTTTAGATGGGACAGAACATCACACCCAGGAGGTGCGTGGGTTGCCCAGACACATATCGACTCATCACAGCCTTACACAGAGGTTTGGTCTATAACTTGCCAAGGAGGACTGGAGTAATGTAGTTCCCATATTTCAGCATCAAAGGAAGATCCAACAAAGTAAAGCTATGTCAACCTGACTTCATTTGTACAAGACATTGAAAACTGCCCAGATTATTCATGCTCTATTTAGAAATATGAAGATGGAATAATTTATCTGGATTTCAGGAAAGCTTTTGACACTGTTCTAATTCAAAAGATTGATGCAAGAAGTTAATAAGTGTCTATGCATATGGGTAGTAAGAGTTTTGAATTTACAGCTCCACTTTCTGTCTCTCTCTCAGGGAAGGGCAGTCCCTCGCAGGTCCCTCTCCTCTTTGTCTGATGCTGCAAGAGCCCCCACTCCTGTTTCAATCTCTGGGTGACGATAGAGGAAGTAGTCATGTGTTAGTTCCCTGTACTCTGAGACTGGAAAGAGGCAATCAGGAAAAGGTAACAGTACAAGGGAAAGAAAAACAAGTGTCATCAGATAATGATGCAAAATGTTTCCTTCCCCACTGCTCACAGACCTAGAACTTCATTCTGCATCTATTGAAGTCAATGATAAAGCACTCAGGGTTGGATCTCTGCATCAGCTGAACTCAGTGGAGATACTCTCATTGATTTCAGGGGGCTTTGGATCAAACCTGAAAGATGATTACTGCCTCCAGAATCCACTGAAGGCCTTCAGTGCCTAGAAGTGAGATATCGAACCTTAGTTCTGAACCCAGAGTTCCCACAGACTAGCATGTGGTGCAGTTCCTAGACTGGTGTATTGAAAAATGAATATAATATTAGTGAGAGTAATTTAATTCTATTGTTATATTTAGTGCTCAATGTTGGGCAAGCTTAAGTATATATGCTTAAAGAGTAAGCACATGCTTAAATGCTTTGCTGAACAGGGGCCTGAGCCCCTCACAGGTGTTTCCAACCTCTACTTTTTATAATTTAAGTATTCAAAATGGTGGTATTGGAATGAGAAGAAGAGAAATAGAATTAAAGAGGAGCTACTCAGAGATAATGAGTATTTTTGTTGGATACATAGCCATGAATACAAGGATTAGTCTGGGATTGAACAGCTCAGAAAGGTGGCAGATGGGATAGATTGCTAAAGATTTTGGTGAAGTGTTCTTAATATCATTTGTTTTGAATTATGAAAGATAAAAAACAGGAATCTGAGTGACAGAATGCAGAAGGGATTGGGGAAAGAGATGCAATGGATGGAAGCAAATAAAGTTATTTTAATTTAATTTAATTTGAATTATGGAAACCCAAATCAAGTGATTGGTTTAAGCAACTAAGAGGGAGCAGTGGTAAGGTGTTTGTGAATAGAAATAAACAGTCAGTGACTTGGTAGTAGATAGTTCCAAGAAAATGTTTGAACTTCAATATGGTAAGCAGGGTAGAGCATGACTCTCCAGTAGTTGGGTATAGATATGACTGCAGGGAGAGACTGAGCAGTATATAGTGTTGACAACTTTTGTAAATTTAATTGCAAGCCTCACAATATCTGAAGTTTCTGTAAAGCCCCACCTCTGAGTCCTGTGATTACATGAGAATCTCAGCTTTCATTTTTTTAAAAGGATGTTTCCAGTTCTCATGGTTGCAGAGAAAAACTTGAAAACATGACCCAAGTGAACCCTTAAAAAGCTCAGAAACAGAAGGAAAATAAGTCCAACTTGATTTTTTTTAAAATCTCATTATTTTACGCCAATCATATGTATATGTGGGGCCTAACTCATAAATTATTAACATTAAGGGTTGGTAATAGTGGGCATACTTGGCAGGAAGTTGTATGGTGTTGAAAATTTGGTCTTTATTCTACACCCCTAAAGTTGGGATGAAGGCCAGACCTGACCTAATGGGACAATCACCAAGATAAAGATGATAAAACACTATTCAAGTGGGATGCAAAATGATTTACAGTCTGTAGCACTGGGATCCCATGTCCCTAATGTCACTTTTCAGCAAGATAATGGCCATTAGCAGTAGACTCAAATGTGAAACGTTTAGACATAATAAAAGCCTTCAATATCACGTCTTAACAAAAAGTGCTTCTCACTGTGTAAACTTTCAGATACCAATGCTAAAGAAAATGTGCGCTTATAAAAGGTTCAGCAAGATTGTGTGTGTAAAACTATGAGAGCAGTTTCCACCTACACAGTACAAGTATAGCTTTAAAAAAGGAGACATTCCGCAGAAAACAACTAAGAGGTCCAGGGCCAGCTTCACCAATGCACTCCAGCTGCTTTGTGTCTCTCTACAGATTCAAACCATCTGTAAACCTGCTTTAACTGGCCAATTAATCTGGGTTGTGGCTGCTTTCAGTCTCTGGACCCACACAAAGTTTAGCAGTGAATCTAGCCCTCAGCATATCTGATACTACCTGGAAAAGAACCAACCAATGCCAAATAGCTGTTAGAGAGTTAGATCCTTGTTCAAAACTGAGAAGTCACAGATCAAAAAGAGTCAGATGACACAAACACAGCAGCACTTTGTAATACTAAGAACAAGACGACATAGGTAACATTTTTGCCATTGAATGCAGTGGTGTTCAGCCCCTCCATAATATCTGACTTGACCAATCAAACTGATTAACCAACTTGACACAAGCCACATTGATTGAATAAGATCGCCAATAGGTCTGGGAGATTCTAAAAAGTTTATTTGTTCCTTGAATGGCATAGAAAGAAAAATGGTCATATTATTCATTCACTGAGTTCATCATTATTACTTCAACTTTGTCAGAAATGAAAAACACGCACATTATTTTCAACTCATTCAAAAAAAATGTATAGCTTTACTAGACCTGCATACTTAAGAGATAATGTTCATTGTTTTGGTGTATACAAAGCAATAAACACCTTTTGAAGTTGGTTAAATGCTGAAGCGGAGTTTAGGCATTTGACAACCGTAACAAAGAAGCTGTTTATTGCAAGTACTTATATTCTGAACCATGAACATTATTCCTGTTATAACCAAATTAAAAAAAGGAAACAATGAACCATAAAGAAAATTTGCACTTTTTCTTTAAATATAAAGTGAGAGAGAGAGAGAGAGAGAGAGAGTATATAAATTCTATGCATCTGGTTTCTCAGACTTTCCACTGTGCCACTTTGGATGCATAATTGCTTTGAAGAAGTGTCTGAAGCAAAGTTTAAAATGTAAAAAAGGGAGCACTGTTTTATGGCAAACAAGTGATGTGATTACATATGCTGTACATACAAAGATGGATAAAATTTTCAAATAGGCTGCAAATTGCAACAGAAACAGGCATCTGTATTTGCAGACTGGATAACTGTACATCCATCATGCAGGCCTAGCTACCTTACTTGTACTCCAACATTTCCATTTGCATGTAGAAATTGTAGGCTCAATGTCTTCAGGTGCAGTTTTATAGGCCCATTAGAAAATCAGGCCTCAAGCAGAAATAAAACATCAATGACATTTGCAAGGGGAAAATGTGTGGTCCCTCTAGGCTACAATTGGCTGAAATCCTTCCCCTGCCATATACAAGAAACCTTTGACAGTTAAAAATATTTTAAATATATTATTGGTGGAATGTGAATTGTCTGCTTGCACATTAAATTTAATGCCTGATTCACACTTTCTGTTTCTATAAAATGATGATGTACACTAGGTCGTTTTTCTTTTTTTTATGGATGGGAATATGTTACGTTGTATGTTCCTTCCAGGGCTACAGGAGTGCGGTGCTAATAAAAATAAGTCTTTTTAAGTATGTGTTGAAAAGTGGATTTGTATGCATGCTAACTTTGCTGCCGCATAGAAATGCTTCTGTGCATAGAACTCCATACTGCATTTTCAAGCCATCTGATACCGGGAACAATGCATACAGGTACTGTATGCACAGCAGAACAGAAAGAATGTGACTGATGATGTTCTGTGGCAGTTAATTAAATAAATGTTATGACACAAACCAACAAAAAGTAAAGAAATTTTAAAGCTGAAACGCGAACCTTAAATTACTCCAAAATAGTAACATGGTGAAACATATTTGATATTCTGTACAAGAGATTGTTTCTAGAATACAGTAATCTAATACACAAACAACAGGATGGCTTAAAAATGTCAGGTTTCAGAGTAGCAGCCGTGTTAGTCTGTATCCGCAAAAAGAACAGGAGTACTTGTGGCACTTTAGAGACTAACAAATTTATTTGAGCATAAGCTTTCATGAGCTACAGCTAAAGCTTATGCTCAAATTAATTTGTTAGTCTCTAAGGTGCCACAAGTCCTCCTTTTCGTCTTAAAAATGATGCCAGTTTTCTTATTATGCATTGTATCACCACTTTAATGCTACATAAATATAGTTTTTGTGAGGTCATTTCCTTGTTTACTTCCTTTCTATAACTTTTTTTTAAGTGCTTCATAAAAAGCATTTCAGAAGTAGAAACAATAGACAGTAATAACTCTGCAGAAGTGTTGTGTAAATATGTATTTTATGACTTATTAAAACGTGGATTATGTGAATGTGAACCCAGCGACTTTTTAAAAGGGTGGATTATAGTCTGAAAAGACTCCAGTTGGCTTTTTGCATTCCATATGGCTCAGCAGACAAATACATGTAAAGACTGCTTTTAAAACATATTCCTGTGCATAATAAATAAATAATCATGGAAGATACTGTGATTGCATAGGGGTCACTAATTTGCTATTTTCCATTTTTACCACTGAACTTGTTTGTGAGTTAAACAAGTGGAAATTAGGAAACCTTATAGCAATAAACATACACTTTATACTTTTACAATATAAAAACAGACTAAGTGGTATTTTATTGTAAAATGATATGCTCCAGGGTTGAGACTTTATACCCCAGGTTTCAACCCACAGTAAATGTTGATGACCATGTTTATAAGCTCTAGAAAAGTGGGGTTAATGATGGAAAAACTGACATAAACTTCATTCTAGCTTAACCAGAAAGGACTGTGATAATGATGTGAACAGTTGGAGAAATGTTTCTGAGATACAGCGTGCAGTTTCCAATGTAGTCGCTGTGCTAAATGTTAGGCAATGGGCTTTTCCTAGAACTGTGTTCTGATAATGGCTTCGCTCAAGCTATGGTACAAGCATCTCATATAGCATTAACAACTGTCTTGTGGGAGAAAAGTTGTTATCTAAGTGCCATATTTCTTTCTGCCCCTTGTGAATGGATTTAAATTGATTCTGGTAAACTACAGAAGAGCCTTTTCTGTTTTCCACAAGATTCATCCCATTGAGGCTGCATTTTAGCTTGTAACAGCCACATTTTATTTTAACATTTCATTCCATGAATGTTCAAAACAGCTTTATTATATAAAAAATATTTATACAGCTTAAAGTCATACTAACTAAAGCAAACATTACCTGGATACACACTACTAATAGAATAGGATTTTTTGGTAGGATAAGAATGCCATTCCTAGTACCTGGCTAATTTTTACAGCTGTCTATGGCTGGCAAAGAATGGAAAGCATTCCTTTGGGCATAGATAAGTCCATGCATGAAATCAGCACAAAGGGTGAAATTCTCCCCTATGAAAAGGGTCTGTTTCATACCAGCCTCTGCACATGGGTGAATTTCACCAACATTGAGTGTTCCCTCATACTGATACGCATTTTGCACATTAAGCCATGCATTGTCTTTTACATGCCACATTTAGTCCTTCAGCTGTTTTGGCCATGCCACGTACCAATGAAAATGGTGTTAGATGTTAACTGTACAATTCAGAAATTTCCAAGCAAGCTTCATGGTTATCATAAAGTAACATGCTGTGATGCAACGTGGTAAACACTCACAAGTTATGGGTGGCCAATTTTTGCTCAATATTTTTACATTCAAAAAGATGATTTCTGTCAAAAAGTAGAAGGGAAAAAAGCTTAGGGAAGAAGACTAGAGACACAGGAGTTGGTTTTTAAGCACCAAGTCCTTTTATTTTTAATTTTGATTTCCCAGTTAACTCATGAAAAATACTTGAAAAGTACTCATTAGCATTTGGGTTTATGCATAGCAATTAATATAGTTAGGAAAGATCTCTGTGATGGCAGAACATAGCTTTATATATACAAACTATAAAGCAGTACTTATAGTCCAGTAGAGTGGAACTGAAAAGTGGTATGTTAATTTGCTGAAGCCTTTAAAAATAAATATTTCCTGGCCCAATACTAGTAAATTCATAATGTTGTTAGTATGCATTCACAGCAAACACCTTAATGACTCAGAAGGTTGCAACAAACTAATTTAACTCCAAAGGAGCTATTAAGCGTATTAAATGTTTCCCCTCTATTGACAAGATATTGGATTTGAAGGCAACTCCATTTAATAGTACTAAATCCAACAGAATTAAACCACTTATATGACATTAAAATACCATCAAAGGTCTCATTTCACGCAAAAGCAAAGATATTCAGGGCCAATTTCAAGCCCTGGTAGAAGGAGGTATAACTATCAACTTACATCAGCCTGAAAGCTGAAACACCCTTTTAATTGTAACATCAGATTACACAGATCAACAAACACACAGAGACATGTGCTTAAGAACTTTACTTAAGGGAGTCCACACACACTCCAAGCATGCAGTAAGTCCTAGGTACATCCATGTGACCAATAGAGGTTTACCTTTTGACACTAAGAGTAAGGTGGTTTTACCCCAGCTAGCCTCTTTATCATAAACCTCTATCCAATTGTCAATAAAGGACTACAATAAATGGCATGACTATGAGACACATATGGAAACAGGGAACCGGAGCATTGAAGAAAAGATGTACAGAAGATCTTGTGTGCCAATGTAGGTAGGTACAGTAATGCTATATCAGCATGGGAAATTAAAAATCTTTTGAATTTTATAAACCTTAGGAAAAGGAATTATTGTTTTATTGGTTCAAAATTGGTGTGGGCAATTGGGCTGCAAAACTCCATCACTGGAGACTCAAGCAGAAGGAGATATTGATGTTTTCAGGGGCTTTAATTTAAAATAAGGAATGGCACTGGGAAAGTTATCTGGCTTTATCTGAAATAGAAGAGAAGCATTTGGGTAACCCTGATTCTCTGATGTTTATGAGATTTGTTTCACTGTTTTCTACTGGGTTGGAGATTGTGATTTGGAATGAACATGTGGCATGGAAAAAGGAGTGCTGCCAAGGAAAAAGAAGAATGATCTTCCCTAAGCTTTGATTGGGGAGAGTCAAAGCCCAGACAGAGTATGATCTTCTGTAATTCATGAGCCTAGCTTGGGGGAATGCTGAATATCAAGCCTCATAATGAGTTCTCACTGCAAAGAGGAAAAATACATTGCTGGCCAATCCAATTGCTTTTCTTGAAAGTATCGGGATTCAGAGAGGGGGTTTCTTCAGCATGAGCAGACTTCTTTACATCTCTTTCCTCAAGCAGTAGAGGGGGTAACCTATATAGAAAGCTTTTGTAATGCATTTCAGTGCTCTGTTTATCAATTTCAATCTTTACAGTCAGTTGTTTGGCTCATCAACACTGATCACATGTTTAGCCCTTCTACTTTGCAGAAACTAACTGGTGTTACGCAAAAAGAAAAGGAGTACTTGTGGCACCTTAGAGACTAACCAATTTATTTGAGCATGAGCTTTCGTGAGCTACAGCTCACTTCATCGGATGCATACCGTGGAAACTGCAGAAGACATTATATACACACAGAGACCATGAAACAATACCTCCTCCCACCCCACTGTCCTGCTGGTAATAGCTTATCTAAAGTGATCATCAAGTTGGGCCATTTCCAGCACAAATCCACAAAACCTGGATTTGTGCTAGAAATGGCCCAACTTGATGATCACTTTAGATAAGCTATTACCAGCAGGACAGTGGGGTGGGAGGAGGTATTGTTTCATGGTCTCTGTGTGTATATAATGTCTTCTGCAGTTTCCACGGTATGCATCCGATGAAGTGAGCTGTAGCTCACGAAAGCTCATGCTCAAATAAATTGGTTAGTCTCTAAGGTGCCACAAGTACTCCTTTTCTTTTTGCGAATACAGACTAACACGGCTGTTACTCTGTAACTGGTGTTACATTTTCCTTTACTGTTTATCTGTTGCTGGTTGCTCCCATATTGGCAGTATCTTTATCCAGTCCCATCCCCATAGGAAGTATGTCTGTTTGGTCAGTGTCAGTTTATTCTGGTTCTTCTGACATCACATTTGTTTCATCATATGAATGGCAGAATGACTGTTAGCTTTAGTGCCAGTAGATTCAGTACTGGCAAAAAAAAATAGAGATCTGAAACTGAAACAGAGTACACACAGAGACACCCCAGGCCTTTCCCCTATGTATTTACACAACCCAAACGTCACTTTGTCTTTTCATGAAAATAACCTCATTTTCTCCAGCCACCATTCTTGAGTCACCTCCACACGTTTGACTAGTACCCTGCTGCCCCTTCAGCTGTTTACTGGTCTCTTGGTGATAATTGTGCACGCTACTCTGTCTCCTTAACGCCTTCAGACTTATAGGCTATTTTATGCCTGCAAACAAAAGCTTTGAGCTTCAGAAGACACACAAGTAGAACTGGTCAAAGAAATTACAACAAACCCCCCCATATTCCACTGGTATATGCAGTTCAAATTGAAACACTTCTGTTATAATACAAAATTTTTTAAAAAGTTTAAATCAAAATAAAACATTTCAATTTTGTCAAAACTAAAGGTTTTGATCAACCCAATTTCCCCCCCCCTCCCCATTTTCCTTTGGAGAATTATACATTTTTCAGATTTTGCTCTAATTCAGAATGACAGGATTGGTGGAGAGAGAGAGGGACGGGGCAGCAGAGAAAGCAAGGGGGACATCAGAAAAGAGTGGAAGGGACATGGAAGACAGTGAGTGAAAGATAAGGTTACAGACAGAAGAGGGGAGCGTGAGAGAGCTGTGAAAAGAGAAAAAATAAGATGAGGTGAGAACTAAGGGAGAGAAGGGGAAGGGGAGAAGACAAAGATACCGAAGGGCAGAATGGCAGGGGAGGAATAGGAATAGAAATGAGACTGAAAAATGGAAACGCAGACGGGTTAACACACAGGAAAGAAAACATAATTCAACAACAATAAAGATAGGAGAGAAGGAAAAAAAGAATGGACAAGCAAGCCAGGCGAGATGTAGCAATTGTACCAGGGCAGGTGTCAGGGGTCATGGAGGCCCGTGCATTATTACAAAAGGTGGGTTCCAACCAAGAAGACTGCTGTTTATGCTGTATTCTGTGAGACTCTCACAGTATATCTAGCTAGGGAGGAAGGCTGGTTCAGCGGTTAGGGTGCTAGCCTTCAATATATTCACTACCCTGCTCTGCCATAGGGTTGCCAACTTTGTAATTTAAAAACCGGACACTCCAGCAGGAGTGCCAGAACCTCCCCCACCCTGCTCTTCCTCCCTGAAGGCTCAGCCTCTTCCCCCCAAGACCCCGCCCCCCCCCGTTCACTCCTCTTCCCCTCCTCACCCCAGTCGGAAGGGACTCGCCTGCAGAGCCAGGATCTGCAGCCACCTGACAGATAGGAGACAGCCCCAGCTGAATAGGGGCTGGTGCAGGTGATGACCAGGCGCCTCCACACCTGCAGTAACTGGACTTCTGGTACCTTGTCAGTAGATCTGACCATACACTGTCAGGTCCCCTTTTCGACCACCCTACACAGACTTCCTGTGCGACAAGCCACAGTCTTGCTGTGCTTCAGATCCTTATCTGTAAAATGAGGATAACAGCATTACCCCCCCTCACAGGGGCACTGTGAGGATAAATAGAATTGTGAGGTGCTCAGATATATGGCCCCATTACCATTGTAAGCACCATAGACAGTATATTAGTTATATTAAAAGCAATTGAACAATTAGGGCAGGCAGGTTTGATTTCTTCTCTCCTAGAGCCAACCTCCAGTGGACTTCAAAGACTGCAGGATCAGGCCCATATCATAAAGAGCTTATTATGCTATGATGCAGGCAAAGCAGTCAGGCATCAAAGAATTAATAAAGATTTCATTTGTGTCAGATCTGAAGTATCTAACCAATATAACTGTCTATGATTTGCCAATTTTTTCCTAAAGCATATGACAGAAATTTAATTAAATCAATCCATCTCTTCTCAAAGTTAGCTCTTACATTTTTGTCACCTCTGTACTTGCTTCTTGACCATTATTAAACTCAGTAACTCAAATAAATGTCAAAACTTAAAGGAAGTGCCTATAATAAACGAGGTGGTTACGTTCAGGGGTTGCAATTTGTTTAGGTTTTGATTTTTGTTTGGGCTTTAAACAAAAGGTTTTGACTCTAATTGGACATTTTATGGAGACAGA
Organism: Eretmochelys imbricata; assembly: GCF_965152235.1. Taxonomy (NCBI): domain Eukaryota; kingdom Metazoa; phylum Chordata; order Testudines; family Cheloniidae; genus Eretmochelys; species Eretmochelys imbricata. Next base: position 39,635,088 of record NC_135577.1, read on the forward strand.
ATGCACCCACAGTTGACTTTTTCATAATAAATATTAAGGAGTAAGCACCTAGTGCACAAACTTTAAAAATGGGTGATACTAATTTAATAATACATAATCTAAATTTTCTTTGTAAATGTGCACACATCTGACTTGTTTCAGTAAATGGTAAATTTCATTTGCTGCAGAATTTTCATTTTTGTGAATGCTGGACCCCTCTGCTCCCACCCCGCATTTGGTCTCCAACACAGAGAAGAGTGGTCTGCAGTAGGGCAGCACCGATAGAAATTGACTAATGTAGTATAATTCCTGTGATTATTACTTCAGCAAAAAATGATACATTTTTATAAGTGTTCATCATGCCATCACACTGAAACTGAATGCAGCTCAAATCAAATATTCCAAACTAGGCTCAGCACAGTCTTAACAGGTAGGAATAGTCTAATATCCTCTGGGGTCTGTCCCTGAAGTATCACCCTAATCATTGCTTTGCCAATTGAGAATGCAGGCATTCTGTTCTGAAACGCTAAATTGACGGTGAGCATGTTATGTTTTTATATGCTAGAAATTCCATCTCTGCCTTCTGGAGGAGCAATTTTATACTTATACTTCCGAAAGATTGTCTAAGTGTTTTCTTTATGAATAAATTTCCCTTATTTCAGCTTCATTTCCAACAAACATCGGAAGCTGGAGAATTTGGGTACAGGACCCATCCTCTTTAACTTTACTGGGAGCAGCATCAGACCCATTAGCTCTTATGTGCTGATTTTCTTTTCCACAGACCACATAGTAGTCAGAAAGGACATGCACGCACAAGCAAATGAAGAAGTCTGATTTTATCTGTCTTTTGTAAGTGTTACAGTGTCACTGTGATCCTCAATTGCAATTCTGCATGGGCTAAGCCCTGAGGTCCTCAGTTGTTACTCGGTCCTTACCTAGGCAGGATGCTCACTGGGCTAAAATTTGAAGTCATGATTTCAAGATCTGGTTCCTTGTTTTATTAATATTCTACAATTGATATTGTAGAGGTGAAGGGCAGTAGCAGAATGGGGAGATTTTGGCAAGGTACCTGCTGCACACAGTCCGTCACTATGCTTTCACATAAAAACAGGGCTCTGTAACACTGGTTAATTTCTGTCTGTAACCAAGCAAAAAGAGAGGAGCACTGATCAGCATACCCACCATCTCTCCTCCATGCGGTGGGGAGCCCTCATTTGGTCAGTGGTCTCCTCACTATATTAGGCACTGCAATTAAGAAGTCCACAGGAGCAGGAAGCACTGAACAAAATAGAACTAATGGTGAGAGCTGCCATGTTTCCTCCTCTCCGGAGAGAGAGGACTGGAGCCACCTTCCTCAGCAGGAGGGCAGGGCAAGAAAGGAAACATGGCACAGGAAGGAGAGAAAAAGAATTGGTGTTCCTTCCTCCAGTACTTGTGAGAAAATGTATGGCCCATTTCAAGGAGAAGCAAAGGAAGGAGTATTTTTTGTGCATATTCATCCTGAAAAGCACCTGAATTGCACATAGACAGCAAGGAGTCTCTCCCTTCTAGTGGCGGGAAGGGAGAACATGCTCAACAACGAGGGCCAAAAGAAGAACTGCAATAAAACTTATAATTGTTATATGAATCACATAGGAGGTGCTGGGGTTGGGTGTCTTCTAAGATTTTCAAACTCAGGATTGGCAATATTGCAGTTCTACAGCCATTTCATCTGTAACTTGCTTTAGAGCCAGTCAGAATCTGATTTCACTGGGATTTGTACTAGGTGTGATCCTAAAATTTAATTAAAAAAGGCTCACTGTACTAAAAGAATTACTTAGCCCAACTGTTTCCACTGGGCTAAAGAAGGAGCTCTACACCCAGCAGCAAAGCTGGCAGCAATTATTTGTACCATTCCTGATGTGACCATATTGTTAACCCTATATTAATTTGCAACATGACATTTCTTCTTCTCTCTCTTTTTTTATAGCCAATATTGCATCTCCCAAACACAACATGGGGAGGAATATTTATGATGCAGATTAGCATCCCGATCTCTCAGATATTTTTAAAATATTGACAGAGACAAGATTCAATGGTGAAAGCAGAAAAAGTCAGACAAGTGTTAGATACTCCCCAGAAAACATCATCAATTATTCTGTTCATCCCTTTAAATGTCAATAGAACCAAATGCCCCTCAATGAGACAACAGAATTAAGAAAATACACAGGCTCAATTATGCTTTTAACTTTAAAAGTGATCATTTCGTTTACCTCCAGAGTGCACTCAGAGATAAATGACTGCTATTAAAGTGCTGTTCTCATCAACACATGGCAGCCTTTATCTTCTCATATACTGCATGGAAAATAGAATTCTCTCATTGCTTGGAACCCATCTTATTTTCTCACGCCTCACAAACTCCGAGAAACAAAAGGCAGTATCATTGGGTCTCGAACATTTTACAAAGAGCAGACCAAAGTTCCTCCAGCCAGAGCCTGAGAAGGACAAATGACTGAAAAGAATTCTTATTAACTCCGGGTTCTCCTACTTGTCCAAAGAATACTGATAGCAGGCCACACTCTCCTTTTGCCCCACCCTCTGAACAAAACCCTCCAGATGATTCTTAGTCCTCCTGCCTCTTCCTCTGTTTGCTCTACAGGTGGCATGTGGCATAACAACAGAGTAATTAAAGGTAACAATAAAGAGCACTTACATATAGCAACATTTACTTGGGAACTCAAAGTACTTTATAAACATTAACCCTCACCGCCCATATGCATGTGGTGGGTGACTATTATATTTATTTTACAGATGGGAAAATCAAAGCATCAAGAGGTAAAGTGACTTGCCCAAGATCACACTGTCAACTGGGAGGCCGAGGCAAGATTAGAACCTAGGAATCTTGACTCCTAATCTTGTGCCTTAACCACTAGACAAGCCACCTTTCCAAGAGCTTTCCAAGCACCTTCCAAGAGCTTTCCACCTAATCTTTCTACTTCTTATGCACTGAGTTTCTGTACAAATCAAGACTGGGCCCTTGCCCTCCTTTTTGATATGAGAATGTTTGTATCCCTCTCTCTCTCAGCTTCTCCAGGGAGCTAAAGGTAGTTTAGCTTGGGAGACATTTTGAGGGTAGTGTCTGCTGTATTAAAGTTCCATTAAAATTCTGTAGCCAAGCAAAAGACCCTTTGATGTCAGACTTTCTATAACACCTAGAACACAGAACTTTCACAATTCAGCTGAGAGGTGAGGAAAGGAGCACTTCTTATGCATACTTATTGTGGGAACTTTGAAGAATTTCTATAACCTTACTATTATACCTTAGGAAAGATGATAAAAAATTAAGATATTAGTCTTTAAAAGGGCATGGTACCAGGAGCCAGAATTCCCAAGTTCTTTCCTGGCTTTGCCACTGACTTATTCTGTGACATTAAGCAAGTCACATCACCATTCTGCACCAAGGAAGACAGTACCACCAGTGGACAGGATGTTGTGAAGTTTATTTCATCAATATTTGAAAAGCAGATTGCTAGCCTCAGCTAGCATGAATGGCACTCTATGAATGCAAAGTACCTCGTGGGGGCAACAGAGTGTATGAAGAAATCGTGCCACCAGCTAAGTAGAGTGTGTGTGTGGGGGAGGGGGAGGGTGGTTTTTTTTGTCTTATTTCTATTTTTTTTAAGTACTTACCCTCCCCACAATTTTTAATATATTTATCCTCATGACACCTGTGATGTAGGACAGCATTATTCTCCCCATTTTACAGCTAGGAAACTGAGACAGAGACATTTTACAGCTAGGAAACTGTGACTTGTCCAAGATCATAAGAGCGGAGCAGTGACTTGAACTCTCAAGTCCTGGGATAGTGCCCTGACTAATAGACAAACCTTCTCCCTCCCTTTATTTCCTATTTGTTTTTTCTGTTTAAGTGGCAGATTGTCCTTCTCAACCTTTAAAAGTTACTTCTGGCCAGCCTGAATTTAAAGGACAATGAAAGGGCATGTTTGAGCAGAGGGACACTGGATGTCAGTGAGGTCTACAGTCTAACATTTATCAAGTGGAATTTTGCTCTTTTCTTACCAACAACAAAAGGATTTAAAAAAAACAACAAAAAAATGCCTTGGGCCATAAATAATCAAACAAGAAGATTGTTGCTATTCTGAGCCACCCTCCTTGCAGACAGCTTTTTCTTCTAGATGAAAGGCTGGCTTGCCTCAAACATAAAAGCAGCACTCCATTAAGCCTACAAGGCCTACTCTCTTCTACTTTAAAATAAAGTTTTACAGCATCACAAAGCTCTAATTTTTTTTTTAACGAAAAGCATGGCTTTTTCTTCCTCCCCACCCCTTTCTTTTTTTTTCTTTTATTATTGAAGCAACAGGTACAGACCTTAGGGCACATAAATAAGAAAACCACTTCATTTAACTGATGGGTATTTACATTCATCATTTAAAAACATCAGATGCTTGGGGAAGGAGAGACAATATGTCAAAGTCTTCACAGCCAGAATGAATTAAGAGGTATTTACATAAATATACTTGTACATCTAATAATGCTCTACAGTACTATTTCCTTCTTGTAACAAACTTTGGAATCCTGGCCAAAAGTTATTGGAATTGAGACAAAAGGGTACTCTGCTCGTAAATCAAATATTCAGAAAATGAAGATGGAAATAAAAATACTTAAGATTTTCAGTCCATTTTATTACAGTTCCTATGAAAAGATCAGAAAGTCCCTACTGGCTCCAAGAGGTGCTCTTTTTCTACATAGATTTATGGATGAATGGAGGGTCTCCAATTGAGTTCTTCCTCTGAATGTTCCGAGTGACTTCTAGAAAGGACTATAAAACCTATAAACTCTTGAGTCTCCTAAAACTAACTAGAGAGGGAGCTGACCAAACAGGTGCCATGCAGAGTAGTGAATAACCTGAAAAATAAATGCGACTTAACAGAAGCTTGGGGAAAAAATTGCATAAAATGCTAACATTTGATTAACAAGTATTTCAGCATAATTCAGTGAAGATTAGAAGGAAAATTAATGTGCAAAGTATGGGCAAGAGATAGAATGTATAAGGGGCTTCCCCCCCTCACTATGCCCCTGTGCTGAGGACAACCACAGTATATGTGGGAAATGTCACAGTTACTGAGCTACTCTGGCACCATATGTGAAATTGGCTATAGGAAGGGGGCATAGAGGAGCAGAGTGGGGGTAGATCTATTGCTCTGTCCTCATCTACTCCAATCAGAGAGTTTAATTGTCACATATTTGGTGCTGACACCTGTACTCCCCGAGAACCTCTGTGGTGAAAGAATTTTGATTCGTTCAGCTACAACACATCTGAAGCCTCCTGTTGGTGGCCTAGTTCCCTAAATGAGATCGATGGCTGAAAGCCACAGTCTTGAGTACAATTTTTAATTTCTTGTATAAATGATGTATATTTTTATTAAAGAGGAATTGATTGTAGGTAAATATAGAAATAAGCACAAAGTACAACACTCAGCTCAGGATCCTAACTGCCCCAGCGCTCGGAGAGCTTACGGGCCCGAGATTTTAAATTCAACAGGTAAAGTTATCTGGAACCATCACTCTTTCAGACAATGATGAAAACACTGCAGACTTATTATTTTTTAAATGAGCACCTTTCACGTGCATATTCCTCATTGTGCAAGAGAGAGGAAGAACCTCTCCCCACCCAAAAGATCTTGCACTTGAAAGACCAAATACTACCATTCTTCATCGAACCATAGGGTTAGAAGGCACTGCGAAGTTCATCTAGTCTAACTCCCCCTACCAAGATGCAGGATTTGTTGTGTCTAAACCATCCAAGACAGATGGCTCCTTTTGAAAACCTCCAGTGAAGAAGTTTCCACAACCTCCCGAGGCAGTCTGTTCCACTGTCCTACTCTCAACTATAGTTCACTGATGTCAATGGAACTTGTCATTTGATTAAGGCTAATTAGATTTGTCTCTAAGTTATACAATAACTTTTAAAAATACAATGCCATTGTGATGCTGGCAGATCAGGTGCCAACTCATGTCAAAGCCCCAGGCCACCCTCAACATTTACAAAAGCATAGCCAACCAAAGAAAGAGACCACATGGGTAGTGATCCTGTCAGCTTGTTTTCTGTGAAAAGAAGCTGTAAGTATGGACACAAGGGGAAAATTCTTCATCTCTGGCGTGTCTGGATTCTAATAGGGCAGAATAACTGGATAAGAAGATGGAGATCCCCAGAGGTATTCTGCGTAGCCCTGAGAGACTTTTAGGAAACTGGCAGATTACTGACATCTCTGCTATCATTTGGAACTACTGACTAACTCATTTGTACATATATTGTACCTGCTTTAATCTCTCAATAACTAATTTATTTTTCTTAATAAACTAATTAAAGGTTTATTAGCTATTGAACTGGCTATCAGCATTGTCTTTGGTGTGAGATTGAGGATGCAACTTTACCTGGGTGAGTGACTGGTCTCTTGTGACTAGGAGTAACCTAGAATATTTGTGGTACTTGATGTAAGTGACAATATATCACATAGTCCCCTGAGACACTCCGGTCTTTCTGTGATTCTATTATAAGACTATTGTAGTACTTCGGAAGTTCACATTTTGTACTGAGTTGGTGAAATCTAATTATAGTACATACTACTAGTTTGTGGTGTCTGCCCTGAGGAAAAAACAACGAGGAGTCCTTGTGGCACCTTAGAGACTAACAAATTTATTTGGGCATAAGCTTTCGTGGGCTAAAACCCACTTCATCAGATGCATGGAGTGAAAAATACAGTAAGCAGTATATAACAGCACATGAAAAGATGGGAGTTGCCTTACCAAGTCGGGGGTCAGTGCTAACGAGGCCAATTCAATTCAGGTGGAAGTAGCCTATTCTCTACATTCACAGTAGTGAGCCACTCCAGACAGCATATAGCCAAGCATTTGGTTTTTGGTGGAATAACATTATTAGGCTTTGCAGGAGAATGGACAGAGGGAGGAAAGATAAGAAGGAATGGAGCATAAGTGGAGGAGAGGGCATGGAAAAAGAGAAGAGCTGAGGAGGACACAAAAGGGGGTCATTAGAAAAATGACTTGGGAGAAGGAGTGCCGGCTGGATAAGGAGTGGGAAGAAATGAGGATTTAGATGCAGATCAGGATAGCACTGTACACAGCTGCGAATGTGATAAGGAGAAAAATGAATATAGTGCAAGACGCAAAGGAAAGCCAGTGCATAGGTTGGAAGAGAGGTGTGATGTGTTCAAAGAGGAAGAGGATTTTAACAGTAGCATTTTGAATGTGATGGAGTGGGTAGGTGTGAGAAGCAATGGAGGCCAGAGAGGAGGCAGCAACAGCAATGAAGGAAAAAGATGGCCAAGGCCTGGACTAGGTTTTAGCAGAAAGGATGGAGACGGGAGATTTTATAGGAGGTAGGAAATGACTGATAAGAAGTGTACCAGTCTGACTGAAGTGAAAGGAAGTGAGAAAAGGGAGGTGAGGTTTCAATCTTGGATGATGGGGGAGTCTACTGGAATTTTCTAGGATGAAGGGAGGAAAAAGTTGATCTTCTCACTGTGATTTCAGCCCCTGGAATTAACTTAATCCCTCCCCAGATTTTTAGATGTCTAACTAAAGGTTATATCTCTTATAAATACTAAAATATCCATGTCGCTGAACACTGAGGAGAAACTTTATCTATCAGTTCATTGCACCAGGTTCCTTGGAATGGGAATATTTCCCATTTGAAGACCTCAAATGTTACAGTTACCAGTACCAGATTTAGCAAAATAAAATGGATAATGCGGTCCAAAGCCAGGCAAGAAATAGTTAAATTCTAAGTGATGGTGTTATAATTCTGAAGTAAGGAAAGCAAATGTACAAAAAACAGGTCCCAAATCTTGTACACTTGTAGCAACAGCTGAACACCACGAAAGACAGCTAGAACCAGGCAATTATGGGGAGCCCCAATTAAAAAAAAACCTATTGTATACCTGCTCCTCCATACGTTTATAGTTCCTGATTGGCATTCTGTGACTGTTGCCTTCAGAGTCACTACAGTCAAAAAAATTCCATCAGAAGTAATTGTAGTCAAATTGTGTCAGTCATTTTTAGTGACAACTACTGTTGTCCACACTCATCTTTTCAAGGCAAAACTGAGGATGCAGATAGCTTACCTTCTTCTTGGAAATTCCTCTGGGCTGATTTATATTACAATACCTTGCATGCAAGTATGGTCTGAGTTCTTGTGCTGCTTAGTGACCTTGATACTCCACACCCACAATTCAGTTTCCAGTGAATGGTTGAAAACTAGCTTTCGAGCATGGGTGTAACAGAACAGAAGTGGTCCTGAATATTTCAGTCTTACCATCCCCCTTGATGCTTCCTTTAAGTGATTTGCACAAATTAAAACATTCAGTTTTCTCTGTAAAGGAGTATCCGACACCTCTGGTGTAGAACAAGCAACATGTCCCAATCAAGCTATAGGGGCCCAAATGTCAAAAACACCTTCAAAACCACAACAGTTTTACCTTCCAAAATTTCAGAACAGCCAGTTTTATTATGGTTGAAAACTTCATGAACAAAAATTCATATCTGCGAATGGACACTGCATACCTGAATGTAAAGTCTTCGATTCCCCATCTGCATGTGCAAATGCAGTTTATACTCACAAACTGCCTAATCTCACATTATTTCAGATCTCTTCATACTCAAGCTCTTCACTGTTATTTGAATTGGGACTATGTAAGGAATACAATCTTTAACATTTTAATTAAAACCTATTAAAAAGTCTATAGGAAGTAATGAAGTACAGATTGTTTTCCCTAATTTTAACTTCCAGTGTAACTCTTGTCATGAATGCACATAAGCAAAGAGAAAAATCTTTCATGGCTAAGAGTACGATTTGAACAAAAAATCTTGGAGCTGACATCTAATTAAAATATACTTTCTCCTAATGAAGAAAGTTCTTCATCTGTTACTGTATGTTACAGTGGTTCAGTGCTATATTTAAAGGGCCATTAAAATCTACCTGAAGGCAAAGTTAATCTGTACATTTGACAGATAATAGCTGCATTTTTGCCGTAAGTAGAGAAGTGAATATTTTATTTCTTTATGATATAATGACCATTCTGTTTAATCTTAATGGAGAAAAGATGAATGTGTTTAACAAGAAAATATGCTGTGGGGAAATGGTAATACATCAATTACTGAGAGTGAGAAAAGTATTTAAAAAGATCTGTAATACAGTGTAAATGAAGAGCTCAATAAGCACCCTTCCCTAGCGGGAAAGTTGAAGAGATGCATATATCTGAAAAAAACTCTGTTCAGATTCAGCTCATTATAGATATTTTCTCTGCAGCTTTAAAGGAATGTAGCAATCACATAATTAACTTCTCAAAGGGAAACATTTGAAAGAGCTGCATGTCAATGAAACATAATAGGGTTTTCTTGTTATTTTGCTCTGGGATACAGAGTTTTCCCATCTACCTATTTTTTACTTACAAGAGTGCTGAGGTAGAGCACTATCTGCTGTACAGGTGTTGCAAATGTAAATAGGATTCTGCAAACAAAATATCACTCATTTTTATCAAAGGCAAAAGAACAAGACAAATGAAAAAAAACAATACGTATACATAAATTCTGTCTCTGCTTAACCATAGCAATCAAATGTAATTTCTCTCATATATATAGACACCGTTGCTCTTTAGTTTCAAGTGGAATTCAGTTCTGCAGCACATGAAGGAAAGCAAGGAGATGTGAACTTCAGATTTATAAAATTTCCGAACGCTTCCAGGAGATTAAAACAATTCCATCTGTTTTGATTTGGAGCTCAATCCAGCAAGATGCTAAATGCTTTTTGAAGGGTCCTAATTGCCCCCATACTCCCAGATGGCTAAATCCTGGGAGGATCTGAACATCTGCAATGACTTGCCACTAAAACTACATGAAAAATTGATTTTTTTTAGTTTGGTAGTAAATGGAAAAATAGAATTTTAAAATATCATTTTGGATTAACCTAAATCTTTTTTTTCAGGTTCTCTCATCGAAACAAAAAAACAAATATTTTCATTTCATGTCAAAACAAAACATCTTGTTTCGTTTTGGAGTGGTTGTTTGCTTGCTTTCGGTTAAAAGCAACTAAAGCTTGAAATGAAATGTCATTTTGTAACAAGTCAAAACGTTTTGTTTCAAAAAGGTCAACCTGAAACATTTAAGGTTCCAGAATTTTTCTTCCCAATTTTTTTTCCTGCCAAAACTATTTGATGACTTCAACCCAAATTTGGGAAAAAAACTTCAGCTGACCCAAAACTGTGTTTTTTGTTGAATAAACCATTCAGTAGTTCTCCTTGCCATTCCTAGGGAGACCAGTTCGACTTGCAAGTGCTCAGTACCTCTTTACATTTGGGGTTAGATCCAATTCTTATTAAAGTCAGTGGGAGCCTTTCGACTGAGCTGAATTAGTTCATGATCCATTATATATGGAAGTTGGGGGCACACGGCACCTCTGAGGATTGGGTCCTTTCTATTTACATCTTCACACAGGTAATGTTCCTGTGACTGATGTATGCCAAGAAAAAAGTTGCTCTCACATATGTTGGCTACTGATTGAATTAAAGAAGCCTGAATTTCACCAAAATCATTTGAATAATCAGTGACCCAAGTACAGTCCTATACAAGACATGACTTCACCTACCTTGTATGTCTCATATCCTGCGACCAACAAGGCTATAAATACAGTGAAACTATACAGATGTTGTTTGCAATGCATCAGCTGATGAAAAGGGATTTAGTACATTGACTAAGCTTGCTTTCAACCCACCTATATCTGACCGCATAAAAATAGCTCTGTAAAAACTGCAGGTACTGGATTTTACTATAGCACTTTACATGCCTTCAGTGATTTTATTGTGCCGCTTATCTTCCATCATAATCATTTTGAATCTGATATACTGTGTTGGTACAATACTGTTGATGTTGGTGGCAACAGTATTAGTATTTCACTTATTATGACGGACATGTCTAGTACCATGTAATAAACATTAGTAAGATAATATGTTATTACAATATGATGGAAAATGCAAATAATATTCTGCTGTAGTGTACTGCCTAACTGCATAACAATTATGTATTAAAGGCTACTCCTCAGATATTGAAGGAAGTATTCACATAATCTAATGCTTCCTTGATAAAAATTATGTAAGATGTTTATTCTTTCCTGAAAGGCAACTCAGAGGATACTCTCTTTTTTTTTATATAAGCATTCCACCGCTCTTTTTGTACAACATAAATGAAATGATCAAGATATACTCAGACTAGCAGCTGGCAGATAATTTGCCAGCAGCATATGTGTTTTGCTGCTTACATAACACTAGTAAAACATTTTTATCAGGATAATAGTGATCTAAACTAAAAAAAAAATACAATTTTCAGAGACCATATATTACAGGAAATCTATGTCAGATACGGAAAAAGCATCTCTTGTTCTACTCCCATAAGGAAGGCTATGTATGGGATTCAAACACCTTTCCACTAAAATGAATTCATGGATTTCAATTTAACCTCCAACAAAAACAGTTTGATGGAGGATAGTAAAGCACCAAGTCTTTTATTATCTCTGTATGGCTGGAATAATTAATAGTTTTCATTTGTCTATAGTACAGTGTTTTTTCACTGACGTAGCAGGTGACAGAAGCCTCCGATCTCTGTTGTGAGAAACTTGAGTAGCACCTTGTGGACGAGTGGAATGGATGGAAATGTGTAAAGGAGGTGGTCTTGCCTTATGAAAGGAGACTCAAGGAGCTTGGCTTGTTTAGCCTAACTAAAAAAAGGTTGAGGGGAGATATGATTGCTCTCTATAAATATATCAGAGGGATAAATACCAGAGAGGGAGAGGAATTATTTAAGCTCAGTACCAATGTGGACACAAAGGCAAATGGATATAAACTGGTCATTGGGAAGTTTAGACTTGAAATTAGACAAAGGTTTCTAACCATCAGAGGAGTGAAGTTTTGGAATAGCCTTCCAAGGGAAGCAGTGGGGACAAAAGATCTATCTGGCTTTAAGATTAAACTCGATAAAATTATCGAGGAGATGGTATGATGGGATAACATGATTTTGGTAATTAATTGATCTTTAAATATTCATGGTAAATAGGCTTAATGGCCTGTGATGGGATGTTAGATGGGGTGGGATCTGAGTTACTACAGAGAATTCTTTCCTGGGTATCTGGCTGGTGAATCTTGCCCATATGCTCAGGGTTTAGCTGATCGCCATATTTGGGGTCAGGAAGGAATTTTCCTCCAGGGCAGGTTGGAAGAGGCCCTGGAGGTTTTTCGCCTTCCTCTGTAGCATGGGGCACGGGTCACTTGCTGGAGGATTCTCTGCTCCTTGAAGTCTTTAAACCACGATTTGAGGACTTCAATAGCTCAGACATAGGTGAGAGGTTTTTCGCAGGAGTGGGTGGGTGAGTGAGATTCTGTGGCCTGCGTTGTGCAGGAGGTTGGACTAGATGAACATAATGGTCCCTTCTGACCTTAGTATCTATGAATCTATGACTACCTTGTCTAGACTGTCCCGGTTTTGTTGATATACTGAGGCTAGCTATGCCTGAAGGGGTCAGAGCCTCAGTCTGGCATGCTGCACTACATCAGTACAGACAACCATGTGGCCGAGTTTTAGGCAATTCCTTGTTGTGGTGGTAGGGAATTGTCTGAGATCCTGTATGATGTTGCAAAGGGTCTGAAAACGTTACTCTGGTAGAAATGTTCTTACCTGTTTTGAGTCCAATACTTCCCCTAAGAACTCTATCCTCTGAACGGGGGACAGAGTTGACTTCTGCATGTTCAGTAGAAGGCCAAGGTCATGGAAAGTTGCTCTTATCAGGCTCATATGTGCGTCCACTTGTGCTTTGGGGCAGCCCTTGATCAGCTAGTCATTGAGATATGGAAACACCTGCAGTTAGCGCTTCTGCAAAAAAGCGGCCATCACTTCCATGCACTTGGTGAACACTTGAGGTGCCACCGACAGGCCAAAGGGGAGGACCATGAAATGATAGTGGTTATGGTTCACCGCAAACCTGAGGTACCTTCTGTGAGATGGTGTTATTAAAAGATGAAAATAAGCACCCTTCAAGTTGAGAGTGGCATACCAGTCCCGTGCCCTGGATCCAGGGAAGGGATAATGGAGGCCAAAGAGACCATGCAGAACTTCAGCTTCTTCATGAACTTGTTGAGATCTCGCAGGTCTAGGATGGGCCAGAGGCAGGCTTTGGCTTTTGGGATTAGGAAATAATGGGAATATAAGCCCTTGCCCGTTAGCTCCTGAGGAACCTCTTACACAGTCCCCACACTTAGAAGCTTGCATACCTCTTGCATTAGAAGCTACTTGTGATAAGGATCCCTGAAGAAGAAAAGGGAAGTGGGGTGGAAAGGAGAGCAGGAGCTGAACTGGAGAGAATATCCCAGTTCTACCATGCAGACCACCTAGTCATCTGGTGTAATTCAGGCCCTCACAGGGTGGAAATGGGATAGTCAGCACAAAAAAGAAGGGATGGTTGGATCCAGTGTTTGAACTGGTGCATTGCCCACGGGCACACCTTCAATAGGTCTGCTTTTGACTGGACGACTGGCTTGCCTGCCCTGAGCCAACGAGAGAGGCTGCCTCCTGTTGTTTATCTTATGCCTCCTAGAGTAGTCCTGCCTGTTCTGTGGCTGGTAGAATCGAGGCAGAGGCTGGGGCTTAAAATGTCTCCACTACGATAGATGGAATATGGAGACCCAGGGACTTGAGAGTGGCTCTTGAGTCCTTAAGGCTATGAAGCTGAGAGTCCATTTTCTCAGAGAAACGGGTCAAGCCCTCAAACGGGAAGTCCTGGATGGTCTGTTGAACCTCACACAGGAGCTCTGATGCCTGCAGCCAGGAGCTCCTCCTCATGGTCATGGTGCGAGCAGCCAAATCGGCAACATCCAGGGCTGCCTGGAGCGACGCCCTTGCCACAAGTTGCCCTCCTCAACCAAGGCGGAAAACTCTGCCCTCAAGTCTTCTGGCAGAAGCTCAGTGAAATTAGACATAGCCCCACAGGAATTGAAGCTATATCTACTAAGGATCGGCTGGTGGTTTGAAATCCAGCCTCCTGGAATAGGACCCCTGGCTTTGATGGAATGCCCTGGGGGTCCAAAATGGCCATTGGGCTGCAGTCTGCCATTGTGCAGGCCACAGCATCGTGGGAAATTGCTGTCTCTCCCTGTCTGACCTCGAATGTCTGCATTCTGATCTGTGCTGGCTCTGCCTGGACATAAAGGACTCTGCCTCAGTCTCTGATTGGGAGGATTCACTGTAGGACCAGCATGGGGGAGCAGTGCCGACTGGTGGTAGGCAGTGGTGCTGGGAGATTCGGTAAGAAGGAACTGAAGTGGCAGCAGGTCAGCAGAGCCCTATATACGGTGCCATGGAGGCATGACTCCATGGGGCGCCTGAGCCAACCCAATGGGTACTGCTAGGGGAAAAAACCTTCCAGCTACTGTGCAATGCGGCGCACACACCCACCTCTCTTCTGCCCAGTGAAGCTTTAACCTGCCAATAAATATCTCAGTTGTAGAAGAAACTGTTATAAATGTGGACACCTGTCCACAGGATACAGGCCTGAAATCTGCAACCAAATTAAGGCTGACTTTTATCTGGAGAAATCTGTTTATTGACTGTTGAACTGGAATTCAGAATAAAAAGACAGAGGTATCAGTTTGTGGTGTCTGGGGTATTTGATACATTACTGATTTTTTTAGAGAAATCAAAAAACAGGTTTTTTTTCCAGAACAGTATGACTCTTCTGGTCCAAGGACTTACAAGAAAAGGGTGAGCTACTGAGGGACATCATTGTTTAAAGTGTTTGATTTGTACGATCTGTACTTTCCTGCGCTTTGAATGATGAAGTATAAAAAATCATTAATATGTTAAGACTCTGAAGTGTGTGTGTGTATTTGTCTGACTGGTGCTTGTCCCTAAGAGTGAAACTATAAACTGGAAGCTTCATGCCTTTGGGGTGGAGTCCTGGGAGAAAGTGTGGTTAAGTAACTGGGATACCTTGGGGGCCAGGGCTTGTCCTGGAGCCCTAGGGCAGGTTAGCTGAGGAGCTCCATTTACATGAAAGGATGAGAGAGTCTGTGCCCAAGAAACGTGCCAGAGAGGCTAAGGGATGAGCCAATGCTATAGTCTGCTGAGGCTGCAGAAGCTTGAAATACCCAGGGATGCTCACTAAGATCTGTGACTGAATGTACAGGCATTCATGATGGAGCAGTTTTTCATAATATGACTTCACAATATCAACCAGAATTCTTAAGTCATACCCCAACTCTAATGTAGTGCTTTTCTAGTTCTAAGCCAGTTCCAAAAGGTCTGGAGGGAATTTGTAAAATGCATGTAGTTGAACTACAGAACATGCATTCCAAAAAATAGAGGATTCAGGGGAGTAGCAACATTATATCTGTAACCAGAGCTTCACAGTAGTATTGCCAAATTGCTGCTGTGACACAAGAACTTGTGCCTCAATATTAGCAGCATTGAAGAGCCACAACCTCAAGAAAGTTCAAATTCTGTAAGTACTATCATGGTAGATTAAAATCAAGCAACTGAAAAGTCAGAAGCTTAAATCTTTCCTGCTGTATTATTCTGCTACAGAATAGTAATAATTAC
The DNA here is from genome assembly GCF_965152235.1 of Eretmochelys imbricata. NCBI lineage: Eukaryota > Metazoa > Chordata > Testudines > Cheloniidae > Eretmochelys > Eretmochelys imbricata. Next base: position 39,650,721 of record NC_135577.1, read on the forward strand.
AACAACAGAATTCCAGGATAGATTCTAACAGCAGGAAAGGATGAAGCAAGATATTTTAAGACTTTCAAATTAGCAAATAATGTCTAGCACTCCAATTGTATTGTCTTGATCAAAAGACTTTTCCTGGGTACTTTTATTTCCATGGCCTAGAGCAGAGGTTCTCAATCTTTTCCTTTCTGAAAAAGACCACCACAACATGCTATAAAAAGTCCAGGCCCAGCGGGGGAGGAAAGGAGTCAAGGCTCTGGGCTGGGGGAAGCTCGGGCACAGGTGTAGTTTGACTTCTATTTTGGGTGGGCAGGGGCCCATGAGCATGGCTCAAGCCAACTTTGTATGGTAGGGTCCAGGGAGGGAGCACTCCCTATACCCTCTGATTCACCTCAGCAGGCCACCTGCCTGTCTGGGCTGTGGGGGCGGGGCACTACCAAAAATTATGACTCAAGAGGGGGACAGGGGCTCAATTCAAAAAGTTTGAGAACTGCTCAGGGTGCAAGGAGGTGGTAGCTAGGGGTTGTGTGTGGACAGAGGGGTAGCTCAGGGGGTAGCTCGGGGTGCTGGGAAGGGGGTAGCTTGGAGCTGTGTGAGGGCAGGGACATAGCACAGGCTGCAGGGAGGGAGTCACTCAGGGAGGGCTCCCCTGCAATCCCTGGTCCCCAAGGGCTCTGCTAGCCACAGAGCCCACTCACCCTGCCCAGGTGGCTCTTACCAGCTGCTGCTGCTGCATGAACAAAGGGGTCTGGGAGCTAAGGAGTAGCTTTGATCCCCTGAACCAGCAGGAGACAAGGGAAGGCCGCAGCTGCCTGTTCCATGGCACCAGCCAGGCCAGGAGCTCTCCCACGCTGCTGGGCTCTGGTTTCCTGCCTCACACCTGGACAGGGGGAGGGGAAAGAATGAGGTGGAGGGGGTGTGGAGCTACCCCAGGACTGCCCTGCTCTTGCACTGTAGTTTTGGGAGGTCAACACCCTGTGTCCCCCCCAAATCTGCCCATGGGCTCCCGGCTTCAGCCCCACAGGGATCAGGGCTTCAAGCCCATGGCTCTTTGCTTCAGATCCATGGGAGGTGCTGGGGCCCCGCTGTTGAGAACGGCTGGCCTAGAGTACTAATTTTATAGCATGCTGCCCAAATGAGTGCATTTGCAAAATAGATACAAAGAACAGTTGTGTAACATTTCTTTATTGTAATACATTCAATTACAAGGACAGATTCAATCATTTTTGGTATTGCCGGCCCTCTCTTTTGTTAGGACTACGTGCTGTTAGACAAGTACACGCAGGTGGTCCCCCCCACTTGGAGATCTGGTGTCCAGCACTGACTGGAAGTTTTCCAGGGAAATAATTGACAGAAAATACAATTAGCAAAGAGCCTACTTTCTGCAGACTTTGCGTTCTCTTTCAAAAACTGAAGACCAAAAAATTTGTTTTATTGATAAAAACAAAAAAAATCAACATTTTCTGGAGTCAAAGTCAAAATGTTTTCAACCAATTCTACTAATATCACAAAGGATTGAGGGGGATGCTTTATTGTTTTAAAAATATTTTATTTCCTCTTAAAAAAATTAGGAAAACACCTGTCTTGCATGGAAGACTATGGTGGCTGGAGAACCAGAGCTAAAAGAATGAAAATTTAGATATTTAATCACACCACTTAAAACTTTGGGGGAGAGGGGAGGGTATTGTTGGTTTTTGTTAATAAATCCCATTCAACTTCAGTGACTAAGGAAGCGTACACTGCATTAACAGTTTGAAGCCTCCAACACTTCTGACAAGGGAAAAAACAGGTGACAATCTTCATAAGATTAAAAAGCTGAAAATCTTAAAAACAACTTTAAGGCAATATTTATACATCTAAAAAGTAAACTTGGGTACAAGCTAGTGAACAATAGCCTTTAAGTGATGCCAGCCAAAGTGATTATCATAGGGTGACCAGACAGCAAGTGTGAAAAATAGAGACAGGGGGTGGGAGTAATAGGCGCCTATACAAGACAAAACCCCAAATATCAGGACTGTCCCTATAAAATCAGGACATCTGGTCACCCTAGATTATCACCAATTCCCTGGGTGAACAGGGATGGAAAAATGAAGTTGTCACTAACTCATGATGAAAAGGATAAAAAGGAATCTCTGATTTCATGTCCTCCTGCAGCTGCTTCCAGCAGGAAGTGAAGAGGAGCCAGGTGAAGCTTGCTACAGCTGTTCCTTGCTGGGGGTGATGATATGGATAACAGAGCTGCTAGTGCCTCCAAGGAAAGCCTCTAAAATAACAGCTTGACTTATAGAAAAGCTGTTAGATGATTTTTAAAGTCTCACTCTCTTGACTGTTTAGGACTAGAAAAACACTTCACACGAACAGAGAAAGGAGATTTTCAGCCTTCCTGAGTAATAAAGGGGTGTTTCGCTGCTAACATTGACAAAATATTATTCCTTAAAAACTGCCCTAGGACAAAACATTGCTAGTTCTGGAGCTCAGGTCAATGGAATTTTTTTGAAAATTCCACACTTAGGGAAGCAGTTTTGTCTGAGAAGGATGTAGTCCTGATGGGGATGGCTGAGTGGGCAGAGGGCATGCGAGAAGATTAAATGCAATTTATCACATAGCTTCAGGAAAAAAATTCCAATCTGTGCAGCACAGCTATATATACACACAAATACAACATTCTTTAGCGTGCAAACTCCAATGACAAGGTTCTGTTCATTGTTTACTATTCCTAAGCAGTTGGTTTTCAGTTTGCAAGTAACTGAAAGTGCATGACTGCAAGCTATGCATCCAATGTACCGAGACAAAACTTTCAAAAGGAGAATAGCACACGCCTTTCTTCTTTTTCTGTCCAAAATTAGGCTCTGTACTGATTCTATCGTATCATAAATCTGGTTTTGGAATGAAAATACCTAACCAGTGGGAGACTAGAGAGTGTTGTACAATGTGCTGGGTATTATATACACATCAACATTTATTATCTCTTCATTTAGGGTAATGTGCCCATGAGCTCTTTGGTGCAAGGAACTGTATTCTTACATGTCAGTACAGTACCTCACATGCTTTTGGCCCCAGTAATAATAAATAAGAACATACTTAACACAAAATAGAAAGAGATGGCCTATTTTTTGACAAATGCAGAAGGATTAGGTGTGCTGACTGCTTCATTATGATTTACAAATTCTTGTGACAAGCGTGGGCTATGTATCTAGTGGGTTTAGGCTACTCTATGTTTATAGTACTAATGCTCAGTGGTCTTGCCAAAGTTTTGACTAAATAAAACTGCAAAGTGGAATTTTTGCTTCTAGTTCCAGGTTTAAAACATAAGCCTAACCACAATTTTAAAAGAAAGTTTTGCACTAAACCCATCCAAAAACTGCCATGTTTCATCATGGGTAATCCCAAAAGGAAGTAGCCTCCATGTTGATCTGGGTGACGCTCGATCTATCTTTGATTAGGTCCTTACGGTCTTCTGGCTGGATATTATTGTGTGTCCATCACTGGCAATCTTATGCCACCAAAGCTTTTAGTGCCCCTGTGAGCATTGGCCGTGTACCTACTTGGTAAACATGCTTCAAAATGTACTGGTCTTCCATTCTAATAATATGACCATACCAAGAAAGCTGCTGACCCCAAAACAGTTCTGACTGAGATGGTTGTTGGGTTCAACTTAGAAGAGCCTCAGAACCTTAGAAGGGTTTTTTATCTTGTCCTGCTACTTAATATGGAGCAGCTGAGGAAGTCGACAAAACTACTACCACACTTCACAAGGCTTCAAATAAATGGTAGAACATGCTCTTATAAACAACTCAGAGTTCGAGAGCTTTGGGAAAGCGTAGATCTCGCAGTATTCTGAATAGCAGAACAGGTGGTATGAATAACTGACCATGAACCAATTCGTCCAGTAAAAGATATTACATCACCCACCTTGTCTCTCCAGTACCCTGGGGCCAACAAGGCTACAGCAACACTGCCAACATGCACCAATGATATCTTTAGTACTCACACACTTATCTTGCTACTTTCTTTGCAGTGACCGACTACATACAATACTGCTATTTGCCCAGGGCAAAACGCCATATTCATTTTTATTGTATAAAGGTTCAGTCTTGTTACGTGCCGAGTGCCCTCAACGGTCAGTGATTGTCATGTGCCCTGAGTGTGTTCAGCAGCATATAGGAGTGCTCAGTAACCTGAAGGCTTGAGCCCTTCAAGTCAGTCATGTGCATTTTGCAATTTTTCCATGAAGGAATTTTTTTTTTTTTTAAACCAGAGCTATTTTTGTAAGCAAAACCATCGTTTGTGCAAGCAGAAAAGAAGGTAGGTTTTGCCTTCATCAGCTGCTATTTGTTGTAGCACAAAATGTGGAAAGTTTAAAGTGAATATGCCAAATGCTTAGTTATTTTTCCAGCCAAAACATGACCTGTAGCTAGTTACACAGTGAGAATTTATTCATACGCCTCTAATTAGAAACTAAACTAACTACTAAACCAATTGCTAGTTTATTGATTGGAACATACAGCAGCAGTGTTGTTTATATGAGCCTGCAGCAATAAAACCAAGATAGAAAGGTTGAACTTCTTTTTCTACCCTTTCCTTTAGAGTAGGGCTTTGTAAAAACACTAGTTGGTTCTTCCAATTACCGACATCAGACTGTCAGATAAAAGAGTGCACATTCTCTTTCCCTCCCCCCAGCCCCCTTAAAGAGAATGTGCCTTCCAGACATCTGGATAAATCATGTACAACAGGACATTAGAAAAACTCTGCTGTTGCTGCAAGAAATTATGTTTACAATGCTTTATTTAAAATAGCTCTCAGAAACATGTTGCTTTTTGGAGAGATGTCTCCTTTCAAAATAAATGCTGTAGTTTGATCTACCTTGGCAGGATACCCCTCAGCAATTACTCATATCCCAGGAAGATTAAAAAAAAGCATGGTGCTCAAACCAGCTGCGTATCCTTGTAAATAAGGGAAACAAAACCTTTATATTAATATCACATATTTAAAAGGTGCATACACCAGGATAGAGAGGAATTGTTTCAACTGGACCAAAGGGGTATGACTGGCAGGAATTCCAGTTACAGCTTCCTACTGGAGAAGTTGATTAAGGAGTGGAATAGTCACCCTCAAGGATATGGTGACGAGTCCATTACATGGATAATTTACAGCTAGAAAAGACAAATAATTTGACAATAAAGTGAAGCCAGCAATCTTGTACTGGCAGAAAGAAATGAAATCTACAATTATATGGACAACTGGATAATTATTAATTATGAAAATCCTAAAATGTATTAGATTGTGGAATATTCTCCCAAGGGAAGGGAAAGGAAAACCTATTGCTTGAGACTTTTTAAAGTTTGTCCAACTAAGAACTACAATAGAAAATAGGGTATAAATGAATGCTCACACCAGTATTCTAATACATCTTGTCAACCTCCAATTTTTACGACATCACAAACCAAAATCTATGTGAAATATAAAAACCAGCAGCTTGATTTATATACAATTAGATGCTAACCATCTCATAGTCCTGGACTTCCACTCCATCCAGGGATAGCCGTGGACAACACTGCTACAAAGTCTATCCCAAACCCCTGGAAGTATTATGGGCTTTGGGTCAAGCCTTAAGGAATAGTGTCTGTTCCCAGACTGCTTGTGCTGACTGCAGCTTGCACACGAGTCACTGAGGGACTGAACATGCCTGCCCTAGTTTGAACTTTGGGTCTTACACCTTTCCTAAGGCTTTCTTGAATATCAGGAAGAGATTCTTCACCTATCCTACCATTCACACAAGCACAACACAGGTTAGGTCATAGCTTATGCATTTAATTCATATAGGTACACAATAAGGAACAGATGTCTGTTACACAGCCATCATGGTGCAATCCTGACTTCCAACAGCACCTGCAATGTTTGCAGCTCAAGGATTGGACTCCTCAGTCACCAAAGGATACATTAAAAAAAATGCAAACCTGTGAAAGATCATCCTCAACCTTGAGGGATCGCTGATGACTACGAATGAACAAAATAATTGAAAATTGAATTTTGAGCCAGGTTTGTCAGCATCTCCTAATAATTCACCAGATTAATATATGTGAATGGCAACACCCACCTTAGTAACCATGTGTGTTACTGTTGGTCAGAAATACTTTGATGGAACCTTTTTCCCTTGGAGAAAGCAGTTCTGTTGAAAATTGAAATGCTTCATGAAATTGTGTCATTTTGTCAAAATTTTGTTTCAGAGAAAAGCGGGAGGGGAGGGTGGAGGGAGAGGGGGAAGTTCCATAAATGACGGTTTAGAATTTTTTTTTATAAATAAAATAAACACACAAAATGTTCAAAGTGTCAAAAGAAGAACATTTTGATCAATCTGAAAAACAAAAACACAAAAACAGAATTTTCTTTCCAAGGATTTCAAAATTTGGGGGTTTCATTCCTAATCAAAAACAAATTTTGATATCTCAACGTTCTCTGCAGCATGGAATTTTCAAGTTAATACATACATGCCCACAAATAAAAGGCACCTGAATTTAGGATACAGAATACAGTAACTCCTCACTTAAAGTTGTCCTGGTTAACATTGTTTCTTTGTTATGTTGCTGATCAATTAGGGAACATGCTCATTTAAAGTTGTGCAGTGCTCCCTCATAACGTTGTTTGGCAGCCACCTGCTTTGCCCACTGCTTGCAGGAAGAGCAGCCCATTGCAGCTAGCTGGCGGGGGCTTGGAACCAGCGTGACCAGCAGCCCCCATCAGCTCCCCGTTCTCTTAAATTCCCTGTGCAGCAGCCGCCCAACAGGCTATCAATTGTCGGCAGTTCAGCTGTCCCTCCCCCCACTGTTCCTGCCCTCTGCCTTGGAGCTGCTCCTGGGAGCCTCCTGCTCACTGTGCAGGGAGGCGGGGGGGAGACAGGGGGAGGAAGAGGAGGACTAATGTGAAGGTGTCCCCCTCCCCTCTACTCATGCCCCCCCCCCCGCCCCTTCTCCAGATAAAGCAGGCTGGGGACAGGACAGGGCGAGCTTGCTGGCCACAGCTGCTGTTTCAACTTCCTGATTTTTTTTTTTTTTAAAAAGGTAACGTACTTAGAATGCGGTCAGCATACTTAAAGGGGCAATGCACATCTCTCTCCTTCCCCCCGCCTCCACACAGGGTGTGTGTCTCTGTCTCTCCTCCCTCCATTTGTGCTGCCTTCTAGAGTGTGAGGTGATATTAACAATGTGTTAACCCTTGAGGGCTCAGCTGAATGCTAGTTCATCATTTAGCAGCAGGGCATTCCCTGGGAAATATCGCACCCTCTAACTTCACCACTTCAACCAAGGTTCACCATCATTGCTGTGTACAGTATTAAATTGTTTGTTTAAAACTTGTGTGTGTGTACACGTGCACACAGTTTTTTGTCTGGTGAGAAAAATTTCCCTGAAACCTAACCCCCCCCTCCCATTTACACTAATTCTTATGGGGAAACTGGATTCGCTTAAAGTCGCATTTTTCAGGAACATAACTACAATGTTAAGTGAGGCGTTACTGTACAGGTATCTGATAGACAGTACCTGACCTAGGATCCACTGAAGTCAGTGGAAAGAATGCTCAGACACAATGACATTTCAAAGAGCATTGGACTATGTCCATAATAAACAAACATTTAAATTTCTATAAAGCTAAAAGAAAGAAGGCAAGTTGCATTTGCTGGCAATAGTGGAGAAGAGTTACAGAAAAAGATTGCTGTTAAATTAGTATCTAATTATCATCTATCCTAAATCAATTAGGCAGCATAAACAAGGTCATTAAAGATCTGAGAAGTGTAAGCCAACTGGGAATATAGATATGTTCTTATCTTCAGAACCTGTTTTAACTGCCCATGTTATGAAAGTTAGCAATTTTAAAAAAAATCCCCATTTTTCTTACAATCTTCCTTTTATTAAAGTGATCATTACACACACACACACCCCATCTCAAATTCCACAGTTGTTTTCTGTCAGGTCTATTTTATTTCTAATTAGGGTTGTCGATTAATAGCAGTTAACTCAGGCGATTAATTTCAATTGGTATTCTGTTTACAGTGCAATAAAACTGCGATTAATTTTTTTGAATTAAATATTTTGTATGTTTTTCTACATTCATGTATATTGTATTTGGTGTTGTACTTGAAATGATGCTCGTTAAAAAAGAAAGTGTTAATTAAATTTGTGACTGAACTCCTTGGGGAGAATTGTACGTCCCCTGCTCTGTTTCTGCCATATATTTCGTGTTATAGCATTCTCGAATGATGACCCCAGCCCATGTTGTTCATTTTAAGAACACTTTCACTGCAGATTTGACAAAACACAAAGAAGGTACCAATGTGGGATTTCTAAAGATAGCTACAGCACTCAACCCAAGATTTAAGAATCTGAAGTTCCTTCCAAAATCTGAGAGGGACGAGGTGAGGAGCATGCTTTCAGAAGTCTTAAAAGAGCAACACTCTGATGCAGAAACTACAGAACCCGAACCACCAAAAAGAAAATCAGCCTTCTGCTGGTGGCATCTGACTCAGATAATGAAAATGAACATGAGTCGGTCCACGCTGCTTTGGATTGTTAATGAGCAGAACCCATCATCTGCATGGACACGTGTCCCTGGTATGGTGGTTGAAGCATGAAGGGACATATGAATCTTTAGCGCATCTGGCACATAAATATCTTGCAACACCAGCTACAACAGTGCCATGTGAATGCCTGTTCTCACTTTCTGGTGACATTGTGAACAAGAAACGGACAGCATTATCTCCCGCAAATGTAAACAAACTTGTTTGAGTGATTGACTGAACAAGGACTGAGTGCACTTTTAGTCTAAAATTTTTAGATTGTTTTATTTTTGAATGCAGTTTTTTGGTACATAATTCTAGCTTTGTAAGTTCAACTTTTGTGATAAAGAGATTCACTTAATACAAGTATTGTAGTGCAATTGAAAAATACTATTTCTTTGTTTTTTTTTACAGTGCAAATACTTGCAATCAAAAATATAAAGTGAGCACTGTTATTGAAAGCAATATTTGAAAATGTAGAAAACATCCAAAAATATTTAAATAACTAGTATTCTAATATTGTTTAATCGTGCAATTTTTTTTAATCACTTGACAGCCGAACTTCTAAGATAATCAGACTTTCTGAAAATGAAATACGGTAAGGTTTAAGGTGAGCGGAAAGATGATATTTTAGAGATGAGATGTCAGCAAATGTTTTCACTCATAGAATTCCTTTTCCAGTCCTTCTTTGTTCATTTATAACCCCAGAGATTTAACACATGAATTATCATACTGTACACATGAAACTTGTATGTACTGTGGCATCCCTTCCAGACTGCCAGAAAAAAGTTTAATAAAAAGAGTGGATCAGTTCCCCACAGCTCTCCCAGATTACAGTACAAAGCAAGTTTATTTTACAAAGGGCCATCTGTGCAAAAACATACAGTTTTCACAATAAAAACACAAAGTGTAAGGCATGATCAGTCAATAAGAAAAGTTGACAATTCAGCGTTTTGCCCTCTGGCTTTTCAAATGCTGAACAAAAAAAGTGTATGGTTCACAAGCATCCAGCTAATATTGTAGATCTATTATAGCACTTTTGCACTTATAGAGCAAACCAGAGCTCTGGCACTTTTATAAAGTTTTTAAAATCTTTCAATAAAAAAAGAAATTAAGTTGACTGTCTTGATATCTGCATAAAAGCTACACTCACAAACTTCCCATTTATATGAGAAATATATACCTGTGTGTGTAAGAAATAATAATCTGCTGTTGATCCTAGATACTAGTACACCTACATTCAGTCTCATGCCTTAAACCACAAGGTACAGAGGGGAGAAGATCCCCTTTCATCCTTCAAGAAACATTCAGATTTTAGACAGTGATGATCTGATTTATAAATTGATGGACAGATTCAAGGGCTGTGTCCAAATACTCAGAAGTAACCATGCCCCCTTGGATGTTTTATAGCATTTATTTTTTAATGTGTACTGTAAATATGAAAAAAGACGTTATAAAAATTTTAGAAAGTTATTAAATTTTAGACTAGCCATATATATTAATTATAGGCTGCCTGACACTTCCGGGGCAGGGTGGGAGGGATGAGCAGACAGTGGGAAGGGGTTGGAATTTTCAGCCCAAACCATTCAACTATTTCTGAGATAACAACTAGGGAAAGATACACTGTTTATCCCACGTAAAGATATTCTTGAGACCTTTTCACTGAGCCTCTTTAGAGCTGCCATGCTTTGAAGCAGGGATTTGAAATTTGGCAAAGGGTGGCCTCTATCAGAGATGCATTTTGAAAATCTGCCCAAATTTGGCCAAGTTATAGGCCTTTGAAAATTGCTGTTTATATGCTCAGTTCTGCCTAATAGATTTTACCAGCTAAGTTCTCCAAAGACTGTCTGCCCTGAACATGCTCCAGACTAGGCCTGAACAGGATTTTCCCTGCAGGTATAGCTCTCTGGTACCATGGACAATCTAGGTTAGGATCCAGGCACCTGAATTAACAACAGGGAGACAGTCTCTCCTGTGCTCTTAATACCGCCTGGAGCAGGAAACTGCCTGATTCAAATGCAAAGGGGGACAAGTGCCACAGTGTATGTGGGGTGAGGTTGTGTGTGTGTGTGTGTGGGGGGGGGGGTCAGAAAATGGGATGGCAGTGGGGGAGCATATTGGAAGAAGAAGTTTAGTGATGATGATTGGGAACCACACACAAATGTTGTGCATGCTTGTACACACCTGTTATAGGCAGGGCTTGTACTGCCTACATTTGCCACTCATAAAATGTGTCAGAAGTGCAATATGCTTTAAAAACCAAGTAGACTTAACTTCTCCAATTCCTGGGCATTTCATTTAGTGCCTTATTCCTGTAGCTTTGTAGGAGACCAGTGTCAAATTCTTTGGACTAAATAGCCCAAATTGTCAACACAGTGCAAGGTAATGCACACTGCAGCAACTCAGACTACCCAGGCACCATGATAATTAGTATTATTTTAAAGCACTTACTCTTGTGGTCGTGACACACATTTCTAAGGGAACAGAAGCAGCAGCCACAGGGAACTTAGAACTTTCATAAGTTATCCTTGTCGTTACTGACTGCACCATTTTTACAAAATTACTCTCAGCATCATGTCAAGCCATAAAAGTATGATTCATCCACTGAACCAAGTACAAATTCCTTTTGTTTAGTACTTGCTTTCCATTCACAAAATATTTACATCTTCAGATTTTGATAAAGTGTGGACTTTAATTGAAAAAGTAACATGCTACAAGCCTCTTGCTGTTTTAAAGGTCTGATTCCTAATAGGCTCAGCCAATTAAAGAATGCTTGCAATGTACATCATAGTTAAAACACAAATTTATAATTTAGACTAGTCTAGATAATCTAGACTGATAGGAGATGCTGGGGATTGTTCCCTTGTTAAAAACAAATTTTGCAAGTCGTTCAAGTTTCCTATTAAAATCATGCTGTTTTTTCAAATCAAACAAATACAACAGCAACTGATGAAACGTGAAACTGTTTGAACTGATGGAACATATGGTTTAAGCCACTTAAAAAAAAGTCTCTCACTTTTAGTACTGAGCAAGTGAACCTAGGATTTGGTTCCCTCCACCCCCAACTTTTTAGCAAAGCGTACAGGAGAGACCTTGATACAGAATATCGTTTGACATATCACAGGTGTAGTTTTTTTGCTTGATGTACTACCTTATGTTCATAATAAACAAAACTCTTAAGCAAGCTCTTTGTTTCTATTTCAATCCTCTGTTCTTGTTTGTATGAAGTACTAAATGAAGAGTTTTGGCACATCTAGACAGCTGGATCCATTTGGACACCTAAAGAGTTCCTTCTGCTCTGCAAGGGATGATATTCAGAAAAGGCTGCCATTTCTAAATATCACTGAACTATAATGAGAAGTAGACATTCTAGTGATGCTTGTGAATAGTGCAACATTTAGGGTTTAGTGCCAGATGACTAATAAGGTCGAATTCTGCCATCCTTCCTTGCAGGGCCAACTCTACAGTTTTTGGTGCCCCAAGCAGTGAAAAAAAAAAAAAAAAAAAACACTGCCGCTGCGGATGGCAAAAGGGAGAAGCCACGGCCGATTTGCCACTGTGGCCAAATTGCTGCCACCACCAGGACAGAGGAGCTACCGCCAAAACACTGCCGCCCCTTTCTAACTGCCGCCCACTGGTGCCTGGAGCCAGTCCTGCTTCCTTGGGCAACTGGACTCTATTAGGAGCTTGACACAGAACAACTATGTGATCCAACTCATTGTAATCAATGGAATGATAGCCACTGGATTTCATCTGAAGCTGGATTGGGCCCTATGTTTTCATCATTAGATCAATCAACTTTTAGAAATAAAGGTAAGATTTATTAAACATAATTACACCATTATTTGTCATTCCAGGTTTAAGGCAAAAATTATACTGCATTGGTTACTTCATTGTTGTTTAACGAGGTTTTGGATACACCAAACAATTTAGTCACAGTAACTAACCAGCAGAAAATATGAACTGATCCATAGCAGTAATCTAAATCATTGTATTCATTTGAATAAGAGGGAGCAAAGCTAGCAGTCCCTTGCAAAAAGCCATTGTAATCAAAGGCTGCATATAAAGTAGTCAAGAGTAACTTAATTTTAAAAGGGCATTAACTTGTAACAGCATGTGATTTTAATCATCCCAGAAAGGTAAAGTTTAGCAAATACAACTTCTCATTTACAGACAATGAGGTAACTATATTCATAGTTTTAATTCCGAGTACCCAAAAATGACTTTTTAGTGCAGTTCTACAGAAGGTAGATACCTGGATATAGCAGTAGAGCATTTTCTAATTACTGTATTTGACATGTGCACTGCACATGGACTTGGCACCGTAAACCATAATGGCAATTTGTTGTTTTCAAGTACTGAAAACATTGCTATAAATTTTAAAGGTCTCATGCAAGTACACTATGCATCAGATCTGTGCATACTTAATATTTTTCAAGCCTAACAACCTATTTTCATGCTATTTCCCCACTCTAACAATACATTCAGATAAGTATAAAAAAAGCCTAATTAGAGCTTGTCCGAAAATGTCCATCATTTCTCTGTGCCATCTACCCACACACAGAAAAAGCACCATTGTCTCCACTCCTGCTGAACTGCCATGGTACATCATGAGAGACCTAGGGCTTGTCTACACTACCCGCCAGATTTTGGCGGGCAGCGATTGATCCACCAGGGATCAATTTATCGCATCTAGTCTAGACACAATAAATCAACCCCCGAGCGCTCCCATCGACTCCTGTATTCCAGCGCTGTGAGAGGTGCAGGCAGAGTCAACGGGGGAGTGGCAGCAGTCGACATCTACTCTCCTTTCTTGACCCTTGAAAACTTCCCCCATAATGGCCTTTAACCTCTCATCCTACTCATATTTCGACCTGATATTAAAAAAGTCACTATGTATTGTCATTACCCTTCTTTAAAATACAGCCACATATTTAAGCATTCATGTCACACACACACAGTGTATAGTGGACTCTCAAACTCAAATCCAGTTTTGTTAAATGTCTATTCCCACAAACCTGTCACTTTCAGATGGTACTGGATGGCTGCAGCTCTCTCCACACCAACATAATCACAGAGGGCCAATGCACACTAAAAAGTGTTTAGCGCTGTCCAGAGAGAGTTTGTGGCCAGAGTGTAACCTGTATGGATTTTATATCGCCCTAGACTAGCTGGGGTGAATCTCACCCTATGGTTGTAAGTGGCACTATTCTCACACTAGTTCTGAGCTAATCAGCTTTAGAGAAAGTCTATTTTGTTTGCACTCTGAAAGCTGCTGTTTCTAAAAAAATTCAGACCAATAGTTTCCCACCGCAGTTTTCATCTGTACAGATTAGACTAGCTGACTGTACTGTACCAATCAGCTTCTGCTGAAGATACAGGTTTGTAGGATACCTTAGATTGTAAACTTTTCAGGGCAGGGACCATCTCTGCACTATATATTTGGATAGTGCCTTGCGCAGGGAAGCTGGGGCCTCTAGTCACTACTACAATTCAAATAAAATAGTAATAGTGAGGCCTTACTTACTTGGCATTTAAATCTCATTGATAAGGCATCTGAGTTTTCAGGAAACGCATTAGAAATATTGTATCTCATCCTAAAGGTGAAATTGTGCCTGTGTACATAATTATTTCTAGGTTAAGTAAAGTGCTGCATGAGACCAAGGGGTTCAGTTACTCACTAGTCACCCATTTGATACCAGAAGATGTACCCGCATTTAAATACCTAGCAGAAGGGATTCACTCAGGACAAATTTTATACAAAATATAAATCCAACCATAGGAGTTACTCTTGGGGACAAAATTCTGCTGCTGAAATCATAAATCTTTCAGTGAAGATAATGACAACCCTATGTCTATATCAAATGATCGAATTCAGTCCTTAGGGTCAGATATTGCCCTCAGTCTCCACACACACCTCACTGTCCTAGATAAACCACCAGTCCACGTGTAGAAGCCTTGTTTCTCTCTCCCTGCCACATAGCAGCCTTTCCCCAAGGCTAAGAGGAACCAGCTAGAAACTACAGCCAGTAGGAGCGGCTGCCAAAGCAGGTACTTCAGACACTGAGGACTTTCTACAGTTTTGACAGGACTTTCCCTTCCATGTGCTGATTGGCTGTTTGCTCCAACACTCTCCCGTCTCTCTGTCTTCACCTCAGCTTCACGCTGCCCTGTCCTCCTCACTCCGAGTTTTTGCTTTCTGTTTAGCTGATGCTCTCATAACTATGCCCACTCCCAAAAAATCATAACACTTGCTGTCATCATATTCTCTCTGATTGTGTGTTCTATCCCTTCCCCCACACTATATTGGTCTTGCCTAGACAGACTGTAAACTCATCAAGGCAGGGACCGTCTGCTACTCTGTGTTTGGACAGTTTCTAGCACAGTGGGGCCCTGATCTAGGTTTGTCCTTAGGCAATTCCATAACAAACACAATTAATAGTCCAAGGGAATGTTTTACTTGGATGCTTATTCTATCCCATGTAATAAAATATAAAATTGTTTAAAAGCCATTTCAAAAAGTAGACTCCATTACTGATGAAGAAAAATATTGATACACAGTTAAAGCTCTTTTACTTTTAATGATGCTAATGGACTGCGTGATCAAGTTTTACTAATGCAAACTTGCAAAAATGCTACTATTTACAAGTTCTCTTCTGATTTGCTGAAACAGCATTTTTAATGTGAACACCTTTGAAAAGGTACAAATACCGCATATGCTTTGCCCACCAGAATAAGTTACAAATACAAAAGTGAAAATCAGAAGGTAAAACAAGCAAATGGCATACTGATAGCTTTTCTAGTTAGACAGTCTTCAACATGTTCCTTTTAACACATGTTAAAAGTGCCTTGACTAACCCAGTGAAGATTCATTTTACATCACATTTCCACTTTATAGGAGCCTTGCCTATGTCAATAACTTGTCCTTACTCATACAGGCCTTCTGATTAGCTTCATTAATATTTGCCTGAGTAAGAACTGAGGATTGTTGGGTTTTTTTTAAGTACCAGTAGAAGGCCTTTCTAGTTTGTCCTCTTCAAAACTACTCAGTGTAATGACATTGCTGTACACGTCAAATGCCAAGTGAAAGCTAAGCTACTTTTAAAGATATTCATAATTATTTTTATTACACTCACCTGTTGTCGAATTTCTTCTTCCATTTTTACTGGGGAACCCAATTCGGCAACTTGTTTAACACCTTCACTGGCATATCCTCCATATTCCCAAAGAACATAGTTCTTGGAGTGAGAACCACCAATGATTGCCGACCAATGATTAGCTCGTCCTTTAAATAATAAAAAGAAAATTGGTTAAAAGGGAATAGGCACACTGGCTTTCAGACTGCCAACAGCCACAATATTGCAGAAGACAGGCCCTGCTACCACTCCCTGGGCCGGAGCATATTATGCCTTCTCCTATTATAGTGAAATTCTGCTTAAAGCATCCAATCCTGCCAAGTGTTGAGCATCTCCCATGAGGCTAACTGAATGTTTTCAATCCCCATGAAACCCATAGTCCAGGTCTCCTTAATGAGGAAAAAAAAAAAAAACTATTTCACTATAACAGGATACTTGAAAACTCCCAAATATTTAATTTATTTAACAATAAAATATAGAAGTGCAGAAGCAGTCAATGTTCCAGCTGGATAGGCACACATCCCCATGCTGGCCAATTGGTACAAGGCTTTACTTACAAAATTGCTTACAGGTGCATCTATATTTAACAAGTGAAAATGTTAAAGAAAGTAAAACAAAAACAAATTTATTCAAAATATATTATCCTTGACTTGAGCTTCTTTATGTAGCATAACAGGAGCCATCTCAAGCAGCCCTCTTGTGGCCCAACACGGCCCTGAGGTGTGCTGCCCTCCACTCCCCCTCCTGGCTCTTGTAAGAACTCTCTCCCAAGCCAGAATACTTTAAGATTCCCCACTTTGTGGGGTTATGTTTATTAAGTCTATTATGAGAAAAGAAACTTTCCCTTCACTCCTCAACTCCTGTGCTTGTTCCCCTCGACTCGGAGGTCTTGTGCTTGTTCCCCTTGACTCGGAGGTCCCCCAGCCCTCGTTCTGGGACCATGCGATACTTTGAACAGATTTCCTCTCCTTGGGTCAGGAGCTCCATGGCCTTACGTCTAACTCATATAGGCTCTCTCTGCTTGAGTCAGGAGTCCCACATGCATCATTCTGGGGTCTACACTACTAATTAAGGCCAGCTGCAGCACTCACTCAGCTTTCAACCCTGCTCCCCCTCCACCAGGGCTGGAAGTGACTAGCAAGCAGGCTAACAGTATCAGCCCTCTTCCCCTTTGCCTCTCAGGAAGCTTCTCTTATCTCCAGGCCTCCCGTGGCTACAATTCATTTTCCCCACCTGTGTAGGAAGGCCAAATGAATCACAGGTGGAGCTTGACCTCTTGCCCCTTAAAGGGCCAGTCACCTTCTGACAGAGCTTAAGCTCCCTCTTAATTTTAACTTTGGAACTTTCATGTAAGTATTTATTAGAATGGTCCATGGAGAACTCTTGTTAAATCCTTTGTGTAGTCACTTAAGACAAGAATTGTTTTCCTAACAGAGATGGTTTTCTAATAAAGATAGATCAGATTTGCATTTGGGTTAGTGCTTTATGATAGGAGGTTGCTTAATAAGGGTAGATTCTTGTGTATGTTTCATTTGATTATTGCTACTTGCACAGCCCCTATTTTGATCTCTCATGTGAAAACTGCTTAAGGAGCCCCAGTTCCCCCAGATATACAATGTCATCCATCCTGCCCAGGCACAAAATCTGTTATTTCTTCCTCAAACCACCTCTGAAGTCTTCCTACAGAAAATAACTTGCCTTTCTCAGCAGGGGGTGGTTCGTTGGGGCAGAGGTTCTAGAGGGCAATCAGGAGACAGGGGGAGAGGGGGTTGGATAGGGAGTGGGGTCCCAGGAGGGGGCGGTCAGGGGACAGGGTGGGGGTTGGATGGGGTGAGGGTTCTGAGGGGGGCAGTCAGGGGGCAGGAAGTGGGAGGGGGCGGATGGGGGCAGGGGCCAGGCTGTTTGGGGAGGCACAGCCTTCCCTACATGGCCCTCCATATCATTTTGCAACCCTGATGCGTCCTTCAGGCCAAAAAGTTTGTCCACCCCTGCTCTACTGCATGAGCTAAAAGCCTACTGGTGGGCTAAAAGCCTAGTGGTTTTGGTGCCACGAGATGGAATATAACATCACACCCAGGAGGTATGTGGGTTACACTTGCATGTGCACTGTCTGCATACATAAACACACTCATATGGTTATGAAGCATCTATGTGTATAACAAGACTGCTGCTTACTGAGCCCCCTGGTGAAGTGGTACCTCTGCTGGCTCCCCACCTATTTTCCCCTCTCTTCAGGCCCTTTCTCTGGTTAACAGTATCCCTGCCTAGGGCTAGTTTAATACCAGAACTGGTTTACTACAGCCCAGAGTCCCAAACTAGAATCCATTAAACAACAACACAAAGAGAAAGTCCATACTTACCTCTGACATTTTCTCTCACCTCCAAAGCTCTTCTTCTATCACTTATTAGGGACACACATCCAACCCAAAACACAGTCAGGATTTCTTCTTCACAGAGCTCACTGGGCTTTACCCTCCAAGCTTCTCAGTGCCATAGTCCTGCAAGGGCTTTTTTTATTTTTCTTTTGTTCCTACAGTATCTCCCTCTCCCATTTACTACAACTCCCTACACCTCCTCCATTTGTTGCAGCCACCATCTGTTCTTTTTAGGGAATTGCCTGATTCCCCTCAGGTGGGGCTCATTCTATAATCAGGGTTGGCTGAGTCCCAGGCTCTCCAGCCTCAGGGCAAGCCACTTTGTTACAGAAAGATACAAATATAATACAATTAAATCTAGAGACTGCACCCTCCAACTGTAGACTCTTGGTCACGTTTCTTCTGAAATCACAGTGAAAATGTGGATAAATATATATGAGAATGGCAAAATTAAAGCGGGAGTTAGACACTCAAGTGTAGGGTAAATAGATAATAGAATTTGCCTCTGAAAACTGAAGCTAAAGAAGAATATCTTGTTAAAGATATCCAGTTGAGGGAAGCAGAGAGAAAAAGGAAGTGTCCTTTGAATGTTTCATAGGAAGTAATTACACTAGATAACAACTTGGAAGCATTTACTTTTGATCACTAGGGTCATCTTATAAGCGGGCTGCAAATTTTTTCATGTGAAATCATGATCAAGAGGAGCACTTTTATGGCACTCTCACACTTGTTCTCTCTGTGCTTCTGCACATTTGCATTGTTCAGATCGAACCAGTGTTTCAAACCAGTTTCATCAAAGGGTTCTCTATGTTTACAGAGCCATAAGAATGGGGCAAAGAAGCAAATGTAAATGCACCTGCATTTATCCAGCTTGTTTGTTGTAATTTCTTATAGCTCTAGAGGATCATGGAAGTCCTCTAGAGTCAGGAGTGAAGGACAAGGTGATTTCAGGGGTTCTGTCCCAATTTTTTATCTTTATGAGGGGAGAAAGAGGGAAAATGTAAGACATGGGACAAAAATGATAGTGAAGAATCATAGAATTATAGAATATCAGGGTTGGAAGGGATCTCAGGAGGTCATCTAGTCCAACCCCCTGCTCAAAGCAGGACCAATGCCCAATTAAATCATCCCAGCCAGGGCTTTGTCAAGCCTGACCTTAAAAACTTCTAAGGAAGGAGATTCTGCCACCTCCCTAGGTAATGCATTCCAGTGTTTCACACCCTTCTAGTGAAAAAGTTTTTCCTAATATACAACCTAAATCTCCCCCACTGCAACTTGAGACCATTACTCCTCGTTCTGTCACCTGCTACCACTGAGAACAGCTAGAGCCATCCCCTTCGGACCCCCTTTCAGGTAGTTGAAAGCAGCTATCAAATCCCCCCTCATTCTTCTCTTCCACAGACTAAACATCCCCAGTTCCCTCAGCCTCTCCTCATAACTCATGTGTTCCAGTCCCCTAAACATTTTTGTTGCCCTCCGCTGGACTCTTTCCAATTTTTCCACATCATTCTTGTAGTGTGGGGCCCAAAACTGGACACAGTACTCCAGATGAGGCCTCACCAGTGTCGAATAGAGGGGAACG
Source organism: Eretmochelys imbricata (assembly GCF_965152235.1). Lineage (NCBI taxonomy): Eukaryota > Metazoa > Chordata > Testudines > Cheloniidae > Eretmochelys > Eretmochelys imbricata. Next base: position 39,670,350 of record NC_135577.1, read on the forward strand.
ATCACGTCCCTCGATCTGCTGGCAATGCCCCTACTTATACATCCCAAAATGCCATTGGCTTTCTTGGCAACAAAGGCACACTGTTGACTCATATCCAGCTTCTCGTCCACTGTAACCCCTAGGTCCTTTTCTGCGGAACTGCTGCCGAGCCATTCGGTCCCTAGTCTGTAGTGGAGCATTGGATGCCTCCGTCCTAAGTGCAGGACTCTGTACTTGTCCTTGTTGAACCTCATCAGATTTCTTTTGGCCCAATCCTCCAATTTGTCTAGGTCCCTCTGTATCCTATCCCTACCCTCCAGCGTATCTACCTCTTCTCCCAGTTTAGTGTCATCTGCAAACTTGCTGAGGGTGCAATCCACACCATCCTCCAGATCATTTATGAAGATACTGAACAAAACCGGCCCCAGGACTGACCCTTGGGGCACTCCACTTGATACCGGCTGCCAACTAGACATGGAGCCATTGATCACTGCCCGTTGAGCCCGACAATCTAGCCAGCTTTCTATCCACCTTATAGTCCATTCATCCAGCCCATACTTCTTTAACTTGCTGGCAAGAATACTGTGGGAGATTGTGTCAAAAGCTTTGCTAAAGTCAAGGAACAACATGTCCACTGCTTTCCCTTCATCCACAGACCCAGTTATCTCATCATAGAAGGCAATTAGATTAGTCAAAGATGACTTGCCCTTGGTGAATCCATGCTGACTGTTCCTGATCACTTTCCTCTCCTCTAAGTGCTTCAGAATTGATTCCTTGAGGACCTGCTCCATGATTTTTCCAGGGACTGAGGTGAGGCTGACTGGCCTGTAGTTCCCAGGATCCTCCTTCTTCTCTTTTTTAAAGATGGGCACTACATTAGCCTTTTTCCAGTCGTCCGGGACTTCCCCCGATTGCCATGAGTTTTCAAAGATAATGGCCAATGGCTCTGCAATCACATCTGCCAACTCCTTTAGCACTCTCGGACGCAACGCATCTGGCCCCATGGACTTGTGCACGTCCGGCTTTTCTAAATAGTCCCGAACCACTTCTTTGTCCACAGAGGGCTAGTCACCTCCTCCCCATGCTGTGCTGCCCAGTGCAGTAGTCTGGGAGCTGACCTTGTTCGTGAATACAGAGGCAAAGAAAGCATTGAGTACATTAGCTTTTCCCACATCCTCTGTCACTAGGTTGCCTCCCTCATTCAGTAAGGGCCCACACTTTCCTTGACCTTCTTCTTGTTGCTAACATACCTGAAGAAACCCTTCTTGTTACTCTTAACATCTCTTGCTAGCTGCAACTCCAGGTGTGATTTGGCCTTCCTGATTTCACTCCTGCATGCCCGAGCAATATTTTTATACTCATCCCTGGTCATTTGTCCAATCTTCCACTTCTTGTAAGCTTCTTTTTTGTATTTAAGATCAGCAAGGATTTCACTGTTAAGCCAAGCTGGTCGCCTGCCATATTTACTATTCTTTCTACACACCAGAATGGTTTGTCCCTGTAACCTCAATAAGGATTCTTTAAAGTACAGCCAGCTCTCCTGGACTCCTTTCCCCCTCATGTTATTCTCCCAGGGGATCTTGCCCATCAGTTCCCTGAGGGAGTCAAAGAGGGGGCAAAGGGACTAGATTAATGGGTTAGAGAGTTCCAAGACACTAGAAATTATAATGAAATCACTAGTCAAGGGTGTGAAGATAGGGGATATAAACCCTCTGAATTGGCGGAGTAAATTTTAAAAAGTTCTGGAGACATAGAAAGAGGTAGAAAGCTATGAGGAGATCTATTAATTGAATGCAAACACAAAGATCAAGTGGAGAAACTATTAGAGGTTAAAATGCTAGGAAAACTGAAAGTAAGCTGCCAACTGCTTAAGTATCTGATGGAGACAAGAGGAGTTTGTAAATGGGGTGCCAATCGAAATGACAGAAGATGAAGTAAAGCATAGGGGATGATAAGCCGCTCATTAGCAAGAGAGAGCAGGGGAAAGAAAGCCATCAAACAGCTGTGCTTGTTGCATTTGAAAGAGAAATTCTTCCAGATAGGGTAACAATAGGATACCACATTTTTTAAACCAAACCATATATTCCAGCCTTGGTGAGGTGCTACAGATGTCAAATGTTTGGACATGTGACAAATATATGTAAAGGGAAAATTAGATGCAGTAAATCTGGAGGGGAGCACTCCTATGACAATTTTGTGGAAGGAAGCAACTGTGGTTCAAGAAAGCATAGTGCAGCATACGGTGGTTCTATGGCAGCAAAGCAATCAAGAGAGATACAAAAATTACAAATAGCATAGCATGTGTGCAAGCTAATAAGATGCATCTAAGACCAAACGGGGAAGAGGAAAGGAAACTCAGTAAGGAGAAAGAGATAAACACAATAGAATAAATCAAAGGATATGAGTGATACAGGGGAAAATAGGAGAAGACATATTATGTGTAGACAAAGAGAGGTTTATAGCTTTTATGACTGAGGTAATAAACTGCACATCACAGACAGGGAAAAAGAGAAAATGAAAATTATAGTTAAAGCAGCAGAAAAGTACCTATGTGTTAGTAATTTATCAGTAGAGTGACTCCTTGCTTTTTTAAGAGAAGGAAATAGTAAAAGATAAATAAAATGGTACTATTTATTGTTGTAATTCACATAGCCTAATAGCACATGGACAGGAACTAAATAAAAATATCCTCGATAAGGCTAATAAACCTGATAATATTTGCATACGAGAAACAGGTTTAATAGAAAAACTAGATTTCAGAATCCCAGGATATAGCATCTATAGGCAAGATGGAGAAATATGAACTGGGAGTGAGGAAAAACCTTTCTTTATAGTTAAGAAAAACGTAAATGTATCTTGAAATTGAGGTGAAGAAACTAAATGTAAAGTAAAACGCTATTGAGATTCCAACTCAAAATAAATTTTCATCTTTGAGAACATGGACTGAAAGGAAGACACTGGATCCAATTGCTGTACGGGGAGAAGAATTTGTGCAGGCTGAACTCCAATCAAAAAGAAGAAATGCTAATATATATGCCAAAATCGCATAGGGCATGGTGGAGAGAGGCTACAACAGGGACACACAGCAGTGCCGTGTGAAAGTTAAGGAGCTCAGGCAAGCCTACCAAAAGACAAAGGAGGCAAACGGTCACTCCGGGTCAGAGCCCTATACATGCCACTTCTATGATCAGTTGCATAGCATTCTGGGGTGGGGGACCCTACCACTACTACACCACTGTCCATGGACACCTGCAAAGGGGGAGTCTCACGCAACAAGGAGGAGCATTTTGTGGATGAGGAAGAGGAGGAGGAGGAGAATGTGCAGCGGGCAAGCGGTGAATCCGTTCTCCCCAGCATCCAGGACCTTTTCATCCCCAACCCTGAAGCCGGAGAAGGCACCTCTGGTGAGTGCACATTTGTAACTACAGTACAGGGTTTAAAAGCAATAGTGTTTAATGTTTGATTTGCCCTGAAGAATTGGGATGCATTCATGGCCAGTACAGCTACTGGAAAAGTCTGTTAACTTGTCTGGGGATGGAGCAGGAATCCTCCAGGGACATGTCCATGAAGCTCTCCTGGAGGTACTCTGAAAGCCTTTGCAGAAGGTTTCCGGGGAGGGCTGCCTTATTTCATCCTCCACAGTAGGGCACTTTACCACGCCAAGCCAGTAGCAAGTAGTCTGGAATCATTGCAGCACAAAGCATGGCAGCGAATGGTCCTGGGTTTTGGTCACATTCAAGCAACATTCGGTCTTTATCTTTCTGTGTTAGCCTCAGAAGAGTGATATCATTCATGGTCACCTGGTTGAGATAGGGGAATTTTTGTAAGGGAACAGTAAAAGGACCCCATTCATGCTGGGTTGTTTGTGCTTGGCTAAAAGGGATCATCCCGGAGAATAGCCATGCGGTGGGGCAGGAGGAGGTGTGTGCTGCATGTCCACCCAAAAACCGCAGCCCCTCCTTTTAAATGTGAAACCCAACCAGCATTACTTGCTATGGGAAAGGAGGGCACTGCAGTTTGAAACCATTCCCACAGGTTATGAAGGCGGAAGAAGCCAACCCTGCATACCAAAAGGCTTACCATGGCTGCCTGGAAACAAAATTCTGTTGCCCAGCCATGTGTGATGTGTCACCATACTGGCAGGCGCGCAACATAAAAGGCAAAATGTGACCTTGTACCTAAAGCACATGTGCTGTCTCCTGTGAATTGCTTGATTCACTGTGAAAGAGCCTCCCTTTTGTTCTCAGAAATGTATCTTAAATTTTATTCTCCCTTTTTATCTCCCCCAAGATGCAAATGTTTCTATGCTCCCCTTATCATCTCCGTCCCTGAGGTTATCGTGGCTTAGAAGGCGAAAAACACCACACTCGCAATGACATGTTTTCTGAGCTCATGCAGTCCTCCTGCACTGATAGGGCACAGCTGAATGCATGGAGGCATTCAGTGGCAGAGGCCAGGAAAGCATTAAGTAAGCGCGAAGAGCAGAGGCTAGAGGCGATGCTGAGGCTAATGGGGGGAGCAAATGGACATGATGAAGCATCTGTTGGAGCTGCAGGAAAGCCAACAAGAGCACAGACCCCCACTGCATCCACTGTATAACCGCCTGCCCTCCTCCCCAAGTTCCCCTCACCCAGACGCCAAAGAATGCGGGGGGGGGGGGCGAGGGGAGGCTCCAGGCACCCAGTCACTCCATTCCAGAGGATGGCCCAAGCAACAGAAGGCTGTCATTCAAACAGTTTTGATTTGTAGTGTGGCTACAATATGCAATGTGGCCTTGTCCTTCCCTCCTCCCGCACCCCACCCCACCCAGGCTACCTTGTCAGTGATCTCACTTTTTTTTTAAATGAATAAAGAAAGAATGCATGGTTTCAAAACTATATTTACTTTGCCAGCTGTGATCGAAGGGGGGAGGGTGGTTGGTTTACAGGGAATTAAAATCAACAAAGGGGCGGGTTTGCAGCAAGAAGAAACACACACAGCTGTCACACCATGTCAAGGTTCCTCCCCCACTCTGAACTCTAGGGTACAGATGTGGGGACCTGCATGAAAACCTCCTAAGCTTACTTTTATCAGCTTAGGTTAAAACTTCCCCAAGGTACAAATTAATTTTACCCTTTGCCCTTGGAATTTCCACTGCCACCACCAAACTTTAACTGGATTTACTGGGAAACGTAGTTTGGACACGTCTTTCCCCCCGCAAAATCCTCCCAAACCTTGCACCCCACTTCCTAGGGAAGGCTGGGTAAAAATCCTCACCAATTTGCATAGGTGACCACAGACCCAAACCCTTGGATCTTAGAACAATGAAAAAGCATTCAGTTTTCTTACAAGAAGACTTTTAATAGAAGTAAAGGAATCACCCCTGTAAAATCAGGATGGTAGATACCTTACAGGGTAATTAGATTCAAAACATAGAGAATCCCTCTAGGCAACACCTTAAGTTACAAAAAAGACACACAGACAGGGATAGCCATTCTATTCAGCACAGTTCTTTTCTCAGCCATTTAAAGAAATCATAATCTAACACATACCTAGCTAGATTACTTACTAAAAGTTCTAAGACTCCATTCCTGTTCTGTCCCTGGCAAAAGCAGCATACAGACAGACACAGACCCTTTGTTTCTCTCCCTCCTCCCAGCTTTTGAAAGTATCTTGTCTCCTCATTGGTCATTTTGGTCAGGTGCCAGCGAGGTTACCTTTAGCTTCTTAACCTTTTACAGGTGAGAGGATTTTTCCTCTGGCCAGGAGGGATTTTAAAGGGGTTTACCCTTCCCTTTATATTTATGACACACCATCGCCTGGCCAGTCATGAAACTGGTGTTCAAAGCCTCTCTGATGATCAGCATGCCTAGCTGTGCTCTTCTAATCGCCCAGGTGTCTGGCTGCTCAAAATTGGCTGCTAGGCAATTTTCCTCAACCTCCCACCCTGCCATAAACATCTCCCCCTTACTCTCACAGATATTATGGAGCACACAGCAAGCAGCAATTACAATGGGAATGTTGGTTGCGCTGAGGTCTAACCTAGTCAGCAAACAGCGCCAGCGAGCTTTTAAACATCCAAAGGCACATTCTACCACCATTCTGCACTTGCTCAGCCTCCTCCTTGAACTGCTCCTTACTACCGTCCAGGCTGCCTGTGTACAGCTTCATGAGCCATGGGATCAAGGGGTAGGCTGTGTCCCCAAGGATAACTTTTGGCATTTCAACATCACCAACGGTAATTTTCTGGTCTGGGAAGTAAGTCCCTTCTTGCAATTGCTCAAACAGCCCGGAGTTCCTGAAGATGCAAGTGTCATGCATCTTTCCCGACCATCCCACATTGATGTCGGTGAAACGTCCCTTGTGATCCACCAGTGCTTGCAGCACCATTGAGAAGTACCCCTTGTAGTTTATGTACTGGTTGGCAAGGTGGTCTGGTGCCAAGATAGGGATATGTGTTCTGTCTATAGCCCCACCACAGTTAGGGAACCCCATTGCAGCAAAGCCATCCAGTATGACCTGCATATTTCCCAGAGTCACTACCCTTGATAGCAGAATGTCAGTGATTGCATTGGCTACTTGGATCATAGCTGTCCCCACAGTAGACTTGCCCACTCCAAACTGAGTCCCGACTGACTGGTAACAGTCAGGTATTGCAAGCTTCCACAGGGCTATCACCACTCGCTTCTCAACTGCCAGGGCAGCTCTCATGTTGGTATTCCTGCGCTTCAGGGTGGGGGAAAGCAACACAAAGTTCAAGGAAAGTGGCCTTACGCATGCAAAAGTTTTGCAGCCACTGTGAATCATCCCATACCTGCAACACTATGTGGTCCCACTAGTCTGTGCTTGTTTGCTGGGCCCAGAATCAGCGTTCCACTGTATCAACCAGCCCCACTGCCACCATGATGTCCCAATTGCCAGAGCCCGTGTTTCAGGAATGTCTGCATCCATCTCCTCATCACAATCGGCCTCGTGCTGGCGTCTCTTAGGTCGGTTCTGCACATACTCTAGGATAATGCGTGATGTGTTTACAATGCTCACAACAGCAGCGGTGAGCTGAGCAGGCTCCATGCTTGCCATGGTATGGCGTCTGCATGGGTAACCTGGGAAAAAAGGCATGAAACAATTGTCTCCCATTGCTTTCACAGAAGGAGGGGAAGGGGGAGGGGTGACTGACGATATGTACCCAAAACCACCCTTGACAAAGTTTTTGTCCCATTAGGCATTGGGAACTTAACTCAGAACTCCAATGAGCAGCGGAGACTGCGGGAACTGTGGGATAGCTACCCACAGTGCACCGCTCCGTAAGTCGATGCTAGCCACGGTATTGAGGACACACTCTGCCAACTTAATGCGCTTAGTGGGGACATACACAATGGACTGTATAAAATCGATTTCTAAAAATCGACTTTGATAAAATCAACCTAATTTCATAGTGTAGACATACCCTTAGTAGTAATATAACTAAGGGAACCATGATGGCAGCAAAGTTATCTTAGGTATAACTATCTGGTCACCCTAAAGGTAGAACACAAGTACCATGGTGGAATGAGGAGTGTAACAAAAGCAATTAAGGAAAGGAACAAAACATATAAGAAAGTAAACAATACAATGAATAGTGAGGACTTAATGAAATATAAAATAAACAAGGCAATTGCACAAAGGACTATTAAAAAAGCAAAAAAAGGAAGCTGGAGAAAGTATTATGGGAAAATAAATAAAGATCCTAAAACATCACAGGTATATAAGCAGATTAGGACAATGAATGGAATACAAGGTAAGAGTAATTGTACACCAGGGCTCATTGTAACAGGGTGAGGGATATAAAGCTCTTATGAAGAAAAACAGAGAACCCCTAGCAGAAATATTCCACAACGTTAATAATGGTGAAAATCAGAGAACAGAAATCCACATGAGGAAAAAATTTTTTGAAGAATCATGAGAACTGGAAGAGGTGGGATGAAGATAAGGATATGATATTAGTTATTAAATGAACACTTCTATGTGGGGGAACTTCAAAAAGCTATAGCTAAGGGGAAAAACTCTGCACCAGGTAAGGATAACATATGTAACAAAATGCTAAAACACCTGGGTGAAGGGAATCTGAAAAGACTGCTAATGCTGATGGGGAAAAAGTGAGCTACCAATGCAGTGGAAAGGTGTGGTTGTAGTCCCAGTGTAGAAACCAGGTTAGCTGCAAGCAAGACCTGATGCATACAGGCCAATTGCTCTTTCTTCATGTATGAGTAAAGCCATGCAAAGAATGATGACTGAAAGATTAACAACATAACTAGAGAGAAATAGACTTAAAGACAATGTGCAGAGTGGGCTCAGGAGGGGGAGGAGTATAGCTGATCATATAGTAAGAGTGAAGATGGAAGCACAAAAATGTAGGAGAAATAAAGAATATATACGTTTCCTAGATATTGAAAAATCATAAGGTATGTTGTAGAGAGAAAGCTTATTGCATAAAATAGCATCCATGGGCATGAAAGGAAGAATATAGAGGTGGATAAAGGATTTCTTAAATAAAAGAACTCTGCGGGTCAGAATAGGGAAAGCCTAACCTAGAATATATACAATTGTAAATGGCACTCCACAGGAGAGTGTCACCAGTCCTATCTTATTAAGCATAATGATAAATGATCTCCTAAAAAGGATGAGTGCAGGAATAGGCATATCCAAGTTCGCAGATGATTGTGGCATATGGGCTCAAAACAGAAACCAGGGAATAGCTGAGAAGCAAATCAATGAAGCATTTAGGAAAAGCATGGACTGGGAAAACCTGGGGCTTTACATTTTCAATTCTCATAACTAAAGGAATGATATTCACTAATAGGAAAATTAAAAAATATTGTAAACTATATATGGACAGCAAATAGGTATAGTTAAAAGCTACACATTCCTCAGTGTGACATCTGATAGCAAGATAACATGGAAGAATCACATGGAAAATATTGTACATAAATGTAAAGGTAAATTCAATATACTTAAAAGGATTTCCAGAGTCACCTAGGGCACTGATATGAAAGCAGGGGTAATGCTTTATAGAGCATTAATAACACCAGTCACTGAGTACTGATGCCAAATGTTTACTTGAGCATCAAAAACAAACCTAAGGATGCTAGACTCAGCCAAGCCCAGGCATTACGTGTTGCACATGATGCCTCCCTTACAACCTCTTTCTGAATAATGCAGAGAGGTGCTGATGACATGCCTGTAGCATTAAGAACAAAATTATTAGCCTTTAATTTTGGACAAAAATCAACAGGGAAGATAGAAACATTAAACAAATATATGAAGAATACTGGGAATTCAGTGGAAAACATGGGGGGAAAAACCCCAAATACCTATGTTAATAGGATTAAAGTATGGAGAAAGGCATGAAGACAAAAGAAATACCTATAAGAAATTAGCATATATAACCATGGGAACGCACATCATAGGTGGAAAATCATGCCCCGCCACCATGATATAAATGTGGAACTGTATAATGAAATTAAAAGGGGGAAAGGAGAGTGAAATGTGTTAAATACAGCAAATCAATATCTATGTGATAAAATGGGGAAATATTACCAAATATTTATGGATGAGTCTAAAGATAAGAAAACCAGAAGAGTGGGGACAGCATTCTGTGTCCCAACACATGGAATAAAGAAATCCATTCGATTATCAAATTTCGAAACTGTTTGATGGCCGAGCTAGCAGTGCTAACGTTGACATTATACAGGATGTGCAACCTACCTCCATTGTCATCTTGTCAGATTCCCTGTTGGCAATCAAAAATGGGAATTCAGATAGCAGAAATGATATAATTAATTAAATATTGTTACTAGCAATTGGCGCAGATGGGAGTAAACATTGAAATAGCATGGATCCCAGCACATGGTGGGATAGCAGGAAATGAGGTGGCAGACAAAGTAGCTAAAAACATTGTAAAAGTGAAAAAAAATTGACAGAGATCCTCCTAAGTAAACAGGGATTTAAAAATCTTTTTAAAATGAACTGAGAAAGAAGTAGCAGGATGTATGAATAAAAGAAACCAGAAGGAAAAGATTTCATGAAGTCTGCCTTAGAATCAAAAATGCTGATGTACTGCAAGAACCCGAGAGAAAGAGTGAGGTAGCTCTACTTCAAATACTTTCCTGACACTGTGGTTTAAACAGTAATTTGGCCTTAACTAATAAACTCAAAGATGGGCTGTGTGAGACATGCAAGGTCAAAAAATTGGTTAATCATATCCTCTGGCAGTGTAAAGAGTGTAATGTTAATAGGGGGATTTTGTATGACAAACTCAGGCACCTAAAAGTGGCAAAGTTTACACTAAAATACCTAGTTAGAGCATCCAGGAAATGGGGCACCGTTAAGAAAGCAATATTACATTTAAAAAAATACTGGAGAAAAGGAGAGACTAATTATGTATCATAAAATCCAGAACCTGGAAGTTATAGACTCAGAATGTGAGTCTGCTATGCCATAAAATACAAGAAGAAGAAGAAAAAGAGCAAGAGAGCATTTGTGTGGGGGGTGGGGTGGGAGGGGTGAGAAACAATGGTAATGGAGAGATTGCATGCTGTAGGGGAAATGGGTCACAAATGGGGTACTCAGGTAGATGGATAGAGAATGTGGTGAGGAGGCAGAGAGATAAATGGAAGGAAAGATTATAGCGTATACTGGAAAGGGGTGTGGGAAAGAGATTGAGGGAATAAGAAATAGAATCCCCCAGCATATTTATTTTGGTATGCAGGAAGGATGAGAGTTACAAACAGAGTGAAAGCAGAGAGAAGAGTAGAAAGTTAAAGTATGTAATGAAGTAAACAAAAGAAATGCAAATTAGAAGAGTTAAAGGTGAAACACTGAAATCAAAAAAGCAAGTGGGGGAGGAAAAGGAGTAGAAATAAACAAACACAAGGGAAAATAATCAAAAGAGAACAGAAAAGAGATTAGAAATAATAGAAAAATAAACAGCAGTTCAAAATAAGGAGTTAGAAAAAATACTGAGGAAAATACAACAAACAGAGGAAGCAATTACAACAAAGAACCAACTGAGATCTCAGAAAGAAAGCTATGGAGCCTCTCAAGATGGACTTTGCTAGAAACTGTAAATGAGGTGATCTAACAATACTACCAGCATAGTCTCCCTACTTTGGCCAAGGCTAAATGCAAACTTACTGGAATTAGGAAGCTCTAAGAACTTCAGAGGCTGCTAAAGCTGTTTTGACCACAACCGTCTCAATGATCTACCCCACAATGGAAAATTCATGACAGGATGATAGCTGGAGAGACTTCAGGGTCTAGAGACGGTTTGTTGACCCAGGCTCTAATAATCGCTTCTTTAACAGAGACTGGCACTTTGTCACGCCAAAGGGAGATGTGGTCAATCCACTCCAATGACGGTCTCCGAATCCCACATTTTCCATTATAAGGGATACCGATCTAACTCACAGGTCATAGCCTACAGTTCTCCCTGCATCTGCAGTACCTTAGTGAGTGACACATGCTGAAACTCAAGTAGAGAAGATTCCATATCTATTCCCATCAAGCACAAATTTGCTACCATCAAGAAGAATCTCTCAACTCAAACCAGGCCTCTATTGAGTAGACCGTGCAATCTGGACAGCAATTAATCCCCACTCTTTGATTCATATACGAGGGCAACATATCAGATCCAGATTTAGGGTGGGAGACTTCCTGCATTTAAAATCAGATTATACAAAACAGCCGCATCACCTTTGTGACATTTATTTGGTTTATGTTGAACTGAATGCCCAACGGGGCCATTACTGAACCTATAGTGTTATCTAACTGTGTGTCTGTCATGCATGAGAACTCAGAGCCCTCATCCTTAATCACACGTGAATGGTGATGACATTATAGTCATTGACTTTGTATTCAACACTTTTAATATGAGCAAGGTCATTGACACCCTGCATTCCTGAGAAAATTATCTGGCATGGCCAGTAACGTGGATATAATAAATTTCACATTAGTGGCCCATGTCTTCCAAGGGGTCTCTTCCCTAAATGCCATGACCAGGTCCAAAAGACATTAAGCCCCTACAACTCAACCCCACACTAAGTCTACTGAGCCATAATATCACTCAAGCTTCTTACCTACTGAAAGGTATCTATTGAAGGGAAGCAGCTGCCCCAGCTACATACCCAAATGAAGACCTTCAGAGCAGGACTGAAAAACACTACCTGCCCTAAGCTTTTTGAAAACCCACAAAATTTTCCCGCACTCTCCAACTCACCCTCATGGATCTCTCACACCCATGCGAATGGATACTTTATTTCACTCCCCCAAACTGCTCTTATCCTGCTAGTGATTCTCTTAAAAAAACAAGGAAACTCACCTTCTCTGGAATGAATCCCACATTCACAGAGGCAAATCGATAAATTCCCTATTTCTCACTAGAGTGGCCTCAAAACTCTCAAGAAGGCCAGTGAAATATAGGCAATCATCCATTGATGTACCTCACTTCTCATTTGTGTGTTCAGTTCCCCCATTTACAAGCTTAAATGCTGATTTTTGCACAGACTAATGTATCTTAGAAATGCACTGACAATTTGGTGTCCACCATGTACTTGCTAGGGACAGCAGGTGAAATTATTATTCATGAATGTTCTCCATTTTCCATGATATCTGGGTACTAGCCAAAAAACCACAAATGGTGCTAAATGTCTATAAGCCACTGGACAGCTCTATGCACTAATTATTTCAGCCAGCAAAAGGTAAGAGGAAAGGAGGATTTGTGGCACCTTAGAGACTAACAAATTTATTTGAGCACAAGCTTTCGTGAGCTACAGCTCACTTCATTGGATGTAAGAGGAAATCTAATGGTTCCATTTCAATGAGCCAAATGTAATAGCTACAGCTTTTGGGTTCCAAAAGTATTTTTATCAAGAGCTGTGATAGCTCATGAAAATGTGTCTGGTAAGTGTACTTGCTATTTCTCTTGTCTTATGTCTATCCAAGTTCACAAGTCGAACAAGACCTTAATTAAAATCTCTCAGTTTCTCTGATACTCAAGAAAGCAAAAGCACTTAAAAGTAATCATTTGGGATACTGTGTTCACTCTTCTAAAAAAAAACCCAAAACCCCTTTTTCTACATTTGCTCATAAAAGGGGAGATTTTTTTCCCTGACCAATATTGAAACCATACAGAGAAAGATATTATCATTCTTTAGCTCTGCTCTTCTTCTGATTTAGAGTCATCTGGTGCCATCAGAAAAAACGGTTACTTTCTCATAACTGTTGTTCTTCGAGATGTGTTGTTCATGTCCATTCCACATTAGGTGTGCGTGCGCCGTGTGCACAAGCATCAGAAACTTTTTCCCTTAAGTGACTCCCGGCGGGGCCCCCAGAGTGGCACCACTGCGCCGTGCATATATATCCCTGCTGGACCGACCCGCTCCGGTTCCTTCTTGCCGGCGACTTGGACAGAGGGGTAGGAGGGTGGGTGGTGGAATTGACGTGAACAATACATCTCGAAGAACAGTTACGAGAAAGTAAGTAACCATTTTTTCTTCTTCAAGTGCTTGTTCACGTCCATTCCATATTAGGTGAATCACAAGCTTACCTCTGGAGGAGGGTAGGAGTCATGGAACAACTGCTCGGAGGACCGCTCTGCCAACTGCCACGTCCTCTCTGGCCTGCTGGTTGACCACATAGTGCGTTGTGAAGGTGTGGACTGAGGACCAGGTGGCTGTTCTGCATTGTGACCTGTGCCAGGAATGCCTTGAAAGTCGCTTACGCCCTGGTCGAGTGGGCCGTGACCGCCGGGGCCAGAACAACTGTGAGCTCATAGCATGCCAGATGCAGCTTGTAATCCTAGATAAAATCCGCTGCACAGACACTGGGAGGCCTTTCATCCTCTTGGCTACAGCCACAAACAGCTGTGCGGATTTAAAAACAGCTGCGCGGATTTACGAAAGGGCTTGGTGCGCTCCAAATAGAATGCCAAAGCTCAATGCACATCCAAGGTGTGCAAGCTGAGGTAACTTGGGTCCGTATGGGGTTTCTGGAAGGACATCATCAGAAAAATGTCCTGGTCCAAATGGAATTGGGAGACCACCTTAGGGAGGAACTTGGGGTGTGGCCGGAGCTGCACCTTGTCCTTGTGAAATACTGTATATGGTGGCTCAGAGGTGAGGGCCCTCAGTTTGGACACCCTTCTGGCTGAGTGTCATAGAGCCGGGACCACCCTCCCATGGCGCCTCCTGCTGGTTGTCCTTGGGAATTAGCTCATCAGCCTCTGGAGCGCCCTCTGCCATCTGGTGATCCGCCTTACTGCCGGCCCCAGTCCCTCCCAGGACCCATTGCCTCCTCCCACTGGGGTGCTGCCCCCTGGCAGTAAACCCCAACAAGCCCTGAGGCCGGGGAACCCCCACCCACTATCCCTACCTTGCCTAAGTCTTGGCTACTGCCAGTCATCGCTTAGCCCCGCTCCCTGGGCAGACTGCAGTGTATCAGCCACTCATCACAGGTGAAGGGTTTGGACCTGCTGCCTTTGTCTACCTGTGGGCTGCCCCCTTGCAACACTAGTACCTAACAGGCCCTAATCTAGGCCTCGCAGCCTGGGGGTTTCCAGGCTGGAGCTCCCCTGCTCCCCTTGCCTTTCCCCCTCAGCCCTGCCCCAATCTAGGTACTCCCTCAGGTCCCTGCAGCCAGGCCCTTCCCTCTCTGAATACAGAGAGAGACTGGCTAAGCTTCAGCCTAGCAGCCCCTTTATAGGCCCAGCTGCGGCCATTTCCCCAATCAGCCTAGCTTTTCTTGCCCTCAGCCCTGGCTCCCTCCCAGGGCTGGCTTTTAAGCCCCACAGGGCAGGAGCGGGTAACCACCCCGCAACACTGAGGTAATGGCAACCAGAAATGCCACCTTCCAGGAAAGGTGGAGGAGAGAACAGGAAGCGAGGGGCTCGAAAGGGGGTCCCATGAGTTTAGAGAGGACTAGGTTAAGGTTCCACGCAGGGACTGGAGGGCAGGAGTACAGGAACACCCTTTCCAACCCTTTAAGGAACCACCCCACCATTGGGTGGGAAAACACTGAGCCCCCTGAGAACTCCGATGGAAGGCGAAGATGGCTGCCAGGTGCACTCTGAGTGAGGACGGGGCTAGCCTTTGCTGCTTGAGTTGCAGGAGGTACTCCAGGATGGCCTGCAACGGGGCCTGGCACAGCCGCACCTGTCGGGGTTCACACCAACATGAGTACCTTTTCCACTTGGCCATATAGGCCGCCCTGGTAGAGGGCTTTCTACTGCCAAGCAGAATCTGCTGCATAGGAAGGGAGCACTGGCTCTCCAGGGCATTTAGTCACAGAGCCTCCATGCCATCAGGTGCAGTGACTGTAGGTCAGGGTGGAGAAGCCGCCCGCCGTCCTGTTTAATGAGGTTCTGGTGTAGGGACAGGACTAGTGGGGTACCAGTGCTGGTGGGCGCAGCCTGGGGCGATGAGGATCACCGCCACACCTGTCCCTGTACACCAAGGGGAACGGGGGGAAGGCATACATCAAGCCCCCTCTCCACGGGATCACAAATGTGTCCGTGAGTGAGCCCAGGCTGCAGCCCTGGAACGAGCAGAACCGTGGACACTGCGCATTGGCCCTGGTGGCAAATAGATCTACCCGGGGAAACCCCCACCTGTGGAAGAGCAAAAGCACAATGTCCACCCTGAGCGTCCACTCGTGCTTGTGGTACGACCTGCTGAGGGAGTCCGCCAGCTCGTTTCATACCCCCAAGAGATAGGACGCCTCGAGGTGAATTGCATGGGCAATGCAAAGATCCCAGAGGAGGAGAGCCTTGCGACAGAGTGGCGAGGAACGAGCCCTGCCCTGTTTGTTTGTATAAAACATGGCAGTAGTGTTGTCTGTCAGACCTGTCATGCTGTGACCACTCAGAGTTGCGTGAAAGGTCTGGCAGGCAAGATGAACCGCCCTGAGCTCCTTCACATTGATATGGAGCGACCGCTCTGTTCCGGACCACAACCCCTGCGTCATGAGGTCCCCCAGGTGAGCCCCCCATCCGTGGTCTGATGCGTCTGTCACTGGCGTCAGGTCCAGTTGTGGGGTGCCAAAGAGGATGCCTTCGCAAACCACAGACTGGGACTGCCACCACAGCAGGGAGTCCAGCACGTCCCTTGGGGCTGTCACTACCAAGTCCAGGGGCTCCCTGCCTGGGCGGTACACCCAAGCGAGCCACGCCTGCAGAGTCCTGAGTCTCAGTCTGGCATGCCTGACCACGTGCGTGCATGCTGCCATGTGGCCCAGCAGCCACAGGCAGCACCTGGCCACTGTCGTTGGAATCTGGGGCAGGGAGGCCACCGCTTGCTGGATAGCCCGGAATCAGGATACTGGAAGGCTTGCCCTGGCCTGCACTGCATCCAGGACTGCCCCTATGAATTCCAATCTCTGCGTGGGTATGAGTGTGGATTTGGGGACGTTGATCAGGAGCCCCAGCTCGCGGAACAATCTCAGGGCCACCTCCACATGGCCCCGCACTTCCGCCTCGGATCGGCCTGTCAGGAGCCAGTCGTCAAGGTACGGGTACATCTGGATTCTCTGCCTCCATAAGAGGCCGCCACCATTGTCATGCACTTCGTGAACACCCTTGGGGCTGCAGCTAGACTGAAATGGAGAACCGCAAACAGGTAATGTTCTTGGCCCATGGTGAAGCGTAGGAACCGCCTACTGGGTGGATGGCAATATGAAAGTACGCATCCTTCATGTCGAGGGCAGCGTACCAGTCCCCGGATCCAGGGAGGGGATGATGGTGCTCAGAGAGACCATGCAGAACTGGGCCTTGACCAGGAACTTGTTGAGCCCACGCAGGTCTAGGATGGGGCGAAGCCCCCTTTGGCCTTGGGGATGAGGAAGTACCGGGAGTAGAACCCCTTCCCCCTTAGGCTGTGCGGCACCGCCTCTACTGCCCCCGCCTCTAACAGCAAGTGGACTTTCTTCTCTAGGAGATGCTCATGAGAGGGGTCCTTGAAGAGCGACAGGGAAGGGAATGGAGGTGGGGGGGAAAGGGAGGCAAACTGCTGCGAGTACCCGTTCCACACCATGCGTAAGACCCAACAGTCTGACATAATGGTTGACCACTCACGGGAGAAACGGGACGGGAGGTTCAGGAAACAAAGGGACGGATCCGGTGACTGGTCTGGTACGCTGTCCTCGAGTGCACCTTCAAAAGCCTGGCTTAGTGCCTGGCTGGGGTTTGTGCTGGCCTTGGTTCTGGCCCGGCACATTATTGTTACTATTGTTGTTGCACCATCACCTGTTATCCCTGCCTCACCTATGGTAAGGCTCATGCCTATGGCGAGGCTGGTACTGGCGTTGAGGGGGAGGCTGCGGCTTAAAGGGCTTCCTCTGGGTCGCCAGGGTGTGCATACCCAGCGACTTAAGTTGTGCAGCCTTGTGTCCGTCTGGTCCAAGAAGAGCCCGGAACCTTCGAAGGGGAGGTCCTGGAGTTTACTCTGGACCTCGGGCGGCAGGCCTGACTCCTGGAGCCATGCTGAGCGCCTCATGACCACCCCTGACGCAATTGTTCTAGCGCCGCATCTGCTGGATCCAGGGAGGCCTGGAGAGAGGTCTTGGCTACTGCCTTGCCCTCGGCCACCACGGCCGTGAACTCCTGTTGGGAACCTCACGGGAGGTTGTCCTTAAACTTCCCCACTGATGCCCAGGAGTTGAAACTGTGCCTGTTGAGGATGGCCTGCTGGTTCGCAATCCTCAGCTGAAGGCCCCCAGATGAGTACACCTTTCTGCCAAAAAGGTCCAGGTGTTTCACCTCCTTTGCCTTAGGGGCCGGGGCCTGCTGTCCATGGCACACCCTTTCGTTTACTGCTGAGACCAGTAGGGAGCATGGACTCGGGTGGTAGAACAGGAACTCATAGCTGTTAGATGGGGCAAAGTATTTACGCTCCACTCCTTTGGCCATTGGAGCACTGGAGGCCGGGGTCTGCCATATAGTCTTATGTTTGGACTGAATGGTCTTAATGAGTGGGAGCGCTATTCTGGATGGACCTTCAGAGCTCAAAATGTCCACCATAGGGTCCTCCTGCTCAACCATCTCCTCGGCCTGCAATCCCAAGTTCTGGGCGACCCTGCACAGCAATTCCTGGTGGGCTCTATGATCTATCGGTGGAGGGCCGGACACCTCTGTACCCGCTATCGCCTCATCCGGGGAAGACGAGGAGGTTAGCTGCTGCTCGACCCCCTTTGGTTGGTCCTCCTGCTCCCCTTCTTCCGTGGGAGGGTCCTCCGGCTCAGGCCGGGGTGGGAGTCCATGGGACAGCACCGGACTCGGTGCCAGTCTCCCCGGTCTATGCTGGGGGGACGCTGGAGGCCTGGATACTGTAGCCTCCAGCACCATCTGGTATTGGTGAGGGAACTGGGACCGCTGCACCAAGTAACTTGCCCTGGACAGGGCCCCTTGGTGCTCCTGATAGGCCCAGGGGGTCCAGAAGGGCCAATAGCCTGGAGACCCGCATTGGGGTTGCCAGCCCACCTGAGGGTCCCTGCTGTCCGGGGCCCGGTGTGGGTAGCTATAGCAGCCGGAGTCGGCGCCGGAGTGTGGCGACGCCAATTGCGAAGGCCAAGGCAGTGCCAAGAATCTGCGCCAGTGGGAGAATGAGCGGCTCCTGGCTGAGTGGGAGCGGAACCGGTGCTGGTGTTCCCTGGACCGGGACCATCTGCAGGAGTCCTCTGGTGAGGGCCGTCTCAATTCCTCCCGGTGCCGGTCTCTGGGTGGTGCCGGAGAGCAGCGTGCCCTTTCCGGTGCTTCCTCACGCTGACACACTGCCAGTGCCGCAACCTCCTTCTGGGCCACTGGCAACTGTGAGTCCGCGGAGTCGGAGCTTGATCAGGACCAACTCTGGAAGCGGTGCCGGGACAGTGTCCTCGAGCAGCACACCTGCTTACCCCTCAATGGCACCCGAGGCATGGGTGCTGGAGGGCTCTCCCCGTAAGGGAGGGGGCTCACCACCGACAGCTCGATGAGGTCCTTTGCAGCCTCAAACGTGCCAGGTGTAGAGGGCTGATCCGTTATGCCCTCGAGCCCATCGTCCACACTGAGCTCACTTAGGTCTGGGCTCGGTGGGGCTTGTGCTGCCGGGACTGCCGGTGTCAGCCCCGGTACCGCGGCCTTCCTGCTCTTATCGGCGCTCAGGGCCTTGGGAGGCACCGGCCTCCTGTGCGGGAAATGACTGTGCCTGCCTTTTGGCTGTGCTGGGGGCCATACCGGGGAGGACGAGCGGTGCCAGGGCCAAGCCTGGCGCTCTGGGGCTGACAGTTTATGGTGCTCAGCCGGTGCTGGGTCTCTCGATAGCTCCGGGGCACTACGCACAGAGGAAGCCTGAGCCAGCATCGGACGCTCCGGGCCCAGCGGCTGCAATGCAGCCTCCATCAACAGCTGCTTTAGACGAAAGTCTCTTTCTTTCCTTGTTCTTGGCTTAAACGTCTTGCAAATCCTACACCGTTCAGTTTGATGTCCATCCCCCAGGCAACATAGACACGAGTTTGGCATAGGTTTGCGGCACGTGGTGCAAGCCTTGAAGCCATGGGCCTGCGGCATGCCCCGTGGCCCAGGGCAGGTGCTGGAAGCCTCCAAGTACTTAAATGTCCACAACAGGTATGTTAATGAACTGATAACAGCTACTCTGAAGGCTAAGGGACTACTCTTCTACGAGAGAGAGAGAGAGAGAGGTTGTTCCACACCGCCGACAGTAAGAAGGAACTGGAGGGGGTCAGGCCAGCAGGGGTATATATGCGCGGCACAGTGGCACCACTCGGGGGGCCCTGCTGGGAGCCGCTAAGGGAAAAAGTTTCCAACACTCATGCATGCAGCATGCGCACACCGAATGTGGAATGGACGTGAACAAGCACTCGAAGAACAACACACTCAGAACAAGCATATAATGCAGTGATTTCATCCCGAGCATTGTTGTGTGGATTCTTTAGCTCTGTTGGTTCCTACACATAACAAGACAATTTTAATTTTAATGGAACACAAGTTCTTCAGCTTCATGGTGTAACTTCAGTTAAATCATCCCTTATTGTGTGCCTAACATAGTGAAGTGTTTTTGGACTTGGAAAGTGACATTTGCTTGAGTTCAAGGCTTTGTCAAATAGCTTGCTGAAGCTCTTTTTTATCATAAAAACAATGCCTCTTTGGCATAAACAGTTCTTTGGAGTAAATTAAAGCACATAAAATGGAGCAGTGTATGGAAATTCCTGTGTATTGAGGAAAAAATATACTACATGTTATAGTAGTGTTAGGACTTGGCTAGGTTTTATTTATTTATTTTTAAAGTCACAATTGTATAGTGCTTCTCTGCAGTTCTTGTTTGCTAGTCATAGAGAATACAAATGTAAAGAAAGGTCAATGTTATAGTCTTGGAATCTGTTAAGGTAAGAGTTAGCAAATAAATTAGCGGGAAACATGAATGAGAAATATAAGTGTTTGTATCTTGTTTATATATTAGCTATATTGCTGTTGTCAGAGCAAAGGGAAATTTTAGCTTTTTCAGTTGTCAGAGACAACCAAAAAGAAACCCCCAAAACCTCAATTTTCCAAATTTGCTCTTGATAAGGGAGATTTTTTCCTACCAACACTGGAACCATATAGCGTGAGAAACAGAATATTCTCCTTCTCTAGCTCCTACTGTAAATGAATAAATGGGAGGTAGTATGAATTTTAAAATAATATTCCCCTTTGGAGATCAGTATGAGAAATCTTCTCCAATTACAATGGAAGGTGATATATAATATGATGGACAGCCATATTATATTTATAGAAACCACTGGACTGAAAATATATTTGTGAACATTTCTGCAGTGGTATGACAATTAGTCAGTGATTCAACACAGTCAATAGTGAACAGGATTTTATTTTAATTTAATAGTTGCATGGCCTCAACATTTTAAACAGCAATTTTGACAACTACTTTTCATTTTTAATACCTCTAAGCCTGGTCTACACTACGAGTTTATGTCGGATTTAGCAGCATTAAATCCGAATTAACCCTGCACCCGTCCACACAACTAAGCCATTTTTTCGAATAAAGGGCTCTTAAAACCGATTTCTGTACTCCTCCCCAACGAGGGGATTAGTGCTGAAATCGACATCACCTTTTCGAATTAGGGTTAGTGTGGACGCAATTCAAAGGTATTGGCCTCCGGGAGCTATCCCACAGTGCACCATTATGACCACTCTAGACAGCACTCTGAACTTCGATGCACTGGCCGGGTGTACAGGAAAAGCCCCAGGAACATTTGAATCTCATTTCCTGTTTGGCCAGGCGAGCTCATCAGCACAGGTGACCATGCAGTCCCAGAATCGAAAAAGAGCTCCAGCATGGACCGAACGGGAGGTACTGGATCTGATCGCTGTATGGGGAGAGGAATCTGTGCTATCAGAACTACGTTCCAAAAGATGAAATGCCAAAACATTTCAAAAAATCTCAGAGGCCATGAGGGACAGAGGCTACATCAGGGATGTATGAAACAGTGCCGCATGAAACTTAAGGAGCTCAGACAAGCGTACCAGAAAACCAAAGAATCAAACGGACGCTCCGGGACAGAGCCCCAGACATGCCGCTTCTATGCTGAGCTGCATGCAATTCTGGGGGGGGGCCACCACCACTACCCCACCCCTGTCCGTGGACTCCGATGATGGGGTACTCTCCGCCATGGCTGAGGATTTTGCAGATGGGGAAGATGAGGAGGAGGACAACGAGCTTGGGCAGAGCACACAGCACACCGTTCTCCCTGACAGCCAGGAACTTTTTATCACCCTGACTGAAATACCCTCCCAACTCAACGAAGCCAGAGAAGGGACCTCTGGTGAGTTTACCTTTTAAAATATAATACATGTTATAAAAGCAAGCGTTTTTTAATGATTAAGTAGCCCTGAGGACTTGGGATGCATTCGTGGCCAGTACAGCTACTGGAAAGTCTGTTAACGTGTCTGGGGATGGAGCGGAAATCCTCCAGGGACATCTCCATGAAGCTCTCCTGGAGGTACTCTAAAAGCCTTTGCAGAAGGTTTCTGGGGAGAGCAGCCTTATTCTGTCCTCCATGGTAGGACACTTTACCGCGCCATGCTAGTAGCAAGTAATCTGGTATCATTGCATGACAAAGCCTGGCAGTGTATGGTCCCGGTGTTTGCTGTCACTCAAGTATCATCCGTTCTTTGTCTCTCTGTATTATCCTCAGGAGAGTGATATCGTTCATGGTAACCTGGTTGAAATAGGGGAATTTGATTAAGGGGACATTCAGAGGTGCCCATTCCTACTGGGCTGTTTGCCTGTGGCTGAAAAGAAATCCTCCCTGCAGTTAGCCACGCGGTGGGAGGGGGGGCCATTGGCGCTGAGCTGTTCGTGTTTGGCTAGCAGGGATCTTCCCTGATACCAGCCAGGCGGTGGGGGGAGGGGAAAAGCGATCATCCCAGAATATTGGATGGGGGGGAGGAGGTTAGTTTGGTTTCTGCTGCCGCACATTAACAGGAAAGCTGCAGCAGTAGATGGCCAACTCGACGGGCTTTGCTTGGTATGGGAAAGGAGGGGGCTGCTGTTATGAAGGTTGCAGAAGCCGAAAGACTATGGCTTACCATGGCCGCCTGCAAGCCGAATTCTGTTGCCTGGCCCTGCGTGTGTGATCTCTAACACCAAAGCCACAGGCACTCAATATAAGATGCAAAATGCAACCTTGTACCAAAATCACATGTGCTATGTAATGTGACTAGTGTTGTTCACCGTGAAAGAGTACAGCCATTGTTCTGTAAAATGTATCTTTTTAAATACTTCACTCCCTTTTTTTCCTCCAGCAGCTGCAAATGTTTCAAGCCTCCCTCCTCCATCCCAGAGGCTCTCTCAGACAAGGCGGCGAAAAAAACGCACGCGCGATGAAATGTTCTCTGAGCTCATGCAGTCGTCCGGCACTGACAGAGCTGTGTGGAGGGACACAATAGCAGAGTACAGGACAGTGGCCGATGAACATGGGGAGAGGTGGCGGCAGGAAGATCAGAGGAGGCATGAGGAAACGCTGGGGCTACTGCGGGATCAAACGGACATGCTCCGGCGTCTGGTGGAGGTTCATGAACGGCAGCAGGATCACAGACTGCCGCTGCAGCCCCTGATTAACTGCCCTCCCTCCTCCCCAAGTTCCATAGCCGCCTCACCCAGAAGCCCAAGAACGCAGCGGGGGGGGAGGCTCCGGGCACCCAACCACTCCACCCCAGTGGACAGCCCAAGCAACAGAAGGCTGGCATTCAACAAGTTTTAAAGTGGCCTTTTCCTTCCCTCCTACCCTCCTCCCACACCCCACCCGGGCTACCTTGTGAGTTATCTCCCTATTTTTATAATCAATTAATAAAGAATACATGTTTTTTAAACGATAGTGACTTTATTTCCTTTGCAAGCAAACGGTGATCGAAGGCGGGAGGGTGGGTGGCTTACAGGGAATTAGAGTCAACCAAGGGGGCAGGTTTTCATCAAGGAGAAACAAACAGAAGTGTCACACAGTACCCTGGCCAGTCATGAAACTGGTTTTCAAAGCTTCTCTGATGTGCACCGCTTCCTGCTGTGCTCTTCTAACTGCCTTGGTGTCTGGCTGCGTTTATTCAGCGGCCAGGTGATTTGCATCAACCTCTCACCCCGCCATAAAGTCTCCCCCTTACTCTCACAGAGATTGTGGTGCACACACCAAGCAGCAATAACAATGGGAATATTGGTTTCGCTGAGGTCTGAGTGAGTCAGTAAACTGTGCCAGTGACCCTTTAAACGTCCAAATGCACACTCTACCACCATTCTGCACTTGCTCAGCCTATAGTTGAACAGCTCCTGACTACTGTCCAGGCTGCCTGTGTACGGCTTCATGAGCCAGGGCATTAAGGGGTAGGCTGGGTCCCCAAGGATAACTATAGGCATTTCAACATCCCCAACAGTTATTTTCTGGTCTGGGAAGTAAATCCCTTCCTGCAGCCTTTTAAACAGACCAGAGTTCCTGAAGACGCGAGCGTCATGAACCTTTCCCGGCCATCCCATGTTGACGTTGGTGAAACATCCCTTGTGATCCAACAGTGCTTGCAGCACCATTGAAAAGTACCCCTTGCGGTTTATGTACTGGCTGCCCTGGTGATCTGGTCCCAAGATAGGGATATGGGTTCCGTCTATAGCCCCACCACAGTTAGGGAATCCCATTGCAGCAAAGCCATCTAGCATGACCTGCACATTTCCCAGAGTCACTACCTTTGACAGCAGCAGCTCAATGATTGCGTTGGCTACTTGCATCACAGCAACCCCCACAGTAGATTTGTTCACTCCAAATTGATTACCAACTGACTGGTAGCTGTCTGGCGTTGCAAGCTTCCACAGGGCTATTGCCACTCGCTTGTGAACTGTGAGGGCTGCTCTCATCTTGGTATTCTTGCGCTTCAGGGCAGAGGAAAGCAAGTCACAAAGTTCCATGAAAGTGCCCTTACGCATGCAAAAGTTTCGGAGCCACTGGAATCATCCCAGACCTGCAACACTATGCGGTCCCACCAGTCTGTGCTTGTTTCTCAGGCCCAGAATCAGCATTCCACGGCACGAGCCTGCCCCATTAACACCATGATCTCCAAATTGCGGGGGAACGCGGTTTTAGAGAAAAGTGTGTTCATGTCCTCATCACTGCGCTGCCGTCGCCTCCTCGCCTGATTTTTCAGGTGCTGGTTCTGCATACACTGCACAATAATGTGCGAGGTGTTTACAACAGTCATAACTGCTGTGGTGAGCTGAACAGGCTCCATGCTTGCTGTGCAATGGCATCTGCTCCTGCTCAGGCAATCCAGGGAAAAGGGCACGAAATGATTGTTTGCCATTGCTCTGGCGGAGGGAGGGGTGACTGACAACATGGCTTACCGGGTTGGCTTACAGGGAATTAAAATCAACAAAGGGGGTGGCTTTGCAAGAAACAGAATGGCCCCCTCAAGGATAGAACTCAAAAGTGGGTTTAGCAGGCCGTTGATTTCACAGAGGGAGGGAGGAGAAAATGAATACAAAAAAAATCTGGTCTATTTCTTGTTTTGATCTACTTCATCTATCTTTATACATCTTGCTGGAAGCAGACTGTGCTGTACGACCTCTAGCCATCGTCATCTCCTGGGTGCTCAGCAGAAGACGGTGCAGTAGGACTGCTGATCGTCTTCTGCTGGCTGCAGATTAAAAGACAGTGCACTGCCAGTAGGACTGAATCGCCATGAGACGAAACTTAAAAGGGAAATGACCTGGCTGAATCACTCCCATGTTTGCCCAGGCACCCCTGACCTCATCGAGGTCAGTTAAAAGAGCACCCTGGACTACGTCGACGACGGCTACCAGTCATACTGCACTGTCTGCTGCCAAAAGGCAATAAACTGCTGCTGTGTAGCAATGCAGTACCACGTCTGCCAGCACCCAGGAGACATACGCTGACAGTTAGCTGAGCGGGCTCCATGCTTGCCGTGGTATGGCGTCTGCACATGTAACTCAAGAAAAAAGGCGCAAAATGATTGTCTGCTGTTGCTTTCACGGAGGGAGGGAGGGAAGGGGGGGCCTGACTATATGTACCCAGAACCACCCACGACAATGTTTTAGCCCCATCAGGCACTGGGATTTCTACCCAGAATTCAAATGGGTGGCTGGAGACTGCGGGAACTGTGGGATAGCTACCCACAGTGCAATGATCCGGAAGTCGACGGTTGCCTTGGTACTCTGGACACACTCCGCCGACTACATGCACTTAGAGCATTTGTGTGGGGACACACACTATTGACTGTATAAAAACGCTTCCTACAAAACCGACTTCTACAAATTCGACCTAATTTTGTAGTGTAGACAAGGCCTAAGTGTGGACACGTGAAAAATTTCTCTGGCCTTCCAGAAATTTTAGCTAGAAATTTGTTAGTGACTCTTCTGCCTCAGTCCAATCCTGCTGCCACTGAGGTCCAGTGTCAAAAGTCCCACTGATTCTAATGTGAACAAGACTTGGTGTAAAGAGAATAGATTTGTTGTGCTTTCATAATGAGACTTTTCTAATTATATGTTAATGATGGGAGAGTCTACAGATGTAGAAACAAATAATGACTGTAGCTTTCTTTATTTTGTTTTCTAATCATTAAGGGTAACAACATTTAATCCTCTTATTACATGATTCCTTCCCAATAATTAGTTTGATCCTTGTGATTGCGTACACTCTTGACTGAAATGGGGTCAAATCCTGAACTTCTAAAATAGTAAATAACCATGTGTCTACATGGATCCACTGTTATAATTAAAAGAAGAAAAAAGGGACAATAGGAGTAATTATATGAAAGCGACCCTCCTTTACCAAATCATTATAAACACTGATTTTTTTTATATTACTGTGTCGGGTGGAGACTTCCGTCAAGTTCTTTCATTTTAACTTGAAGTCCTGCCCTGCTGTGTCAAAAACCACTCTGCCATATCCATTGTAATAAAAAATAACCCTTCTTTTCTTCTCATAGAATACCCCTGAGCAGGTAGCTCATATTTATTTGTTATTCAAACTATTAAACCAATATTATTTTTATGTGAGTATTCAGCTTCTGTGCTACCCAGTTACTTGTAGTGTAATAAGTCACATGACTGAAAGATTCCATTTCAGCTCAAAATTGGGTTTCTGTTCATTTTCATCTATGCATCATTGAAATTTGCTTTCCATGGACACGCGTGCCAGAACAAGCAGATTGCACAAATATATGAGTAAAATGATGCATGAACATAGACAAAATTAATACATTTTACAATTCTAACATATGTTTATAGATTTTATTTATTTATTTACTAGCATTCATCTAGACCTACGCATAGCATACGCTTAATGATTCATGAAGGATAGACTGAAGCATAGTCAGAACATTTTTAAGTGGTTAATGGAAGTTTTTCTGTCTGAGAATCATGGAGGAAGAATAATACACTAAAATCTCTCTAAAGAAAGGAAGAAGAGAAGAAATAAGCAAAGATGTAGAGAAGTAAGTAAAAATTGAATGAGGATATTGATATACTAGGGTATCACAGCAATGTCATGGAATTATGATAATCAGTGGGACATGGTAATACCAGGGTACAAAATATATAGAAATGACAGAGTAGGTCATGCAGGTTGGGGAGTGGCTCTATATGTGAAAGAAAGCACAGAGTCAAATATAGTAAAAATCTTAAATGGATCAAACAGTACCTTAGAATCTCTACAGCTAGAAATTCCATGTTAAATGATAAGAGTACAGCAGTAGGAATATACCACCAAACACCTTATCGGGATGTTGAAGGTGATTCATAGAATCATAGACTTTAAGACGATTATGATCGTCTAGCCTGACCTGATTGTGAAATGCTCAGGTGATTAGAGAGCTTGAAAAACAGAAAACCCAATAATAATGGGGGATTTCAACCATCCCCATATTGACTGGGAACATGTCACCTCAGGAAGGGAAGCAGAGATAACATTGTCTAGACACCATTAATGACTGCTTCTTGGAGAAGCTAGTTCTGGAACCCAAAAGGGAAGAAGCAATTCTTTTATTTAGACCGAAGTGCTGCACAGGATCTGGTCCAAGAAGTAAATAGAGCTGAACCTCTCAGGGTAACAGCGACTATAATGTAATTAAATTTAACATCCTTTTGGGGGCGTGGGGGTACCAAAGAAACCCACCACAGTAGGATTTATCTTCAAAAAGGGGGAAAACACAAAAATGAGGAGACCAATTAAGCAGAAATTAAAAGTAAGTCACAAGGGTGAAATGCCTGCAAACAACACAGAAACTTTCAAACTAAACATATATCTCAAATAAAAAAAACAAACAGTAAGAGTACCAAAAAACATCACCATGGTTAAACAACAGAGTAAAAGAGGTAGTTAGAGATAAAAAGACATCCTTTAAAAATTGAAAGTCATATCCTATTGAGGAAAATAAAGAGGAACAAACTCTGTCAAGTCAAGCATAAAAGTATAATTAGGCAGGCCAAAAAAGAATTTGAAGACAACTAAGACACAAAAATGAACAGCAATTTTTTAAAAGTACATCAGAATGAAGAGTGCCAAACAACTGATGGGACCACTGGATGATTAAGGTGCTAAAGGAGCATTCTAGGAACACAAGGCCATTGAGGAGAAGCTAAGTTAATTCTTTGCATCAGTCTTCACTGCAGAGGATGTGAGGAAGATCCCCACACCGGAGCCATTCTTTTTAGATGACCAATATGAAGAACTGTCCCAGACTGAGATGTCAATACAGGATTGAGGTGTCAAATTGTCCCACACTGAGATGTGAATACAGGCACCCTGGCTGGGGCGCTGGGTCGGGGCCACACCACGCAGTTTGGCCCCTCCTCGGCTGGGGCGTTGGCTTGGGGCTGCATCACACAGCTCAGCCCCGCTCTGGCCGGGGGGCTGGGTCTGGGCTGCACCACAAAGGTCCCGGAAGCCGTGGGATAAGCCCGCTCTGCCTCCTATGCGCTCCAATGGGAGCTGCAGGAGCAGTGCCTGCGGATGGGGCAGCGTGCAGAGATGCCTAGCCATGCCTCTGCGTAGGAGCCAGAGAAGGGACATGCCCCTGCTTCCGGGAGTTGCTTGAGGTAAGCGCCACTCAAAGCCTGCATCTCCTGAGCCTCTCCCCACACCCCAACCCTCTGCCCTAGCCCTGATCCCCCTCCCACTCTCCAAACCCCTCGATCCCAGCCAGGAACACCCTCCTACACTCCAAACTCCTCATCCCCAGCCCCACCCCAGAGCCCGCACCCCAGCCCCAATTTTGTGAGCATTCATAGCCCATCATGCAATTTCTATTCCCCAATGTGGCCCCCGGGTGAAAAAGTTTGCCCTGGGATATAGTATACTTGGTCCCACATCAAAGGCTCAGAAGCAAAGTAAGCAGTCATGGGATCAGAGGAAAGGTCCTCTTATGGATAAGTAACTGATTAAAAGATAGGAAAACAGGGTAGGAATAAATAGTTAATTTTAAATGTGAAGAGAGGTAAATGGGGGGGGGGTTTCCTCAAGGATCTGTATTAGGAGCAGTGCTGTTCAACATAGCCATAAATTATCTGGAAAAAGAGGTAAATAGTGAGGTGGTAAAGTTTGCAGACAATACAAAATTACTGAAGATAGTTAAGTCCAAAGCAGACCACAAAGAGTTGCAAATGGATCTCAAAAAACTGGGTGACTGGGCAACAGAATGGCAGATGAAATTTAATATTGATGAATGCAAAATAATGCACATTGGAAAACATAATCCCAACTATACATACAAAATGATTGAATCTAAATTAGCTGTTACCACTCAACAAAGATTTTGGAATCATTGTGGATAATTCTCTGAAAACGTGGACTCAGTGTGCAGCAGCAGTCAAAAAAGCAACAGAATGCTCAGAACCATTAGGAAAGGGATAGATAATAAGACAGAAAACATCTCAGTGCCACTATATAAATCCCTGCTACACCCACACTTGAATACTGTGTGCAGTTCTGGTCACCTCATCTTCAAAAAACATATTAGAATTGGAAAAAGTACAGAGAACAAAAATGATTAGAGGTACAGCTTCCGTACAAGGAGAGATTAAAAAGACAGACTGTTCGGCTTGGAAAAGAGACACCGGGGGTGGGGGGGGGTAGGGGAATACAATAGAGGTCTATAAACTAATGACTGGGATGGAAAAAGTGAATAAGGAGGTGTTATTTATCCACTTCACGTAACACAAGGAAAAGGGGTCACCCAATGAAATTAATAGTCAGCAGGTTTAAAAGAAACATAAGGAAGCATTTCTTCACACAAAACACAGTCAACGTGTGGAATTCGTTGCCAGGGGATGTTGTGAAGACCAAAACTAGAATGGGTTTTAAAAAAGAATTAGATAAGTTCATGGAGGACAGGTCCATCGGTGGCTATCAGTCAAGATGGTCAGGGATGCAACCCCATGCGTTGGGTCTCCCTACACTTCTGACTGCCAGAAGCTGGGACTGGACAACAGGAGATGGATCACTCGCTAATTGCCCTTCTCTGTTTTTTCCCTCTGAAGCATCTGGAATCGGCCACTGCCAGAAAACAGGATACCAGGCTAGATGGACCATTGGTCTGACTCTCTATGGCCATTCTAATGTTCTAATAAGCAGGAAAGCATGATCAATTATAAGACACATTCCATGGGAGTGAAAAGAAATAATTTGATTCATCTATTCAGAATGTGTCCGTAATACCAGCCAAATCTATGCACACAATGAATCCGAATGGGTACCATTTAGCAGGTACACAAATCATCTCATATCTCAAAAGAGCATCACTGTGAATACTGGCACTATGGCTTGTTTTATCCTCCATGTGTTTGTTCTGTTGCCCAACCAGCAAGTCAAACAAGTTTTAGTATATCATCGCAAACTTGTACTAACCCACATGATGCTGTATCTGAACTATTCTGTGTTCAACTTAATAAAGCAAAACTTGAGACAGAAACAGCGTAATCAGTATCAAGGAACAATTCATATGCAGACAAATCTTTGACTGATGATGAAAATTCACCACATTGGGTGACAGTGATATTAAAAAGAAAAGCTACACACAAAAGCTTTAATAAAGATCATGCAGTAGACAACATATTATCAAAGCTTAAAGACCAAATAAATATATGACTTTCATCCCTAAGCCCACCCGCCTTTGTCAATCTACCTATCATTGTCAATGATAATGAAGATCATATTTAAAGAACAAATGTAAGATGGAAAAGACAAAGAGGGGAACTAAAAAGAATAAAAAACAAACAAAGATCCCCATTTTCTATGCATGTTTTTGTAGATTTAATTTTAAAAATAAAAGCTATTTGCATTTTATTGCCATAAAACCACTGATTCTGTAGATTAGAAACTTTGCAATACTTGATTTAAATTATGAAAAAAGTTTGTATTTTAAGATTTGAACATTTATCCAGCTAGCATTGTGAAAGAAAGAGGAACACATAAATGATGCTGTACACATTCAGCCAACCTCATTAACAGACTGATTCGGTGCCCACTGAAATCAATGGGAGTCTTTCCATATGGTCATTGGATTGGGCATATGCACTGCTGCAAACTCAAAATTTTATATTGAATCTTGTGATATTTCCTGTGTTTCTAAAAAACTCAGCACCAAGACTTATGTAATTAAGTGAGACTCCCTAAAAAAAAAAAAAAATAGAGAGAGAGAATAAGTTTCTAACCCTCATGGTTGCAAAGAGAGCTTGAAAATGTGACCCTAAAACAGTACATTTCAAATCTCAAATGCCAGAAGGCGAATCAACCCCAATTTAAAATTTTAAAATCTCATGATTTTTAAACCAACCTCTTGATTTTTGGGAGACTGACTTGAGATTTTCGAACACTTGGGGTTGGTAATATTACATGTATTCATCATAATGTAGACCAGGGATCAGCAATCTTTGGCATGCGGCCTGCTAGGATAAGCCTCCTGGCGGTCCGGGCCAGTTTGTTTACTTGCCACGTCCGCAGGTTCGACCGATTCCAGTTCCCACTGGCTGCGGTTCACATTCCCAGGCCAAATGGAGGCTGCAGGAAGCGGCAGCCAGCACATCCCTCCACCCGCGCCGCTTCCCGCAGCCCCCAGTGGCCTGAGACGGTGAACTGCAGCCAGTGGGAGCCGCGATCGGCCGAACCTGCAGACACAGCAAGTAAACAAACCAGCCCGGCATGCCAGGGGGCTTACCCTGGTGGGCCGCATGCCAAAGTTGCTGATCCCTGATGTAGACTGTCTTTCTGTAGGTTAGTTTTATCACCTCTCACCAAGAATCCCCACACTCCTTATTTTAGCCTCTAGATTCTACTGCAATAATAAAATAATAATACTCACGTGGATAATCTTTTGGATGTGTCTTCTCTGACCAGTTTCCATAAAAAGTTAGTCTATATTTAGCAGTTCCACAGGCACAACAGTCTAAGATTGGTTTATCAGTCACCCCCTCAAAGGTCGAGTCTAAAAAGCAGCGGTAGAAGCAGTTATTGAAAATGTTCGGTTGCAATTCAACAGACGACAGCAAAACTCCAATTATAAATAGGAGTAACTCAGCATAACTCCTAGTATTTTATTCTTCTGAGTTACAATTAGCTATGGGCCAAAACTGGAACCTTGATATTTCAAAGTGGGGTTAATGATTTGGCTTCATATCCCTGGATCTGAACCTGCCACTATGGTTTTGGTTCCATTTCAGGTCCAAAAACTGGGCAGTTCTTCTGGTTTTTATTTCTATTTGGATCAAAATTTCCTAAGAACAGCTGCTCTCTGATTTAGCCTTAAAATCTAAATCTAATCTAAAATCCAAATCTAAATATAATCCAGAGCTGAAGCCAAACACGATGTCATCAGCCTAACTCTAGTTAAAATACAGCTCTGTTTTCTTTCGTGAATTAATAAGAAGCCAACAGTAACAAATTGTCCTATCTGTCAGCCCTTAAAAGAGATTAAGGAGGATCAGACTGTATTTGGCTCTTGTGTGAGTGAACATGGGAAGGGAGAGTACTGGACGCCTTGTACAGGAAGCGAAGTATAAAAGCAGACCTTTCAATCTCCTGAGCACAAAGACTTCTCCAAGCTAGTGCCGCTAGTCTCTCCAAAGGAGTGGAAGAAGTAGGAAGGAGCTAGAGCCAAGACACTGCACCTTCTGAAAGCAGCATATGCTGGTCTCTCTGAAAGCATGGCCAGTGACCACATACCCTCCCCTTTCCCCTAGGAGGCATTGTGTCTGCTTGTGATCTCATGCCTTCTCTGCTGGGCCGCGCAGCTCCACACTTTTCCCTAGCACTCAATGCAGCCCTGTGCCTTCAGGTCACAACTGAATATGATCAAAGCACAAAACTCACTTACAGGACTAATATGCCTTTTCCTATCTAAAGCTCCATCTAGATTTGGAAGATAGGTTGTATTTAAAAATGTGTTAGCTGAAATGTTTTAACTAACATATTTTGAACACGTGTATAGACAAGGTTTAACACCTTTAAAAATATGTTAGCTGGTCATGATCAATCCGAGATTCCCATTTACATGGTTGACCATGACCAGCTCACATGTTTTAAATATGACTTGCCCTGTCTACACTAGTGTTTAAAAACATGTTAGTTAAAATGTTTAGCTAATACATTTTAAACACAACCTATTTTCCTAGTATACACATGATACAAATTTACTTCCTATTCCCAACTTCATGTCCTTGCTTTTCTACTGTTCTCTCTCTTCTCAGGAACATGAACAGCTGTCTCAGTTTCATTTATTTTGCTTGCTTGCAGTGGTCTTATTCAACATACTCACCACTCGTAATGTGAAAGGTTATTTTTAATGAATATAATGTGCATTCTTGAATGTATGAAAGAGAACAACATAATGGCACATGAGAATCTTGGGTAGCATCAAGGATGTCAGATTTATTAAATCCAGTTAAGCATCTTATTAGCACACATTCGGTTTCTTAAAAACGAAGCACATTATAGTCAGGGCCAGATTAAACTAATCCAGGGTCTTAACTTCAAGCCCCAAAATCAAATGGTCATCTCCTTAGCTTCTCCTAAACTACACACAGCCGAAACGATTTCCAAACTGGTGGGGAGAAGGGGATAGAGGTGGTATCATCTTACAACAGTTATCTCTGCATTTCTGCACAAAGAAATTATCATTCCTTTCCAGGAAATCTGACTAATGAGCCCCCTCTTCGAGTTTGAATCTCCTCAAATTAAACCTCTGTTTAAAGGCAGCTTGACAGAAAGTCTCAAAATGTTTAGAAATTAATCCTATATAGCAGGAAAAAGAGAGGAAGGCAATACTACTTGCCAAGCAAACTGAGTTTAGGGGCCACTTGCCTGATTTCTTTCGCCTAGTTCTATGTACTTGTTAAGCACTGACCTTGGGATTTTCAAAAGCACCTGATGGATTTAGGCGCACAAATGCCCTTGACTTTCAAGTCCCTTAGCTGCTTTTGAAAATCTTCCCGCAAGAGAGTCTGCATTGTCATGAAGACCGTCCTTGCCTGAGGAGTTAACATGAAGACAAACATAAAACAAGACAATAGGATAACTAAAGGAATGGAATTACCTAAGGCATTGTCTCTTTATAAATCCCACCGCTCTATAGAGGAATAATCACTTCATGTTGAAACATAGAGATAATCATTGACAATTCCACCTCTATCTCCACCTCCCTATCATCTTGGAAACACCTGCACTATGCAGCATTCAGGGAATGATAAGGAGGGCTTGGCCCTTATTTATAAACACAGAGATTAACACCTAACTAAAAGAAGGTTGAGGGGAGATATGATTGCTCTCTATAAATATATCAGAGGGATAAATACCGGAGAGGGAGAGGAATTATTTAAACTCAATACCAATGTGGACACAAGAACAAATGGATAATAAACTGGCCACCAGGAAGTTTAGACTTGAAATTAGACGAAGGTTTCTAACCATCAGAGGAGTGAAGTTTTGGAAAAGCCTTCCAAGGGAAGCAGTGGGGGCAAAAGATCTATCTGGCTTTAAGATTAAACTCAATAAGTTTATGGAGGAGATGGTATGATGGGATAACATGGTTTTGGTAATTAAATATTCATGATAAATAGGCCCAATGACCTGTGATGGGATATTAGATGGGGTGGGATCTGAGTTACCCAGGAAAGAATTTTCTGTAGTATCTGGCTGGTGAATCTTGCTGATATGCTCAGGGTTTAGCTGATCACTATATTTGGGGTCGGGAAGGAATTTTCCTCCAGGGCAGATTGGAAGAGGCGCTGGAGGTTTTTCGCCTTCCTCTGTAGCATGGGGCACGGGTCACTTGCTGGAGGATTCTCTGCTCCTTGAAGTCTTTAAACCACGATTTGAGGACTTCAATAGCTCAGACATAGGTGAGAGGTTTATCGCAGGAGTGGGTGGG
Organism: Eretmochelys imbricata; assembly: GCF_965152235.1. Classification (NCBI taxonomy): domain Eukaryota; kingdom Metazoa; phylum Chordata; order Testudines; family Cheloniidae; genus Eretmochelys; species Eretmochelys imbricata. The sequence continues at coordinate 39,705,241 of NC_135577.1, forward strand.
TGAAATTCTGTGGCCTGCGTTGTGCAGGAGGTCAGACTAGATGATCATAATGGTCCCTTCTGACCTTAGTATCTATGAATCTATTTGCATAAGTGAATGCAATTTAATGTGAAGTGTGGAAGTCATTGCCTGGTGATTGGGAGGGTGTGCCCTACCTATAGGTCCACATGGAAGAAGTACAAGGGTGGAAGTGGGGAAAGGATATTAAAATTGTAAGAAGGATCACGTAGATGGTGAGAAAACATCATCAGACAGCAGATACCAAACCTATACCAGGACAGAGTTGTGCAGAACATCAAAGTTGAGGTGTAGCAGCTTAAACTAGATACAGAGGACAAGAAGCAGCCGATGGAACATTTCAAAGAGGGCCAAGGGAGGACCTGGTTCATCTTACCTTGCTCACATAGTTTCTTGGTAAGAGACCCCTCGTCTTGAAAATAAATAATTCGCTTCTGCACAATACTGGCTCTGTTGAAGAGAGAAATACAGGTACAATGAAACATATCTGTTCCTTAAAAGGAAGAAGAGAATGAACTTTGAAGAACTGAATGGACAGTCTAGAACATTCTTAGAATGTTTTGTAAAAACTGCTACATTACAAAGTATCTGTCTCTAGAAGTCTGTCTACAGTCAGGTATACCTCAAAGTCTGTATACAGTCAGGTAGCCAACTCTTTTCCCCCCCCCCATGAGAACCATGTTTTAAGAACTGTGTTATATCCAAACTATTTCCTCTGTGGTGAGTAATATTTCCTATCTAAACTAGTCCTCCCCCCCCATATATACACACCTACAGCGCTATAGAAAGAGATACAGATGGAGAGATGCATATTTTTATTTCAAGTTGCATTTGATTATCATTACATATGGCAGAAACTTGAAATAATTTTGATGCCTGAAAAAAAGGTGATCAGTCATATTGTATGGAGTCAGCCTTTTTGAAGTGTAGGATATTCAACTGTCAGAAATTCAGAAAAATAACACCTCTAAAAACAAGCAGCTGTTTATAAGAAATCACTTGGCGTTCTGAGGAGATAAATGTTTCTGATACACGGCAGCAACTTAATGCAGATATAATATGCTATTATCACACAGAACTATCATACTAAATTCCTCTAAAGGGCAACACCAGCTCTTTGTCTTTTGTGAGTTTGCTGCATTAGCAGGGCACATGTGGTCAGAGGGCAAAGCTTGCCTTGACCCTCACAGCTCAGGCCACTGGGGAGCTATGTATGTTTTTAGATGACAACATACAAGTTTAGAGGGTTTTCTCTCATTTATTTTCTTTTTTTCATGTGGTTTCATCTTGACTTCCTCCTCTGTTACATAAATCTTCAAATAAATACAGGCAGAAGGTGCAAATATTATAAGCATTACTAGTAATAATTTTTATTTCCAGATAATTTTAAATCCTATCGTTGAGCAGTTCTGAACAAGTATATTGAAATATGGGCAACTCCCCTTCTTTAAAAACAGGATGCTAAACAGTTGCCATCTGACTGTGACATGTTGCTAAAGTACTCTGTACAAGTTATAATTGGATTTCTTTTCTTTTTAGCCCACATAATTATGTGAATTTAAATTCACACAAGCCCTGTGTCCTTTCCAAAGTAAAAACTTACAGGCTTCAGTCAAAATAAAGGAAATTTGAGAAACCATTCCTCAGTTTGGGATTACTTTGTATTTCCTTTGTTTACCCATAAGAAAACATCACCCACTTCCAGACCTATTATTACCAGCATGTTGGCATAATTTATTTAACACTTCTGCTCTTACCAAAGTATAAAGCAAAGAAAAATGGTTAACAAGAATTAATTGTCACGTCAGATGAAGGCCATATAAGTTAAAAGTGCATGGGCCTGAGTCTACTATCACCTCCGTTTTACATTTACTTCACGGAATTCCACGGATTTATTCTCGATTTACCAAATGAGAGGTGAATCTGGCTGTATATGGTTAAAGCTGCTGTTAATGTAAGAGATGTGAACTTGTGCTGACAAACGTCCTACCCCAGACACATCACCAGAAAAGAATGCAATTGATTGTGCTTCCTTCTCCAGAATGCAAGAGTGGTGTAGAGTGGCAATATACAAAGGAAACACTTCATTTCACACTAAAAATGCCCACGAGAACAGCTGATGTTCATAGACCGGAAGAGGCTTCAGAAAGCTAGAGCTCGCCCTAAACGTTAACGGGGTTGGCAACATGTACAAGCACTGGTGGGAAGGGCCAATTTAGGAAAACCAACCAAGAAAGGTAAAAAAAAGCAGTGTGAAGCAAGGACCGGCACAAGATCCCCCCATGCATAGAATCAGAGGCTGCATTTCCAGCGTTTAGGAGAGCAGCTTGTGAACATCACCTATAGGAAGGGAGACTATCGTAGATATAAGCAGAGAGTAAATCATAATAAATGGTTTCACGTTAGATAAACCTAGGACATATTAACGGCAGGACGGTCTTGGGCTGAATCAGACAGAGTTAGCAGGCACTAACCAAATACGTCCGTGGCAGAGAACAAAAATTTGCTGCGACATCACACTATGGTGACAGTAGTTCCACTGATCAAGAAAAAAAGGAAAGAAAAAAAATCCTTCTAGTAATAGCAAATGCCCAGCAGACAATGGCATGTTTAAGAAAAGGGTAGATTATCATACTTGCTTGAATTTCTCCTAAATTACCAAAAGGACTGTTGGAGCAAGACGCTCCAATGCAGAAGAGGCTCTCTTCTCTCCTAGAGAGATTCAGTGAAACATTAAATGTCCTTAAAGAACTATCCATCAACAGAATAAAACTAGCTAATAGCCACTTAGGATGATTAGTAAAATTCAGCATAACCATCCTCTAAGCTGCAATGCATGGCATAATTAGGGCCTCATGTGTTTAAAAGAGATCTTTATTCCTTGTACACAATGGAGTGGCAAAGAACATCTTAATGGACAGGTTTCTCTTTTCAAATTTTGTGTGTGTGTGTGTATACTTTCATTCTCTCATATATATATGTGAGAGAATGAAAGTTTCTTTTAGCATTTTTTTAAAAAATACAACACAACAACAACAACTAAGAGTGGGGGAAGGATTCACCAAACCTGCAGCAGAGGCAAATACTTTAGAATATTACATTTTGGAAAAGCTATCAGACTGTTTTTTTTCCTTTTTGAACACTCTTAAACTTTAAATTTTTTGTTTCGCCTCAGAGTTGGCTGATGAGCATGACATACCAGAGAAACAGTTCACTTCCCTTTCCTCACAGCTTTGTGAGTCATTATGTCTTCAGCTGTGTTCAAAAATTATATATGGAGCTGATCATTTTCTCATTGAAGTCAATCGGAATTTTGCCATTGGCATCAACTGGAACAGGATCTGCAGATTAGACAGAGTGGTGCATATATACCGTAGATATGCATACATTGATATGAATCTGCACAGACAGGAGAGGCTTTTTTATTCAGTGAATTTAATAATGGTTTTATTTGCTGTCTGGTTTAATAATCAGCATTCTAGGTCACAAACTGATTTGCTAACCAAACAGGAGCTGGTCTTTGTGTTAGTCTGCTTTAAAGTGTTTGACATTATGCTGACTCAGCTGTTCTCATCTGCCTCTGACTAAAGAAAGATTTTTGCTCAGGGTTTTGATGCTGCTGTAGCAGGGGAGCTGTAAGCCCAAAATTCAGATGTTAGGATTTTCAGAGAAGTAAGAGTGAGACACACAGGCCCTTAGGCACCCATGCGGGATATTTGCATCCTGAGCCCAAGCACATAAGAATAAGAGGGCATTGTACACCTTATTCACCCCTTTTCTGCCCCAGAGTAGGTGGGTGGGGAGAGCTGAATACCGAGCAGAGCCTTCACTCTGCCCCTGCAATGTGCCAGCTAGCAAAGCTGACCCAGCTATGGGGGTTATTGTAATTTGGGACACAAGCAGATTACTATGCCCCTGAACTGAGGAGGAAGCAGCAATGGAATTTGCTTCAGAAAGTTGTCCGAGTTGCATTCACTCCCAGGACTACCCTGGATTGATGTAAAAGCTTTTGCATTAAAGGAATTTGCGTATTTGCTTAAAAACAATTATGTCATATTCAGTGTTCTGTCCAGCTGTATGCCACACTTGCAGCATGTAGGGGCTGGAACCTGCCCCAAAAGAATACCCATGGCATAAGAAATTTCCTAACCAGCACAGCGTTGCTGCAATGGCTGTATGCTGTCCTTCCTCCCAGCACCCAGTGCAGGGGCATGCTGGGGAGAACAGACCGTGAGTGGCTTGAATGGTCTTGTTATTATCAGCTAATGCAAAAAGCCCTCACAAGCAGTTACAAGCTAATACAACTCAGAGCAACCCTGAAGATGCTCTAAATTGCACAAAAAGCATTAATTTGGCAGGTGCAACTGTTTCCACTAGAAATTTTTTAAGAGAAAACTCTAAAAGATCATCTTGTTCTTTTTCTCAAACCACACCCCAACTTATTTATGGTTTTGTTCCTAAATCACTAGTCACTTCTGAAAACTTAGGCCAAAGCCCTCAATTCAATAAACAGCTTGACATTTTAATAAAACATATGGAATACATTTTTGAAGCATTACTCAGTGTCATGGCCAAAAATGACATTTAACCAAAATAAAACTATTTTGCATAATTCCCTATTCATTACCTTAACCTCATTCAAGTGCAATATATTTCCTTCTCTGAGTAACAAATCTATTTGCCTCCTGATTCCTGGTAGGTGGAAATGAGGACAATACACATGTCACATTCAAATGGAATATGTGGAAAGTAAACTTCCACACTTTTTCTTTATGTGAAATGGCTTGGGTTGGCAGTCTAAGAGTTATAATTGAAACAATTTCCATTTTGGGACAACCTTTTTGATTCAAGTATGTGGCAGCAGAACTATTAGTGCCACTCAGTAGTATTGTAAAAGCTTGGGAAACCTGCCTAATAAGCAAAATCAGCATTTGAAAGCTTGTGAGATTTGAAAGAACTTAGATAGCTTATATGAAAATGTAAAAGTGGTTAAATAAGAGAGACCAAACCCCAACCAGGTATCAAGAAATCATGATACATTACTGGATTATGGACGAGAGGCTTTTTTTGCTTTTTATTATTTGTGAGTTAAACTTTTTTTTGCTACATCACAATTTGTTCCTTCAACTATTTCCTTCTCATATTTTTATTTTATTTTATTGCATTGTTGGAATTCCTTTGCCAGCTTTCAATATACCCACAGAAAATATATTTAACAGGACTGTTGATGAGAAGGTAGGAGTTCCCCACCCTTCCCCTTTTATATATACACAGAGTTTCTGAATGTTCAATTTTTAGTGCAAAAGTTCAATTTATACCAGTCTAGAAACTGAATTGGAGAACAATATATTTGCCACCTGTTCTATTTTTGCTGGGAAAACCCTGATTTTTGTTGGTAGTGATGGGAGGTTTTTTTAAAATGTAGCGTGTAATTTAGGGTAACTACAGTGCTGGCTATGCTGTGCTATATATAAATATTTACATTGAAATTATGTTAAATGAAGGTAACGGTAGCAAAGCCAAGCACTTAGAAGTTAGGCAATGACATAATATCCTGGAGGTTTCCCAAAAATCTATTTATATCTTGAGGCCCCGAATTAGAGATTTTTATTTCAAATAAGCTAAAATTCACCAGAATGCACACACAGCCACCTGGCAGCTGAGGGCCCAGCAACAACTCCCAAGCTCCTAGGTTATTTGGTGAATTTAGTCTGGGGAAAATGTTTTAGATGCTGGCACCTGTGGAACTGTGTTCTAACTCATTATAAACACAATTCCATCTTCATCAGAGTTTACCAGAGTTTGATCAACCAGCATTGACAGAGACTCACTGCTATTAGAATCATGCTTAAAATCATTTTTCTTCTGATGTCTAGCCTAGGCTAAGACATAGATTTTAAACTTGGTGCTTACACAGGTTGGGCCAACCAAGCATACTTTTACTTGCTTTAGATAGAATCTTGTTTAAGTTGAGTTTCACTGTTTCCCTAACTCAGTTTTTAGGCTACTGCAGACAAGGCACTGTCTTCTCTTTAGTAGCATACTGTCAGACACAAAATAACAAAAGTCTCAACAACAAAATCAATAAAGGGTTTTTTTTTTCTTTTGTTTCATTCGTATAAAAATGTTAAGCACTTCAGACCAATGTCAGGAGATATAGCCAAGCAAAATTCTGCATCAAGATCAAAGAACTGTAAGTAACTTTCATGGATTTTGCTGAACTTTCACCAGTCTTTTGTTGTCCCTGATTCTGTACTTAGCCATGCCATCATATGCACAAGCATGATTCCCACTGACTTCAAGATAGGATCTGGCCTATCATATATAATACAACAAGAAACATCTCAGGGAAATGTTATTAAATATGCTGCAATGTTATATTTGTCGTGTGCTCAGAAAATCTCTCTGTTCTTTGCCTGAATTGTCACAGATATAAATATTAAATCTAAAACCTCCAGGATAAAAACCCATGATGAAGAGATTTTTTCTGACACTCGATGCTTTTCTTCTCAAGAAAAAAAAAGATAAAAGTAAGAAAGATTGGCTAGACCTCTTGAGTAAACTTTAAGCCCCTTCACACCAGACGCTTCTGGGCACTGCATTCAGCTGAATTATTTTCCCTGTCCAATGTTCCACACAGTAGGCACTAAGCTGTGACCCATACTCTGGAGAAGAGACATAAAGTGTTGGATGGTTCTGGCTGGAGGACAGTGTAGCGTCATTGCTTAACATACCGTCTCCCTACATGAGACAGGAACAGCCTGACTTACAGGCAACTGGGCAGTACGGACTTTGCCATATTAACGATGCCAGAGCTGCAAAGGTTTTTCTCATGATACTACCGTGGGACTAAACTGTGACAAGCCCTTAACCAGGTTCACGGAAAGGAAAACACTAGGGCCTGGAGCCACAAAGTGATTTAGATGGTACGACTGCTAGCACCACAATGCCTACCTTTTAGCCACCTTGAAAATAACTGGAATCCACAAAGCCTGGGTTAGATGCCTCGGTTCTCCATACAATCCATCGGGAGAGACAGATGCCTCACAATGAGATCCACATGGTGGCAAGCCGTGTAAGCTAGCCAAGGGGCGAGACCAATGAGGGGGTGCATCCTAAGCCCCACCCCTCTCACTGAGATTGGCGCCTATTTCTACTTGTGGTCCACAGCTGGGAACCCCTCTCCTGGAGTCAGGTGCCTTAGGCACCTAAACTTTTCTTGCCAGAACAGCTTAGGCATCTGTGTACCAGATTGGCCCAATGGCAAATCAGGTGGGAGTATACCAAATCAAGGATTGTGCTGGGGTTTGGTGTGAGAGATAGGCCTCAGGGCACCTACCTAGGCAGCAGTGCACATGCCCATAGTTAGAAACATAGGCATCTAGGGGACTTTTACTGCAAAATAGAGGTGCCAGGTGAGTTTAGGCACCTACAGGGTTAGGCAGTAGCTGAGTGGCGGTTTTGTGGAGCACAGTAGGGCCTAAAGCTGGGGTGTAGGTGCCTACATCTGGGGTTTAGGAGCCTAAGTCCCTGTGTGGGTTTGGGCCTAGGAGCTTTGTTGCCAATTACATGATTCATACATGGCCAATTACATGATTCATATATGACCTGGCACAGTTGCAATCCCTGTGTATGGGGCCACAAGACTTGTTTCCCTCAGTGTGGTTCCAGGGAATGGCGATGATGCAGAGTCAGGGCCAGGGCCCTATCCTCATCCTCAGATGAGGAACACCAGGCTGCTCAGGGAGAGGAAATACCTTAAAGAGCCCAACCTCTTCCAACACCTCATACCTGCTGCTCCTCACTGCCCTTATTCAGGTCAATTACTAACTGCCACAGTTGGGCCCCTGGTGGTTAGCCCACCACCCTGCAGCGCTGCTAATTATCCATCTCTCCAGCAATGTACTCAGTTCTCTTTACTGCATTCCCATGGCTCAGCAGTGGCACCATTTTCTCCCTTCATGAGATTCTTGTAGACTAGTGGAAATAGAACCCTTCATACATTCCCTCACTTCTCATGCCAGGCTATGAAAAGGAAATTAATTTCATTTGCTATGGCAGTTATGTTGTACCAACAAGGAAAAGGGTGTAAAATTGAGCTCACCAGAGCCAGTGTCCAGTTAATGGAACACATAAACAAAAATCTAAGCAAACATTCTAATCTTTAGTGTATTTACTGGACTTTGGAAAGAGTGGAATGAGCAGAAATAATTATAAAAATACTAGAACTGCTGTGTTATTTTCCAGCTCTCTTTTGTGGAGGAGAGCATTCTGTAGAAATACAGTGGAACTTTGTTTCACAGTAGGGATTGCTGGCTCAACAGATAAAAAAAATTACACAAGAGCCATGTGTTGTTGATGTTCATGCCCCTCACTGATACTGATTAGTGAGAATGTAGTTGCAAAGGTTTGATTGGAAGTAATTTATCTGATGTTTTCAAAGCTCAGAAAGATTTTCAAACCTTTTTAGTACCACTTGCCTTCACGTAAACCATATTACACTGTGTGATAAAGCCAAATTAGGGTCCACTGATTTGAGTTGGCATTAAAATGCTTCATAGTACTTACTGTTCCTGCATGACGGAGATTTTGCTTTTAAGGAAGTGTTTGACTACACTCCCGTTATGGATATTGATGTAGTTATGTCGATAGATCCCTTGTTACGTTTGAGATGAGGGAAAGCCCTGAATCCACTGCAACGGAATGTGGAGCCACGGCCACCAAGAGGAATGCTATTTCCAAAGTGTAGCTGAGCAACACCGCAGCAGCTTTGAAGAGCTACCACCACAGGGAGATGAACCTCCTGCACATTGGGTATTTCAAGAGCTGCCACCAGCAGTGGAGACTACAGGCTGCTGCACATTTGAAGAGCTGCTTCCAGCCTGGGAGAAGAGAGAACTGGTACTGAGGGGCAAAGTGAGGCAAGAATTGGTGTTGGGAAAGGGATCAAGATCTGTAATACGCTTTCTCTCCTCCTCAAAATTGTCTTTTTCTGGATGGTCATTATGTGGAAAGGAGGTTTATTCAAACTGTGCATGGCAGCTAATCAATGGATCACTATGACTATGGGTCAAGTATACAGTAATGATCAAACATTGTTGCCTAAATTAATCCACATAACAAGAGTCCACTTCATTAGAGAGAGTTCCTTTTCTACTGAGCCATTAGTACTATATCTTATAGCAGGTTCTTAGAAAAAACTTTAGTGCGAAGTATAAAATAAATATATAGCTGGTATATTTTCACAAACCCCTCCTCTTACAGTTTACTCTATATTTCTTATAAAAGGCTTGTAGCAGAGGACAGAACAGTGGAAGGCATTTTTAGTTCACATGGTATTTTGGCTGGAGTTGAGAGTTCAGTTGGCGAAGATGCACATGAATATTTTCCGTAAAGATTTTCTTGACTTTTAAATCAGTATTTATACAGCTATGAAGTTTTAAAAAACAGAAAAGTGGGCTTTCCCTACATGATTCTGCTACATCATATCTCAATGAAATGTTATCGTAGTGCATGTAACAAAGGCTATACAATACATTTATATTACTTTAAAACTGTAACTGAAACATCCTCTTTTATATGGCCAGGAACCAGATTTTAGGGGACATAAGGCTGGTGATTCTACAGAAAATGGAAAAGTAGGAATGAATAGAACCATATTTCTCAAACACAGTATTTTTATGGATTTTATGTGCACGAGTGGTGGGAATAAAGGCCTGAGAACTGAGACCATCTTCCACTACACAATCACCCGCGAGAGTTATGCTCCATTGGAACAATATAACTATCAGCCATAAGGGCCAGACACGATAGCATGGGGCACAGCACTTTCTCGGTAGCTGGCTCACATTGTGCAACTCACTCTTAGAGCACATCACAATGACTCTAATAACAATGACTATGAATCTCACTGTTTTCAGAACAAACTGCAGAACTCATCTATTGGACAGTTAGCATTTTCCCCTCCCAAAACAACTGTACGGAAGAAAGGGAGAGAGGAAAAAACACACTTTTAAAAATGAAAGTTGAGAAACAAACGTGCCAGGCTCTCAGTTATGATGGTGATGAGAATGGTATGAAAATTTAGGTCTATCTGGCTTTTCATACTGCCTAAGCTACTGACTTAGAACATAAGAATGGCCATACTAGGTCAAATCAATGGTCTATCTAGACCAGTATCCTGTCTTCTGACAGTGGCAGGTGAAATATGCTTCAGAGGGAGTGAACAGACAATTCACGAGCAATCCACCCCCATTGTCCAGTCCCAACTTCTGGCATCCCTCACCATCTCAGCTAATAGCCATTGATGGACCTATCCTCCATGAACTTACCTTATTCTTTTTTGAACCCAGTTATACTTATGGCCTTCACAAATTCCCATTAGTGAGTTCTACACACTGACTTTGCATTGTGTGAAGACGTACTTCCTTACATTTCTTTAAAGCCTGCTGCCTATTAATTTCATTGGGTGACCCCTGGTTCTTGTGTTTTATGAAGAGGTAAATAACACTTCCTTACTCAATTTCTCCACACCATTCATTATTTTATAGACCTCTGTCATATGCCCCCTTAGTTATCTCTTTTCTAAGCTGAACAATGTGAGTCTTTCTAAACTCTCCTCATATAGAAGCTGTTCCATATCCCTAACAATTTTTGTTGCCCTTCTTTACACTTTTTCCAATTCTAATATATGTTTTGAGATGGGGCGAACAGAACTGCATGCACTATTCCAGGTGTGGGCATACCATGGATTTATATAGTGGCATTATAATATTTTCAGTCTTATTATCTATCCCTTTCCTAAAGGTTTTTATCCTTATGTTTTGACTGCTGTTGCACACTGAGTGGGTGTTTTCAGAGAACTATCCATAATGACTCCAACGTCTCTTTCTTGAGTGGTAACAGCTAATTTTGACTCCATCATATTATATGTATAATTGGGATTATGTTTTCCAATGTGTATTATTTTGCATTTATCAACATTGAATTTCATCTGCCATTTTGTTGCCCAGTCACCCAGTTTTGTGAGATCCCTTTGTAACTCTTATCAGTCAGATCTGGACGTAACTATCTTGAATAACTTTGTATCCTCTGCAAACTTTGCCATCTCACTATTAACAGATAGTCAGTAGATTTTGACAGCTCATTTATGAATATGTTGAATAGTACTGGTCCTAGTGCCAATCCTTGGGGGACCCCACTATTTATCTCTCTCCACTGTGAAAACTGACCATTTAGTCCTACCCTTTATTTCCTATCTTTTAACCAGTTGCTGATCTGTGACAGGACCTTCCATCTTATACCATGACTGCTTACTTTGCTTCAGAGCCTTTGGTGTGGGACCTTGTCAAAGACTTTCTAAAAATTCAACTACATTGTACCCACTGGATCACCCATGTCCATATGTTTGTTGACACCCTCAAAGAATTCTAAAAAACTGGTGAGGCATTATTTCCCTTTGCAGATGCTGTGTTCACTCTTCCCCAACATATCTTATTCAACTATGTGTCTGATAATTCTCTTCTTTAATAGAGTTTTAGTCAATGTGCCTGGTACTGAAATTAGGCTTACCAACCTATAATTGTCATGATTGCCCCTTGAGCCTTTAAAAAAAATTCAGCGTTACATTAGGTATCCTCCAATCATCTAGTACAGAAGCTGATTTAAGTGATAGGTTACATACTACAGTTAGTAGTTCTGCAATTTCATATTTGCATTTCTTGAGAACTCTTGGGTGAATACCATTTGGTCCTGGTGATTTATTACTGTTTAATTTATCATTTTGTTCCAAAACCTCTTCTACTGATCATCTCAAACTGTTCCTCAGATTCATCACCAATAAAGGATGGCTCAGGTGTGAGAATCTCCCTCACATCCCCTGCAAAGAATTAATTTAGCTTCTCCTCAATGGCCTTGTCTTCCCTGAGTGCTCCTTTAGCACCTCTCTCGTCCACTGGCCTCACTGATTGCTTGGCAGGCTTCCTGCGTCTGATGTCCTTTAAAAAAATGCTGTTAGTTTTTCTGTCTTTTACTCGTTGCTCTTCAAATTCTTTTTTGGCCTGCCTAATTATATTACACTTGACTTGCCAGAGTTTATGTTTCTTCTGTAGGATCTGACTTCCAATTTTTAAAGGATGTCTTTTTGTCTCTAACCACCTCTTTTACTCTGTTGGTTAGCCCTGGTGGCATTTTTTGGTTCTCTTACTTTTTTTTTTTTTAAATTTGGTGGTATACATTTAGTTTGAGCCTCTACTAGGGCATTTTAAAATAATTTCCATGCAGTTTGCAGGCATTTCACTCTTGTAAATGTTCATTTCCATTTAATTAGCTTCCTCATTTTTGTGAAGTTCCCCTTTCCAAAGTTAAATGCTACTCTGGTGGGTATCTTTAGTATTTCCCCACCCACAAGGATATTAAATTTAATTACACTAAGGTGTACACTATTACAGAGCAGTTCAGCTATATTCACCTCGTGGACCAGATCCTGAGCACCACTTAGGACTAAATCAAGAACTGCCTCTCCCCTTGTGGGTTCCAGGACTAGCCGCTCCAAGAAATGATCATTAATGGTATCTAGAAATTTTGTATTATTGTTTGACAATGGGCAAGCCTCTTGAGGCCTGACCCTATTTCTATTGAAATCAATGACCGAGCTGAAGTTGACTGAACAGGGAAAAGGAGCAGAGGCCTTCATATCTTTTTTAAGTTAGGAAAGGAGAAGGGCCTCATTAAAAACTACAAAATGCTGCTGAGCCAACCTTTTCTGTGTACAAACATTGCATAAAACACATCTTCAAATGCATTCAACTTTGCCTGCTAAAGTACCAGATGAACTTCTTTATTTCATTTACCAGACTTGTCCTACATTGTACTGTGTGTAGTGAACTGTCGGTGACAGAATTGAATGCTTCAGAGGCTGACTGGTATAAGGAGACTAGCACGAATGAACAATTGTCTGATCCTTCATTACATTAAAGACAACTGTGAGTCTTCCTATGCTTTGTTCAGACAGACCAGTTCAATGCCCACTTTTTAACAGCTGCTGCTAAGGTGACTCTGGTGTACTAGAGGATTACATTAAAGCGCTGTGGGAGCCATGTCACAATGGCACGTCTGTTATGAGTGGCAGTTACTCTGGAGTGCAGAGCCTTTTGTTATTTGCAATACATATCCTACTTCTCTCTCATCATATGAATTTACTTTTCAGACAACACCTGTAAGCCTGCAGCAACATGAGAAGAGGTTCTCTTTGCAGTGCATGCCTTCATTTCAACTTCACCGAGTTCATACAGTCTTTAGAGAAATGGATGAAGAGAGACATCCTGGTAAGCAAGCTGTAGGACTTAAAGAATTGTTGATACATGTTGCGCATACTAACAGGCTTACTACCTTCCTGTTTGTATAGCATGTCAGTGAAGATTCCATTATCCTCATTCCAAACAGAGCCGATTCCTCTCACATCCACCCATCCCAGTGTCTGCAAGCCCATTGTTTTTTGTGGCATAGGAAAACTTGAAGTTTATTTTAATGTAATCGTGTGTGAGAAACTATTCATAAAAGCAAGTGCGCTTTCTGATGCATCACAAGACTTTAAACTATGTTCAGCTGCAGCAGTGATTTGACTGAGCAAGCAAATCCATTTCTCCAAGATAGTAGGGCAGAAAGCATTTGGAATGACATTGTTGAGATAGAATATCTCTCTGATGAAGCAGAAAATGTGCTACTGAAGAGATGGGTACCTGTACATTTCAGAAAGGCAGTTGCCCACCCAAGCCCAATTGAATTTATCTCTGTTATTAGAACTGTGCAAAAGTGATCTTTTCAAAAAATGATAGGTTTCATTTAAAAGTTTCTTCTTTTTTGTTTCAGGCTCCTGTGATCTAGGCAAGAGAATCTTGTGTAGGATGGAATTTTTAAAGGAGCACATAGGAGTGAAGCACCTAGCTCTGATTGAATTTCACTGTAATTTTGAGTGTTTAAACTCTGAGACCTTGTTATGTCGGGGGTGTTGGTGGAAACCTTACTGAAGAAGATGGGATTAACTGCCACCCTTTGTTCAGGATAAATGTAAGAAATAATCCACAAATAATCCTATATGGAACAAGATAGCTAAAGAATAGATGCCACAAAGCAAAACACAGATGCAAGTCAAGGCTTGAGTAGAAGATAAACCACATGGTCAAAGGAGTTTCCCTGGAGACTTATATGGCAAACGCAGGGGCCAGAGCATTGACTGGTGGAGCTGTGATGTCTGTGTGTGAGGCCTTGTCTACACTACAGGGGAAGATTGATCCAAGTTAAGCAACTTCAGCTACGTCAATAACGTAGCTGAAGTTGATGTACTTAGATCTACTTACCATGGGGTCCACACTACGCGATGTCGACAGGAGATGCTCTCCCGTTGACTCCCCTTGCGCTTCTTGTTCAGGTGGAGCACAGGAGTCGATGGGAGAGCGATCAATGGTCAATTTAGAGGGTCTAAACCCATCGATCGCAGCACGTCAAACCCCTGGTAAGTGTAGACAAGGCCTGAGAGAGAAGCAGCAGCACCACATAGAGGGACTCAGAGGAGTAAAGATGCTCCAGACTCAGCCAGAGAAGCATAGATGGCGTGACCCTGAGAAAAAAAAAGCTGAGAGAGAGCTTTTGTGAAAGTGCTGGCTGCAAGAGGTTGGGAACTGTTAAAACCTGTCTCCTGTTGTTTGATTCCTATCGCATTCAGGGAAACAAGACTTTCTACATTTTCTGTAAACAAACATGTTTGAACAAAGGAAATTTGTGACTACATTATCAATTTCTCCTCCTAAAAGAAACAACCTACTAGCTCTTGAAAACGGCCTAACCAATAGGGTCAAAAAGGGGTAACAACTCCTTTGAAAAACACAGCTGTATACGGTTCATACCAAGAAAAACAACTAAAAGCCAAACTCAATAGAGTTACACCAAGGATAATTTGCCCCCACTTTTTAATCACATCCAAAAAACGCAGCTACTTCCTTTAAGAACACAGGTCAAAATGGATTTTGTTGGGCTCCTAAGCACACAGAATTAGGAATAAATACTATGGGTCAGATTCTGATATCCTTACTTATGTTCAGTAATACCTCACTCCTTGAATAGCCCCAGTGATTACATTTAAACTCCACTTAAGGAGTAAGGTACTATTCAAGACAAGCAAGGATGGCAGAATCTGGCACTAGGTAATGCCAGCAATTTGATTTCCATCATGAAATCAATCCCTGTTTGAAACTCTAACTATGAAATGCACTATGAAAAGCTGCTCAGAATATTCATGGACAGCCAAACTTCCATGGGCACAGCAAAGCTGAAAATTTTGCCAATGCAGAAAATTTCATCTGAAATTGTGCACATCTTTAGAAGCTCCAGAAATTCAAAAATAGAAAATTGTGGGTGTGTTTACGTTTTGCATCAAATGTTTCACCCACCTACACTTGCAATGGCAGCAGTCAGAAATGCAATGCTAATTTCTCTATACAGTATTTTCTAATGACATTGACCACTACAAACATTAGGATCATATTTCATTCATAACTGTAGATATGACACTAAAACAATACATTGCCACTGTCCTAATTCCAAGTGTGAATTAATTGTAGAACCATGCAAACCTCACTCACAAGCAGTTATTTCTCTCCATAACAATTAATCTGTTGAGATGGATTAATTTACATTTTTAACTGAAATGCCATTGAATTATCCCCCAATCTGGTTAAGCACTTACAGAGGAAGTGGATTGTCCAAGTCTCATCCAAATGCTGAGCCTTTATTCCAGTCAATTTCTATTTGGACTGAGTTGGTTAGGCTCCTTGGTTACAATGGTGGGGTTTTGTTTGTTGGTTTGCTTGTTTATTTGAACTCTGCTGTTGAAAAGTGATATTCACCAACACAAACACACGACATCTTTTACATGCCCCTCCATTCTTTGGGAAATAGGGTGGGGAACATTCCCCTGACCCTGCAGAAAAGGGAACAGAGTCAGTGACAGATCTTCTCCCTAACCCCAGGGGCCTGAAGCACCCCCTTCACATGATAGCAGCAGGTATGAAAATATGCAAGCCAGAGACAGTGCAGGGCAGAACAGGGGAAAAGCTATGAAATCTGCTTCCCTAAACACTGCAGGATTTTTATGGAGATATCAGCATGATAGTTAATTCTGTAGTTTCTAACACCAATTAAAATGCTGCCTTGGGGTGGGAAAGGGAATCCCCCACTGGGAAGTAGTAGGCAAGCTTTCTCATAGCTTACCTGAAATCTGTGGAAATGAAGCTTGGTTTCACCATAGGTTTACCCCCTATGTGTCCATGTATCCCTCCTCATGGAAGGGAAAGTGTTTCAGATAGGTTTCAGAGTAGCAGCCGTGTTAGTCTGTATTCGCAAAAAGAAAAGGAGTACTTGTGGAACCTTAGAGACTAACAATTTGTACTCCTTTTCTTTTCGTTTCAGATAGGTTCTTCCTGGTGTAAAAGCCAGAGTTCACAGATAACTTTTCTCTTCCAGAGACTTTTACTGCAGGAAGTGAGCATAGTGGCCAATATTATTTTAGAGTTGCTGTCATCACTCTATTACTACTCATGAGGGGGCATATTCTGTCACCTTACTAATGTTGAAGCTATAAGTGCTAAGACAAAATCTGACCCTAAATTAGAAAATTAACTTTTTCCATAATTTTTTCACTCATCTGCAGATGTTGAAATATAAAATACAAAGCCATGTTTTATATTAAGGTTCAGTTTATAAAAGATTCATAAATGAGTAACAGATGTTTTAATAAATGGTGAATCAATTGTTATAGATTGTTGTAGAGATCAATTTGCCAATAGGGCAATAAACATATAACCGTGGCTTATAATCTACAAAATGTCTTACTGCTGTACTCATAACCATGCTACTCATTTTTATAACATATTTACAATAGTATAAATCATTTATTAGTCCTTTATAAATGTCACTTTAATACAAATTGTGACCAATTATTATGTTGTTCCCCCTATTATCTTATTAATCTGTTTAGTACATATCACTGGCTGCAGGATAACTTATGAACATAACTTTATGGTATGGGTTGATTATATACATTATATAGCTAAATCTCTCTCTCTGTATCTATCTATATCTATCTATATGTCTCTCTCTTGCACAAACACACACAAACAAAATAAATAAATACATAAATAAATGAATAGAATAGAATATATCAAGAAAAGTCACAAGTTACGGATAGGATCTGCAGCCTTGCCCATTAAGTTCAGTGAAATTTCTGCAACTATAAGGACTGTAGGACTGAGCCCATTAGCTGTCTCTTTGAACTGGCAGCATTGTAGTCTATGAAGCTATGCTTATTTAAACCAGCTGAGGATCTGGCCCAGATTTTTCATTTAACACTTCATTAAATCCTGTTAAAGTCACTGGGCATCTTGCACAAGAAATAAAGGATAAAATCCTTAGTGAAAAGCAAGATATGAACTTGTATAGATATAGTATTATTATCACTGCTGTACAAGAGTTTTTCAATATCATTTTTCTAGTCAATGAAACTATTCTCCTCTCGTTTCTCCTGGTGTATACTGGGCATTTGATTCCACTGAAGTCAATAATCAGTGAGATCAGAATCAGGCTTACTGGCTGTAATATATAAATAGAAAATACTTTTCTGTAATTTGGAGAGTAAGAAAATTTTATCCATCAAAGAATGAATTAATTTTTTAAATCAATGTTATGTTTTCCAAAGCAAAATATTGCCTTCAAGCACTGGCATAATAAAAGACAAAACATGTTCTAAATATGCATTTTTGTGCAATGAGAGAGGTTTATTTCAATCCATGTGGTTAACAAAAATAAATATTGAGTTAAACCATTCCAGAGCTAAAGATATATCAAAACACTTCTGATGTCTTCCTTTATCACCCTGATTTATGTTTCAAAAAGAAACAAAATGATGAATATCATGATTATTTCTGTTTCCTCTCTTTTTTTCCTCTCAAAAGCTGACAATGGCATTGAAGTCAAATTAAACATCTGTTTATAAAATAAACCAGAGTGCTGCTGACAGCTGCTGTGGAATGGCAAATGCTTTACAGCTGTCAGGGTCCTAAATTAACAATGATTTTCATTTACAAACAGAAAATGATAGCATCTCTCCCTCTTTGTCTTGTTACTGGTTACAATACAGAAAAATGAAGAATTAATAAAAGACACTGTCAGAAAGGGGCGGTTAGGGGAAGTGGGGGTGGAAGGAACTAACAATTTGAGCCTGTTTCCACAGCAGTAAATGTAGAACTACCTTTGATGGGAGCAGAATACAGCCTAAACCAAATTTCAGCACCTGATAATTTGGGGAACTTTCCATTCTCCTTATACATGATATTGTCTTTTCCCATTGCTTTCCTCATGGATATTTAAAAGTACAATCAAATATGTATTTTGAGGTATTGTTCATTTGTTAATTAAAAATTATTTAAGTCAAGTAATAAAAGTACCAAACATGGAATAAAGAAAACAGGTCCTTAACTTTCTTTATACTATTTAGTCTTTTAAGAACTGTAAACAACTTGAACAATGGTGTATCCTAGTCACAACTGCCAATTCTTCAAAGCTGGGTTCAAAACAGGCCAACAAATTGTTTACTTCAGAACTATTCTACAGAAATTTTCAGGTACTAAAATTAAAATATAAAATAAAATAATAAACCTGGAACAAACCTGGTTTTCATATGATTGGAATTCACTGTGAAATCCATAGATGAGTTTTTAAGTTCAGTGACCTCATGAATGTTCACATAGGTTTTCTGGAAGTGGAACTACTGGCCATAATGGAAAAGAACCCATGTGTCTTATGCTTCATGTAACTTTTCCCAGTGAACGTATTTTGAACTTGAATGCAGCACAAAAGAAAGCCTCAAAATGTTACTGGATATCCACAGGCAGCAAAAAAGTTTGTATCCATATTAGAGAAAAAGTTAATAACCAAGACCAAATTTCATTCAGCTCGTCGACAAACACAGGTCTAATAGACTCAAGATTGATTTCAATTGCATTTGGGTTTCTAATCAAATGTTAGGCACACCTTTAATCTTGTTTTTGCAAGACACTAGAAACTGCAAAGACATTCAAAAGAAGAAATAATAGCAACATGTCTTCTCATGAAGACAATAAAAATAAATGATAATTATCATCTTATATTTGCCTAATGCCTTCAGTCCCTATGCACTTTACAAATCATTTATCAAATTTTAAGGCATGGCTCCTTATTTTGCAGTGATGCAAGTATTTGCATTAACTAATCAGCACAATAATCTATGCAAATAAATATTTGTATGTATTGTGACAAAGTTCTTCCTCTACCTTGGTGGGTCCTGCGCTTATTGGCGGATTTTGCTCACCTCAGAGATTCACAGTAGCCCTCAGTGTGGCCACTTTCATGGCTCAAATCTGCCGTTCACTCAGATAACCTCATCACTGGCCAGCATGGGAAAAAGGAAAGAGAACAATCCCCACAGTCTCTGCTAGTTCACCTAGTGGGTCAGGGGACAGGCCAGAGACCTTCCCCTCTGGTGGGACCCACAGTCCAAGTCAACTCCTCCTGTATCCAATAGGGAGTTGGGGGGCTGGGGAGCACCCAGGCCCATCCTCTACTCTGGGTTCCAACCCAGGGCCCTTTGGATCACAGCTGTCTATAGTTTAAAACCTGTGTGACAGCTACAACTTTCTGGGCTACTTCCCCATGGCCTCCTCCCAACACCTTCTGTATCCTCGCCACAGGACCTTCCTCCTTATGCCAGATAGCGTTTGTACTCCTCAGTCCTCCAGCAGCACGCCCTCTCTCACTCTCAGCTCCTTGCACACACCTCACTAACTGGAGTGAAAACCTTTTTAAACCAGGTGTCCTGATTAGCCTTAATTAATTCCAGCAGCTTCCCAATTGGCTACAGGTGTCCTAATTAGCCTGCCTGCCTTAATTAGTTCTAGAAAGTTCCTGAGTGTTCTGGAATAGTCCCTGTTATTTTACCCAGGGAAAAGGGACCTGCTTAACCTGGAACTAATGTATCTACCTTTGACCACTCTTTTGTAGCCATCTGGCCTGACCCTGTCACAGTACGTATGTATGCATGCAGGTATCAGGAAGTCAATTTTGAAAAAATATGTTTAATATAAATTAGGGCTGTCTCAGTTAACTCACGTGATTCACTCAAAAAATTAATCGTGATTTAAAAACTTAATAGAGGTTAATCACAGTTTTAATTGCACTGTTAAACAATAGAATACCAATTGCAATATACTAAACATTTTTGGATTTTTTTCTACATTTTTTAATATATTGATTTCAGTTACAACACAGTATACAAAGTTCCAGTGCTCACTGTATATTATTATTTTTATTACAAATATTTGCACTGTAAAAATGGCAAACAGAAGAAACTGTATTTTTCAATTCACCTCATACAAGTACTGTAGTGCAGACTCTTTATCATGTAAGTGCAACTTACAAATGTAGATTTTTTTGTTACACAGCTGCACTAAAACTTTAGAGCCTACTAGTCCACTCAGTCCTACTTCTTGTTCAGCCAATTGCTAAGACAAACAAGTTTGTTTACATTTATGGGAGATAATGCTGCCTGCTTCTCATTTACAATGCCACCTGAAAGTGAGAACAGGCATTCACATGGCATTTTTGTAGCCAGCATTGCAAGGTATTTACATGCCAGTTATGCTAAACATTCATATTCACCTTCATGCTTCAGCCACCATTCCAGAGGACATGCTTCCATGCTGATGATGCTCACTAAAGAAAATGCATTAATTAAATTTTAGACTGAACTCCATGGTGGAGAATTGTATGTCCGCTGCTCTATTTTACCCACATTCTGCCATATATTTCATGATATAGCATTTTCGGATGATGACTCAACACATGTTGTTCATTTAAAGAACACTTTCACTGCAGATCTGACAAAACACAAAGAAGATACCAATGTGAGATTTCTAAAGATAGCTACAGCACTCGACCCAAGATTTCAGAATGTGAAGTTCCTTCCAAAATCTGAGAGGGACGAGGTGTGCAGCTTGCTTTTCAGAAGACTTAAAAGAGCAATACTCCAGTGCGGAAACTACAGAACCCAAACAGCCAAAAACAGAAAATCAACCTTCT
This sequence comes from Eretmochelys imbricata, assembly GCF_965152235.1. NCBI lineage: Eukaryota > Metazoa > Chordata > Testudines > Cheloniidae > Eretmochelys > Eretmochelys imbricata. The sequence goes on from NC_135577.1 coordinate 39,726,424, forward strand.
GCTGGTGGCATCTGATTCAGATGATGAAAATGAACATGTGTCGGTCTGCTCTGCTTTGGAACGTTATTGAGCAGAACCCGTTATCCGCATGGACGCATGTCCTCTGGAACGGTGGTTGACGCATGAAGGGACATATGAATCTTTAGTGGATCTGGCACATAAATATCTTGCTATGCCAGCTACAACGCCCTGCAAAAGCCTGTTCTCACTTTCAGGATATATTGTAAACAAGAAGCGGGCAGCATTATCTCCTGCAAATGTAACTGAAATCAATATATTTGAAAATGTTGAAAATATGTTCAACTATTTAAATATGTGGTATTCTATTATTGTTTAACAGTGTGATTAATTGCCAGCTCTAATATAAATTGAAACAAAGCATTTCAGTTCCATTTCAACCTCATCAGAATGGAATGTTTCAATTGTTCAAGTTACTTTTTGTTTTGAAATTCACATGTAATGTTATAAACAAATATACAAATTAAATTCATATAAACTAAAAATACATAAAGTAAAATTTAAAAAGTCAAAGTGGAAATTAAACTTTTAAATTTTATCTAAATGAAACATTTCAATTGACCCAAAATTATTTTCTTCAATTTCATTTTCCAGGATGTTTTAAAATCCAAGATTTTGTTCTAATTTGGAACAGAAACAAATTTGGAAATTGTGGAATTTCCCTTGAAAGATAAGTTCCAGTTCCCAACTAGCTCTAGTCATTCCTACTCTCTTTCCAGGAGGGCAAGTTTAGGGGCCCAGTGTGAATGAACATAGCTAGATTTGGTTTTGTTTTGTTTTTTGATTAAACACCTAAGTTCAGGTTCACTAGTATGCTACAGCTGCTCTGCACCTATGCAAGTATGAACCTAGTTTACAGTAGCTAGCCAGTTAAGCCAGATTTGCAGCTGTTTAGTTTCACTATAGCAGCACAAAGCAACCAGAGCATACAAGCCCTTAATATCTGATGATTAAAATATTCATCCTAAAACATCAGATTAGTGTGTGTCACCATAAGAAAGTATATTTATTAGACATGTACTCCAACTGTCCTGGGCTCCATTAAGTTTAAGAAATTATACTAAAAGCTTGTCTACACATGGTGCTTTAGTCCACACCACAGGGGTGTAAATTTCTTTGTCCACATGAGCTGGCCCTGTAGGGACCTGATGGAGCACACGAAAGGTCCCCTAGTGTGCAATAACGTAGCACTGTTTGAAATGGGACTACATTAAGGTTCTCTAGTGAGCATTAATGTTATACTGTTTGAAACAGAACTACATTAATGCGTAGTAGGGAACTTTTAGTGCATGCCAGCAGGGTCCAGATGGGCCAGTTAGCGCACAACATGCTAATGCAGACTCAAATTTATACCCGTCTGGTGTGAACTAAAGCATCATGTAGATAAGCCTTAAGTCTAGTAAGAAAGTGGAACTTTTCAGATTTTGTTTTAAATGTAAGTAGTCTACAAGGCATGGGGAAAGAGACTGTACTTATTTCCATGGAAATAAACATTTTATATAATGTAATGTTAAACATGTTACTAATATAGCAACTATATAAGTAAAAATATATGGTCTCAATCGCTCATTGCTTATTCAGGTAAAATCCTTTTTGGCAGTTTTGTGTCAGGAATAAGGAATAGGGCCACAGGTTGCAATCACAAAACAAATTCTGTATTTGATGATCCCCTTGTTTGTCATACAATAAGAAATAAAAAATATGAAAAAGGACATGTTAAAGTATTTTAGTCTTTAGGCTAATCAAATAATATAATTTAATATACCCCTTTCTTCTGTAGACTCACAGCACTATACAAAGAAAGATAAGCGTCACAATCTCTATTTTACTGCTGGGGAGACTGAGGCACTGAGAGGTGAAATGACTTGCCCAAGGTTACACAGCATGTCAATGGCAGGTATGGGAATAGGCCCAAAGTATCCTGACTTCCAGTCAAGATCCCTAGCCAGCGGACCACACTGACTCCTTAAAAGCTCTATTTAAGGGAAAGAAAGGTGATGATTTGTTGCCCAGTGGTCAGGGTTTAGGTCCTTTGAACTGCAGGGTGGGGGAGGTTGATAGGGAAGACCGGGCCCTCCCACTCCACCAGGCTCCGGCCCATGGCCTGTGAGGGCTATCAAAGGTCTGACATTCAACAGTGCCTTAAGGCTGCCCTCCCTGGGCCACTTCCTACCACCCCATTATTGTCCAAAGTTCGCAGCCTATGGCAAGGAGGTGCGAAGTGGGGTCAGCTCACTGCTGGGTGCCTTTTCATGGCTGTGCTTGGTGTGGCAGGTCCCTCATTCTCTCTCTCAGGGTCGTGGCTGCCTCCTCCTGTTACTTGGATCTTTGGCCTGATCAGTTCCAAGTCTCTCCCCTGCTGGGGTAGTCCATAACACACAAGGGGAATTAACACAAACAAACAGAGTTTATGGGGGGGGGTGGGGAATGCCTCCCTCTCAGGGTGTATCTGAAGCAAGTTCTCCCTTCCCTCAGGGAGGGAGCTTCAGGTAGTTATTGTTGGAAGAGATCCTGCCTTCCTTCAGGGGCTGTGAATTGCTGGTGTGCCCTCTTTTCTGGACTGCCACCAAGGGAGCTATTCTGCTCCCTTTTAATTTCTCCCCCAGCCTGTGCATCTCTTGCAGGTGTGGCAACGGGAGACTGGCTGAGCTCAGAACAACCCCTTAATCCCTTGGTGGCCAGCGTGGGGTTTGCATACCTCATCACAACTACATCATGAGTTCTGGATGCTGAGAAAAGATTTGATTGGACAGATATCAAGAGAATTTCATTGTGTGCCCATGGATATGACCCCAACCCATTAGAAATGGATAGTTTCATTGAGATTTTCAGGTTCCTTTTGAACTCTATCTTAGATTTTCCAACAGCATGGGAATAGCAGAATGGGATGCAAACCTAAACAAAATAAAATTGTGTATGAAACTCATGGTAATCAAACCCCCTGGCGTTCACACACTTTTAGTTTAATATCATTCACTTTCAGAGATATGGGGGCTGGGAGAAAGAGGGACGGCACACAGGAAAGGAAGCCACACCTTCCACGGAGACTGAATATTGTATCGCAAGTGCAGATACATGTTTTGAATCCTGAAGTTGTTCCTGAAATCTGCAGTATATTTTGCTACCAGCTCAGCCAGCGCACCAGACACGCCATTTCCCAATGAAGAAATTTTTTTAAAATGTGTACAGTGATGTGCTAAATCTGCCAGAGTTCTTATTTGGGAGAGTCCTTTCAAGTTGCTCAGCCCTCTGGTGGCCACTTACATCCAGAAAAAGGGGAGTTAATAAATCATGAGGAAGATTATTTATGCAGGAAAACAATAAATTCCACACACCGTCTCAAAAAGATTAAAATATTCCCCTAGACATGGTTCAAAAAATTTCCCCATGAACAATCCATGAAGAGGCCTTGATGAAGATATTTGATATGTTACAGGAAATAAGAGAAAGAATAGCTATCTTGGATTTCCATTTGTTGGTTGGTTAACTATCGTTTGGATGGCAGAAGGTGAGCACCTAGTAAATAAAATCTTGTAAATGTTTAGTTTATCATACAAAGCACATATCATAATTGTCTGACATCCCAGTTATGGGATCCCATCAGAGCACTGCTTAAGGTTTCCTTTCTAAATGGTAAATTAAATATACAATATATCTGTCCCTGGCCAATATTTATTAAATAATCTGTTGCATTCAGACTCAATCAAACTCAAATGCAAAAAGAGGAAAATGTAATTAGCATCTTGCAACATTCCAAAGCATCTCTTGCATTTGCCTCTTCATCAGATTTACTTGACTTGATAAACTTGAGTGACTTAGATAGTAACAAGATTTTGCATAATTCCTGCACTATTTGCAAACACATATTTATACAACAGTTTCCCCACTATTAAATTTTAATGCATACCAAGGCTTTACTCCATTATTTTATATTATATCCTTCTATTGTATACACTTTCACTTAATATTTTCCTTTTTTCAGATTTAAATCTTAAGCTGCCCACATTTCAAATCACACTTAAATGAGACACTTTATCCCCCACAATATACTTTATCATTCAACTTCAAAAACTTAAGGCTAAAAGTGGTTTAAGACAGTCTGTCCTCCAGCATAGCTAAGAAATGCACCTATAGTTGGCTCTGTCTACACTACAAAGTTTCTACATGATGTAAATTACATTGGTTTACACCGACTTTTCTATATTGCTCGAGCACACGTACACTTGGCTGCTTGTGTCAATGCTGTGCATACACACCACAAGTGCTTGCATCAATGGAAAATGCAGTGCACCACAGGTGGGCATCCCAGTGCACCCTGCGCAGCCAACCAGCACAATGCCTTGTGGGGCATTTTCTCAGTGCTTTGTGGGATACCAGAAATTTTCCCAGGGATTTCTGAGAACTAGGGGTCAAGTTCCCATAATGCCACTTTCTCTATCCTATAATGATCATTCCATCCCATAATTTAAAAATGCCCACAGTCCCTTTTGTGTCACTTGTTGGTTTCCACCATCTCTCCGGCAGAACCCAGAGTTCAGCACAATTCTAATGATCAATGCTAATATAGGATGCACAGTTTGTCCATATCTGCAGAACTTCAGCGACTACCACTGCAGCTGGTGGTTCAATGAGGAAGAAGAGATGTTTGACAACAATGAATAGAAATAGAGGCTGATGGACACAGTGAATAAAAATGTCAGGTTGCTGTTGGCATTCACAGAGCAATTCTACACAGTAGATCAGTGCTTCGGGGCCCAGGAAACAAGCACTCATTGGTGGGATTACATCATAAAGCAGGTTTGGGAGGATTAACTGTGGCTGCAGAATTTTTAGATGCGAGAGGTCATATTTCTGGATCTGTGTGCTGAATTCACCCCAGCCCTCTTGCACTGGGACACCACAATGAGAGCTACATTGATAGTAGAGATTTTTTTTTCTTATCGTATGGCAAGAGAGGTGATTAGCAACATTTAAATAACCAAGTCCAAGTCTGAAAGCTTCTCCACTTCTGTGTAATGATACATATTTCCCCAAGACTCTCTTATCCATTTTTAAGATGTTCCACCTGCTGTAGGGACAGATCATTGCTGCTCACATGCTCTTGCTCACCCACAGATCCCAGAAAAGGTTTCAATGAGTCCACCATGTGAACAGACATGTCTGTGAGAGCATAGGCCATGAACAAGCAAAGCACTTAAGTATATGTTTAAACTTTAAGCATGCACTTAAATCTGATTTCAATGGGACCTAAGCATGTGCTTAAGTACTTTGCTGCATTAGTTAGTATTGTATATGTACCCAGGCAGTGTAGCCATGCTCAATAGACTGATGGGTATGTATTTCAATGTGGAGTCTGGGAGAATTCAAGAGACTTATTGTAAACTGAGGCAAATAGAGACCAAACCTTCAGGCTTCTGTGCTGCAACAACTCTGTGGGAGTGAGGAATCTGCCTGAAGTGTTCTGTACCAATTATGGTTATGAGATATCAGATGTAAAATAACCTGGTAATGTTAGCCCTTTATGCAAATAGTTGTGTGACAAAGCAAGGTAGTATGGGGTGTGCGTGTGGGGAGGCAAATGTAAACTAATGCTACCTACACACTGCCCTTGAAGTTATGCATCAAGCTAACTAGTACTCATGCCAAAACATTTCTACTTCCCATGCTGCACTTGGAACCTTCACTTTCCCATTTTTCCCATACCACTTTTGGCTTTTCAGCCAAACAGGTAATAGGTACAGTGCCTGAAAAGGTTTAAGGGGACTGCTGGTCAATTATAGGCCTCAGGAAAATAAAACTTAGTGTTAAGAACAACATCAGACCAAATTCTATTCCCAGTTACACTGGTGAAATTCCAAAGCAACTTCATTAAGTCTGTAGTGTTACTCTGGATTTAGGCTGGCATAATGATAGCAGAAGTTGGCCCATAATAAGGAAAAAAATTTTGTAGATTAGCTTCATTTAACAAACTGGTAACTACCTTTTCTCCTTAAGGCATGATTCTCTTTACATTTATACCAGTGTAAGTTGAAGCCAATGGATCATTATATGATGTAAGAGAATCAGGCCCTCTCTGTTCAAAACTGGCTCAAAACCACCAGCCCCAGTTGAAACACATCTTACCAGCAAATTATCAGGATAGCGTCCTCCCCCCAGATATATGTTAGTAGTACAATTGAGTTGCACTCTTGCACATACAGAAAGAAGAGGGGAGGAAGAAGGATGAAATGAAGAACACTAACACTGTTTGGCCATCCCTAATTATAATATCTATTTTAAACTATGTAATTTTTATGGTCTCATTGAAGGTCTCATGATTGCCAAAATAGTTGAGAAAATGTTGCCCAGCATTTGTATGGATTTCTATGGGAGCATGGGGAGGTGATTGTAAAGGAGGCTTACTGTAAACACTATAATTTAGATGAGCTCCAAATGGAAAAATGTAAATGGTGTTAAGTTTATGCCAAAAAGCACAACAGTAATTGCTATGTATAGTACTACTGAGCACTGAATTTCAGTGCAAATGAAAGCCACATTATAATGTTAATCACTGGCTCTAACAAATCACAATAAAAGGTAGCTGTTTTTTTCTAAGGTGTTTCATTCTTCTTTTGAACTGAACTCAGAAGTACAACAGTACATTTATCTTTTGCATCTATAAGCAACCAGTTCAGGGAAGACTGTATTTTCTACAGAAGTTTTATTGAAAGACAGATAATAATCAAATAGTGTTTTATTTACATTCACCAAAATGTGTATCTAACAATGTCCCCTCCACCTGACCTTCAGTTATTCCACCAGGGCTTTGATCTTGTCAGATACTGCAAGCTTAGCAGTTTGGAAATGGTTCGGTATTTGGATGAGTAGTCTACATGCTGTAGAAATTAGAGACCTACCTACTAAATCATCCACACTTTCTCCCTAGTCATTACTGAATTAATATCTCAGAATTCTAATCAGAGACACTCTGTTTGTTGTTGGTGAACTGACTTTTAGAAGCTATGTAAAACCAAGTTCCTCCTTACAACCTGTGGTCATGAAAGATCCCACCATAATTATTGTAAGAGCAGGGTCTTAAATTATGACGTTCTGGATACATTCCAACTGAATTAATACTAATAATTATTATTTGTATTATGGTAGTATCTAATTGCCCTATTGTGGTAGGCACTATGCATACATATGTTGGAATGATCCTTGCTTACAATCAAATAATAAGACAGACAAACCTCAGGTGGATACAGCAAAGATGCAGGTAACACAGAGACAGTTATGATTAGTATAATAAGCAGCAGTCACAGCACTCCAGCTGCCCAACCCTTGTTAAAAGTTTTGTAGGAATCGTGACATTTATGGGTGTTAAGAATTAAATTTGGCCTAGCTAAATGTTTCCTGTAGCTTTTACTGCATTAAACATTTTTCACTTCCTGTTTCAGACACCAAGAGACAATGGGTGATGCTTCAGGGTCAAATGCCTACAATGTGCTGATAATACAGAGCAATATAACTCATTCTCATCAGAACAAAACACCACCATCAACTAGTTACCCCAATGTCTGGAAGAAATACACACCTTGAGGAATAAGAAGGGCTCAAATACAATCAAAGTAAGATGAAGGTGATGCTGGTGGGCAAGGGGAATCATCTCTCTTTAAACAGTGCATTGACACTGAACGAATCTTCTTGGAAATGCTGATGGGACCCTTATAACACCATTACATTCTACACCAGAGGTGGGCAAACTATGGCCCGCAGGCCACATCCGGCCTGCGGGACCATCCAGCCCAGCCCCCGAGTTCCTGGATGGGGAGGTTAGCCCCCTGCCCCTCCCCTGCTGTTCCCCGTCCCCCGCAGCCACACCGCCGCGTGAGCAGCACTCTGGGCAGCGGGGCTGCGTGCTCCTGCAGGGCAGTGCATCTGGCTCCGGCTGGGCAGCATGGCTGCCAGACATGCTGCTCTGCGTGGCATGGTAAGGGGATCGGGGGGTTGGTTAAGGGGCAGAGGGTCCCGGGGGGGGCAGTCAGGGGACAGGGAGCGGTTGGATGAGGGGGAGGTTTGGGGGGGTCAGGGGAGAGGGAGCAGGGGGGTTGGATAAATGTGGGAGTCCTGGGGGGCCTGTCAGGGGGTGGGGGGTATGGATAGGGGTTGGGGTGATCAGGGAACAAGGAGCAGGGGGGATTGGATGGGTTGGGGGTTCTGACGGGGGCAGTCAGGGGGCGGGAAGTGGGAGGGATTGGATAGGGGGCAGGGGCCAGGTGGTTTGGGGATGCACAGCCTTCCCTACCTGGCCCTCCATACAGTTTTGCAACCCCGATGTGGCCCTCGGGCCAAAAAGTTTGCCCACCCCTGTTCTACACCATTCTTAGATTAGCTTGCAACACAGTGGACAGCGTGTGACAACGTTTTGTTGTGACTTTAAATCAGGAAACAAAACAAATTCCTGTCAAAAACATCCGGTTGCTGATACAACACAGTGCTTTTCTGAGTGATATTGATTAATTTGAGAAAATGCAGGTACCATAGTGCAGCCTGATTGACGTGCTTGGCTAAAATTTAAGGATTTACCAGCATTTCAATCATGCCTCCAATATTATGCGCATAATTTCCTCAAAAAATGTTTACAAGACTAACTGCCTGATTTGTGGGTGAAGTCTTCTAAAAGCTACGCTTCTAAATTGGTGCAACTGGGGACACATAGTTGTGCCTGGAATATTGAGTCTGTTTTTTTACAAATGTAGGCCAAATAGTTGCAAGAGAATTTTGTGCAGGTTAAACTACTGCTGACTCATGTGTATAAAAACAGGCATCAATGTATTGTAAATCATATTAGACTTATTGTAAATGGAACCTGGTTTTACTTGTAACTTGGATCCATGTGAAAGTACTTACTTCAGAATTACACAGCCTGTACCAACAGGAGGCGCTGTCCAGAAAACGTGAATGCGTGTCCGTCTTCTTGGAGTACTCTCAGTAACAGCAACAGGACAATTACTCATGAATTGTGTTTCTTCTTCATCTATAATCTGAAGAAATATAAAGATGCTTTCTATAATAAATGTGCTTAGGAAGTGTTTTATGTCAGTTTGTGTTTTCTTTAACTGCAATTACCTGTAACTATATTTTTATAGATCACCAGTCTTTCGCAGATAGGGTTGTAACAGTCAATTAATCCATTAAAATAAACAAAATGAAACCAGAACTAACAAAGAAATGTTCTCAAGTTATGGGAAGTTGCTCATTTCTGACTATGGCTGTAAATCAACCATATCGGGACGGAGTTCCCAAACTTTTTGCCAGCTTGACCCTATTTTAATGAATTATTTCCTCTCAGAACACCAGACAGCAAGGAAAATAACATTTTGAAGAGCAAAATAGCATCCTCCACACAGCATGACCTCACACACACCATACACATGAGTACACGCTGTGTGGGGGACACTGTTTTGTTCTACAAAATGGCATCCTTTATGGATTATGCCTCACACACACACACACAGTCCATGAGAAGTCATGTGGTGTGGAGCAAAATGGCCTCCTCTGAACACTAGGGGTCGCCACAACCCCATCTGCTGGTGGCACAATCCCATTTGGGGTTCTGACCCACAGTTTGGGAACTGCTGATGTAAGATTAAGTTGGCCTTGATAATTGCAACTTCACATAAATGTTTACAGACAGAACGATAAAATTTACGTCATTTCCACTATTAGTGTTGTAGCAACTGGAGTTAGTAGAGAAAACATGTTACAGTGGGCAGTTTCTCATCAAACATCTGTGTAAATCCTACTATACTCAAGGTGTTATGCCCAACACGACCAGTAAGTTGTGAATCATACTTTCATCTGTGACATAGCTTCATTCCAGATTCCAGTATGTGAGATAATATGCATAAATTAATGCTGTATAGGGTTGGTTACTGGTAAACGTAAGAGAAGTGAAGTGAAGAAATAATGTAATGTGACCATATTTATGAGCCAGTTGTGATAGTAAGCTGATCCTCTGCAGGAACAGGAGCTGTGAAACAGAGTTTGAATTAGAATTTGCAAGACTCTGGTTTTGGTACCTGTGCAAATATTTTTTTTACAATTTCCTCTAGTATTTGTATTCTATGGGTTTCAGTTGGAGTCTGATTTTTGAACAAGCACAAACTCTCAAAGACAATTCAGTTAAAACTGCCAAGTTTTGTTTGGAACCACACAATGCTGTGATTTTGAGAGGCTGAGCTTCAAAATCAGAAAATGGCTTGCCTTGACTTGGCCTGGCCAAGGGTGACTCCAAACTGGGTCCAGTTTACATCAGTGAGTTGCAAATCTTACCCAACCATTCAACAAATCTTTTCTGAATTTCAGGATTGTAACTGGGCACATTTTTTGTGGCTGCAGGTTTTAATTGCTAACTTTTTGCTCAACTCTATTCACCATTGTATACATTCTGCAATTAATGTTGCTTTAACTGATGTTCTGGTACAACGGAGAGCATTTCACATACTGTAGAAAAGGAAATATCTGTAGTTTGACCAGATTTTCATTCAGAGGACAGGTGAGGTCTATACTAAAACAACTGGCACCCTTGTTGGCAATCTCAAAAGAGCGGGCAAACATTGGGCATAGAGCTAGAACTCCTTTCATTTTAGGTCAGGGTGGAGGTGCATTGGCACAAGCCAGTGTGGACAACCCTCTGTTCTTCTCAGTCTATAGATAAACAGATGATTTTGGATTCTAGGGCCATTACTCTTGCCTCTTTTATGAAATCTAAGAAAATAGCCAAAAATAAAAAAAAATGAATATATAAATTCAAGGGATGTATGTGGATACAATTGTTTTTTATTAAAGATATCTAATACCCATATATTTTGTCCATCACATTATTGATTTGTATCACACCCGTTATGAAACACATATCACTGCCAAACGATCCCACTAGGTGTGAATTTTGTAAATTGTTAACATGAAATGTTGAGAATATGAACTGCTGTGAACAAACATAGGTCAGGCACTATACTGGTTTTTTTCCCCACTTCTATTTGACATTATCTAATGGTCTAAGCACCAAATGGTACCCAAAGTCCTAAACTGGAATCTTGGTTTGACACAGAGTTGTACTTATCCTATCTGCCTCAAATTCCCCATCTGCAAAATGGGGGAAATAATATTTATCAGCCTTCCTCTCAAATGTTCTGAGGGTTAACTGCTCAGCGACTGATTGGGATTCCCTTACTTATGTTGCATAGTACAGGCATGGCCACTCATAATCCTCTTCTGCCTCACTTTCCTCCTTCAAGAGGAGTCCCCTCAGCCTTCCCCACATGGGTCAGTGTTGGTAATGTGGCTTGGCCCCTTGGCCAACTAACTAAGCAAATGTAACCCCTTCCAGAGTAACAAAAGTCCAAACAAAGCCAACTTGCAACAAACAAAAGATTCTTCCTCTTGGGCTACTCTTCAGACCTCCTTCACGGCTACCTTTAAGTCTTTTTCTCCTCTGAGATAAAGGGCTGACTCCTAAACTGCTTTCCCTGGAGTCTTTCTTACTGTCTACCACTCACTGGAGTTCCCGGCTTCCTGCAGATCCTACCTCAGAGCTTCCCGCAGGAGCTTAACCTGTTTCCTGTTGTTCTTCCCTTTGAGTTCTCTTACCCCTTTTTATGAGGCTCAGGTGTTCACCATCAGGCTGGGAAGCAGCTAATTATGGCATAGGCAAGGCTTGCTCCATTTTCCATTAAAGGGGTCAGTCATTCTGTGATAGTACTTTACTCTGTAAACAGTCCCATGTATTTCAACGGGAATTTTGATTGAGTGAAGAATGTGAAATTTAGCCCAGGCTGCATAACTGGGGACAGATCAGGACCAAAATTATTAAGCTTATCATAGTACAGGGATTTTCTTCACACCACTGTAAGATATTAATATCATTATTTTCTCTCATGTTAGCCCACAGTGGTATTTCTTAGCAAATGGACTTCATTTTCAACTTATTTCATTATATTTTACATTTTAGCTTGTCTCCCATTACATTGTGTTTTAAAACCCAGAGAGTGTGGGAGAATAAAGACAGGGAAAGAAGAGGAATTGGATTAGATTTGCCGAAGGGTTATGTCTTAAGTTATGGCTCTGAGAAAATGAAGTAATACAGTGCCTGCTTGGCTAAATAGGTCTGATCATCTAGAACATGTCATTCTACACTCCAAGGTGATTTATATACCTATCAACATTATTATGTTTCAGAGGGAAAGAATATCAATCACAGATACTTGAAGCAACAACACTTGTTTAAATTTACTTCCTTACAGTCATACTGTGAAATATATTCTATTTTTGTTTTGTTTTGTTTCTGGTGTCTGCTTTTCATTTTATATACCGATAAAATTATGAAAAATTAACACTCATTTCCAGCATTTTAGCACAAACCCAGACTATGTAAAATTATTAATGTTAACTAATAACTAGTAGGTAAATATTATTGTATGATTTAAATAACATATCTACTCAGTTGAAATAACTTTACACAGCAAAAGTGTTATCATAAAGTTGTTATGGATGAATGACTGAAAATCCCATAAACCTACATGGGAGACAAGGTGGGGGAAGGAATATCTTTTATTGGACCAATTTATGTTGGTGAGAGAGACAAGCTTTCAAGCTTACACAGAGCTCTTCACCTGAAGAAGAGCTCTTTGTAAGCTCAAAAGCTTGTCTCGCTCACCAACATAAGTTGGTCCAATAAAAGATATTACTTTGCCTATTACCCAGGGTTATCTGAACCCAAAGCTATGGTAACTAATCTCTGTTTTTCAGGCAGTGTCAGGAAATAAATCAGTGAGGGGACACAGCATCTCCGTCTGATAAATTATTGATACACACAGGAGTGCTTTTACTCACAAATCCGTATTCTTATTGAGTACAAAGCACATATTAAAACTAACAATAATCTAGAAGCACCCCAAATATAATTACCCAAAATATTGCACCCCCAAATATAATTACCCAAAATATTGGAATATAATTACCCAAAATATTCCTGGATTGTCTATGCACCGCAATACTGCGGTGCATAGACAATCCAGGAAGTTTTTGGAAAGCGTAGGGGACAATTTCCTGGCGCAAGTGCTAGAGGAGCCAACTAGGGGGGGCGCTTTTCTTGACCTGCTGCTCACAAACCGGGTAGAATTAGTGGGGGAAGCAAAAGTGGATGGGAATCTGGGAGGCAGTGACCATGAGTTGGTTGAGTTCAGGATCCTGACGCAGGGAAGAAAGGTAAGCAGCAGGATACGGACCCTGGACTTCAGGAAAGCAGACTTCGACTCCCTCAGGGAACGGATGGCCAGGATCCCCTGGGGGACTAACTTGAAGGGGAAAGGAGTCCAGGAGAGCTGGCTGTATTTCAAGGAATCCCTGTTGAGGTTACAGGGACAAACCATCCCAATGAGTCGAAAGAATAGTAAATATGGCAGGCGACCAGCTTGGCTTAACGGTGAAATCCTAGCGGATCTTAAACATAAAAAAGAAGCTTACAAGAAGTGGAAGGTTGGACATATGACCAGGGAAGAGTATAAAAATATTGCTCGGGCACGTAGGAATGAAATCAGGAGGGCCAAATCGCACCTGGAGCTGCAGCTAGCAAGAGATGTCAAGAGTAACAAGAAGGGTTTCTTCAGGTATGTTGGCAACAAGAAGAAAGCCAAGGAAAGTGTGGGCCCCTTACTGAATGAGGGAGGCAACCTAGTGACAGAGGATGTGGAAAAAGCTAATGTACTCAATGCTTTTTTTTGCCTCTGTTTTCACTAACAAGGTCAGCTCCCAGACTGCTGCGCTGGGCATCACAAAATGGGAAGAGATGGCCAGCCCTCTGTGGAGATAGAGGTGGTTAGGGACTATTTAGAAAAGCTGGACGTGCACAAGTCCATGGGGCCGGACGAGTTGCATCCGAGAGTGCTGAAGGAATTGGCGGCTGTGATTGCAGAGCCATTGGCCATTATCTTTGAAAACTCGTGGCGAACCGGGGAAGTCCCGGATGACTGGAAAAAGGCTAATGTAGTGCCAATCTTTAAAAAAGGGAAGAAGGAGGATCCTGGGAACTACAGGCCAGTCAGCCTCACCTCAGTCCCTGGAAAAATCATGGAGCAGGTCCTCAAAGAATCAATCTTGAAGTACTTGCATGAGAGGAAAGTGATCAGGAACAGCCAGCATGGATTCACCAAGGGAAGGTCATGCCTGACTAATCTAATCGCCTTTTATCATGAGATTACTGGTTCTGTGGATGAAGGGAAAGCAGTGGATGTATTGTTTCTTGACTTTAGCAAAGCTTTTGACACGGTCTCCCACAGTATTCTTGTCAGCAAGTTAAGGAAGTATGGGCTGGATGAATGCACTATAAGGTGGGTAGAAAGCTGGCTAGATTGTCGGGCTCAACGGGTAGTGATCAATGGCTCCATGTCTAGTTGGCAGCCGGTGTCAAGTGGAGTGCCCCAGGGGTCGGTCCTGGGGCCGGTTTTGTTCAATATCTTCATAAATGATCTGGAGGATGGTGTGGATTGCACTCTCAGCAAATTTGCGGACGATACTAAACTGGGAGGAGTAGTAGATACACTGGAGGGGAGGGATAGGATACAGAAGGACCTAGACAAATTGGAGGATTGGGCCAAAAGAAATCTGATGAGGTTCAATAAGGATAAGTGCAGGGTCCTGCACTTAGGACGGAAGAATCCAATGCACTGCTACAGACTAGGGGCCGAATGGCTAGGCAGCAGTTCTGCGGAAAAGGACCTAGGGGTGACAGTGGACGAGAAGCTGGATATGAGTCAGCAGTGTGCCCTTGTTGCCAAGAAGGCCAATGGCATTTTGGGATGTATAAGTAGGGGCATAGCGAGCAGATCGAGGGACGTGATCGTCCCCCTCTATTCGACATTGGTGAGGCCTCATCTGGAGTACTGTGTCCAGTTTTGGGCCCCACACTACAAGAAGGATGTGGATAAATTGGAGAGAGTCCAGCGAAGGGCAACAAAAATGATTAGGGGTCTAGAACACATGACTTATGAGGAGAGGCTGAGGGAGCTGGGATTGTTTAGCCTGCAGAAGAGAAGAACGAGGGGGGATTTGATAGCTGCTTTCAACTACCTGAAAGGGGGTTCCAAAGAGGATGGCTCTAGACTGTTCTCAATGGTAGCAGATGACAGAACGAGGAGTAATGGTCTCAAGTTGCAGTGGGGGAGGTTTAGATTGGATATTAGGAAAAACTTTTTCACTAAGAGGGTGGTGAAACACTGGAATGCGTTGCCTAGGGAGGTGGTGGAATCTCCTTCCTTGGAAGTTTTTAAGGTCAGGCTTGACAAAGCCCTGGCTGGGATGATTTAACTGGGAATTGGTCCTGCTTCGAGCAGGGGGTTGGACTAGATGACCTTCAGGGGTCCCTTCCAACCCTGATATTCTATGATTCTATGATTCTATGTGTTTGCAAATAGTGCAGGAATTATGCAAAATCTGAAGTGATAGCGAGTGGCCAGCCTTTCTCCTAGCTGCTAGGGAGATTAGGTGCTAGGGGAAGGTGGGAGAGAGGGAAAGGAGAATACTTGAGGGAGATATATCTGGGAGAGATGAGTGGCAATTGGGGTTTCTTGGAAGGAGCAGAGATTTGGGTGTTTGGAAATAAGTTATCTGTGGCCAAAGGAAGGAGAAACTCAAAACATTTGGAAGGAGGATACAAGAAAGGAGCCACAGGGAAGAGGTGTGTGTAAGGGTATGTTTTCACTGCACAGTCAACCTGAGCTCTTACCTGGGTTTTAACTCCCTACCATCCATGCAGAGAAATCTGTGACCTGGGTTTGGAGGTGCTTTAAGACCCAACTAGCTTACCCAGGTGGAGGTATAGGTTGGAGCCCGAGCTTTGGTTTAATTCTGGCTGGAACCTGCCCACTTTGCAGTGAGGATGCAGGCAAAATCACCTGAATACTGATATTCCTTCAATGACTTCCCACAATTCCCATGGAAAGACAGACACTTTATCTCACAATTGACAAGGGAAAACCGTAGAGTGCAAAGAACCCACCACAGACCCACATGGGCAGGTGCAGACACAGTGAGGACAGTAACGCAGATAGGGCTTTGCAGTGGAGATGCTTGCACCTGGGTGCTCAGAGACAGGTGCCATTCAAGCACATTATGGTTTATCTTCACTGCACAGGTAAAGGGCATGAGATGAGTTTCAGGGGGGTGGATTTGGTGAGAGGTAGGTGTAACTAGGGTACTTCGGGATGGGCAAGAAAGAAGCAGGTTTGGGAAAGAGGAGAATGAAGAGAGACTGGGGGAAGGAGGGAAATAGAGCTCCCTGCAGGCTGAAAGTTGGGAGGAAGTATCCCCCATCCTTTCCTGAGAACTCTTCTAAGGTCTGGATAATTCCAATATGGATTTGTGAACGCTTAGCCAATGGAAGCCTTAGAAACTTCTGAGATTTCCCCATCACATACAAACACGTCACAGAAAGCAGAATATGCCCTTTATCTCTGCCACCTTATGCCCCACTGATCTGCCCCTACTTTGCTTTCACACCCTCTCAATGTGCTGACAAAACTGACTTTTGGCTTGTGGGAGAATCAAGCAAGCATAAGAAGAAAGCAAGTTTTCTCCACTTTTCAGCAATACTGCTAAGGCAAAATGAGCAAGGTTCATCATTCAGCTGTCATGCTTTCTGCTGAGATCATTCTCCTCCACTTAAGAATCTGGAAGTGGAAGCTGCATTATTTTTCACAATGGAACAGCAATCAATGCTGGAAAGTATACCTCTAATGGAAGCTACAGCTTTGAACCTAGTTAAATTAATTAAACAGTTGTTCGATCTGTTCTCCAAAAATACAGAGCTATTCAAGAACTGAATTAAAATGCAAAACAGCCTGTCATTCTTAAAAGAGATGGTTTCCTGGGAAAGCTGTAAATACTGTCTAAATTACTGCATTAGTTACAGCCACACTAGCCCCATATTCTATGGGCATGATGCAGGTAATCATCCTCTCAGAATAGTTATTGTAGCATGAGGATTATGCATGCTTGGAAAAATCTTTAAAGACCATGCTCAACTCACACTGAGCAAGGTGAAATAACTATAGGTAAGCGAAAACATATTAAGACAAGCTAGATAGCGGCCAGCAAAGGATGAACCTTTCATCTTTATGTTCCTGGGTCCAAATCCAGTTTAGTTTGTGTTTAAAAGTCATTTTTACCAGCTAGTGTTTTTGAAATGCACAGGTGTTCAATCCAGTTCCGACTGGACCAACGGAATGCACAGAAACCAACACTACTACAGATGTCACATCCAGATGCCTAAGATAGGCACTTAGCTACTTTCATAGCCCTAGAAATTGTTTTTCCAGATCAAAGGGCAGGCATGCTGGTAGGGGAGTCTGTGCTGTACCTGTGTTACAGACAAATTTTAGTCCTCAGTGCAGTCAATCCAGCACTTTTCACCAGCAATAAATTTCAGAATATTTTTTTTTAAAAGAAGTATGGACAGCTAATGCCAAAGGAAGGAGATAAGGTTATAACCATGAGTCAGTGTGACTAACTTGGTGATTGGGGGATACTGCAAAAACAGTGCTCACAAACATTTCTTCAATTTCCAAATGGTTGTTTGGTTAGAGCGTGTTCATGCCTCTTTCCATTAGCTACCAATGAACATTCACACACACACACAAGTGGTTATGTATACTAATCCTATATAACCTACAAAAAACTGATTATTAGTGAGCTGTGAAGAATAGAAAATTTCATAATTAAATATAGAAGCAGTTATATTCTGGAATGTAGATACTGGGACAACAGAAAGTAACTTGAACCCAATTTCCTTCTCCAATCTCCATCAAAGCAAAAGGGAGCATTACACAAATGTTTGTCTGGGGAAAAAAACCTGCAAAAAAACCTGCAAAGCCTGAGGGCCTCCATAAAATAATGGCTTTGAGGGAAAGTAAAATAGAAACTTTGTCAACAAAGATTACTAATGTATATGGATCTCAATGAGAAACACCTTGACTAGCTGCAAACACTGTGCAGAACCAGCAGAAAATGCCAATGGATCTGAAAGCATCCAAAATCCTGCTTATTTTACAATGCCATTATAAATCTCAGAACCTTGACCAACAAGCTGAGGTGCTGGAGAATCAAATGAGCAGAAGAAATATCCAGATTCTAGGAGTTCCTTCAAGTAAATATAAACCTGACTCAAATACATTTGTTGAAAAGATGGTTCCCTGGAGGTTAAACATCAATCGATGTAGAAAATAGCTCTAGGACCCCTATCAGACAGGATGTATCATTACGGCAATGGGGCATTTGTATTAGTGATCCCCTTTTTTACACAGGAGAAAATGATAGATTCCTAGTCAAATTCAGGAAAAAGAGAAACAATCTCTGAGAATAATAAAATTCCAATTTTTTTCTGGAATTGACCCAGATGACGCATGCATGAGAGAAAGAGTTGGCAGGAATAAGACACATGAAATAAAATGTAGAATTTGCAAAATAAATTATAGTTTGCTAAATTCCAGGTTGTCTCTAATGGGAAACCTTACATTTTCTGGAATGGGCCAGCAGTTAGCTATTTGCTGGATAAGATCCTAAGAGAAAGCAGAACCCTTGACCAAGAATCAGGGGCCTCTAAGGGAGAATCTGCATGTGGTAAATGCTGTCTAACACATTAAAGCCAAAGAAATAATTAGTCTTAGTATTCTATTTGTGTCTTACTTTTTTTCCTATTAAGATTTCAATATAATTGGATACAATTGTGCCCTTAGGGAGACTGGTATAAATCTAGAACAACATCCTTGAAGTTACTGTGGATTTAAACCATAATGTGAATTTAAACTGTAATGGAAAGTAAAATTTGGCTCAACATGTGTATAAGGAAAATATTAAAAGGTAGTAACTACTGGTTTCAGGCTTGATCTTGCATTCTTTTTATACCCCACTGGCTTCAGGGGGAATGTAGGGTGTTCAAGGACACTCCTTAGCTGTAATGTGAATGATTAAATATCTTCTCCCACAACCAAGGCAAATCAGAGCAAAGCTTTGAGTGATGGACTATCGTATCTGCATGCAATTCTATGTAGATGGTTAGTTCAAGAAGTTAAACTAGCAATTAGTTTTCCATACAGTGAAATTTGTTTTACAGTGGTTTGATATAGTATCTGAAGCTGTACAGGAAAATGCCATGATGCTGACAAAATAGTTTAAAAGCACCAAGTTGAAAGAGGGGTTAGTATAAAAAGAAAATCTGTACTGAGGATGAAGGAAGAAAAAGCTCTGTAAAGAATAATGTTCCCATCCCTCCACTGTCACAGTATCTACTTCCATTGCAAGGTCATGGGTCTGGTCCTGATCTTCAGAGTGAGTGATCACATCGGTCAGTGATCACATCTCCAAAACACCAAAACAGCTGCGCTCCTTTGGAACAATTTAGTAGTTCATAAAACCCAAACAAAGTACATGAGAGCAAGAGATCAGCATTTTTGCTGAGAGTCTTTGGCTTTGAAACTAGGTCCCTCAGGAGGTCAGATTAATTGAGTCTGAGCAAGGGTATGTTGCAAGACCAGTGCTTAATTTGTGCCAGGGCTGAGCCGCACCTGTAGGCTTGGCAGTTCATAGCCCTGGCACCTCTGGGCTTGCTGCGTCAGTTATGAAAGTAAAAACATTGCTTGAGCCCCAGCACCTCTTTCACCACAAATTAAGCCTTATGCAAGACCCTTCTCTTTCAGGAAGCTTTCCCACCATAACAAGAAAGGTTGGTATACCCAGGAAAGCAGAGGGACAGAATATGCACAAAGTCCATTTGGGACCTTGCCATGCAGATCTAATTTACCTATGATGCACTTAGATGCTATGGTGATGGATGCTATAAAAACCCTGAGCTGTAGCTCACGAAAGCTTATGCTCAAATAAATTTGTTAGTCTCTACAGTGCCACAAGTCCTCCTTTTCTTTTTGCAGATACAGACTAACACAGCTGCTACTCTGAAACCTATAAAAAAGACAGAAATTGTATTTTATTCCCCCACTGCACCCTAAAGACATGTCTTCTAAGTCAGTCCAAGAGATGGGCAGATGATGAGGGTAAGGCTTGGAAAGTTAAGAACTCCTCTTCAAAAATTTAACAGAACTATGATCCAAGGAAGACCACTGGGTATGATATGCATTAGCACAAGGGCAGGAAAACAAAGTACATGCTCTTTACTCCAGGACACAAGAAATGAATTAAGAATCTGTCTGTGAGAGACTCTCTAAAGAAGGGTTTGAATTCTGTCCAACTGTCCTTTTCTTCCCTAGAATAAGCACTTTCAGTTGTGTGCCTGGCAGAAAAGGCAGTGCTACATGATCAAAAAGAGAAACAACTGTAGTCTGAGAATCAAATGCATTCAAGTGTCCCTAATTTACCCAGCTATTATAAACCTTATATATGCTATACTATAGTTTATGTTGTTCTTCAGGGCATCAGATTAAATGAGCACCACCACATTATGCCGACAGTGGCCCTTTTCAATGTGCATTTCCAACAACAAGAGAGGAAGAAAGATGTTTAATGTGCCAAAAATATTAACTATAACAAAGATAAGGCACTCAGCTGCCAGCTTTTCACTCTGAGCACCTTTTCCCTCTCTGAGAAATGATTCAGGAAAAGCCCTATAAAACAGCATATCACTTATTACTTAAGTCAATATATTAAGAAGATAGTGCAAGTATATTGATACGGATAGACAAAAGTAACTTGAAAACACTTAGTTGATGTAAAATAGTTATTATCACAGTGTATAATATTTGTGTTATGAGCCAGTCTCAGTAAATTTAATCAATATTTGTAATATGCTGAATTAATCATTATAAGGTTGATGCTGAAGGAATTAGCACCAAGCGAACTGTGTGTGGCCAATTCTTGTGAACGCTATGCAGCAAACTCAAATGACATGACTCTAAAGCAGGTGTCAACCAACATAGATTAATCTCACACACACAATTCCAAAAGAGAATTAAGCTTAAGAAAGGAGCCTGTTTTCTATTAAACTTTCAATAACTATAAAAATGAGAATAATGTGGGAACAACTGGGCAATCTGATTAAAGCTACTTTACTTTCTAATATGTCCCATATTGTGGGATAGATAATCCAAAAATTCACAGATCATAACACATTATAAGAAAATCTCTAAAGCAGTACTCATTCTTATATTGTTTCATAAATATATTAGGCACAAAGAGCTGTCATTAAGCATCAGACCAAAATCTATTTTTTAATTTAAGAAACACCTATTAGGTATGTCTACATCACAATTAGACACCCACATCTGGCCTGTGCCAGCTGACATGGGCTTGCAGGACTTTGGCTAATGGGCTATTTAATTGTGGTGTCGGCTTAAGCTGCAGCCCGAGCTTTGGGACCCTGCTACCTTGCATTGTCCTAGAGCCAGGGCTCTAGCCTGAGCCCAAATGTCTACACCACAATTAAACAGCCCCTTAGCATTTGAACAGGACATTGTTCAGAATGATTTTGCCCTTCTCTACCATCACCTTATTGTGTAATAAGGGCTTTTAGGAACTCAAACATTAAACAAGAAGAGGAGGATTTTCTTTACAGTTGGTCACAATGGTATGTATACACTGCAGTGGCCCACGGCTCGCCTCTGCTGGCTGACTCTGGCTCACTGAGTTCGGGCCAAGGGGCTGTTTAACTGTGGTGTAGACGTTCGGGTTCAGGCTGGCAGCCAGGCTCCTGAGAGGTGGGAGGGTCACGGAACTCTGGCTGCAGCCCAAGTGGGAACATCCACACAGCAATTAAACAGCCCCTTAGCCCAAGCCCCGTGAGCCCTGAGTCAGCCAGCACAGGCCATCCGCAGGTCACTTATTGCAGTGTAGACATACCCATTGTAACCGTAAAGAAAATCCTCCTCTTCTTGTTTCATTTTTGAGTTCCTAAAAGTCCTTATTACACAATAAAGTAATGGTGGAGAAGGGCAAAATCATTCTGAACAATGTCCTGTTCAAATGGTATCTGCTGAGCCTCAGAATACATGGTAAATTCTTTTGAGGACTGAACTTGATTTTCTTGTCTTGGCATGTGAAGAATCAGAGTGTGCCAGCTGCCTGTGGCCCAAGAGAATGCCCTGGCATCAGCAACAGAGCATAAAAATTAGTAGTAGCATAAAGGACATCAGCATGAATAAATTGTGAGAGAAGTTTTCCTGCTGTATTCTGCATAACCAACCAGGCCCTGTGTGCTCTGCACGATATGTGGGAAGGCTCTATCCTGAATGCTCCACATCCAGTTCAGGTTCCATGTTCAGGCTCTTTTTAGAGCAGAGTTGCACTTTGAACAAGAAATTAGAATCCTGTGTAAAACTGGCAATTACAGATTTGGATAAACATTCATAAATTCTCCAAAATATTTGCTCATCTAGCTGCATAATATGGATTATTTTTGCTACTGTTAATCTGGAGTAAATCCATTGAAGCAAGATCACAATCTGGTCCATAGAGTCCAAATGCATTCAATATTATGATTATTCGTTCATTGTGTTCTAGTAGCGCCCTAAAGTTCCCAACTGAGATGAGGGCCCAGTTGTGCTAGTGATATGTTTATATTCAGATATAATTTACATTTGAGCAAATCACATTTGGATAAGCATGAAACAAACAGAGGGGAAAAATTGCACATTTTAAGAAATTGTATCCAAACTGAAATTCTCTTCCTTTCTTGTCTCTAATTTGTTTCTCAAAACAATAGCAACCATTCCAGCAGGGCAAAGTAGCTGAAAACTGACTAGCTCTCCCTAATCTGTGTAGAGTCTCCGCATATTGGAATCCCTAGCAGGTATAGACCCATCAGGGTCATTTGGTACATCATCCCCCATCATCTTCCTGCATCATAGTAGGAGTGTTCAGGATGGCAAGGAGACAGGGCTGGGGCACTCTGCACTCTGATAATCCCTGGCTGTCAGATGGCCACGGCCCCTCAGGACCATCGTCAGCATAGATTAGAGTAGTCCCATGGCTGCTGTAATCTCACCTAGGCCAGGGCCTGTGTGGGACCAGCCCCCAACTGCTGCACCCAACCAAAACTAGAGGGAGGAGAAAATCTAATCCAAGATCAAAAGTCAAAGCTGGAGTATGAGTTATCACTTAGACTTCCTTGGCTCTTATAGGTTTCTGTCTTAAACCTAAAGGAATTTCAATATAATTTTTTAGCATGTGAATTTTGAATTTTTCCCCTCCCGCATCCTCCCTCACATAGCAGGTAGGAAAAGCGTAAACGAAATCCTGCATGGCAATGTTATAAATGAGTATAGCCATCTCAGAAAAATACTTAACCACAAACTACAACTTTCACACAGAAGTATGTAGGATTGGTCATTTAGTATTTTCAGAATTAAAGTTTTTAACCTGTTTAAATATTAGGAATAAAAAACCTATTTT
Source organism: Eretmochelys imbricata (assembly GCF_965152235.1). NCBI lineage: Eukaryota > Metazoa > Chordata > Testudines > Cheloniidae > Eretmochelys > Eretmochelys imbricata. The sequence goes on from NC_135577.1 coordinate 39,749,875, forward strand.
GGTATAAGGAATATTTATCTGATTGACAATAATGACTTGTCTCTCAAGCTAGTAAGTACTTTGGTATGCATGCAGAATTTACTGTAGGGACAGAGCCATTATAGTGTCTCTATTCATTTTGATATGTAAATTTTAAGATACATTTATTTATCAAATAATGTGTAATGGAAAAATCATCATCATGAATTTCCAAGGATTTTTAGGAAAAGTCACTATGGGAAAAGTATAAGTTTGAGGATTTTAAATGCTTTCTTCACAATCAGAAGAGACAAACTCATATTTTAAAAAAATCATGAAAGCTTATTGTGACATTATGCCCCATATTCTTCAAAGAAATAATGTCATGATATGAATATGACATAATTAAGATATGTCTTATGCAGGATGGGTCATGTGAGGTATCTTTGGAAAGATTATGATTTTCTGAATGTGATTATCCAATTTTTATGCATGTACCATTGCTGCATATGTAACAGTCACAACTGTGTGTGTACTTGGGGAACACCCACCAGACAGCATGCAATCAGCCTGGATGGGCCATTAGGAAGGCCAATAGGACTTTGAAGTTACTAATCTCCCTCCTTCCTGAGAAGTTTCCTGGGATGTTGCTTTGACACTGCAGGGTCATGTACTCGTGTCACCTGGTACAGGATACCATCTTAATATGCTGGTATTTTTCCATGGAATGGGAAACAAAGGATTCCTGCCATATGCAAATCCTATTTAAGGCTGGAGAGTGAGTTAATCTGGGCTCTTTTCCACTGCCTCCCTGACCAAGAAGGAAGACTGCTGAAAACACCTGAAGAAACAAAGAAATTAAGCTGGGGGGAGTCAGGGGCTGAACTATAAAAGGAATTCCTGGAAATTTAAACTGCAAGCAGTGCAATTTACCTTCAAGAAACTCTGCAACCTTCTCAAAAAATCATTTAGGGTGAGAAATTATTATTTGTAGCCAGTATTCCTGAGTGTATTAAGTTTAGTTTGCATGTTTTGTTTTATTTGCTCAGTAATCTGTTTTGTTCTATTTGCTCTCCCTTATAATCCCTTAAAATTACCTTTTGTAGTTAATAAACTTGTTTTTTGTTTATTCCACATTCCAGTTTGTGCAATTCATGACTCTGGGGGGTGGGGACAAAAAGCTGTGCATATCTTCCTCCACACTGAGGGAGGGAGTGAATTTCATGAGCTTACGCTATATAGATCTCTACACAGTGCAAGACAATATAATTTTGGGTTTACACTCCAGAGGGTGTGCGCACCAGAGTGCTGGACAATTCCCTGAGCTGAGTCTTCCCACACAGAGTTGATTGCTCTGTGTGTGTGGGTGGGTGGGTGGGGGTGTGGACGGGTGAGGGAGCCCAGGCTGGTGGGACGGGCGAGCTCAGTGGGACCCCAGCACATCAGGACCCTGGATGGGGGGTCCAACCCGTCACACTTATAACATCCACAAACCTTTTTACAGAGGTAATGGTGCTCCAACTTGGTAATAACTGTCTTAGTCACTCTTTCAAGTTTACCATTTTCACAACAAGCCATTTTGTAGCTATGATTTTCCGAATGAATAAAAATAGCATTAAAACAATGCCCATAAAGTCCTCATCTAGTTGAGCATGTTTCTGTTTCTGTCAGTGAAGTACTTATAATTATTTTGCTGATCTACTGGAGCTGAAACAGCTTTTACAGATGTTGCAGAATATGGTCCTTAGCCACAGGTGATAGGCATTTCATTTGAGTCCAGTTAATACTAAATTTAGGATTCAGTGGTCCAGAACTTTCATAAGCAATAAAACAATTCAGTTACACCCCCCCACCAAAAAAAGAGAGAGAGAAGAAAATAACTAAGAAACTGACATTCACTCATCTGGTTTAACTGTAAAGTAATGAAACTATATTCTAGTGAGTAATGTCAATTCCATTTCTAAATTCTTCATTTTATTCCTTTGACTCTGGCACATTCAACTAACAAAAGGCTATGGCCAAGAAAAATCTGACTGTTGCATGAAGTGTATGACGAACATGCCATGGGTGACAGTTGTCACATCCTAATGACCAATTTTGGTAATGGTGGCCTTAAATGCTACAGCTGAGAGTTTAATCCTCATCGCTAAAATGGTTTGTAAGATCGGACACATTTGTACATAATCACTATCCTTAGAGCAGTAGCAAGCTGTCCACAGGAATGTGAACTCTGGTGAATTAGCCCCTGTAGCCTCACACAAAAGACTGGGGCTTACTCCCTCATTCACACAGTAGGCTTCCCAGATGGTTTGCCTTATTCACTTAGATAGAGTTTATTTGATTACTTCCACAGTGTGCACATAAGATGGTCAAGGTTTCACAGCTCTCAATATATTATTTTGATTCATTTTCTTACTAATTTCTCGTCCCCAAAAGTACAAATCTCAAAGAAGTGCTGTCAAGTTTACTTACTTTGACAACATGAGGGGTGGCAGGGTTAGCAGGAAGAGTCAGAATTTCTGGGCACTATTTCTGAAGTGGTCACTGACTTGCTATTGGACCATGAGTAAGTCACTTTTCACATCTGTCCATTTTCCCACTTTGTAAAATGTCTGTGATTCTTCTCATTTTGCAGTTGTGTTGTGCAGTTCACGTAAGGCTTATAAAGTACTTAGATTTCCTCAAAAGAGAAACACTATTTTAATGCAAAAAAATTTTATATTGCATCATAAAAAGCTACATTAAGGGCTCAATCCTGCATGGCTCTGAGCAATTGCATTTTCAACCTCTATTGAAGTCAATAGTAGTTAAAGAAGCTCAGTTCCTCCAGGAGTTGATCTGCACCCCATAACAGGAAGTGCTAAGAGCACAATACAGTTGCAGGACTAAACAACCACATGTCATTAAATGCCAAATTTAAGGTGACACAGGTGACTTTCAGGTAAGGGGGAAATTCTATCGTAGTGGCCTAATCACCCCAAAAGCAATGTTTCTTTCCCTGAAGTCACTCTGGGAATACATGGATACATGAATACATGGACACAATCTGAAAACAAGAAGTTTATTCAAAATAATATCCAAACATCATATCAAAAAATCAGATTTACACTGTGTAGTCCTCTTGCTATATAAATACATCTTCTTGTGATACTCCCATTCATCTCGTGAAATACCAGGAAACAACTGAGATGGACAAACTTCCAAAAAAGATTGTGCCCATGACTGTACATAATCTATTCTCACTTTCTCTGCAGACAAAAGGCATCTCTCTGATATTTATACCTCTGATACTCTAAGACCTTAAAGGGACACCAAAAGATTCCATTTGTAGGTTCCCTAAAACACTAGTGGTTTGTCCCCTCTATCACTAGCATGGTTAATCATTTCCCAAATAGAGAGCCCCTGCCTGATTTTCCAACACCGAAACTGTACACTTGGGTTAGCTGGGGGTTAGGGAAGAAACCTTTCTGACTCCTCCACAAACTCAGAATTATCCATTGGCTTCTAGCCTCTGAGTAGGTTTGATCAAATCTGCCCTTCTGAAGCCTTGCCCAAATACGCTCCAGGCTGCATCATGTAAGTGAATCACCAGCTGGACCTCCCAGTGCTCTTAAGAGGTATGCTTAGAGTCTTAGCAGGCCCCAGCAATCTCTCTCAGCTGACCTCACTCTAGCATTGCCAGCCTAAAAAGTTCAAAAATCCTAAATCAGGACCCCAAATTCATTATCAAGGAGCAATCAGTTGCACATACAGAAATTGGGAAATGACTGCCTAGGAAGGAGTACTGCAAGAAAGGGATCTGGGGTCATAGTGGATCACAAGCTAAATACTGCTCAACAGTGTATCACTGTTGCAAAAAAGGCAAACTTCATTTTGGGATGCAAAATGGAATAGCAGGAGCGTTATAAGCAAGACTGAAGTAATTCTTCCACTCTACTCCATACTGATTAGGCCTCAACTGGAGTATTGTGTACAGTTCTGGGTTCAGGAAAGATGTGGACAAATTGGAGAAAGTACAGAGAAGAGCAACAAAAATGATTAAAGATCTAGAAAATATTACCTATGAGGGAAGATTGAAAAAATTGGGTTTGTTTAGTCTGGAGAAGAGAAGACTGAGGGGGACATGATAACTGTTTTCAAGTACATAAAAGGTTGTTAGACGGAAGAGAGAAAAATTGTTCTTCTTAAGCTCTGAGGTTGGACAAGAAGCAATGGGCTTAAATTGCAGCAAATGCAGTTTAGGTTGCACATTAGGAAAAAATTCTTAACTGTCAGGGTAGTTAAGCACTGGAATAAATTACCTAGGAAGGTTGTAGAATCCATCATTGGAGATTTTTTTTGAGCAGGTTAGACAAGCACCTGTCAGGGATGGTCTGCCTTGAGTGCAGAGAACTGGACTAGAAAACCTCTTGAACTCTCTTCCAGTCCTACGATTCTATGATACTGGCTTAGAAATTATGAGATTTACAAATCAATAAATGTAGATTTATTTTATTTGCTTTTTGGGATTAGAGAGTTTAGGGTTGACATTTTCATGGTCCATAGTCATGAGAGCTAGAAACTCTTTCTTTTAAAATGAAAGCTGAGATTAAAGAACCTGATTCTAGCAGCTACAGCTTTAAGAAAGATACCAAATATCACAAATGACACACTTATGAAAGATAGCAACACTGTCACTTTCTCAGCCCTCTCATTAGCTGCTATAGCAACAGGGATCCCACCACTCCTCTAGTCCCTGATCTGACCCTGGGCTGTCTGTAGGAGCACTGGTTCCTTTTTGCGGGAAGCAGATGGTTCACTTGCTAGTTGTTGCAGCACTGCAGCTTCTCTCCCAGCCCAGCAAGAAAACTGGCGATCCAATTCTGCTCCAGCTCTTTGTGTCTCTGCACTGAGATGACGTTCAGAATCTATCAAGCCTGTGTACTGCTACACTAGGCATAAACTTGGACCTTCTTACAGAGGCATTCTACTTGTGCTGTCAGTGCCAAATCCTGACCATAAAGTACAGTAACTCCTCTCTTAAAGTTGTCCCGGTTAACGTTGTTTCGTTGTTACGTTGCTGATCAATTAGGGAACACGCTCATTTAAAGTTGCGCAATGCTCCCTTGTTGTTTGGCAGCCACCTGCTTTGTCCGCTGCTTTCAGGAAGAGCAGCCCGTTGCAGCTAGCTGGCGGGGACTTGGAACCAGGGGGGACCAGCAGCCCCCCTATCAGCTCCCCGTTCCCCTAAGTTCCCTGTGCAGCAGCCGCCCAGCAGGCTATCAATTGCCCCACTGTTCAGCTGTTCCTCCCCCCACTGCCATGTGCTGCTCCTGCCCTCTGCCTTGGAGCTGCTCCTGGGAGCCTCCTGCTTGCTGTGCAGGAGTGGGGGGAAAAGAGGGAGGCTAATGTCAGGGTGTCCCCCTCCCCCCTACTCCTGCCCCTGGCTTATCCCTTTTCCAGATAAAGCAGGGTGGGGACAGGACAGGGCTCAGGACAGAGAGGCTTGCTGGCTGCAGCTGCTGTTTCAACTTCCTGATATTTTTAAAGGCAATGTACTTAGAATGGGGTCAGTATACTTAAAGGGGCAATGCGCATCTCTCTCTCTCTCTCCCACACACAGAGTGTGTGTCTCTGTCTGCCATGCTGTCTCCCCTCCCTCCATTCGTGCTGCCTTATAGAGTGTGAGGCTACATTAACAACAATGTGTTAACCCTTGAGGGCTCAGCCGAATGCTAGTTCATCATTTAGCAGTAAGGCATCCCCTGGGAAATATCCCACCATCTTCCACCCTCTGACTCCATCACCTCAACCAAGCTTCACAATCATCATTGCTGTGTACAGTATTAAATTGTTTGTTTAAAACTTATACTGTGTGTGTATAGTTTTTTTGTCCGGTGAAAAAAATTTCCCTGGACCCTAACCCCCCTATTTACATTCATTCTTATGGGGAAATTGGATTCGGTTAACATCATTTCGCTTAAAGTCACATTTTTTAGGAACATAACTACAACGTTAAGCGAGGAGTTACTGTAGTTCAACTTTTTGCAAAATGCCCTAATCTCACACAGATCTGGCCTTCCTTAAATTGCTCACTACGTTCAAAAGCGGCAGTGCAAGCTCTTTGTCCATGTCATTAGGATGGACAAAAACAACCCAGCATACCATGCTCTCAAATTCTCCATCAACATGTAAAGGGATGCACGTCTTTACCCTACCCAGAGAGTCCTAGATTTGCATGATTCAGTCAGATCTGGGAACTTCACTCTACGATGTCTGGTATGATGCCATCAACTGTGATCACTCTGCCTGGTGCAACAGTCCTCAGTAGACTATGCACATTTGGTGATGATGAGTAAGGGGCTTCTCACTTTGCCTCCACCATATATACACGATAACATTTACTTATTGATTAAAGAGAACAGTCTTGTGATTGAGACTTTTTACAAGGACTCAGGAGATTTCTTTATGCTTCAGTTTCCTATCTGCAAAATGATATTAATCCTTTTCTCTCTAATTTTTTCTGCCTTGTCTATTTTAGATTGTAAGCTCTTAGAGGCAGGGACTGTCACTTACTATAAGTTTGTACAGTATAGGCTCAATCTTTGGGGCTTCTAGGCACTACCATCTTATAAATAATAATGATAATTATATGGATGACATTTTCCTACAATATAATACAAAATCATACCAAATTTTCCTATAAACTAAGTATATATAAGTAGCCACTTTTGCGGTCCTGTACGTCAGGGAGAGGCTATGAAAGTCACTTGAAATAGAAAGCAGAAGGAGAGTTTTTACCTGATCAGCATTTCTCAATTGCTTATCTTCCTTCACACTTTTTCTCCCCCTTCCTTTTAGAAACAAATTTAGTATAAAGAGAACTGTGCCAAGTGAACACGTCATATTTGGAATTCCTCTAAATTAAGGAGAAAGAAATTTTGGGGTTATAGCAAGCACACACTTTTAATGACGTTAGCATCGTGCTCGGTGGCAAAGCTTTGAAGCAGTAGCAGCCTTGGCACATGTGCCACTTATGTTCTCCATCAAATCCTCAATGCCAAAAAGTGCACCAACTGGTGCAAACAGACCCCAAACTAATTCCCCTCATTGTCAGACGACTGATTACAGAAATATAATTATTTCAGAAAGAATTAATCTACTGGTAAAAAACACACTTAGAAACAGAAATACTGTTGATCTTGAATTACAGACTTCATTTAGTTTAATTTAAGGCTTTAATCTCCTTAAAGGGCTTCACCACTCTTTTGCATAACAGCTTGCATGAGCATCAGCTGCCAAATCTGCAATGCAGTTTGTGAAGCAGAACCATGGCAGATAAATAATTACAAGGGTTTGTGGCAGCAGAGCATGATAAGATTTGTAAGTAATGGTAATGTGAACCCAGTCTTTACATTTGTCCTCAGCTAGATGGAATCCTAGGCCTGATGACATCCAGATTAAAGTTGAACAAATAATTTGCAATGAATAGTTTCCCCAAAGAATTTACCTCTCCCTTTATTTATTTATTTATGCTTATGCAATAACCAGGCATCAGATTGTGATTTCCTCAAATTCATTCCTAATTTTGAAAATATTCAGAAATGTTGCAACTCTGAACACTGATCATGTATAAGTTCCCTACCTGCCTCTCTCAGGGTTTTCTACAGTGCCTAACACCATAGGATCTACATGCTTCTCACATAAATTAAATCTGCATACTGAGGTCCCTAGTGGACTTCAAGAGATCTTTGCTCTTATACCCCTCCTAAATAAGGAGGGCTTTGCTTGGGTGATACATATATGTGTAGTAATAAATCTGCTAATGGAGATGGTGGGAACACTTTGTCAAAGAGGGAGGTCTTGCAGCCACCCTTAAGAGTTGCCTCAGAGTATTTGATAGTCACTCCTATTTAACCTGTGTTGGTTAAATTGTGATTGGATGACATACCTAGACAAGTGCTATGACTAGACGGAAACTCCCATATTAAAATTTAAAACTGAGATTCCATGAATATTTGAATATGTGGGTTTGACACTCTGTTTTTGAAACTCTCTTTTGCCAGAGTTCTGCACAAAGGGAACACAACAGAGCCATGAGCATTGCCAAATTCATTTAAACATCAGGTTGATATCTGCAGAAAACATATTATTTCAGCTTGTAGTGGGGTGGCTGCCCCACTCCTATACTAGAGGGGGCTCCAGCAGGCTAGAGAGGCTGTGCGGGTGGGCGGCCAATCAGAGAAGGCCTGCTAGGGAGCCAATCAGAGGCTGAGTAAGAGATAGCCCATCAGGGCCAGGCTCAGCCCTATATAAAGGCTGTCCAGGAAGGAAGCAGGGAGTCTCTCCCAGGCCTTCATAGGGTGAAGGTCTGTTGCCCAGGGCAGGGCAGGGCAGGGCAGGGCAGGGCAGGGCAGGGCAGGGCAGGGCAGGGCAGGGCAGGGCAGGGCAGGAGGAACTCCAGCCTGGTATCTGCCAGGCTACAGGCCCCAAGAGAAGGGCTGGGCTGTGCTGGAGCAAAGGGGAAGCGACCCAGGGAGAGAGGCGGATAAGGGGAGAGAAGGAGGGCAGGAAGGTTTGCCACCAAAGGATCTCTGGGTCGGGACCCAGAGTAGAGGGTGGCTCTGGGTCCCCCTGCTTCCCCGTTACACCCAGCTGTTGGACATGGCAATAGAGGACTGCACCAGACCTCTGGCAAAAGGGGTTAGACTTTGGGGTGTGGTTGGCTGCTGTGGCTGGGCAAAGTGAAAGACTGCTGATAGACCCCCTGGAAGGGGGTGAACAAGGACTAGGGGGCACTGCTGGAGGGCAGTGTCTTGAAGAGGATGCCACAAGAAGGGAGCAACACAGGTCCAGGTGCCAAGAGAGGGTGAGAGATGGATGGGACACCACCAGTGGAGGGCGCTCCACACTGGACTGAGCTAATTCCCTGATGAGTCAGCCGGAGGTGCTGTGGTGGTGAGTCCCAATCCTGTCACACAGCTCCATCTAAGAGTGCTGATATTTCAGCACAATTTAGGGTCTTGGTTGGAGGTATACACCATTCTTTTTAAAAAAACTGGAGAAAGAGTGAGTCTGGAAAAAAGCCATAATAAATGGAGTTTTAGGAAGGCATTACAGTGAAGTCTTTGATATCTTTTGAAGCAAGCCTGTTACATTATAACAGAAAACATTCTGTACAGCAAATTCATTTGTATCAAATTAGAAAATTACCTTTCTTCAAGTAGTTCCCTAAACTGCCATATAAAGAAGGTTCTTGCTCCTATGGTTACTTGTAATAAATTAAGACAACAGTATCTTAACCATATTGGAAAGATACATTCTTCCAGATTCTCTGGGAAAAACTATATGTGTGTGTGTAATTTCCTCATTCATAAAGTTATCAAATAAACATGTAATTCCCAAACACTTTTTAGAAACTGCAGTCCTATTTACTTCATCCTATCCATTTACACTGAATGACTTCTAGTAATAATTTGAACTTGTTCTATACGCTTTGAGTTATGGCAAACGTAAGGCAGGCAAAGAGTGACTTTCACTTGAGAGGTTTCAGAGTAACAGCCGTGTTAGTCTGTATTCGCAAAAAGAAAAGGAGTACTTGTGGCACCTTAGAGACTAACCAATTTATTTGAGCATGAGCTTTCATGAGTTATAGCTCACTTCACTGTAGCTCACGAAAGCTCATGCTCAAATAAATTGGTTAGTCTCTAAGGTGCCACAAGTACTCCTTTTCTTTTCACTTGAGACAGGTTCAACATAGCTCTTACTGGGTCAGCTAGAAGGCTCATTTGATCGTGCTGCTGCTGTCTGTGGAAGATCACAGCTTCCATTCTGATTCTACTAATGCACAAAACAAGTTCTCTTCCTGCATAGGAGACTCAGTTAAATTTTTTCTATCTTCTCTAGTGTCTGTGGCCACCAACTGGCATGCACCACAATGAATCCTCTAGTAAAGTGGATGCTTTCAAAAGTAACATACTTTCCAATTCAGTGGAGCACAAAACTATGCTAAATGGCAGTGAATGAACACCCTCTTATAGTTCAGTCACTTGTTGGCGGCATAAGTTATTTTAACGCACATATCACTTTAAACTAAGCTTTGACCATCTGTTGTGTCCTCTTACTGTAAAATTCAAAGAACCTAATCCATAAGGGTATCATAAAATACATATAAATTTAACAGGTTTTTTTATTCAGCACTGCAGGGATCTTTTGGGAGAGGGGTTTCCCCTGTGCTTTTAGTTACACATAAGGCTGGGGAAAACTACATTTCATGAATACTGTGAATTTTCTAACCAGGAATTTTTTTTTCCAGGAATTCACTGAAGGAGGTTGAATTTTGTTAATAAAATCAGAGTATCATAAGGAAGGAAATATCCTCAGTAACATTTATAGGAGATAAGTGAGTGAATAAATAGTATTTTCATATCATTATGTTATAATAACCTTCAGATTTAACTTATGATAATGTAAATCTAGTGTCGGTTTTAACAACCTAATTTATTAGCTACTAAATGTATTTGGTAGCAATTTGCTGCAGTGCCCAAAACACAATCAAATATTCCTAGCAGCATTTTCTAACATTAAATGGATTGGGCTGTATTCGTGAACAATATATTCTCATTAGTATGAGATTTGCTGTGAAATGTTATAAACTACAAATATTTATGTAAAATATATAAAGTCTCTTGAATTTACCAACATGAATTTGATTGTTCCATGGAGGAATGCTAAGTGCAACACCTGTAATCATGAAATTTTATCACCTTCCTTGTGCCCACAGTGGCCCAGGATAGCTTCCTCACAGCAGTTTTGAAGATGGGCCCTGGAGCATTTGCAGGAGTGGGGCATAAGATATAAACTTTTCAGGATAAATATCTTCAAACTGTTTTTTGTATAGCACCTAGCCCTGTGGGGTCCTAATCCAAATCAGGGCCTTAAGGCAAATAAAAAAAAATATATAAATGATCTCAGTCCAGTCCCTAGGGGTACGTCTGAACTGCAGTGAAAAACCTGGAGCTGGCCTGGGTCAGCTGACTCTCCCCTCACAGGGTCTCAGAGCCCAGACTCCAGCCAGAACCCAAACATCTACACTTCAATTGTATAGCCCCTCAGCCCAAGCCCCAGGAGCCAGAGTCAGCTGACTCAGGTTCTGAGACTCGGGGCTGTGGGGTTTTTAATCAGAGTGTAGATATATACCCAGTATCCACATCACAAAGACAACCACTAATTGACCCAGGTCTGAATAGGCACGGACACCTTATAGGAGGTCTTCCAGGTCCGAATACGGGTATGTTGGTGAGGGAGCTTACACTGCTAATTCTTGTGGTGTCACTATTATTACATTAATAGGTGGCTTCAATCCCCAGGGCTGTAGATCCAACAGATTTCATGAGCACTCAGGGTACGTCTACACTACAAAGAAAAGCTTGTGGCACCAAGTGTCAGAGCTGGGTCAACTGACTCAGGCTTGTGGAGCTCAGGCTGCAGTGCTAAAAATAGCAGCATAGACGTTTGGAGCCTGAGTTCTGAAGGTACAGCTCCACTGCAATTAGAAACCATGGTTGGCCCATTCCAGCTGACTCAGGCTTACGGGGCTCAGGCCAAGGGCGCTGTTCAATTGTGGTGTAAACATTCAGGTTTGGGCTGCAGCCTGAGCTCTGGGCTCCTCCCACCTTGCAGGGTCCTAGAGCCTGAAATCTAGCCCAAGGCACAATTAAACAGCCCCTTAGCCCAAACCCCATGGGTCTGTTGTGGGTTTTTAATTGCAGTGTAGACCTACCCTCAGACCCTCCTCCTTCACAGGATTGCAGAGCCTGGGCTCCAGCCCAAGGTTGAAAAACTACACCACTATTTTTAGCCCCTTTCCTGAGTCCTGCAAGCCCAAGTCATTTGACCTGGGCTCTGAGACTCCGTGGCACTGGTCTTTTACTGCAGCGTAGACTAAGGGGCCATTTTTAAAGGTAAGGTTTACGCAGTTAACTCCTAATGAAATCAGTTGGTGTTAGGTACCTAAAAACCTTTAAGACTCTGGCCCTAACTCTTATTATCTATTTCCAAATGTAATTACACAGTTTCTGTGTTTAACTTTCAAATGGTCATAGCAGAATCAGATATGTTTAAAGTGGTGGTTTACCCTAAATACAGAAATTTGATAATTATCTCTGTAGTCATTAAAATTAATAAAAAAAATTAATGACCATGAACACTATTTATTCATTAAAAATCAACTTTAAAAATATCTTTCTATCTGTTATTAACTTAATGACTCCAACTCACTTCTGCTTCTTATTGATTCAGTGGCAATTGATTCAGTGGCAATCAATCAAGTCTGAATCAAAACCTTTGACTAATGCTATTGGAAATAACAATCTTTGGCAGATTTAACTAGAACGGTAATAGTCTCAGGTAATGGTGTCTGAACAGAAACACAGCTCATTTTGCTCACATGATTAGTCCTACTACACGAGAATATAGCTATTAGAATTTGATGTCAACTTTGGTAGGCTAAATGTGGCAAGAATCTTGCACTGCCTTTCAGCATGACCACCACGAACATTAATGAAGAAGTTGTTCCCAAGGTAGCAGGCTGACGTTATTATGATTAGGTAGATAATACAAACTATATCTTTCCATGCAGATTTCAATTGCATTTTGTTTTATTTTTAGTTAGAAAACTATAATAGACTGTCATTTTGCTGCATGAGGTGTCAATAACTGGACTAAAAATAGTCTTTTTAAAATTTCAGCTTCTTAAGTTCCCCTGTACAATACCTATGCTATGGCTAAACTGACTCCATTTTGCTTCAAGTAAAAGGTTAATCAAGTGTTCTGCTTATTCAGTTTTGTACTTTTATATTAGATACATGGGTCATGAGCAGTGTCAAATACTTTGTGTAAGCTTGAGCACAATTTCTGACTTGAACTTTTAAAGGCAAAGAGAGAGCAGATGACTTCCATGAATTTGTTCTTACAATACAGCTATTCATTTGAAATAGAGTTCCAACAAAAGTGGATAAAAAAACTGAAATCCTTAGATAATACTTAACAATAAAAGCTGAAGATCAACTATATTTAGTCAGATGAGAGCTAATGCACCAGACAGGACTTAGATTGAGCTAGTACATGTTTTAGACTGTGTTTGCAGTCTCTCTATATTTCAATTTAGTATTTAAACTTTTATTCAGAAATATCAGCCTTTATGGTTGCATAGAAGACTTTCTAAATGTGAACCTGTAGTGCTGTCTCTCAGAGTCTGCCCACAGAACAACACCATACAGTACAATATGAAAAGATAATAGCCTTTAGGATGCTTCATACGATTGAAACTGTTCTGAGGATCAGGTCACAAACACTATTAGCAAGTGTTCACCTTTTTTGCCAAATGATCAATTAAATCTGGAATGAAATAGAAGACTGACACCTAACACATCACTAAGTACCACAGAGCTACAGTACTGAGGGCCTGGGTGTGTAAATTGTATGCTGACTTTACCCATAAGTGCTGTCACTCAGTCTCTCCAAAGAGATAATGACTCAGATAATTTCATGGAAAAGTGGAAATAATCTGAATAAATTTTTGCAGATGAAGTTTTAATGACAGCAAACAGAAATTTAGAAATGGATAAGTAGAAAAATACTACAAATCACAGTGCTTGGGTGAACATCTGGTACTTGTTATACCCTGCTGCATTATGTAAACAATCTGATCATATTAAAGGGCTCCGTTTGCATGGCAATTCTGGTCATAATTAAGGTTGCGAATTAGCATATGGGCTTGTAACTACTGTATTATTAACTGTTTTAAATTGTGCTTCAGTAATAATTATCCATGCAGATGGCTTTCAATTAGATGGAGACAGTGAACTCGGGTCCCTTCTACCCATCTCCGGAGACTGCCGTAAAGGCTCATATTGTTTTATTTTTACCACCAAAACGTAACAAGCAGTTGAAAAGAGAATATGCGGCGAGGACTTTGGAAGTTCCTGACATTTTTTATAAATGCATAATAAGGCATGCAAAATTGTTATCTTTATATGACTCATGACCCATTTTTCCATGACGCAAAGAATTAAATCCAAGAGTCCCATCATCTGGAACATATAAATATATGACAAATGTATAATCCAACTAGCCAGTGAATAGGTTGGCTTCAACTCATTTTTTAGTATTTACTAGGTCAGAAAAATTAATTTGCTCTCATTTGTTCTTGTTTATATATTTCTATCTGCTAAAGATATTCCAAGCATTAAGTGAAACCTGTTTTCAGATGTCACTAAACAAAGACTTTGATTTTGTTCTTTTCATCTGGAATTAAAACAAATTGCATGAGAACATATATAAATAAGGGAAAAAATAGTGCAATAAAAATATTGTGAGCACAGGAAATATTGTCTGTTGCTATACTAATGACGCATTGGTGTGCAGCAATAAAACCAGCTGTTTCCTTATTGTAAGCTAGATTCCCATGTGAGAATCCAAGGCACATAACTGTGAAAGTTACATCTGAGAACAAAATGTACCCAGAATCAATTAATTTCATCATATATATACCACAAGTGTTCTAGTCATTTCTAGAGAACAAAACACGATGGTATCTTAGCACTAATCAGGGCATAAACCACCACTAGCAAAAACTAGTCATGGGTCCAGCAGGTGGTGCCCAGATCAGGATAAGTTTGATGCCTAGGTCAGTTTTGAGGCTGAACACAGCTATCTGCTACATCAACCTTAAGTATTAATAGAGCAGCAGTCCCTGTAGTATTGAGACTAGAGTTTGGAGTTGATGGTACCAAAAGTCCTGTGAGTTGTACTCATGAGATTTCAGCTCAAAATTGTAGAAATCTTGCAATCAACAAGTTGAGGTTTTTTTTAAGATTTTGCCATCATAGGTAGAATAATCTTACAGAATCAACAAAATACAATTTTTGTTAAAGAGTAACTGTAAAATGTACACAGATATAAAACAAGTTTTACAAAACAAAAAAGGGCTGAAAGTGGTTAGTTCAATAAATAAATTAAAAACATCTTTACATCTATTTTTTTTTTTTTTTTGGTCATCAGTTCCAACTATCAGCAGGGGACAAATTTTGCAGCAGATGTGGACAGCAATTTAAATCTGGAATATGAACAGTTTAATTAGGGAAGTGTGTTCAAAGTTAAAGGAGCAGAATCGTGCTAAATGGATTAAGGGAGTATTTTTGGCAGGTTTTAAAAAAATCCATAATCCCGCATTTTATGCATGGCTTAGTAGGCAATGTGCCATCTTCTTTGTTAATCAAGAGTACACCTAAATCCTGATGTTTGCTGATACAGAATGAGAAAGAGATAGGCAGAATGAAATACATAGAATTTATCCAAATCCATGTTTTATTTTGGGTGGGCCAGGATTTAGTGTGCTTAGTAACAGCAGTATTTGGTAGTTTTATGCTATTTTAATCTTTTAATGGAGGGCATGCCTGTCTTTCTGATATAGACTGCTGCAATTGCTAGTGGTGAAGGAATTAATTTTTTGTATGCAGCCCTCAAGAAATGGGCAATACTGTTTATATGATGTGCTTGCATTTTAGAATTGGTGTTAGATTTTGTTCTCTTGAAATAAATTTTTATACATTTTACAAATGTTGGGTGTTTAAGGCATAGCCACACTGCACATGCAAAGAAAGATTCATGTTCAGACATGCTTGATTTAGGAGATACTGTGTTGACAGCAGAACCCTGGGAGACAGAGCTCCTGAGTTCTGTTAACAGCTACACCCAAAACATGATCTGTGACCTTGAATAAATTGCTTCACTAACTTACTTTTCTGTAAAATGGGTTTATAATGCTCATCCACACTTAATTCAGGCAAGCCCATTGAAATCCTCTGATGGAAGGTTCTACATAAGTAAAAAGAAATGCCTGTTTGAGGTAATTCAAAAGCTATTTTATTATCCATAAAAGAGTAGCCACAAGTCGGTTACATTTGATGAAAATAAGTTTAGGGACAGATTCAAACAACTTGACCCCTGATTAATATAACCTTATTACATGTTTGATCCCATTGACTTCAGTGGAACCACACATGGAGTGTGACACTATTTGATGTTGGAAAGAAAATCACAATCTGGCCCTTAGAGTTCCTTCCCAGAGTCCTCCACTAATATTACACTGGTTTTCTACAAACAAATCTGAAAAATAAATTTATTCCTGTTGTGGCCCCATTTCTGACCTGTGATAGGAGGACAACGCAATAGTATTCTAATAGTTGATGCTTTCTTCTATGTTAGCCAGGTTCATTGGCTGTTGCAGCAGAATTTCAGTGTTTTATCCTGAAATTCCTAATTTGCCACCTTCATTTCTCCCTTGCATATACCCACCCATGGGAATGTTATTTCTGGCCCAGTTGCATAGGTTCTATAATCAAACTCCTTTGGACATGGAAAGTACAGAATGGAAAACACACACACACACACACGAATAGAAAGTGGTTGTATGTGTGTTATAGCCAAGTCTATTATCCCAGATCTCTTTCATACTCTGTAATAAAGGTGAACTCTTAGACCAATTTGGTTTATTTTGCAATAGTCACTGAAATCTTTACAGCTAATCTGGAACATAATGTTTCAAAACCAACTTAATATCCAGCCAACTTTGTGCAGACAGTATACAGATTTTTCATATTATCAGTCAGGTTCAGAAAACAATCC